>NC_138782.1:79409789-80609789 GCF_965178545.1 Coloeus monedula
TAGGGCTGATTTGTTCTCTACTTCCTGAAAACCTGGCACATTTTGGGGAGAGAGAGGCTGGAATTCCTGGTTTTATTTGTATTTATCAGCAAATTGAGGCATTGGCTGTGTTAAACTAGAGTCTGATGGTGGTAGGGGTCTTCTGTGGTAGGACTGACAAGTTGCTGGTGCTTAGGGAACAAGGCAATAGAACTAAGCACCGTACCCGTTGTTTACAAATATTACATGGAAGGATCTTTTAAACCAGTGCATCTGAAAAGCTACTTTTTACACTCACTTTAGTGTTCTTTGACACTGTCAGAGTGGTGTCCATACAGAATGCACTTCAGTATGGGTAAATATGTGGATGTGGTGCTAAACAAGGGAAAATAGAAGAAAATGCTGTCTGTCTTTCATTATTTTACTTCCTATGGCCCTTGGCCTTATCTATCAGGGTTCTTGTAACATTTTTTCCATCTTAACATATGAGGTTTTGCCTATAAAGACAAAACACCTGCATGCACCTGTAAAACTCCCACAGGGGTTTGTCTCCTTTGCCAGTCGCTCTTTCTCAACATTCCATGAGTATACTGCAGTGGAAAGCAGTCCTGCTTAGCCAGTGCTCAATTCCACAGCTGGGCTGCAGGAGGAGGCCACAGTTCCTTGCTTTCCATCAGAGAGGGAAAGAGATCTCAGCTTGCCAGTACCTGAGATACATTCAGGCAAAACTGACTAAAAGTGCACTGTGGAGCCTAGTCAATACCAAAGATGAAGAGGAGTCCACAGAGAAGAGAGGGAGGGAATGAGATGGAAATGAGAAACTAGGCAGGAAAGGTGCTGATTTTAAACTCCCTTCCTCATAAGGAAGCCTTGAGCCACAACATCTAGCCTTTTGGCTGCTTTGTATTTGCTACTTTTTCTGAAGGCTGCATTTTAAGTTGAGCTTTTTAGTCAAATGCTTGCTAAAGCTGCAAGTGGCAAGAGAGAGCTGAAAGTCACAGCCTGCTCTTCACTGGCCACAAGCTGTGGCAGGTGGCATGTGGTCAGTGACAGGAGCTCACTGCAGGGACTTGTGGCCACAGCATCCAGCTCCTCAAGGAGGGGAGCAATGGTACCAGCACACCAGCTCTCAGTCACTCCAGCTATGAAAGAGACAGGGCAAAGAAAAGATAAATGACATTATTCCATCTGTTGCAATACAGAAACTCACACCACGGTAAATTAAGCAATCCACTCGATGTAACCGGGCATGCTGATAGAAACCTAACCAACCATTCTTCCTCCGAACCTTCACCTGGTGAAGCCAATATCAGTTTTGGGGCTTTAAGTTCCAGACAAAGTGAAACAGAGTATTGTGCAAAAATAGGTAGACCTTTCTGTTGTCAAAAATGGGATTTTCACAGACACAGGGCATATTTAAAAACTGTGGTTCAGCAACAGTGACAACTATTAGTGTTCAAACTTGAAAAAATCAGAACCCTTCTAATCCAAAAGTGCTGCCTCTTTACCTTGGCATATTTGAACATTAAATTTAAAGGTACAAAATATGTAACAGGTATAAAGGATAAGTATAAACACAGTAATATCGTGCTTGCCAGTAGTTTTCTAGGCATGATTAAAACAGCTGGTATCTACCACACAAAGGCAGTTGTATAACAGAGGCAGAAAACCTTAATCTTGTCTGCAAGGCCTTTAAAGTTTCCACTAGGATGAAGGGTGCTATAAAAATATTTTTAAGCCTGTAACTAGCAAAAATGACTTCATTATGATCTCATGTGCTGCCAGAGCACCAATTAAATTGACTTGATAATGTTATGATTAGGCAGTACTTTTCATCAGTTACAAAGCTCTTGATTGAAGAAGAGATTTGCAACATTGAAAGAAATGACCTTGTGATGTGGATTTTTATCAATGACTTTTTACCTTGCTGGTTTCCAATTACATGACAAATAAATAATAGTACTTGCAGCTTCTATTATACTTCTGAGGATCCCAAAGTACTCTGCTGATTAATTAGCTTCACAAGAGCTGTGAGAGTTAGATACATGTTATCCCATTCTTATTAACAATTCAGAATTCAAATGTGATATCTTTGCCCCATTCAAATAAATGGTAAAAATCCTCTTGACTTTAGGAGGGGTAGGATTTCACTCAGACAATTTAAGCAGTTTGACCAGAAAATATGTTGTGCAACAGAGCTGGGACATTTCTCCTTTCTCACTATAAACTAACTCAGGTAAAATGTACCCAAGGTTTGAATTACACTCCCTGCACTTCCATTGTCGAAAAGCCACCTTTAAAAGTCATAACATACCTCTATGAACTTAATTTAAAAAATAATTAAAGCAAATTTGTTTTTTTGGTGGAGAAAAAGAGGGCAGATGTTCCACAATGCATTTTTTCAAGTCCTTTTCAGTTTATAATGTAGAAATTTGAGAGCACTTGCTTTTCAGTATTTATATGAACATATACATTGAAAGAATGTGTATTTGTATTAAATATGTTCTAATATTTGTCTCAGCAGGAATTCATAGAAGAAAATCAATGCACAGTACAGTAGTCTACTTGGAGTTTCTTAGCTCATGCTAAGGCAAGTTCAAAATTAAGCAATTACATCATAATAAAGAATAATTTGGAAAAAAAGCATTTGTATGCCTTGATGCTCTAAAATGTGTACTTCATGGTTACAGCTCTTTCTCAGAGCTAATTGCTGTTTAGGATACAGTGCAGTGGGTGTTCTAGTGCAGTTGCTGCAGACTCCTTTGAAGAGTTATAGAAAAGAAGGAGAGATGGACAATTTGTTTTTAATTTTTCAATTATGGAAGAGAGTTGAGACAAAAACAATCTTTCTGCACTCAGTTCAAAAAATGTGGCACCTAGAGCAGTGACAGCTGCACTGTATTGCTTAATGTCCACCAGGCAGGCTGGTTCCCTATCAGAGGAGAAATGGAATCTGAGCTACCTGCTTATATTTGGAAAGAATACATAACCAACTAATCCTTTGCCAAAAGAAGAAGCATTAAAAAGTTCTTCTTTTTCAGGGATTATAGACAAACTCAATGCCTATGTCCCAGCCTGAGCTAAAAGAATTGTGATAGCAACCCTAGATCATTGCTTCTTTCTTCTTCAAAAGATATTCCAAGGATCTTGGAGTGAATGTGAAAGACTCATCATTGATTATTAAATGCGGACAGAGTGGTGAAATGTAATTCCTGAACTGGTTCTCATCTTGTAGAGTTGGTGGAAGCAGAGGAGACCCTGGAAAGGGAAAATGAACTAGTGCAAGAGATGCATCTGTGTGGAGAATGGGAAGGTGACACTTTCAGACCGTTGTAGAGACTTACAGGACATGAACCACTTTTGGCCAAAAAAAAAAAAAAAAGAGAGAGAGAACTGAGGGGTGACCCTCAGTACTAACTGCACAGTAACCAGTGTCAGAAAAACCAAAGCTGAGGATTGCTAATACTACTGCAATTAAATGCAATTAGATAGTGTGAATCAGAGCTGATTAGTCTGCAGGGTACAATAAGCATTATGTGGGCAGACTAGCCCAACTTGGCCCTGCGTGGGGATTACAAGGTTTCTAATGCTATGACAATTTCACAATTAATCCATTCTTTTAAAACATCTTTACTCTTGCAATGTCTTTTTATTATAATAAATTTACATTATAAGTTTTGAATTTTTTATATAATATGAATATATTATAATAAGTTATGTTATAAAGGTACCTCTATTATACAACCTTGTAATTTCATTTGGCCAGGATGCATTAAGTGCAGTAGTAAGGAGAGGGAAAGAACTTTACAATCAACATTTAATCTGGCTGTCAGCTCAATAACAGAAAAAAAAATGAAGCAGGTTTTCACAGTATCCACAAAGGCTCTAGGCAATGCGAACCTTGGGTCTTAAATTAATGCTTAGAGACAAAGCAAAGCATAAGCCATTTTACAGTTGTACACAAGTGGCTTTATTGGTTTTGACCCATAAATGCCAAATTTCACATAAACTGTGGTGTAACAGAAAAACTTCTTTCAAGTCACCTTTTGCAGCCAGCTCAGAAGTCATGTACTGTTCTCCACATGATTTCAAATCCTGGAATAATAGAGTGGTTTAGATAGGATAGGACCTTAAAGATCATCTACTCCAAAACTCCCTGCATGGGCAGGGATGCCACCTACTAGATCAGGTAGCTTGAAGCCCTGTCTAACATGGCCTTGAACACTTCCAGGGATAGAGCATCCACAACTTCTCTGTGTAATCTCTTTCAGTGCCTCACAACCCTCAGAATAAAGAATTTCTTCTTAACATCTAACCTAAATCTCTCTTTCCATTTAGAACTGTTCCCCCTTGTCCTATCACTATCCACCCATGCAAAAAGTCCCTCTCTCTCTTTTTTGTAAGCCCCCTTTAAGTACTAAAAGGCTGCAATGAGGTCTCCCCAGAAGAGAGAGAAGATTCTCTCCTTGATGCTGAACAACTCCAGCTCTCTCAGCCTGTCCCCAAGGGAAAGGTGCTCCTGACCTCCGATCATCTTTGTGGCCTCCTCTGGACCTGCTCTAACAGGTCCATGTGTTTCTTATGTGGGAACACCAGAGCTGGACGCAGCACTCCAGGTGGGGTCTCATGAGGACAAAGAAGAGGGAGAGAATCACCTCCTTTGCCCTGCTGGCCACCCCTATTTTGATACAGCGCAGGATACAGTTGGCTCCCTGACCATGAGTGCACATTGCTGGCTCATGTCCAGTTTTTCATCCACCAGAACCCCCCCAGGCCTTCTCTGCAGGGCTGTTCTCCATAAGTTCTTCTCCCAGTCTGTATTCATGTCTGGGATTGCCCCGACACAGGTGCAGCACCTTGCACTTGGACTTGTTGAACCTTACAAGGATCTCACAGGCCCACTTCTCAAGTTTGTCCAGGTCCCTCATGGCATCCCATCCTTCACGTGTGCCAACTGCACCACTCAGATTTGTGTCATCTGCAAATTTGCTGAGGGTGCACTTGATCTCACTCTCTGTCACTGATGAAGATACTGAAGAGCACCAGTCCCAAGACAGAACTCTGAGGGGCACCACTTATCACCGGGCTACATCTGGATAGAGTCATTGACCACAGCTCTCTGTCTGTGTCTGACAATTCAGATCCTAGGTTAGAAAATCCCTGCTCTTCACCATCTAAGTATTACTGTTAGGCAAAGCAAGTTCTCCATAGTGCAGCATTCCCCAAATCCACGTGCATTGTATTTTAGTGGCTTCTGGCATATTACCAAACTGCTACAAGCAACGTAAACTGGTTATGCCACAAATTATGCCTGTACACACAGGCAGACATAAAATTGTTAGCATGATTCAATTATATTCTGTCTTTATGGACATGAAAATGAAGACAATATCTTGGAAGTCTCTGTGTTGACAATTCACAATTAGGCTTTGAGTAAGTGGAGATACTTTTATGACAGATATAAAAAATGAAACAAAATCTCCACAAGATTTTCAAAAGTTTTTATTTATGTTCACAGATCCCAAAAAAATTCTGAAGATATGCCTGCAGGAAGACATGTTACTACCTACTGGGATATTAGCAATAAGATTTATCACCTCGTTCCAAAGACTCCCAGCAAGAAACTGTCCCACTGAGTTTGGTGAAAATAGATAAAAGGTTTGACCTCCAGTCTGTAATAATAGCAGTGGACACCAAACTAGATCATCTGGCTGGCAGGGTGAATTAGCTTGACCACTAAGTGGGTGTGATTAAAATCAGGGATGGACAGACTTTCTAGTAGACAATAAGAGAAGAACGACATAGATCACTCCATTTTCCATGTCTTCTGGAATACCATGATTCTCTTTTGGAAGAATATCCTGCAAGGCTGGACAAATAAATCATAAGATCTAGTTGTCTGCTAAGGCTGCAGCTGATGAAGGAAAAAATGGATTGTGCATGATTCTATTAAGATCAAAAATGGCTACTTGATTTTTTTTTTCCCATAGAAAACTTCTATGCTGAAAAACACAGAAGATATTAAAAAAAAAAAAAAAAAGCAAGTAATTCACATGTGCCATATATATATATATAGAGTGCTTTTTTAATCTGGATATTTGTGTCTATTTGTGTCTCTTCTCCCTTCACCTGTACTCTTCTCTTTTATTGAATGCAAACTCCAAGAAGCTTAAATCAAATATACAAAGTCACTAAGTTCAAGCAGATTTGAAATTAGGTGAAGAAAGTTCACTCAAACTTACAGACTGTACTTTTGGCTTCAGCAATTCTAAAAACAAAGATAATCTATATCCAGGGGGTAAGAACCTGAAGCAACACCTGAAATATAGATAGTCTTTTCAAATGCAGTTGATTTTAATAGATTTCTCTTAAAATGTCCTTTGATTTCCTATTGGTTGATAGGTGGAATGTGGCAATACAAACCTCAGAAATTATTATCTCAAATATTTTTATATTGGTATTCTTACAATCATCATTTCATTAATATTCAAGATTTGCCATCAAGATTATGGTTTATGAAAATGCTAGGCTCTGGTAGTTCATAAAAAATACTCTTTCTGTACTATTTATTTCCTGTTAATTCTTACAGGCCACCACTTCTTTTAACCATCTACATCCCAGCTCAGATGCTGTTTCTCTTTCTTTCCAGCAAAGGATTACATTTTTTATTTGCCCAAAATACTCTGATAATCTGGTTTTTTACTTCTAATATGGATTTGGAGCATTGTCTGCATTTTTAAAGATTCCAAAAACAGGCTAAAATGTGGTTTAAGTAAGGATCATATGATGGGTAGCATTCATTCAAACAAATGTATGCAACTTGTGTTGCTATGCTTGCCATTAATGTAGCACTGCATAGGAAAATAAAATAAGCTGAAGCAGTCAAGAACATAATACTGAAGTAAATACACACAAATTGTAAACCTTGGTAGTTCATACAAAACCAAAGAAAATGCTAACAATTAAGATATATAAGGTGAAGCTTCATAATCCATACAAACACTGAGAAATATTTTGCCTAATTCATATCCTGATACTGAGTAATTTGAAGCTAAATCATTTTACATTACAAAGAACATTTAGGAAAGCTTCTTAATTTAAAGATCCTCTCCCTAGAAAAATAGCCAGTGACCCTTAACCATGCTGTTATTTCCAGCATATATGTGAATATACATGCTGAAACTTCACCATCATAGTGATGAACTGCTTCCCTAGGTGTGAAGAGCTTTATTTTCCCAGTTATAGCATGAATAGAAGACAAACAAAGGCATGGGGGAAAAAAGACAGGAAAATGTGTATGGATTGAAATAGGATGCAAGGGAATTAATGAATGAAGGATGTGAGGAGGTGGAGGGAGGAAAAAGGAAAAGAATATGTATACAAGGTGTTATTAAGAATTTTTAAAACCCTGCATGAAATGAGGGATTAGAAAGAAGAAAGTCAAATCAATAAATGGTGGGAAACTATGCTGGTGGGAAATTATGCTGGTGAAAAAACTAACTGGGGGCTATAGGAGACGAAAAGCCCTTTGACCTCACACATCAGTCCTAAGTGTAACCTGCTCTTAAGCACAGAAGAAAAATAAAAGCTGAATAAACCAATGATGTTTATAAAATCCATAGATAGTTTTCTATGGATATAAGATGGATTTTTGGACAAAACAGATTTTATAAGTGAATATATACCTATGTGTGAGCACAAACTTTCCAAGCTGTTAGCTCTGGGATTTCAGGTGCAAAAATCAGCTATCGAGGGTAAAGGAACTGAAGTCTTATTTAGCCTCACAGTTCTCTGTTGCCAAAGAGCCAGAACTTAAGTAGTTCACACTGCAATTTTTGCAGCCCAAACCAAGCACGTACCAGCACTACTATATAAAATCAATATAGAAATGTCATCTGCAAAATCCCTGCCCACTCTGCCCATCCCTATACCAGGTCATGTGCATGTTAGCAAAACAAACCAGCTGATTCACACTGCTCCTGCAAGGGGGAGTATTTTTGCATCCAAACCTTTACCGTTGCCCTTTTTGTTGTTGTTGTTGTGGTTAGTGCAAACAGCAGAGAAAATTCCTTCTGCTTTATCAAATGGTTCATTAAGAACCAATGCTGATGAGTTTCTAACGACATTGCCCCAGTTGTCTGCAGCCTCCCTTCATTTCAGGCCTGGAGGCAGTAACAGTCACAAAAGTCTTAGGAGTTTCATCACCATCACCACCAGTGGAGACAAACTGGCTGTTGTGACCACAATCATCAGGCTGCGTTACACTAGCACAAAGGGGAAAAAGGGAGAAATCCTACTGGTCAAAAGTTCTACAAAACACAACTCCTGACACTCCTGAATTCTTGAGCATGTTGCTGTTAGATTTTACTTAGCACAAATAAAAGAAGTAAATGCTCACCCATAAACATAGCATGTTTCTAACAAGCCTCATTCTTTCCAGTATGAAATGAAAGTTAATTAGATATTAAAAGCTACAAAATATTTATTTATTTATAAATATTATATAAATATTAACCATTATTATATTTATTTATTATTGTATTTATTAATTATTATATTTATTAATTATTAAATTTATTTATTATTAATTATTATATTATGATAGAAATATTATTATATAAAATATTTATTTCTCTTTTTGTTTTGTTCGGTTTTGGGTTTTTTTCCAACAGTTTATTACAGTAGCTATGCTATTTAGAGACAAATAAACTTTTTCATCAAAAGAACTGTAAAGATCCATGAGAACATGGAAGAAAATCATCTCACGGGTACTAACCTCATACTAATCCACTACTTCATAGTCTTATGCAGTCTGCAGAGTATTAGAGATCCTTGTAAAAACATAAGTGACAACTTCAGAATTTTTTTATAGTTTCGTAAAATAAATCTGCAGTGGATAAAGCTAAACCAAAGGTGATGTTTTTAGCAAACAACACTCATCATAAAGATGTTAATGGGTTTATCCCTTTCCATATGTTCTTTCCCATTTGTTTTTGGTTTGCTTTGAATTTAAATTTTGATGTTTTTATTGAAGTATCATGAAAATATATACACAAGAGTTTATAGGGAAAACATCATAATACAACAGGTATCAACCTGAGCACAAGCACTGGAAGAAACATAATTACTTTTGAAAAAATGCAGATTGCAGAGGAATGTAATGGATGGAAGAGATGTCACTGTACTCAAGGAAATGGTATGCAAAAAGGGGTGTTCCCATTATGGGCACTACCTGGCAAATCCTATTCCTATTTTCAGGCCAAAGAACCTCCACTAAAAGGATTCGGCCCTGTCTTTAAAGTATTGTCCTGATCTTTTTCCCATGAGACCTCCCAAGGGGGCTCACAGGAGCCCCATCCCAAAGGTGCTCACCTACCAAGAGATTTGGAGAGAATGCCCATATCCTGGAGGACATTCCAATGCTGCGCACTGCTGGCACATGTAAATATTCAGAAATTTCATCTTCAAGCTTTAACATCGGATGTTTCTATTCTCTCCAGCTGACAACTCCAAGTAGAAGAGTCTGAAGTAATACAACAGAGTGCTAAGCAACCCTTGAATACCTGTGGCAAAGTCCATACCTGGCAGGAAAAGGTGCAGTCTTCAGCACAGTCTACAGCAGCAGGAAGTTTCCTTTCTATTTACTTATCTAGGATTAGGAGACGCAGTTCAGCACTTTGACAGTCACAGGCAAATATCCTCTTTAGAGATGCTATAATCATTCCTTTAGTCCCTGGAAATATTTTACTTCCATCCCTTCCATCATGCCCAGGAGGAGTCTAAGAGACTATTCTTCCATTGAGTAATGTCAGACACGGGCATGTTGCTGATGCCATTGCCTCTTCCTGACAAGAAGGAAAGAGAGTTGAGTGTGCCTGTACACTGATATTATAGCCACTAATAAAGTCACTGTGTGTTCCAGCACATGTACCAAAGGCAAGAAGGGACAAAGCTCAGTTTCAGGTGTCGGAGTCCTTTGCAGACAGTAACAGATGGCTGTACTCCTGGAAAAGGACAGACCTGCAGTAGTACTGCAGTTCAAAGGCTGGTATTGAGGCTATTCCCAATGTAAAATTCTAGACTGCAATTTGCACAATTATCAGAAATGCTGGAATATCCTAAAGATTATTAGGTTGTTTAGTGCTTTCCTTCTGAGCAGGGTTTTCATCTGGGTGGTATAAAGAAGTATGTGATATTCCTTAAATACAAAGACTCCATTTACATATGTATTGTATTGTTTTTTTTCTTTCTTTAAGTGGCTATTAAATACTTTGTATTTAATTATTATTTTAAAGTTTCATTTTCCAATAAAATTATTATCCTACAGTAAATAGAAACTGCAGTTGACTGTTCAGGTTTCAGACCCAGCCATTTGACATTGAGATGACAAATTCTGAAAATCTGAGTACCATAAGTCAATTTTTTACCTGTGTTGACTCAATCTAAATGTGAAGCAGGCAAAAACCTTGCGCTTACTAAAGCTTCCTACAAACCAGCTGGGTAAGGAAACTGGCCTTCTGCATGGAGATTCAAATAATTTTATGAATTCCATGAGTCCTCCTTGATAAATTACAGCCATTAAATGATAAATAACCTGAAAAAAAAACCCAAAAATAAATCTAAATCCAGGTACTCAAATATAACTAAACTGTTAATTTAGAAATATAAATTTCTTCTTCATTAAGGAATAGTTGGGAATTATGATTGGTAATTGTTTCAGGATCCAAACTCCTTTTCTTGCATGAATGTGTGGAGACAGAGGAACTTCTGAGGTTAGGAATTAGCCACTGTAAATATGAATTACAATACCTCAGAAGAAATTGTCCTATATTTATTATTAGTCACAAAAACATTCAATTCCTCATTAGAATTAAGCCATATAATTAACTTTTTTATTCTTAATACTGTGGTAAAAAGAGGCTTGACAGGATGGAGCATATTATGTATTTTACAAATAAGTCATTCAGCAATTGGATTGTTCTGAAAATCCTTTCCCTCTAGTTTAAAATTAGTATTTATAATCTCAACTCTTGGTAAATATAAAAATGCAGAAGTCTAAGCCTAGGCAGGGCACTTTCAGTTCTGTTCCTCTTTTTTTCCCTCAGTCTTCTGCGCCTAAGTGTGTTTTCCTTGAGACAGAAAGAGGGATGCAGGCTGAATGCTGAACCCAGTCTTGCAAATATTTTCTGGTTTTGTTCCCTCACATTTTCTTTTTCAGAATCCTAATGTAACACTTCCCTGCACTACCCCATGTTAAAGCCCCAGCTCCTGAACTGTTATATTTGGACAGCTATTAAGAAGCTCCCTGCATAAGTAATCCTCCTCCTCACAGAATTCTTAGCCCTCATTCCCTAATGTTAGCCGAGCAAAACGGTGTTTTTTATAAACACAGTGCAACCACCAAGAAATCAATTCTGTGTGTTTTCCTCCCTTCAACACTTTTAAAGGAGTGTGATCAGTTTTTGTCTGTGTTTCTTTTGCACATCCTTTCCTAGCTTTAAAGCAGTGCTTGAGCCCTTCCCCTCTCCCCTGAAAGAAAAAAAAAAGGGAAAAAAAAAGGAAAAACAAAACAGGTAGAATTCCTCTGTTACTATTAACACCTAAAAATATGATCATGAAACAAAAGCTTTGCTCCTCTGTCCAATTTGATGTCTTTTTCATGCTGCCTCAGTGATGGCCAAATAATTGGTTGTTCACTTGTGTCCTTGTCTCCCCCGACAGTTCCACAGATGCCCTGAACAATGCTCCAAAGACTGCTTTCAGTAGGGGCAAATCCTCATTAATCATTCCTGGCTGACAGCACAAGGGAACACCTGCATCTGGCGCAGGGACCAAGCAGTGGCTTCTGGGAGCACGCATTAAAGAGACCAACCAATTCAAGTTGTGGGAGTAGGCTTCTAATAGCCATGTGAAAAATCCGTCTCTCGCTGGATTTTCCTTTCATTAAATAGCTAAAATTAGACCTGTGGCTCCTGTTGAGATTAAAACATCAATGTATTGTAAGCAAATCAGGAAATGAACAGTACTGTATGTTATGATAAATGGCTGCTTAATTCTTTATGTCTAGATCAAGCAATGTTAGCATTAAATACTGATGAACTGTCACATAATTTTCATTTAGAAATGACTGCACTTTGAGCTTCATGTCCTGTGGTGCTCATAAATATTTTCTCCTGCTATATTTCACAAATAGACTACACTGACTACACAGATATTTTTAGCATGTAGTCCCAAGACCACGCTGTATACAAACTGTTTTCTGTGCAAACACATCAACCCTTACATGCAAAGTATGATCAGAAAATGTTCATGGTGCAGAAAGGTACCGTAGCCACCCCAGCGCTATAAAGCCATGTTCCAGCTTTCTATTGTAACACTTTCTTGGCAGAATAGTTGTCAGGTGGGGGTTATTAAATTGTTTACATTGTATTTAGAGTACAGGGCAGGATTTTCCTCCTGAGGTAAATGGGAAAGGAGTGAGGAAAGAAAAAATAAGTTGCTTTTTGTTTGTTTAGTTTAGTTTTCATAAAAATGAGTCAGGTGTTTTATCTAAACACGTAGGGCCATTAAAACCTCCAGTAGGATTCCAACTGATTTCAATGGGCTTTGGGTCAGGCCCTTAGGCCCCGCATCTGCTCTGTGATTAAACAAGCACATCTCTTCTCACATATAAACTGGAGAGAACCACCATGGGCTAGGGATTACAGATGACTAACAATGTATTTTTTTGCACATATGACTGAGCACAACCAGGCTTTGAGTCTGTCCATGAAATGTGTTCACATCTCAAACAAGCAGCACTCAGCTGATACAAAAAGTGTCGTTTAAAAAGCAGTCAATTATCACCTATACACCATGGTGAAGATTTTAGCAAAGGTCAGACAGGTCAGATGAAGAAGCAAAGGGAAAAAGTGACGCAGAAAAAAAAAACCTGCAGAACTCTGAGCATTAAAATGCCGCTAGTGCTGAGATATATACAGTGTAAAAGAGCATAAAACACATCTGGGCTATGAATTGAATATTTAATTTGAGGAATACTTTCCTGCAACCTGATACTGAGGGAATTGATTTGGGGGGAAAAAAAGAACCTGAAACAGAATTTTAGAGTGTCTTTTTTTTTTTTTTCTTTAACTAGAAGGAAAAGTTTGCATATTCATTTGCAAAGTAAAAGCACATTCTGCACAAGCAAGAATAAAGCTTGCATGCAGTAGATTAAAAAAAAACAAACAAACAAAAATAAACCCCACCACTGACGACCAAGAGAAAAACTATGAACTGCCACATTTCAGAAAGCAAGGATTAAGTACTGATGCATATATAGCTTACACACATTTTGTCTTTATATGTTTAATACTATCTTTTTAACGTTATTGAACAAAACTTTAAAGATTTTTTTTGCACTTCATTGTCTGTTAGAAATAGTGGCATTTGATAAAGAAATACTTTCTTCCTACCGAGTGCAGTACCATCATCTGCACAGTATGAGAAATGGTGCCATCTAAATGCTGTGGGTTAAGGAGATAAATAAGAGCAGCTAGCACAATACAGACACATATCTGGCCAATTCCCTGAAAGCTACCAACACATGAAATCACTCTTTTCACTACTGCTTTCTGCTGTGCTTTCATAGCAGCGACAAAAGCACCTGTTCTTACAAATTTCATGCAGGTGTAGTAGAAATTTGGATTATAACAGACAATTTTAATTTAAGAATAATATTTTCATAAGCTTTTTTAAAATATCAGATCTTTAAAGTTCCTGTCAGGACCTTATGCAAATATGTACAGAAGCCAGGTAAAGGAGTGACTGTAGATGTGATGTAATTATGTTCCCATCTGTTTGTAGGGGTAGTAAATATGCTAACACATATAGTGGGCATTGGTATATCTCCTTAGTAATATACCTCAGTCATAGATAAGAACTACTGAATGCAGGAAATCCCCTTCCAATTTTTTTAAACTGAGATAGTTAGCAACCTGTCACACATGCAGGAAGCTGGAATACAAATTCTAACTGCCCTCAGGCAAGTTTCATTAGCCTTTCGAAAATCTTTTAAAATTTTCTGTGTAAATAATTTCACATATAACTTGACTGTATCTCCTGAAAGTGACACGTTTCACATATACTTCAAACATATGGGGTAGAGAGTTCTTCAAAGATACATTGTTAAAGCAAAAAACATGTAAAACATCTTAGTTGTTACTAGAAGCTCTGATTATTGTATCATATTAAAGTTTAAGAATAACTTTGAAAATCTGTTACTTTTATCACAATTATCATTCACTTCTCTCAAGCTGGACAGTGAGTAGTCACACCTGCCCCCACTCTCATCAATTTAAAACTAAGAGGGATCAGCCCAAATTTTGCAAAATTTAAAGTTTAAACCCAAAAAAAAAAAAAAAAAAAAAAACCCAACAAAAAACCCCCTGCGCCTTACTTGCAGTTAAATTTTAAAAGTAATTTCTTTAGACCTCTCCAATTTATAATAATTTCAAAAATCTCATTTTATCTTGTCTCACTCACCCCTTCTCCCACTTATTTTAAGTTTGTAATTAGTTAGTTCTCAGAGGTGAACTAAAACTTTCCATATACAATTTTTCACATCAACTGTTATTCCAGTGCCAGTGCTGGGCAAGAAGTAGACTCATTCCCATGAGAAATTAGAACAGAAAGCCGAAAGCCAAAATACAATCCTTAACAATGTCCTGTCTTCCACCCAGTCTTTCTCTGTCAGCCCTGGAGAAACCTTCTAAACTGTGTGCATAGATCATACACTGCAAGGGATAAAGAATCAGGAGAATCACATAATATTCAGACTAGAAATAGTGTCCAAAATCAAGACACAACAACTTTTTAGCTGTTGTCTTTATCTTGCTAATTACAGGTAGAGGATGGTAAACATAACAGACTACATTTGTAACCACCCTCCCAAGTAAAGGTGGCTTCCAAAGATTGTGTCCTGCCTTTTTACTTCATTCTTGTTTCCTAGCCTCTGTAACAGTCATCTGGAGGCCAATTTATGTGGGCTGGCTGTGAAAGGAATGAGGGACTGCTCAGCTTAAATAATATTAGAGCAATTAGTATGTCAGAGAAGTTGTTCTTGCTTTTTCCCCCTATATTCCTTTCCTGTAATCCCTAAAGTATAAGGAATAATTAACTGAAAACCAATTAATGTTGATTTAGAACACCTGTTTCCAAAATCCTTTGAATAACTTTTTCTTTCTTTCTTTCTTTTTTTTTTTCTCTTCACTCTTTGTTTTAAGATGAAATACATATCCCTATTCAGTTGCTCTTAGGAGCCCAGAGATTTGCATTTTCTAGACATGAAGAGAACCTGTTGTAAGAGAGCTGTGAAGATGTAAAAGACCAAAAGAGGCTGGTTTGTATATTACAGCAGCAGTAACTTTAACTCTTCTTTTTCCAAACTTCATTCCTTCAAAAAAACAAGTTTACCAATGCCTTCCCCCACACGTCCAATTTTGTTTTGCTTAAGAACTTTGCCACAATGATGGAGCAATGCAATGACTTCTGGCTGAACACTTCTGCCACAGCCACCCTGAGAGGATAGGTGCTAAAGACAGCGCATCCTGTCTGACAAAACACCCGCTACCCTGAAAAAGGATTTTCCTGTGCTGTTCCCTGCCGGTCTGAGCACGTTTCCTTCCCATTAGCTAGGTGTCCTGACCTACTGTTCTGCAAGTACGCTTGAGGACATGGTGTCCTTTCTCTCCTTTCTTTTCAACTATTCCCATGCAAAATAAAACAGGACCTGGGCTGAAGAACGACTGATTTCTAAAGCACACAACTGCTCACCAGCACCATGGGGAGGTTTAACAGGATTTGTGTTTATATATTGATCAGGCACCTCTAAAAATCCCTACCCTGACAGTTTAGACACAGTGAAGACAAAGATTTAGTGAGACACTTATTACCATAGACCTGTTTTGAGACCAGACATAGTAATTAACTCTAAGCAATGATTGTAAAAGTATGACCTATTAAACACATTTTGAAATCAAAATATTTTTACAGTTTAGGCATGGTGCCATAATCCTCTCGTATTCAACTGAATGAAAGAACCCTTTCTACTCAGTATTCAGAAAAGTTTTTGCAATATAGGACCTCTTACCTCTCTTCTTCCTTAAAAGTGTTAGATTTCTTAGCTGAAAAATTAGACATCAGCAAATATTAGTCAATCTTAATTTCTTATGTACTAAGCAATTTCTTATGAATCATGTAATGCATTCAAGGGATCAACTTGTGTGGATACTGATTAACTGCATTGGAGGGGCTGTCTCATTATATATCTTGAGCCTTTTTCATTAGAGAAAATCTGCAAACAAACCTTGAGTGTTTAGATTATTTTTCACCATGCTGTATGTCTAGCCACAGATACAGAAGATGCCTAGTATTTTTAACAGGATTATAGAAAACATGAAAGGGTACTTCCCTAAATATTGACAGTTGAAGGAAAAAGAAAAGATTTTTAATACAGAATCTGAAAGAAGTGGCAGGAAGAAACCTTTTGCCCCTTAAGAGAGCAGCTGCATATTAAACATCTATATTTTCGAGGCACCTTTTAAAAATCACCCTTAGCATTAGCATTACAGTGTTTTATGAGAAGTCCATGAAATTCAGAAATAGTTATAAAAGAAGGATAGAATGAACAAGAAATAAATAGTATTATGAATAACTAAGCTAAAAATCAGTCTTGAATTATACAAGCTGTTATGGAGAGCAGTCAGAAGTGGGAGGTTATATATTTCAAAGACTGTCAATTCATTTCATGAAAAACACTTGTGTCTTTACAAAGCTTTTTAGCATCCTCAATGGTACCTTAAGGTTACTATGAATTGAATTAAAAATTGCATACAGTGGATAAAGGTTTCCTACAGTACATAGTTACTACTATGATCTCTTACCCTTCTGTCTTTTGCTCTCTTTTGCCCTACATGATTGGTACACACTTTTTAGGGTTCACTGCCTGCTGATGTTAAAAATATAGGCTGCTGTCAATACTGGAGGGAAATCCTGGAGAGATTTATGAAAACACCTTCCACGCCTTCATCTGCACACATGAGCAGGACTAGTGCAAGGCTCCATGCATGCAAAACACAGACTTCACAGACCACAAAAAGGCCACCACATCCATCTGTGAACTGCACACACATGAATGACAGATCCAGGCTGAACACACTGAAAAGAGTCTGCACACTGACGTGCATCTGCTTGAAAGCTACCACACCAAGGCACATTTCTGGGTGTAGGACAAGAGGCACATCATAGGTCTTTACAAGACTATGTATTGATAACAGACTTCAGTTTGAACAACTAAAAAGCATCCTCTTATAAGAGAACTGCACATGCTGATACTCCATGGAATGAAACAAAGAAGGGAATACCCAATACTAAAAATATTTGAAAAAAATCCCCAAGGAATAAAGGGTCTGTCATTTAACAAAATTAAAATCTTACTCAAATAAACAATGGGGGATGTTTGAGACTTTAAATGTATACAGCCAAGACGCAGGTGAAGAATTTTTGATAAAAAAATATTTAAACTGGTTTTCTTTCCCCCTTTCCCACAGGATTTGAGTTCTTCCATGTGAAGAGAAGGAAAAGATCTGCCCGGGTATGCTGGTTTGATTTCCTGAGTTAAATGCATTCTGACTTTGAAAATAAAATTATTATAGGAGAAGAGCAATTTATTTTTCTTTTATTAGAGATGGATGTGTGATACAATGGGTTAGAACTTTTCACCTTTGGAGATGCCTGTAGATACATACGCATATCCTTAAAACTGAAGGAAACGGTGATTTCCAGCTGCAACTTATGGCATGCACGGGACACAGGAACAGAGAGGCAGGCAAATATGGGACTTCTTCTCATCTCTGCAAAGTTACCTTTATAGGTCTGCTGTTCTCATGGACTTTACGTACCTACTGCCTTTTCAGAAAGGTTTTAATGCTCCAAAGCATGGAGGGAAGGAAAGGAGTGTCACTTGCATGACGTATTTAAGGTACACTAGCCAACGAATAAGCTAAAACTGAAATATTTTATGAAAGCTTTCTAACATTGAAACGCACCAGGCAGCACAAGATACATCTAATAATCAGGGTGCCAATAGATTAGGGAGTTAATTAGAGAAGGAGATCCCCTTGGGAAGAGCCTGGATAATCAGGATTCTATTGTTTCAATATTGGCAACGAAGGAGAGAAAGTTAATGGCAACGCAGTCACTTTTATTTAGGGCTCTTCTTAAATGTTACTATTTCAGTGCCTGCTATCCAAGTTAAAAATTCTGTATGAATTCAATCCCAATTCAGCACCTGCAGGTGCAAACCCCAAATAAATTACTGGGGAAGGGGCAGATGCTGACAGGATTGCAGTCTAGACTCCTCACTCTAAATCCATTTAGTGCTATTAACCATGACTGGGTGTAATAGCTTTGTGTACATTAGCACCAGGATAATTTTCCCTATTTTGCTAAATATCAAATGTGTGTAGTCATACACACTATATAAAGAAAACATCAAAGAGAACAAAACAAAAAGACTAGCAAGCCTCTTTGCAGTATAGTCAATATTTTCAAATCTTGACTAAGGAAAAAGAAAGTAGTCAGGGTTTCTTAAAATAAAGCAATATTATTTGTGAATTAAATAGTGGTACCAGACAAAGTATTTTCTTTTAATAAAACCAGATTTTACACACAACGAGCACACAATTTGAAAAAAGTTAAGAAATGTACACTTCCACTGCATGCAAACAGTAATAGAAACCTGACACAATCCAAAGATAATCTCGTTTAAGTCAATATGTTTGCTGTGTAACAACCCATATTTTATTAAGTTGCCCAACACTTTTGAACCCTGATAAGGAAATGGACCTATTCTGAGGGCAACACAGATATTTGCTGCAGAGATTATTCCTGTTATATACATGTACCCTTGTTTAAATGCAATGTAGAAAAGCGATACGTAAACACAGGGAGGAAACAGAAGCAATGCTGAAAGTGATATTGAACTAGAGAGCCCTCCTTTATGAAAAGAAATAAAGCACAAGATTATCTGGAAAGAAGAGAAAGTAGTACCAAAATGTAGTCAAAGCCAGGAGGTGCAAGGGAGGGACAGACAGAACAAAGTGGGTGTGTGGTGGCCGGGAGAGTCAGGTTGCACTCAGAGGAGGCAAAGAGATCTGAGGGTAAAAAGCCAATTAATGGATTAAAGGGTAAGTATCCAAGTTCTGAAACAGAGGGGTGATAATATAGGCAGCTAGGGAGAGGATTAGAATAAAGAAGTGATAACAGTATTCAGCTGAGAGGGAAGGCTGTCAAGAATTGAATGGGAATAGAAGGTAAGACAATGAAAACAAAAAGCTGTCATTTAATCAAGGGCTGTGATGGTAAGAGCCCAGACACCAACAAAAAGGGGAAAAAAAAAAAAGAAAAAAAAAAAAACCCCCACGGTTTGGTTTCAGCACCAAGTGTCCTGAAATCATTGTTGGAGCACAGAGACAGATGGAAGACTTGGCCATGACTGTATGAAATCAAGTGGGGAACAATGAATTCGAAGCAATTACCAGATTCAGTTCCTCAGTGCTCTTTCTCTGAACTATTTGCCACTAGGCAGTTGCTTATCCCAAGTGCACAGAGCTGAGGATTTGCAACAAAAGATACAGTGTGCATTTATGGAGCTGGATAAGGAAAGGTGGGTTATGCATCTCTTGTATGGGGTTTCACAGTAGCAAAGGATAAAACACTACTTTTAAAAGAATTCATAATTTCCCAGGTATGTATTGGGTTTCTGTGGAGCCTTAGTTTCCACAGCATCTCTAACACTATCTCAAAAGTACTTTGAACTTAGCCCTTCTTGATTAAAATATTATAGAGAATTACTAGAGAGGCATGGATGGAGACTGATTTCTTTGGGATTTTTATTTTCAGTCCTCTTTTGCCTCTTTTTCAGTCCTCTGACTGTTTACACTTCACTGACCTGGCAGTATCTTGTTTTCTTCTTCTGTGCAATTTATTAATGTTGTGCTGTATTCTATATATTAAATGTGCTAAATCTTTATCACAGAGATAAATAATAGCTGTCATGTCCTATTTCTTCCAAGGGAATATTTAAGAGGACTTCAGAGTTGTAGAAGTTTAGCAATACTCTTAACTAAGAGCAGAATGATTTTAATACAATCTGAATGAGACAAAACTTTAGGACTTTTTACCAGATTTAAGCAATTATAGCAGTACATATGAGAAAATTTTAACTGAATCCTTTTGATAAAGGAAAAATATTTAATAAACAGAAGTTCTTCCCTTGGCTTTGAAATTTTAGATCCTTATAATGCTTAACCAGTCTTAAAATCCATCTTTTCATGTATCCCATACAGTGAACGGGGAAAATTTTTTCTTAATAAGGTTCATATAACCAACCACAGAATGATTAAAAACTATGAATGACCATCAGCGTTTGATTTTGCCTAAAGTTACTGAAATCTATCTTCTACTGATGTCACTGACCCAGGGTCAAAACAAGACGTAACTTCTTGGGATTGCACCATATTAACCCAAAGACCACAACTATATTGCTGTGCTTAACAAGTCCAGTCATTGTCTATTAGAATCTATGGAAACTAAATTATTTTCTTCCCCTTCTAAAATTTCTTCCATTTCATATCAGTAATCTCTGACCAGTCTTTACTGTCACTCAGAGTATAAACTGGTCATGGATCATAGTCCATTCTCAACCTTTTCCAGACACATGATAGTTCTCACTACATTTCAGGTTTTTTTCCTGCCTGTTGATCCTACCACAGTACTCGGGAAATACTTTGAATTGGGCAGGATTGCCTATTCCTCAGTTTGGAACCACAAGTGAGACTGGATTTTGAATGCTAGCATGCTTCCAAATGTTTTTTTGCTAAAGAAGTGAATTTGATACATAAATTTCCATATTGAAAATTTTAAACACACACACTCACCCACCCATCACACACACCCTTCACTAACCAGAAGCTGTCACAGGAATGGATGAGAGAAATTTTTGAGACACAAAGGTTGATTCTCTGCCTGGATTTTTGTATAGCATGTAGTCCTAGTAGTGAGGAGCAAATATCCATTGTACCTCCCCACCCCCAGTCTCTCCCTCACCTTGGAAAAGTTACAAGATTCGAACTATTTCTGTATAGTCTATTTTACTTCCTCAAGCGAGCACTTACTGCTAATATCTTTTTTAAGAATTCTGCTCAAGTGTAACGTTGTGAAGAGACTGCTGAAGTTCTGAGCTTAATATCAGCCAGCATCTGGGCATGGAAAAGTCTATTATAGGGAAATTTTGCTGAATTAAAATGACTAGGTACAACATTTTTATGAGTTTTACCTAAATCCCAGGGTATATGGTAAAATATTTTTTCCTGGTTTGACAAAATATTTGCTTCCCAATTTGGAATTTGTTGTGTGGCTTTCTGGAAAACTTATGCTAAAGAGACTCTAAGAACAGCTTAGTCGATATTTTCTCTAGAACAAAATGTGCTAACAATGATAAAATGCAGTGATTTTCTGTCCCATATTCAGAGTAATTTGTAAGAAACTTCATTTAAATGCAGAGATTAACCAGATATTTAATCAGAGATTATTTTCTCCTTTAAAGTAGAAACAGTTTCCTCAGTCTTAAAGTGATCTGAAAAATCTAAAATTATTTAAAAAGTTAAGTGAAACATAGGGAAAACTGTGTTAATTTTTTTTTTTTTTTTTTGCTATATCGTTACTGAGATTATAACAACATTTAAATTATTTCTATATATCATGTTTTTGTGAACAACACAAAAAAATACAACTTTCTTATAAACAATATTTTAATAACATATGGGGGGGAGGGGATGAAGCAATAGTACAATTATTTCCTGGCAATAGGACATATCTCTTGGCAATATAATTTTCCAAATATAAAAAATGAATACCACAATTTTTCAAATTTTAAAAAAACCAAATAAATTTTTTGCATTTTAAAAAATCAAACAAAAGCCCCAAAAAAGAAACAAAAAAGAAGGCAATAATGGTTCAAATGCCATGTTTGGGACATTCCAGGTGTGACTCAACTGAGGTGTGTTCACCTGCAGTTGAGAGTTTCCAGAGTCTTTGCAGTGACTGAGAGATATGAATGATTAAATAATAATGGTTTACCTAAACTGAAGTTCTGAACTCACGTGCCAAGAATTACCCCAACAAACCTAGGCCTGTGAATTGTATTTGATGTAAGATGTTTGTTACAGTTCCCATATAGTCAACAGCAATTCCCCAAAGCAATATTATCCTGGCTTAAGCTAATGAATTGAATGATCCTCTCTCAACAATTATTTTACCCTAAATTGCAAAAATTTTAGGGCCTAAGCCTACAGAATATGAGTGCCTTCCAACCATTTACAGAAAAGGGCCTTGCACCATCTAATGTTAATATTAAAAATCAAATCTATCCACATTCCTGATGATTGATCACTGGTAGACGGCTTACAGGTGTATTATGAAGGTAAAGTGCCATAGGACATTCCAGGAGACTACAAAAAGCATCTGGAACTGATAAACCTGGAACTGATTTTGTGCCAGAAAATCACTCTTTAGAAGGCCACTGAGAAACCTCATGTGACCAAGTTTATACAAAACTCACTAAGCAGGCTGTTGTCTTGATGGAGCCTTAATCATTATTCCTTAAAGACTGAAATCATGTGCCACAGACATCTATTTTCTCTCCACTGCCCTAAAGGCATCTTGATTGACTAGACTTCTGACTTTGACATTACAGTGAAGTCTGTGTAGTTGGGATCCCCACTTCCTCAGTATACTTACATTGTAAAGTATCCCTCCAAGAGGCCTGAAAGTACCTGGGTCACAGCTGGGATTGTTTCCCCCTCCACCTCCCCCCTCATGTTTAAGGTAACCTCTATATTACACAAGGATCAGAAGAAATTTTGAAAATGGAACACAGAATAAAAAACACCCAGCTACCAAGGGTAGCTAATGCAGTCTTAAATCAACAGCTATCTTTGTTAAGATATCAGATTTTTCAGAAGAAAAAAGACAAAGAGTAGTTCTCTCTTATCCAGACAAGAGAAGGAACTGGCAGAGTGCCACAGCAAATTACTGGTGAAGTTGAAGAAGATGGGAATTAGAAGGAAAGCTGTACAGGGGGAAGGGAACTAATTATACAAGACAGAAACAGGTTATAGTTACAGATTTATCCCTTGTCTGGGACTGCTAAAATTTTTCATGGCTCATTCTTGAGGCCCACCTTGTTTAATCAGAAAAGAAATCAGAACTGCTTGATGAAATATGCAGATGACAATGTTGAAGGTATTTTTCAATACAAAGAATTATAATATCATGCAAGAAAAAAATAGAAGATCTCTAAGACCGGAATAATGGAAATGAGTGACATTTAACTGTACAGAGTGCAAGGTCAATCACTAACAGTGTAGTAAGAATTTTTGCATTAAATTTGGAGCTCATCAGATGGAAACAGCATAGGAAAAAAATAAATTTTCATCTTTTGAACAATTAACTTATTAATGAGGAGCATCACAACATGGCTAGGAAAGAAAAATTTAAGAAAAAAACAAAACAAAACAAAACCCCAAAAAATCCCAACAAAAGTAACCACAAAAACCCAAACCAAACAACCCCAAAAGCAACAAACCAAACACTACCCTGATATCCAAAAGGCACTAGTGTGTTAACTAGACCGTGTTCTCAAACAGAGCATTTGTTTCTTGACATGTTTATTAAAGCAAGAGGGAAGTATTAACAGAGTTGCTGAGAAGAGCTACTAGCTTGTCCAGAATAGTATGGACCTCATAAGAGAAAACTACAAGGCTGACTTTTTTTACACAGCACAGTGGAGTCTGAAGGGCAATAACTGGTCTCATTTAGGAAGGAATTCACCTGGGAAGACAAAGCAGCACCTAAGATGAAGGTACAAGAGCAAAGGAAAATACTCTGGCCATGAGCAAGGTCAGGTTGGAAGCTGGGGAAAAATATCTCATGTAGAATGAAGTTCTGTCAGCATTTGTTCAATAAGATCAGTCTTTCTAAAGTCCCAGAAGGGATTCAATATCCCCATTGTTCCTAAGAGCAGAAGAATGGATTATGATTCCAGAAGTGCCTTCATTTAGGAGGAGCCTTCTGAAAGCACAGTAATCCTAATATCTAACAGCTTACTGTTTGTGCAGATAATGTTTAGACAACTTATTTAATAGGATGAGTTACTTTGAGACATACTCTGTATGTATGCACGTGGCTGAAAGTACATACACCTAATTCTTAAGTCCCAGCATTACCACATAAATGAATCTGCTTTCCATTCCTGTGTACAGTACATGAGAAATAAAGGAGTGGGGTGTCTCTGTTTCTTTCAGTTAAAATAATAGCAGGACTCAAATGAAGTGGGCAGGGGGAGTAGGTTTTGCTGTATCTTGGGGCAGTATATCCCAAAGAATATCCAATTGCCCTGAAGCACAATTGATTACATACAAGAACATTAAGGACAACCAAATGACAACTTGCCTCAAAGAGGCTGTTGAGATAATCTTTGTGATCTTGATCAAACCACAGCAGGTGTTTTCACCTTGGCTCTGACAACCGCAGGTCCTAATACAAGAATTTGTCTCATAAGACTCTTCCGGAATAAAGATCTGGACATATGTTGACTTTGGAAGGTAACATTTCTCAAGGTATTCTGTACCTTTTGATCCCCTCCCCCGCTTGCAAAAACAACACTGAATGACCTAATATTGCAGAAAATCATTTCAAGAATGTGGTCCTGAATTTCCCAATCATGATCTAATTGGCTGAAATGGTTTAAGCCATCCATCGGAATGGATCTTCTAGCAGGTAAAACATTGATAAGCTAATTTAGTGCCAGTTAAACCATTTCTGCAGATTCACTGTCTCATGATGTAAGATGGGCAAAAAGTAAATTAAGACTTTCAGCTTTCATAAGGCCCAGAGGAGCTGCTATTCTTTTGCTTTTGATGTTTTTCTAGCTTTCATAAAACCTTCCTCCTCGCAAAACATGGAGAGGTCTCTCTGACTCTCAAAATCAAAAGGGAAGCCACCACCTGCTGCAGCAGATACTTTTGACAGAGTATTACCTTTCCCTGGTTAAGATGGTGAGAAGTCAGCAACTACAAAGCCTCAGGGCACAGAGTATGCAGAATCCTGACAATGTCTCATTTCCTTTGCTAAATAACTCCCACATTTGGACAAAGAGGACTGAGTCAGTAAAGACGAAGTCACAAATTTTGGCACACCATCAGGGGTACTGATTAGAGCTGCACCATTTCATTTGCACAGTGACTGTACTTTCTGTCTGGGCATTTAAGAGTCGGAGCAGGAATAGAACCTGACAAGCCAAAAAGAACCCTGAAGTCTCTCTTCAAAATTTGGAGGGACCTGCTGAGTTTTATTCTGCAAAGAAAGAGCAACTGAAGATGTCAAATGATGTGTCTTTAGGAGACTGGCTGCTCTGTGACCTGGACGTATATGCATAAGCATCCTGCCTGAAGTGCCAGATCAAAATCTGAAGGAGGAAGAACAGCAGTCTGAGCTACTCATCTTGTTACCAATCAAAGGAAAATTGCAATTTATATGAGCTATGATACCTCATTTGCCAGCAGCTAGTAAGTTGCCTAAGTAGCTGAAGGAATAAATTTCAATGGGAAAAAAAAGGAAAACTGCCTAATAGGACTCCAGGAGAGAGGTGAAATGTAGACTTACACATCTTAACAGAAATAATAAAGGTGTGGGCAAAGCTGTCAGAGTAACTTCCCACTGCCAGCTAACTGTGACTGAAGGCACAGATAAAATTGGTGGCAAATCAGAAGAAATGTCTAGGGCTTCATGGAACATAAGCAGTTCCTAGCATGAAGCATAGGACATTCTAGAAACGGAAGACAATGCAACACAAAAAAATCTGTATTTTGAAAATTCAAAGGAACTAAACATTTATTTGGTGAAGTAAAAAAGCCTAGGCTTTTCTTGTCCTCTGCCTTCTCATCACAGAAGGAAATTCAAAAGCAGGTTTCATGAGACTTTCTGTACTTCTCATCCTCTTGAGGATGGAAGTTCAAAGAATGCAAAGAGTAGTAGGATATTAGAGAAACTGTTTTCGTAAGGCTGTGCGTAGGGGCTTGATCTCTTCACATAGTCACTGAGCTGTAAGACACCCTTTTTTCTGGCTGGAAAAAAATGCTGCATTGGACACCACCCAAATGCTCAAAGTTACTCAGATCTGAGATCTCACAGATTTACCTCTTCTGCCTCTCTTAACAGGATTCAGATCCCCAAGCATCTTCTGACAAGCTTCTCTCTGAGACAATAAAAACTTCTAGTACAACCATTTGATAAAGCTATAACTTGCCACCATTTATGAAGCAGTTTGAGAAATCCTCCAAGGAAACCATGAATGGGATAAAAAGATAAATAAATAATAAGAAAAGAGTCATAGCCATAAGAAGATTTAAAACGATCCAGAAAAAGCTTTAAGAATAAATGCAGGACCAAGAAAGAGTAGGACATGGTTTAAATCCAAGGGGTGTTTACCACATGTCCCTCTTTTACCTGGTATTCTGTCCATTGCAGGGGCATGGACAAAGATGCACCAGATGGTAATGCTAAAGCAAACGGGCTCATTCACACCCACCACAGGAAAATACATATGGAAAATCACCCACAGGAAAAGCAATAATTTGAATGTCTACGCAATCATACGTAGAGTTTTATAAAAAGCAAATTTTTTTAAACCTGTAAATATAGCTAACAAATCCTATGCTGGATGGTAGTAGTGTTAAGACAAAAGTGGTATCATCCTTATTAACAACAGGAATGATATGTGAGTTGAGAAAGCACCATATACTCAGTGGGAGACAATTTCTATTAATTCAGAAATTGACCTGAGAAATCAGAAAGAATATATACTTTTCAAATAAAGAAGGAATCTTTTAAGTTCTCTCATCTGGAAGGAGAGAACAGTCAATAAACTGTATGACAAATTAGAGGGAGATTCTAAAGCTGAGAGAGATGTCAATATAATAGAAAAAGAGCAGGAAAGGTCTTTCTGTAATTATGGATAATATTTTGTGCTGTTAAACTAAACTGTACATGTGCAGGGCAAAACAAAACAGGGCCAAATGACTAAAATCTGAATAAAAAGACAAAAGTTATAGTTTTCACTACCAGTATCTCTTCTCATAGCTAAACAGACATCAAATTAATCTTCAAAGTCATTCTTGGATTCACAGAACTAAAGCTGTTAATGCACTTTGCAGACACAAAATATTGTACTCTTTTTTAATGTCAGTGGTGGAAGTTTGCAGTTAGTGAACTTTACAGTCTGTTAATTTAAAAGAAAAGCAGAGAAGGACTTTCAGAATTTGTCTCTCAATAAATTCCAATTAGTTCAAAACCTTCCACATATGCTGGAAAATGCAACTGTATGACTATCTTTTACCCTGTGTCAAAATAATTTTCCATAATTACTATTTAGGAAGCCTTGGGTCAAATTTTCCTTTCACTTACACCAGTGAAATGAGACTTGAGCTAAGTTTCTTTGCTGACTCCAAGACAAGAATTTTGCTCCCAGTCTTTTCATTAAGTGCTGTGTTTAAAATAAAAGACAGCATGTCAGATCATATAAATGTAGCTATGTCTGACAGTGCTGTAGTCATTACAGAAAATCAGAATCTAGCTTACTATCACAGATGATTGTGAATTTTTAAGTAATCAGATAAGAAAGGAATAAATTCACTTCCACCATCACTCTATCATCATGAACAAAATACAGGGTTTTCCTCCCATCTTTCTACTGTAACTTTAAATAGGGTTTTTTGCTACATATGATGAATTAGTTCTCTTAAATGTCCCTGCAAATGTCACAGGATAATGCAGAGGCTGAGTCCTACATAAAATTTAGTGGTCATATTGCCTTATTTTTTTAAATGGAAAGGAATTAATATATTAATACTCAATGCAATATAAAATTTATTTATATAAAATTAATATATATATACCCACATGCTATTGGCACATACACTTGTGGACATGCATTTTAACAATAACTTTACCCTGAGTTAGAATTTAGCCTTTTTAGTACTAAAATACACTGCTTTATCTGCACCATCATATAAATTTCTCCATGTAAGTTCTCTGTGTATATTTGGATGGACCTGTGTGAAATTCATGCATAAGGAACAAAAATGCTTTGTTTCCATTTGATCTTTTAAGCTTTCATAACCATATACATTATTAGACACAAAAATGCTTTATTTCTTCTTTTGACAATCCCCCTAATTCCATTGTCATTCTCCATTGTTGTGCCAAAATCTCCTTATCCTATTCAACCACAGCTCAAAAATGCATGCACATATTCATGCAGATACAGAAACACAGTTTGGCATAAGATGGCTTTGGAAATCAGTGCATAAGGCATCTCTAGGCAAGCACAGCCAAGCATATTGTCTATGAAGTTTCACAGTGATGACATCGAAGAAACTTCAGGAGCTACACTGGAGCATCCAGTGTCTCCTCAACATCCCTGTCCTTGAGGCAGAGGTAAGTTCCCAGACCAGTCTTTTTCTGCCTGGTGCCATCTCTTTGCAATCAGCTCCTTTTCTTTGCCCTGCCCTTCTGCTCGTGGCTTTAGCCTGCGTAGAGATTGGCTTCTGTGGACCTGCTCTACTGACCATTGCCTCCAGAAGAGTGAGCTGTATTCATCTCAACAGAGATGTTCAGGTGGAGTCTCTCTTCTCGGCTTGCTATCTGTTTTCACAAAACTTGTAGGAACCTGAAATTTCTAAGGTTTACAGATTTTCATCAGAATGTCCAGTGGCTGGACAAACTACTTACCAGCAGGCTAATGGAAACAATCCTTAGGAAACAAAGCTAAAACCAGCAATACCCACGTATTCCAGGTACTGTGTGCATTTCAGGCAGCAATGTTAGTCCTGTTTATACTCTTCCTGCCTTTCCCTTTGCCAGTGGAGAGTTAATGAGGTAAAATTAGTGCTGCAGCAGTATGACAAAGAAAAGCACTTAATTACAGCTACAGATCTCAGCTGATCCTTTGCAACTACAAGTCATCTTGTTGCCTAGCTCTGCATGTTCCCTACCCCAGTTTTTGCTCTTTCCTCCAGACCCTCAGAGCTGCATATCTCACATCATCTCTCTTCTGGTACAAACCTCCCCATACAACTGCAGGAACCACCTCATCTTTCTCAGCTGTGTGACAGTGCAGACAAAAGAGCAGCTGTCCACCTCAGACACTCACCACTCATAGCAGTGCCATTTCCCAGGAGATCCTTAAACACCAAATATTTAGGTTAACACACTACTGAGAATAAAAGGAAAATACACTCAGGCTAGTCCTCAGATGTAGAATGAAGAGTTGTTCAGCACTTGATACTACAAGTATCTGTACTGAGAAAGACACTGCATTCGTATAGTATAGAAAACAACAACCTAAAGCCTTTCCTCTGCATCATGAAAATGCAGGCACTTACTCTCATTTTTTCTGTATGCCCAGCTGTGGGAATGGGTGGAGAGAGGTGGAACGGGCGAGAAATGTCTTTTCCTTATTTTAACTTCTGTCATGTATAAAGGCAAAAAAGAGTATCTGAAAAATCTGCAGGTTTAGCAACTGTAGGACTAAAGCATGTTCAGCTTTGCAGAGATTTGAAAATTATGCTCTGTAAGGTTCACACATTACCACTAACCTTAGTTTAAAGATAATAAAAGGTTAGAGAGGAGGCAGAGATGAGAGGTTTTTCCCTCCTAGCCAGGAAAAAAAGCAAAAACCAAACATGATGGTTGCAAAAAACCTGTATTCCACAACAAGTCCTTAAGACTCCCATGTGCTACATCAGCAGCAGTACATCCTCGATTTTTATTGTAATCTTGTGGCTTTTTATTTGTAACTTATATGAAAAGAATCACATTGATTGGGGCAGATTTAACTCAGTAAAACCTATTCTACTGAGATTGTCTGTGCTAGGTGATTTTATCAAGTTCTCTTTTGGTTTCATTTTCTTCCTCATCCCTATCCCCAGGGGAGATTCCAGCCCAGCTTGCAGAGCAAATTGCCCTAAATTGAGTTCTTTCTCTGCCATATACAGGCCTGCCTTTGGCTCCTCAGCTTGAAAACTTTATGCATTCTTATTTTTCTCCATCTTCCTTAACACCCTCATTTTCTTTCCAATTAAAATGGAGAAGTTTGCACCGATACCTGCTCCCAATTAAATGAATACTGCATTACCAGCCACACACTCCAGATCTCCTTTACCCTCCCTTCATTAGTCCTATTCCTCTGAGGTTTCCTGGCTGTCTGCCAGGGACTTATGGCAAGAATTCAAAATCTTGTACATTTTATCCCCTCAAAATCATTCTTGAATTTAAGCAGCCTGCTCCTTGGGCCCAGCATGAGAAATGCTGCTAACAGATTCAAAGGGGAGGGGAGAAAAGAAAGAAAATGATTTATTTAAAAGGTTAAAAAGCTCCCATAAAAGAAGCTAAGCTAAAAGAGGTTAAACTTCCGGGCTAATTGGCTTCCGTTTCCTTTTAAAAATTCTTTCTGGAAGACAACAAATGACAGGAAGGTGTTCCTGTTTTATTTAAGAGTATTCATGCCTACAGAAAAAGCATCATTCTCTTAACACCTCAGGCATGTTCACTACTGCTCACTCAAATTATACACCCAGCACAGAAAAAAAACCTAGGCAGTCAGAGGCTTAAGCAGCTGGGTTGTTGGGGGGTTTTAGGCCTTTTCTTAGAAAAAAAATCACCATCTAATTTTCCAACAAATGTGAGCACTGCAGTAGCATGGCATCAGCCACTCTCATCTGACACTTTAAATAACTAACATCATGTCAAGCTGTCAGTAACGATAGCCACATTGGCAAGTCTGGAAAAGCAGAGGGAAGTACTGCATCCTCGCATTACTACTTAAAACTATATAAACTCTCCTCACAGACCATGCAACTTTGCTGCCTTTATTGAACACTAATTTTTCAAATGCATAATGTAGCAGCTGAAGGCCCTTGTGTGGAACTGTGGTTTTTCTCATTACGTGATTTGAAGCTTTCATTTAAAGCCTTTAATGCAAAATTCTGATATAACTGATCTGATGCTCAGTGACTGCTCGTCTCAAAATCATACTCACAAAGTCTCCTTCCCTGTACACCCTAGAAGAAGCTTTCATCTTTTAAAATGTTACAATATTTTTGTAGCATTATAATAGTCTTCACAGGAGAGATCTTTAGCAACCTATAAATCAATTTACCCTCTCTAGTAAAGTCAGGCAAAACATGGGGTTTGCAGCACTGAATTCCTGCCTTCTCTTAGCTGACCATTTCTCACAGGCCACAGCTTCTCAGGTAATACTGAATTGGTGAGAATAGTTTTTAGGAGTCAAGGTGTGCGTGTGTGTATGCAGGTGTGTGGTGGTTAACAGTCTGCTTTTAAGGATTTCTGTGACTTGGAGGATTTTAATTTTCTCCATCCCTTCATTTCTCACACAATATTTCTTGATGCAGGATGATTCCTACCTAATGAAAGCAATCTCCTTGGAATTTTTTTTTTTAATTGAAGGAAAAAATATTCTATTATTTGTGAAAGCCACTTCTGATCTTGTTTTTTCCCTTTTAATAAAGGCCTGTTTATTAATTACTGCTTCTCATTCCCTTTTACAGATGGAAACAGAGAAGGGTATTATAACTGAGATCTGGTTGTAAAAATACCACATTGTAAACAATACAACATTTAGATGTTACAAATCTTTCAGTAATATCTTATGGCACTTACTTAAGCTATGTCCATGAGCAAGTGGCAACATCCACCCTTCCCTTGCAGACTGGTAACAGACAGCAAACTGTGCAGGATCAGAACCAACACACACCATTTTCAGAGCCAACAAAAGGAAAAACAAAAGTAGAAACTGTGCAAAAATACACAGTACATATATAGCACTCCAAAAAACCTAAGCAATATCTTCTACCAAGTTAATAGAATACACTCTGAGAATTCACACAGTGTATTAAAACACCATAAAATAATAATTATTAAATTAAATAAAATAAACTCATTCTATCTATAGTAGAAACTCTCAGAAAGAAACTACCAATATCTTAGTGCTAGAATACTGTTGGGCTACGTTCAGTATTACTAATAGTCTCTGCTCACGAAAGGCCACAGATAATACAAGCCAAGAACTGTACTGAAGAGCTGCAGGTTAAATAATTCATGGATAAGTAGCATGGGTACATTGAACTACAGTACTTTGTGGATATTTGTGTGACCTGCAAGCACCACCAAGCTATGGACGTTATGTAAAGTGTTGTACAAACAAAACAGCAATGTTGTATTCAACAACCGTGCTAATTTAAAGATGGGCCTTCAAACAAATTCAGGTCAGGACTTAAATCTTGGGGTCTTTTTTATTCTTTTTCAGCAGATTCTGTCACTATCCAAAAAACACCACCATAATCCTCAAAAAATATCTGTCACTCTGGCACTTTTAAGTTTGATGCCATCCATCAGCAAGCAACAAGACCATGACCAGGAGGAAATGTCAGTGTTTAAAAGTTAGCTGCCAAACTGAGATAATTTTTAGGTTTCTCATTCTTGGAGTGAAATCAAAAATCTCTCATTCAGTTCCCAGGTTCCTTAAATAGTACATGGGGATGATGGGGTATTTTAGAAAGAGCAAGTGAGGTCCTGGGCTGTGTGCTTCCTAAAATTATTATATTCCACAAGCAATCGCCTATAATGCATTTAGGGAGAAAAGACCAGCCCTTTACCTATTTTCTCAACCCTCCTAACTCAGGAACACAAGCACCTCTGTCTATAGAAGACCAGAACCTTGAACTTTATTGCTGTGTTCTCACTCCTCAGACTGGAGTTGTCTGTCTTTGACACAGCAAATCTCAGTTTTGGCAGTTTCAAGAGCAAGAGTGGAGAGCACGATTTCCATCCAGAGTAGCCTTGCATGTACCAGTGTAAGACAGACTTTGGACAGTGTAAACTTGAACCTGCTCAACTAAAGAAAGGAACTAACCCAAGTTTTAAGATATTAAACACATTTTTTGAAACATGTCATCCTATAAAACGGTAAATTGTTCTTCTATTGGCTTATTTTAGGAGTTTGATACCAAGTCAAAAGCCACATTTTGCTAGGAGTATACAGCAGTTACCATGTGCAAGGTACATGCTTGCACTGCCAGCTGATTGAGTTTCTTAAAATTATACACTGAACCAAAATTTTTCTGGTCATCACCTGGCTTGCATCTGGTCTAGACTCCTAGTTTCAACATGGTCGGTATTGGGATGGTCCTGAAAAAGCTCACTGGTGCAATTCTATGTACCCAGGGCATTTTAACTTAAATAAGAAGCTCACATCTTCCTACTTAATCCAGTGGTTAGATGACAGCTAACTACAGATTTTCAGTTTTAGATTTGGGTATCTAAATTCACTTTAGAGGTGGGTATCTAAATTCCTCTCTGGATCCACCCTGGTTTTATTAAAAGTTTTCTGGTTTCTTAGATGAGATCACACTGCAGCCAAAATCTAAATTTTCCAGATCAAAATCTTTATCATACCTGTTAGCTTCTCCTGCCAGCTTCTATTTTTATGAACAAACCTAACTTCTTCTGACTCAGAAAAAAAAATACATTTATTTCAAATGCAAAATACTGCTTGCAGAATGCTACAAATGGACTAAAAAAAGTTAGATCGAGAGAAGACAGACCACTGCCCTGTCCTGCCACTGTTTATGAGAAAAAATGTTACTTAAATTATTTTCCTTGAATGAAGTAAACCAATTTTTCCTTATTCTGTGAAAGTCATCATCATCATCGATCTTCCAATTCATGTGTAGTATAGGTATCTGCAGTCCTGGTAAAAAGATATCATACAAAAATAACAGCATTTTCATCCCAACTCAGAGATCTCTGACTTTCTATTTTGAGGCATGTTTACCTTCAAAGGCTAGATGAATATATTTACAATGCTATTTTAAGGAAGAGTAGAACTAGTATTTCTATAAATTTCAACTATGACAAACTTTTTCCAATGTTAATTGCATCATATGTTTGGTTTGTTAATTGTCTCAGTCTTCAAGAGGCCCTGAATATACTTTTAGAGACACCTCTCAAATGTTAAACAATTAAATTATGCTTAATAGTTCTATATTTTGTTGGCAACTTCAGAGGGAACAATGAATCATATCCACTCCACTCTTATCAGACCCTATCAACAGCAGGAGTAATTATTCATTGATTATGACATAGTAAATCTCCAGCACCTTGGAAATATTTAATCCAAATTTTCTGAAACAATCTCCACATGCTCCATTTTTACAGCTACAGAAAGTTCAGTTAGAATACGTGAGGCCATGAAAAAATTTGAAATAAATACAATACATTAGAACTATTAAGAAAAGAGCAGTTAAAAGAAAATAAATACTATAGAACTCAGAGTACAGTGGCAAGTACTTCAACACTTTAATCATCTTTAAAAAGCATAGCCACTCCCTCTGTAGCAGAAAGTTCTATTTATAAAATATTAATTATAATCCAGTGTTCCAATTATTTTTTGATGCTAGAATTCCTTTCCCTCAACACAGTGTTTCCCAATACAACTACTATTTGAAGGAGGATCTAGAGATAGGAAAGCTTTTGAGAGGCAAGAAGATCTAGATAAAGGACCCTTTGACATGGTCCTCCACAATATCCTTCTCTCTAAATTGGTGACAGATGGATTTGGTGAGTGAACTGTTAGATGGATAAGAAAGTGGTTAGACAGTCACATTCAGATGGTTGTGATCAGGTTCAGAGACTCAATGGAATCAGTGAGAAGTGGCGTCCCTCAAGGGTCTGTATTGGGACCAGTGATATTTAATATCTTCCTTAATGACATAGAGGGATCAGGCACACCCTCAACAAATTTGCAGATGACACCAACTCAGTGGTGTGTCTGACACACCTGAAGGATGGGATGCAATCCAGAGGAACCTGAACAAGCTTGAGAAATGGGCCCATGGGAATCTCATGAGGTTTAACAAGACCAAGCACAGGGTGCTGCACCTGGGTCAGGACAACCCCTGGTGCCAGCACAGACTGGGGGATGAACAGATGGAGCGCAGCCCTGAGGAAAAGGATTTGGGGGTGCTGGAAGGCAAGAGGCTGGACATGACCCAGCAATGTGAGCTCGCAGCCCAGAAAGACAAACGTGTCCTGGGCTGCATCCAAAGCAGTGTGGGCAGCAGGGACAGGGAGGGGATTCTGCCCCTCTGCTCTGCTCTGGTGAGACCCCACTGCAGTGCTGCATCCAACTCTGGGCTCTCCAGCACAGCAAGGACATGGACCTGTTGGAGTGAGTCCAAAGGAGAGCCATGATGACGATTAGAGGGATGGAGAACCTCTCCTGTGAGGAAGGGGTGAGAGAATTGGGTCTATTCAGTCTGGGAAAGAGAAGGCTTCGAAGTGACCTCATGGCAGCCTTCCAGTACCTGAAGGGAGCCTACAAGAAAGATGGAGAGGGACATTTTACAAGGACATGTAGTGACAAGACAAGGGAGAATGGCTTCAAACTGAAAAAGAGTAGGTTTAGATTACATATTAGGAAAAAATTATTTTCTGTCAGAGTGGTGAGGCACTGGAAGAGGTTGCCCAAAGAAGCTGTGGATACCCCACCTCTGGAAGTGTTCAAGGCCAGGTTGGATAGAGCTGTGAGTAACCTGATCTACCGGAAAGTGTCTCTGCTCAAACTAGCTTGGAACTAGATGATCTTTAAAGTCCCTTCTGACCCAAACTGTCCCACGATTCTATGATTCTCCTTACAGTTGTCTATTACTGGGACCACCTTCAAGTATACCAGGTTTTCTAGTAAAGCTTCTGTATTTCACATGCTAGCTAATAGCTAATGTCTCTTTGATAACTCCAAGAAATGCAATTACAGGCCTCTGTCTAATATAAATTAGTAACAATGGATGCAGTCCTGTAAGACATTTCTATATGTATTGAGTTCATATGAACTTCCTTAGAAGTCTGAAGGTGCTATCCATTTCCTAGTTTGAGAATTAATCATTTTTATGACTATTCTTAACATCTCCGGGGGGGGGGGAGGGGAAATGCACTTCATAGTACTAAGAAATATGACATTTCTGCTGCAGCTGTTATGTTGCTTTCAGACAGGAAAACTGAGGCATACAGTGAATAACTTGTACATGGTCATACACCAAGTCGGCAGCACTGACAGGATTGAAATTTCAGGTTTTTGAAGCTCTGTGCCTCAGTAACCAGAATCCTTCTTATGATACATTTCATGTCATAGCAGGTACTAAGAATACCAGCACATGTCATGAAGTGCTGAAACATGCAAAAAACAAAGAACAACAAAGTAGCACCACATGAATACATAATAAACTATGTCACTGTGCAATGTTAAAAACATTTAAACTTCTTTGATTCTCATAATTCCTTCACCAGGTGTAAAACTCAAGATGCCACTGGTCTCTTGAACCTCAGCCACTGGACACACTTAAGCCATACAATATCTCTTGGTTCTACTTGTGCTCTGTGTTCTGAAGAGAGGCAAAAATAAGACACAGCATGCAGCCCAGGCAAAGAAACTCTGCCAGCCTGGGAAAAACCAGCCCAGGTGCCAACACTACACTTTTAGAAATAACAATGCCAGGACGCACAATGCAGTCAGGTGCTTATTAGCTTGGCCTTGTAATTTTCTGAGCATGAGAGCAAAAGTGAGAAACCAGTGGCAGACCTGTGACCCTGCCAAGGCAAAAGGAAAGTGCTAGAGATGGATGGCAAGTGTTTCTGGACAAAGCATGAAGGTCTAAGCTCCCTGTGCATGTTTTCTGGCATTAAAAGTCTGGGGTCACGGTGCTTTTACTTGTTAACTGTCACTCCACTTACCTACTTATTGTTAAAATTTACTTATTTAAAATAAGAAATCAGGGGAACTAGCTTAACTTTGTATTTATGGCTAAAGAGCAAGGTGGTACTATAATATAGAGAGAGTCAAGTCAGCTGGTCAGTGGTACTTTTGTTCGAAGGGAGACAAAAAGTCCTCACTTTTGCTGATATCTTCTCATCACTAGACGGCAGCAAGTTACTACCAGCCAAAACTCAGCAAAAGCTGTCACTTCACAAACAGACAGCAAACCAAGTTGCTCTATATAAGGCAACATATTCCAAAGCCATCTTCTGCTGAACTGGAAAGCATTTTTGCGCAGAAGTGAGATACCACCACTGATCACCTGACTACTGGACTAGCTCTCGGGAAACTAACACTAACGTAAGTAAAAGTAAACTAGAAACAAAACAACCTGATGGTTTTCTTTAGTGTTAGTAAATTGAATTGCCTCAATTCAAGGTTCAGCAAGCACCAGTGCTTTCAACAACAAAAGGAGACAGAGGCCACGTTGCCACTAGTAGACGTGGTGGAAGTGAAGGAAGCAAATTCTGCTGCTGAGAGCTTTTAGCCTTCCTTAGCTGCTTGCAGAAGTGTGGCCAATGGCTTGTACCTGCCCTGTTTGTCTCACATTGTTGGTTGACTTCCTCCAGATTTCATAAAAGTTCTTTTGTATGTAAGTCCTCAGTAATCAAGAAGAGTTAAGAGGTACCCATTAACTTTTAGTGGCTCCATTGGATTATTCCCTTGAAAAAGTTATAGACCTTGAGTTGCTCAGCGTTGTTTACAACACACTAAAAACATTTCCATTTATTCTTCTAATTACTATATGCAATTTAGTGCCTCTTGTTTAATTTTTTTTACTACTGGAAGTCTAAAAGACTTATTCCCCCTTCAATTATACCAGTATAAACGAGGAGTAATTCCAGTGAAATTAATGAATTTTGTTGGTATAAAAACTGGAGGTAGTTATGTAATGAATTCAAAATATGTTTTATGTGTGAATTTTCATGATGGTAAGTAAACCTGAATTCAAAGCAAGAACTCATCATGAAAATATTTCATGTTAGGATTTTATACTTTCTGATGTACTCATAGTGTTCCATTTGCTATTTTAATCATATATACAAGTATTTTAATCAAACAAGCTTTTAATTAAAGAAATACATAGCTCCAGAATCAGCAATGGTCTAGATACCCTATTTCAAAATCTTTCACTATCATTAAAATAACTTGCTAGCTTTTCTAGAAGAGTGGCAGTTAAAAAAAAAAAAAGTTTAAACAATGTAGATCTATCATAAGGCAACTTCAGGGTGTAACCATCTATATCCATTTTTCAACCTTACTAACCATAAAAGATGAGTCACAGTGGTCTCTGAAGTTACACACCACGTTGAAAGACTGGTATGATCATGTAAAATGTCAAGGAAGAGAGCACAGGTATGTCAGCACAACTGTTTTTCCTTAAGTGTTTCTTCATAATGCTAGTTCGAACTGCATGAAGATTACATGACTTGCTCATTGGGGGACGAAAGGGCTCAGGGCTAAGCACAGTTTATCAAACCACTTCTGTAAACATCTCTAAACAGAAGAGCTGTTTCAAGTCAAAAAAGCGTAGCACAAATTTATTTACTTTGACATGACTTTAGACTATGGCAGTGCAGCAGGAGAAAAATGAAAAACTTTTGCATAACTCCCTGCAGAGCTCATTTCTGAGATGCAGGATGGCATTTCAAAAACTTATCAAAATTCAAAAGATGGGAAATTCAGAAGCCTTCACTTGATCAGCTTTCACCATACCACCAGATGTTGCTGCAGCCTTGGCGAAAGCAACAGGATCACAACATGTATGGTAATTTCACTACTGACAAAAAGTTCAGACATCTATCTATACTACTAGAAAAATCAATTGTCCATGAAAGAAAACCCAGAAAGCAATTTATTACAAAATAGAGTAATTGACTAGTTTCGTTATTTCACAATACATCATTTGTAGTTAAAAAAGAGGTGAAAAGCAATAAAATATTTACAATTATAGACAAATCACATAGCAATAACCACATATGAAACTCTTATCAACTATGTCTTAACTTCTGCTCCCCAGACAGCAATAGAACTTTACTTGCTTTGATAACAACACATGCAAGGTGGCAAGGAGTGATGAATCACTCATATCCTCCATACTTTAGTGAACTAACCAACCCTCTCCAGAGAAGTGAAATTATGGTCACACATCTTTAGATCACGCCTCAATAACAATTATATTCTAATACATTTCTTGACATTTCTGCTATAATAAAGGGGGAGGGTGCTTGGGGGTTTTTGTTTGTATTTTTTTTTCAGCAAGTGCTTCCTCACATAGATGAATTAAAACATCCAGAAAACAAGTCATTAAATGACCAATACAACATAAATTTTCACAGGGAGCTGTGACAAACTCACAGAGAGAACAAACAAAAACATTAGCTTCTCCCAGTCTTTAATATGCTATGTCACAAAAATATTAGAATGCAGTGTAGTTATTTAGATTTTGTTATCGAAGAAAATGTGCTGTAAGGAATAAATTCTCACACTCTACAAAATGAAATCAATATAGATTTGCCTTATCAATATAGAAATGCCTATGTGGAACTCCAAACAATGTTTAGCCAGCATATCAATGACTATGCAATCTTGACATCTAACTGTCTAAAACTAAGCTAATCCCAAAGAAAACACCAAGGAAAAAGATGAGTCTGTAAAATCTTCTGTTTGGGAAGGCTGGATTAGATGATGTCTTTCCTTACAGGTAGCAAGCACTGCTTGAGTTGAATAATACTCAGCTTGGTTTGGGATGGTGAATTCAAACTGGGCATTATTAGCTGGAGTACTTAAAATAATTTCCCCCAGGAAATGCCTGCCTCCCTCTGTTGGCAAAAGAGTGAACTTAGGAAAGCTAGACTCCTAGCTCAGAAATGTCTAAGTACTCTGTATTTACAGATTTTTAAATTAAAGCAGATTTCGGTATAGTATAACATTTCACTTCTCAAATGTAACTGCTGAAAGAGAACACATTGAAGAAATATCTCTGTTAAATCCATTTTTCCTATTTATTTTGTAAGGAATTAAAATTGATGATCCATTTGCAGCTCAGATGCAGTGATGTGGAAAGCTTCCATTTTTTTTCCCAGCCTTTCTGAACTGAAATATGACTTCATGCAACACAGTACCCTCCCCATTATTTTTTCAGTTACAGATTGAAACACAAGCCTCCATGAAAAGAACATTCCAGACTGGTAGCATGATTTGGGATCTCTGCTTTTAAGTGGTTCAGCTTTGGGAAGAGTTTTGATGTGCAGATTATCTGCAATAACTGAGTACTATAATGCCCAGTGCTTAAAGACCCTTTTCGAGCACCATATTGTAAATAGAAATTTCAAAACAAGAGTAAATGCTAGTGGAAGAGCACACAACTGGAGAACTGAGGATGTCTGATGCAAAATTTGAAATAGTTCTAGAGAAGAGAATACTTATTACTGAGTTAAAAGTGTGTCAAGAAGGTCCAGTTTTTGACAGGTCACTGAATAAAAACAACTGACAAAGAGAATCAAATTGTCTCATTCTGCATTTGCAATCAATGTCAATTGCCCATGTCAGAGAATACCATCAAAAAATAACCCTATTACTGACAACAGCAGATTTTAATGCATTTCATGTGCTCAGTAATTTTCAGCTAGTTCAGATAAAAGATGCCAACTATGAAACTACGCTGCAAAAATTGGAGTACTGTCCTGTCTTCTGAGGAAGATACATTAAATAGAAAGTTACCTAAAGAAGGTGTAAAGAATTTTCACTTCATTTTGACGTTGTCAATCTTAACTCATGCACTCCAGGATAAAAAACAGATTGTTAATAAAATTTAGTAAGGGAAAGAAAGGATAGAAAAGGACCTCAAAGGCTAGTTTTAGGCCAGGAATTACAGTGGACCAGAGACCATTTTCTGGCCCTATGGTCAAATGACACAGTGTGACTCGCATCCATACAGATTCTCTACTTTAAAACCAGACTGGCCACATGCAGACTGCCTACTGAGAACAGAGCTAGGGTCAGGCTACTCACCCTTCTACAGGTGGGGTTAAACTCTGACAGAGACCATGCTCACCATTTAACAGTAGGAATGAGCAAAGGAGAGCTTTCAGGTCCATGCCCCAACCCTGTGTAGCTTACTAGTACAGATGGGAGACACGGATTAACCCAAAATCACAAGGAGAATGTGCTAAGCAGCAGGAATCATTCCCTCAAGAATAATGCTTATGGAAATGGACAATACCTTAAAGAATAAATAAGCTTGAAAATCCAGACTACAGAAGAGATACCTAAGGCATAATAGCACAAAATCAAAGCCACTTCAGAAGAGACCACAGACTTACACAGTCTATGAAAAATAGCACAATATCTGTCAGATGAAAAAGATTAAAGACATGCACTAGTTAATATCAGTGCATGAAAGTTTGCAGGCACCGAAAGTGCCACAGCACAGTCAAGTATGCATAGCACAGCCAGAGAGGCTAACTGCAGCATGACTTCCTTGGATGATTTTTTTCCGGCAGTATTGCCCATCATCAGAAGATAAATAGACTGTCAACCTGAAAGTAAATGGGACATTTATTAACTTTAAGCTGAGCATTAGAGCACTGAGTCAGTGGTATGTCAAATACAGTGTTACTAGCATTAAAAGAAAAGAAAGAGGTAATAAAATACAATTAAAAATATCTGCAAAATGGAGGTGAAGGTAGACGGTAAACTGCCAAAGAAAAAAAACTGCAGCAGTAATTTGCAGATACAAAGCCTTCTCTTCATCAAAAGCATGATTTTATTGATGGGTCAAGGAGCCAAAGCAAACACAGGGAGGTTTGAAGAGTTCTTAGATATTGAGAAACTCTGAAGAACAGAGAGCAGCTGAAAACCTAACAAGTCCACTCTTCAGGTTCCTATAAAAGATCCACTTAGGCAGAAGCAACCAAATTAACTAAAAGAACAGGATTCAAGCAATCTTTGGAAAAACAAAGGAGGGTGCTTTTTTCACCTAAATTTAAATACATGAAATAGTAAAATGTCCAAAGCTAAAAGGTCCCAGGCATTATTGTTTCATTTCATTTACTCTATTTTTTTAACAGAAGACCAGATTATTGAACTAAAATCTTAAACTCACTACTGTGCAGAGGTGCAGACCCAAGGAAACTCAGCATCAAAGTGCAAAATAAGCTGATTACAGATTGGTCAAAGGAGTGAACTGGCAAAATTCTCATAAAGCAATATGGTCAAAATTGTAAATCAGCACTTTACTCACTCTGGCCACTGACAAAAGCTTAGTCCAGTGCAAAGAATCTGGGTTTGTGTTTAGTCCATGACACAAAAAGATTCATGTCTTTATTTACAGAAGACCAGTTTCATCTGTAAAACAATGCAGCACCGACTCAAAATCAACTTAGCAAAGCACCACCCTGAAAGTATGGCAACCATTTTTAAATTAAAATTTGATAATTTGCAAACTAATTACAAGCTGAGGGAAACTTGGTTGCCACATGAATATTCTCTAGAGCACTTGATAAAACTTCATTGGAATAAAATCCAAAGCTTGAGTTACTCTCAAACTGATTTTTTAAATTGCCCCCTTACAAAAAAAGTGTAGCGTGCAGCAGTTCAGGATGACAATATGATTGCTAGTAGTACAGCCTAACCAAACAGCACTTTCCAAGCCCTAAAACAAAATCAACACCTAAATTCATACAAGGAATTTAAAATTATCAAAATGGGGAGTTGGCAACGTTAATGAAAAAGTATTTTAAAATGGCTGACTGAAAGATAAATCAAAGGACTGAAAAATCACAGAGACAGGCTAGACATGTTTGATATTGCTCCTGAATAGTGCCATTGGAGAATTTATCCAGGCTTTGTCACATGTGCCAAAATACAGGCTCTGACAGTCCAAAGAGACCTATACAGTGGGACAGAATAAACTGTCCCCTGGAGTAAAGTAGTCCTTGATTTACTTAAACTGACTAGGGAGATGTGTGTATTAATTCTCGATTTAAATTTTCCTGAGATAGCATTACTAGATTCCATTGCAGTTGAACAGGTGATTGTGCAAATGTATTTTTTGCTAGACATAGAACATCTGACACAGTGTTTAACACTGGACCACAGTTTACTAGGGAGGACTTGCAGCAGTTTGCAGTGAAGTATATGACCAGTGTGATGATCTTTAAAAGGCTATTGTAGAACAATCTGGACCTAAAGAACATGAACACATTTAATTTAAGCCTCGTTAAATCCGCCCATTCACTTCAGATTCTGTTATCTCAACAATAACAAGAAAATTATGGTTTCTTAAAAGAATTAAGCATCTCTAGCCAAAATTTACTTTCTAGTGGAAAAGTCAGAAGTAACTCCTTTGCTCGTTTAAGAGCCAAAGAAGCACTGCTGTACCCTGGATATGGCAAGAGGCCACACAATTCTTCTTGTGCAGAGCACTGGATAAGAAGCTGCTACTAATTATCAGGGCCCCTGTAGAACAAACAGAATGATGGGGATGACATAGTGAAAAGGTAGATTTATTAATGAAATTCCTCTGTGTCATGGTTATCAGGGCAGTTACCTGCTTGTTCTCTTTCTGGCTTGCTTGATTTTACTCCTCTGAGCATCTACTTCTTCTGGCAATAGGTTAATAATTGCTCCACTTTCAAACTAGATGCTGGGCTACAAAGTCTCTCTAAAAATTGTATTAAAACAGTGGCTTAGGTTGAATTTTGGATACCTGATCCTATCAATACTCCATGATCACTGGCACAAAATGACTTGACTGGCTTCCTTTGAAAACAAGATATAGTCTTATTTTTATGCTTATCCTATGTAAAGGCTTAGCTTCCCTTTAACACAACAGAGGCAAGATAAAATTATGTATTCTGTCATCTACCAAAGTTGTCTGTATTAGCTCAGCTTCCCTAAAAAATTTTATTTTTCAAAAGAGAAGTCTCATTTATCTTTTTTTTTTTTAATCCTCCATGTTTCTTCTCACTTTAAAGCACCTATTTGTACACCAAACTAAGATGTCAGAAATCATAAAGATAGGTGGGTTGGTGAAATATTTATCATAAGCTTCTGGTTTCTTAGTTGGTTAAGAAGGAGACCAAATGGGACAGGCAACAGACAAACCTCAGTTAAGAACTCCATGGTTGTGTTAGTGCATCATTTGTGCTCAAGTTTAAAACATTGTGTGAGGGTGGAGCAGGATATCACCCAACCTGCCAAGTAGCCTGTTAAGCCAGACACCCCTCTGTGTGGTAAAATATTTCAGTTTTAAACCTGTCTACAGAAAAGGAAAAAAAACCAGATCTCCCTTGTGTGTGCAAGTTGAAGTTACTAGGTTGTTATGAAAAAGGTGGATAGCAACACCATGGCTACTACCATTCTTTTAAGCAGAAGCGGGAATTGTTGCTCCCTCTTCGTATCTGTGCTTTGGACATACCTATAAGACTTAACTCAGCGGAGACCTTACAGGTTTAGTAATGAGTTTTCATAAAGTTTAGAAAATAAATACCTATCTACCTTGCTGCTTAAAGAGCATTCATGGGAAAATAGAGAATCTGGAAACTTATGTCACGTGTTTGACCTGCTAAAGTTATCAGGAGAAGTAGTTAAACCTTAAGGAGGCATAATCTGACCAGTTGAATGTAGGCACTTCCAGAGTTAAGCTGTTCTGAGAGGAAACCTCTCTGAAGCACCCTGAGGTTTAGGTGCCTTAGGTGAAAGAGTGCACCCTGTGGTACAGAAGTGCCTTAACTTCTTGGGTTTGGTACAATAACTTATAAAATGAATGAGGAATGAAAACAAAAAACACTTTAATTTTTACACTTGAGAACTACAGGGTCATGGTCATAATGCTATAGATGCCATATCCAAGGCACAGATATAGCCAGAACTTCTCTTTGGGTAGTCAGGAAAAAAAGGGCTTCTTTAACTTGGATTAGAATTGATAGGTAAACAAACAATAATGGAAAATTTTATTCTGATCAATTGGTATGATCCAATTATAATGGATGCCTCTCCCTGAATTAAGGTGCAAACAAGACCATGTGCTTAACAGCACGGATTTCCTTTAACAATAAATGAGAGGTAGAGAGATAGAAAGAAATAGGAGGAGAAAACGGGGTGGAAAAAAGAGAAAGAGAGTGAGAGAGAGAGATGAAGCCATAGATACTGCCACCACAGAGATTCCTGCAGTGTCCCACTGATCCTTCTTCACCCTGGTCTTCAGTGGGGGATATCCCCGAGAAGCTCTTCTGGGGGTACCACTTCTACAGTGTCTAGGCCCTGAGTATCCACAAGGTGTAGATGCCATTTCAGTAACGTGACATGGCCTGTGCATAAGCACTTGCTGCCTGTCCCAAAGTTTGCCATGGTGGGATTTTTTTGTCTGGATGCATTACCCAGATCTGTCCCACCAGGCCTCGAATGAGCATCTTCCTGTTGCTGTCTGCACTTATCTCAAGTTCTGTTGTGGTGGCTTATCTTATGGGGACAATGTTTTGAGACATGCAACTGCATTCTCTAAGTCCTCATACCAATCTACCTTCTTTTTCCAGAAAAATAGAAAACCTGAAATATTCAAATTTTCTTAAGACTAAAAATAAGTATTTTGCTCAGGGGTTGCCTAGCTCTTTTGTTTAAGGTTCATTATAAATGAAAAGTGTATGCTTGAAATAGGAAATATAAGTGCTTTGTTTTTAAATACCAAAAGTAGACAACATTTCCACTGCACAGATTTCCAAAATAAATGCCTGATTTTTTTTTTTTAACTGCTCATGTTTGGTTTTTTCTCACCTGAGGCTATGGGACATATTCTTTCTTCTAAAACAGAAATCATTTAACTTACCAAAAACTCAACTTTTTGAGCAAATTATTATTTGCAAGAGGTTTTTCTTGGCACTGCCAAGAAAAAGGTACCATTCCACTGCTACAAGATTGTGGTACTGTAGCTGCTAACAATAAAATCACTTTTTGCACTAAAAGTCTTAAGGGAGCTATTGCAATGAAGAACCAAAACAGCAGATGTTACCCAATATAAGTACTGGTAAGTATCAACTGAAAAATAACACACAAAAGAGAGCACAAGCACTTAAGCATTAGGAGATACAAATAAGCACAAAAGTGTATGCTATTTTCAAGAAAATATGGTACCCAAAGGCACTAATAAACTCTATGGACTAAGTAATGTATTTAGCAGTGCAAAAACAAAGCCTTTAGCAACTTACAGGAGTACAATAGAGCATCAATACTCACTAGTTCATTTCTTTCCACTAAATAACAAAACTGATTTTTAAAAATTAAGAAGAAAATTCTAGTCTGATGACACTCATGGTATAATTTTAAAAAGTATAAATAGTGAAGGAGAGTGAGGAGAAATTTTAAGTGATAAAGACTTAATATTCTCCCAATGCTGGTAGAAAAGTTTTAGCACTGTAATGGTCATATTGTTGCTATCTAATGGCTCCAATTCATGCCTAAATTACATTCTGCATGGCAGAATTTAAGATTAGATTTGCATGTTTTTTTAAAGTACTATTTCACTGAAATTTATGGCTAGAGGAACACAGACTGTAATGTCATTTCCTTGTTACTGGAAGCACTGTAAACAAAAAAACCAAAAAAACAAAAACAAAAAAAAAACCAAAAAAACCACCAATAAAAATACCAACCAACCAACCAAAAAATTAATTAGGATTAATTCAAGTTTTGAGACTCATTGTTTTCAGCAGAAAACAGTTATGACAAAAATCAGAAACCTAGAAGGTGGATCTTTTTCTGGCATATGACTGATGCAGTTCCATAGACTTCATGTTGAATATTTTCCTTCTAGAGGACCCTTGTCCCGGAGAAGAAGCAGATGTAATGTATTTAGAACTTTGCACAGGCATGGCACCTACAAACAAGAGACTTCCTGTGTTAGAGTGTATGTGAACATGAAAGAAATTTCTGGGAACTGTTTGGTGTCCTTATCACAAAGTTCACACTGACACAAGCATTTCCAAAATAATTATAGGTAACTCATTCACACTGAAATTAACCCATTAGACAAAGACTGTCCAAGGCCTAAACTCAGAAATTTGTCCTAATCTTTTCTGAAAAATCCCTTGCCAATGAGAATTTCTGCTCTGTGTGTGGGAACACTGGTGGATTGGTGGTTGCACATGAAGGAAGTGGAGAGTGCGTTAGAACAGCTATAGTAGTGGAAAAGAAACCTTTTTAAAGAAAAGACAGGATGTGGGAGCATCAGGGGTAGAATTAGAGGGTTTATATTAGAAGGCTCCTCCTTCTGTTCCCTTCTCCCAAAAGATAGATATTCGTTATGGCTCTGGAATGCACCCACTGGTGGTGGGTTGTAAATGGAGGCTGATGATCAGGATAGGCTGGTCCTCAGACTGAGTACTCATTAAGGACATCTGACCCCAGTGGTTTAATTGGTTCAAAGTGTTTCATATAAATCTTTCTTCATGGACTGAATTTTATTCCTGTTGAATATTATGAGCATAAGAGTATAGTATACAGTCAAATGGAAAAACTGGAAGCTGTTTCTTGTGAACTGCGCTCAGACTTGGAAAAATTACCAGGATTAAAAGAAAGGCTTTGCTTCCTTTCTCCATATCTTTATGTCATCTCCTCTACCTTATGCACAGTGGTAAAACCTGCACTGTGAGCTTGCAGACACTTTCCACATAGCAGTTGTGGTCTATGACAAAAAGTGAGCAGCACATTAGGAAGATGGAAGATGGCATAAATGACGGCTAGCTGTTTTTCCATTTGCCTATTCAGTAATTCCTTATTTTAAATACACACTGTTGAGTAACTCACAGAGGCTTCAGAGCACGTATGAGAATGACTTTCCAACAGCGACAGACAAGATTCAGAATGAAAAATTTCACTGCCAGGCAAGAAATTTTGCAATAATTTTTTGTAATATAAGCAGACTTTTTAGCACTTTTATTGCAGAAGCAATTCTAAATAACAGAGCTTGTCTTATAATAGCATTTCTATAATAATGGTGTTTTATAACAGAAGTGCTATTATTACAGAAATGGTATTATAATAGTAGTAGGATTATTGTAGAATCTTTTCCATAACAGGAGTGCTAAATAAGCCCATTTGTACTATAGAAAATGATTGCAAACTTCTTCTGTGGTGCTGAAAATGCCTAAGCCTTTATGTCTGATGTGATCCAGATTTTCAGAAGGTTCATGGAAGTCTAAAACAAAATCTTTCAAAAGGTATCCATTCTGCAGACCAGCTGAAAGCCTCGGCATGGCTCAGCAAATGGTATATCTGTCACCAAATTTTAAAATCTAACTCAAATTCCAAACCAAAAGTGCTTCAATGCAGGACTTAGCACAACATGTCTTTGGTAAGACTAAAACATTTTCAGAGCCAGAATAAAGCACTAAAATGTTGGAATATCATCCGAGGTGATAAAAAGATGTAATATTCAATAACAGTATTACAGCAAAAGTGCCTTGGAAGAAATTTTATATCTATATCAACCACATTAATATAAATTTCTCTCATCATTCAATAAAGTATATATTGCTTTGCCACATACTTAGGAAGCATTCATCTAAAGAATTTAACTGTATATATAGGAAATGAATAAGTAAATTTTAGTTTATAAAATTCAACTTCTTTTTATTAAAGTTATCTGGTAATACTTCAGTGCTGAGATTCTAGTGCAGTATAGAAGACAGAAAGAATTTAAGTTCCAAAGCTATTGACCTTTTTAACATTAAAATAAAATCCTATATACTTCTAGGTTGATACAATCAGATTATACTATCTGGTTAAGGTAGAGTCTATGAAAGAGTAAAGTAAGAAAATTCAATAAACTCATATCCTCTGCAGGCATTTTTACATTTTTTAGACTGTCATGAAAGCTTTAGATGTGTGTTTGTATGAAATGAACTTATTTTATTATTGATTTCAGGCAGAAAGGGATTTTGCTGGATCTTTTTTCCCAGCCTGCATTGCTATACAGAATAGTTTTCTTTACAGCAGTAATACAGCTTTAAATCACAAATGAAAATTTTCACAAAATATCTTTTTTTTAAGATTGAAAGATAATTTATGACACAGAAAATATCACAGTTTAAAATGCATATTTAAAATATGATTCTAATGTAATAAAAATAAAAAACATTGATTAGCTTTTCTAATTAAGTTTCAGAAATACACATTCCAAAATTTGGCATGCTTAGAACCCTTGGAGTCAACCGAAATTATATATTCACTTCAAAAATAATGGTAGGAGATTTGCAAAACTGTTCTTACAAAAAAGCCCCAAATCTAATCCTATCTCTGACACTTTCTCTGGGTTTATGATTATGATGTTTAATCACAGGAGCAAATATTTTTATGGTCTAGTGTCTTCCCTCCACCAGGGTTTCTTTCTGCACACACTGAAGCTGAGGATCACTCAGCCACTCTGAAGGTTTATTGCAAACTTTGCTCCATCTCTAAAGCTCAGCATAGAGGTTTTTCTCCTTGCACTTGCATTTCTTTCTCTCTGTGATTTTTAATTCTTTCCACTCACTCGTTAGGTTACCAACAAAGTTCATCCACATTCTGCCATTACTTCTGTTGCTCCTACGTGCATTTTATTTCAGGACCTGCCTTGTCTTTCAACACCAGTTTCAAAGTTAATAAAATGTTACAGGAATAACAGAAGTTAATGGCTGTTTAACTTCTCATTCAAATCACTGCAAAGTCCTGCCAAGTTCCCTATGTCAAAATACTACTTATGGGCACAATTATTGATGATGTTTCCAAATTAAATTGATAGCAGGTACGGCTTTCCAGTGCATCTTGTTTTCCTGTTCTCTACATTATGTAGGCTCTTTGGGACATGGAATACCAATTTTTGTCTTTGTCATAGGAAAGAATATACATTCATTTGCTAAGAAGCAACAAAGAAAAATCAGGGAAAATACCAGAATGCCACATTCTTCCTAAATAGCCTGTTGGCAGAACCTTACATGCAGGGAAGTTTCTGAGGTATCCACTCATGCCATGCTTTCTCCTGCCAACCCGCTCTTGCTTTGCTTAGCACCAAAAGCATTGCTATCCTATTCAGTTATCTTGCAAAATACTTTTCTCAAATATTTCATTTTGTTTTGGCACCTCTGTACGTATGTGCCTTGTACACTTGACTGCTGTAAGTCCAGTCTATGCCTAGATTAAGACATGTTCATGCCTAATTTAAGCCACTGTTTTATTATCTTCTCATAATTCTTTTAAACTCCTGACACCTGAATTTATAAATTAGGAAATGAAAGTAAATGCTTAATTTTTTTCATGGTTTGTTGATGTAATATTAACTTCCAAAACAATATGCTCTCCCTACCAGGCTTCCTATGCCACAAAAGCAAATCCAATTCAAAACAAGATCACGGTACAGTGACCTCATTCTGAATGTTACCTTATGCTTTTGGCAGTCCAGAAGAAAACACCCCTAGCTCTTGTGCTGTGTTTCGATCCCTTTGAATTTCTCCAGGGGTTTGAATATCTGCTGAAAAGCTCTCTGCAGCTCTGAATACACCAAAAGAGGAAAGGGAAGCAAATTCAGGGTGGGGGAGGAGAACGGGGGGGTGCGAAAAGTGAGGATTAGCTGATGTAAAAATGTCAAGCTGCCTGCAGTGGAGGCAAGAAGGGGTCGAGGGTAATAAAGCCAATTAGCAGAGCAGAGGATAAGAAGCCATATTTGAAATAAAGGAGTGATAATTTTAAGCAGCAAGGGAGAGATTAGAATACAGAACTGCTAATGGTATGCAGTTTGGGAAGGAGATGCTGGAGTACTGGATTCAGAAAGACAAGGCAAAACCAAATACAAACACTAAAATTTTCCCTAAATGCTTAAATTAATAATCTTTTCTTTCTGTACTAGCCTCCATGCTGAATGATGCACAAATTATACAGATCTCCTGATTCCTGTGCTTTCTTGCAGTAGGATTCTTGCACATACGAATAATTCTTTCTCATTTCCAAGCAAATTCTTTCCTTTGTCTTTTATAATAAACTGATTTACTAGAATTCCTCTTGAATAATCTTCTATTTTGCATGGTCTTACAAATACTCAGTGTCAAGCATTACTTTAAAATAACCCTATTTTCTATTTTGAAGTACATCCTATAATTACTTATTTTATTTTGTAGGCTATTTGCTGGTATATTACTAACTTGTTTCCATATTTTACACAGCTTGCTGCTTGATAAAAACTGTGCATAAAGGGGACAATGCAAAATTTAGACTTAATTTAGTTTCTGATTATACTCTTTCTTTTTTAAATACTTCAGTCACTGAATACACTGCCCTTGTTTTTTCAAGAGTTTTAGTGGTCTTAAAGAATAGAATATATGCAGAACATCCCAGTCCTCACTGATTTCTAGAGTAGCTTTGACTCCTCACACTGTCAGTTTATATCAGAGACACACCTCTAACATAAATCATCAGCATTTAAATACCTAACAGCATTTTTGTAATTATTGGGTTTTACTCACATATCTTAAACAATATATTTGAAAACAAAATAAATTTGCCTCCTGTTTTGCTTTATCCTTATTCGGACATAACTGGCTTGAATGTAACCAATCAAGGATTCCAAGCACAAATACACAGTATTTGTCAGTGGATATATACCAAGGCTGAACTCTATATTCCTAAAATTAAAACTCAGATTGACTTCAGCAAGATCAGCATTCACCTCATGAATGCAGCATCTCATGTTCACCAGAGAATCAAGAAAAAAAATCTTTATCAGAGCAATCCTTTGATAGGGGTAAGTCTAAAATATTATCTCAAACTGAGAGAAAGGCAGAGGTATTTTTAACAAATTGGTTAGTTGAGTAGCAAAGAATCACCATGAGTCAGGATTAACCACGTATATTTTTAAAATAATTCATACATAAAATTGCTGGTATATTAACAGTGGTATTTAAATGACTGTTTAAACCTGCTAAAACAGGGAAAAAAACCCAAAATCTGCTAAAACAAGGGAAAGGGAGATAGCATTTAATAATGGCAATTCATTAAAATGTCTCCAGAGGTGATCTGGGAGCTAAAGTCTAGAAATCCTGACTTCTTTATCAAAAAAACCTGTTACAAATTAAAATTAAAAATATGTTAGTAAACACATGGAGCACCAGAAACCAGCTTTTTTGGTAAATGGGTGCTTCGCCAATCTTCTAGAGGATTTTGAGATGTATGATATAGGTGATCTCTTGGATAGATGTTCCTCACCAAAGGATTCAAAAAGCAACTGCAAAAATTGGGGGATAAAATAGAAGATACTTTTCATTAATTCATTATTGATTAAAAGACAGTGAACCAAATGAAGACAGGCTTTCTAAAACTAATCTTAAAAATGGGGTAAATTTTGAGGTGAAAAAACAATGTGATGAACCAACATTATTCCACATACTGTATCTATTTCTGGCTAGAAATACTTACAGAAAGAGTACAGAATTTCAAAATAATTTAGAATGGAAGGTCATCTATTCCCACTCAAAGCTGCACTATTTTGAAGTCAGATCAGGTTGGCCATGGCCTTGTATGGCTTAATTTTTAATATCTCAAAGAATGACAGTTACAAAACTTCTTTGCAGCCTGTTCTAGTATTACTGGAGCCCTAGGGTATATCACCGTGTCCCGCAGCCGTAGGGAGGAGGAGAGAAGATCCAGCAGGCAGGAATTGTGCAGCAAGATTGATTTGTTTAATTATTTTACAAACTCTTTTATAGACTTTTTTCTTCATAATCTAATAGGACAAAGGATCAGCCACCCCTTGGGGTGATTGGCTAAAATCCTAAAACATCCATTGTCAAAATATTTTTCTACTGTACTATAAACAAGGCTTCTCAAGGTTGCAGGTGTTTTATTGTTTACATAACTCTGCTACTTCTTCTGTGAGAGAGAAAAGTCTCTCACAGCTTAGAAAATAGCAAGAAAATCCTTGCTAGCAGCATTTTTGTATCCACATTCCACATTTCACTTGATGGAAAAAACCAAAACACCTTTTCCACAGTCTGATTGGAATTTCCCTTTTCATAGCTCTGATCTTTTCACTGTGTACCTCTGAAAAGTTTCTGGGTCTGTATACTTGGTATTGTCCCATTGGTAGTTCAAGCCAGTGGCAAGGTCCTCCCTGGGCCTTCTTTCCTTAAGGCCAAATAAACTCATGTCTCCCAGCTGCTCCTTCTGTGTCGTGCATCTTTTAGCAGAGTGTAAAACTGGGCAGAGCAGCAGCAAAAGTGCTGAACAGAAAGGAAAAATACATCCCTCCACCTTTGCACGATGCAATAGGCCTTCATTGCTGTGAGGGTACCATGCTGACTCATATTCAGCCTTTCCACTGGCATCCCCAGGCTATTTCCTACAAAGTTTCTTTTTATCCTGTCAATACCCAGCCAGCTGACAGCAGGGAATGACTCAACAATTCACTGAGTGGCCAACTGATAAAACAGCAGATGGATTCCAAAGCACTGGGTATGAAGAATGCAGGTGGAATAGTCAAAATAACTTCTTGGTTGCCACTCAGGAAAGATTTTGAAGACATTGTAGAAAATTCACAGAATCATGAAACTGTTTATGTTCCCTTCTTGAGGTGAAACAAACACAGCCTTTTAGCCTTTCTAAGCAGCATGAAAGGTGCTCCAATTCCTTAACCATCCAGAACTGGACCAAGCAGTCCAGATGTATCTCACCAGTGATGAGTAAACAGCAAAGAACACCTCTCCCAGCTTTCTGGTAATGGCTTCCCTAAGGCAACCCAGGATGTTCTTAGTGCTGTGGGTTAGTTGACAAGGTGGTGATTGGTCAAAGGTTGGACTCGATGATCTTGGAGGTCTTTTGAAACCCTACTGATTCTGTGATTCTGTTATTGGCCTTCTTTGCTGTGATAATGCACTGCTTGTTCATGATGAGTTTGCTGTCCATCAAGGCACTAATGCCCTTCTCTGCTGAGCAGCTTTTCAGCAGGCCAGTGGCTAGTGTGTACTGGTGCCTCAGGCTGTTCCTTCCCAGGGGCAGGATTTGGCATTTCCCTTTGCAAACCTTCATGTAATTCATCTCAGCTCCATTTCTTCAGCCTGTCTAGGTCCAGCACACCTCTCAGTTTTGTATCCTCATCAAACTTGCTGAAGGTACACTCTGTCCCATCATCCAGGTCAGTAATGAAAGTGTTTGAGAGTATTGGCCCCACTACTAAACCCAGGTGGACACCACAAGGCACATAATTAGTGACTTGCTTCCAGATGGACTTTCTGACACTGATCACAATTCTCTGCGCCTCTAAACTAATCTGACCTGAACTTTGACAACTTGGCTATGTAGAGACCAAGGGAAAAGCTTCACTAAAGATAAACATTAATTGTTCTCCCTTCATCCACCAAGCTAGTCAGGCAGTGACATGAACAGATCAGCAGTGGTCATAGAGAAGGTAGAAAAAGAAATTTACAGTAAAACAGAAGACAACATTGAGCACTATACAAGAAATATATCTACTTAATCAATACAGCATATAACTCTGATTTGCCTTTTTTTTTAAGAAAAAAAAGAAAATAATAGCAATAGAAAAGTAGAAAAAGGCAAGAATAGTCAGAAGTATGGTAGTGCTTTAAGAGAGAAAAACCTTAGCAGATAGGACCTCACACAGACAGCATGACTGAGTGGCCATGTAATAGAAATCCAAAGTCATAAACAGAGGGGAAAAGAGGAGGTTGGAATAAGTCATTATGTCTCATAGAACATACAGACATTCATTGACATCATCAAACAATAGATTTTTTTAAAAAAAGAAGTACTGCTTTTTACAGCACATAATATGCTATGGAGCTGCAGGTTTTCTTTCTGAATCTCTAGCAACATAAATGACTTTTGATAAGGACTAGACTAGTTGACAGAGAATAGATACATCAGCAGTTATTAAACACAGCAGTCCAACTGCAACCTCTCACTTTTGCAAGCCCTAAAGCACTGATTGCTGAAAATGCTGGAATGAAAGCAATCCTGTATTATTGTCTTCCTTAAGTATCCACTACCCACCAGTGTAACAGACAAGGTACTGTACTAGATATACTTTTGATACAACATATTTCAACCATTTTTAGGATTATTCCCGTTAACTAGACCTATGAACTACAGAGCAAATAAATGTTACAGTACTGAAACTCTGGGTTAATTACTATAACTATTTGGTAAGGCTGCTTTTAGGGCTGCCCCACTGAATAAATTTGTCTGCCTTCACACAGTGTGCCTGAAAGTACACTCTGAAACTAACATAGTTTATATTATATTTATAGTTTAGCATGCTGTGTGCTCTGAAACTAGGTCCTTCAGTGGCTTGGTACAGATTATCAGTGGATAAAAGAAATGGATGAGGGAAGGGCATAGGGGAGGACATTTCACAGACATGGATCTGCATCAAACAGTGCAGAGCTCGAGAGCAGAAGAGGGAAAAACAGATTCTATGGAAATGTGTGTCTGTAGCTAAAGCATTGTCTATTATCTCTTCACTCACCCCTTACTTTTGGCTACTAAGTCAATGACCTAACTTTAAAATAACTAAAATTTAGTTTTGTTTTGGACTCATGTGCTGGGTTCAGATGCCAAAAGACCCCAGGCATGTTCCATATACTTTTTTACCCATTCTCATAATACTCCATATTTGGTGGCTACAAACTCTGCAGTAGAGAAACTAAGGGAAATGCAGCATACATATGACAGAATGTTCTGCCACCCATTCCGGGGGAATGCAGTTCCATACAGTTTAAACTTGCAAAACACTAGAATAATTTGGCTGAGATATCCCTATCAGAATACTTGTTCCAAGATGTTAATATTGAGGAAAATCTCTATACCTAATAACCAAAAAAAAAAAAAAATAATTATAAGTACAAGGACAAAACTTTAGTACAAATTCTAAGAATTTGACGTTTCATAGATTTTGCCTGATTTAAAAAATAATGGTGGATTTCTTCTTTGCTCCCATAAAATTGATTTATAATATATAATAAGATCCACATTTCATAGTTTGGTAGATGGCAGATAGTTCACGGAAAAGCTCTTCTCTGGGATTTTTTTTCCCAGGGCACTGTATTCTTGCTGACAAGCAGACTCCAACTGCAAGAATCAGACTGTTCCTGGTTTTGGAGGGGATTTCCAGTACCTCTTTCAACCAGGGTTCCTTCAGCAATTAGTCTGCTGTAGAGTTCCTTTACTTCATCTCCCAGGTGCAGTTCATGGTCCATTTACACAGCCTCTTCCGCCCTTAGTATGCAAAGGTAGCTTTCTCATTTTCCTTCTCTTTATCACTTTATCTTCTACTCATGGCTAAGAAATCCACCAGTTATCAGAATTTTCTAATAATTATTCCCTTATACTCATCCACATGAACTGGAGAGAATGTGGTCTGGGAGTAAGCCAGCATGATGATCCCCTGGATTTACTCAACAGACAACTCCAAAAGTCATACATTAAGATGCCAAAATCTGCTGAATGCATGTCAACAACTACAGATAAAATTGATGTAGTAAACTGGTTAATAGAACTGCACCATTAAAAAATTGTCTTTGGAATGTCTGTGAGGAATCACCCACTAGAGGTATTAAGCTCATGCAAAATAGAAGAATTTTTAAATACTATTGTCCTTTTTCTCTCCATCTCTAAAAAAAGATGGTTCAGTTACTGAGCTTGAGAGGAGTGTGACTCCTCTTGAGGAAGCTATACTACTAAGACACTATAAAACTCCTTTGTATTCCATTTTCTTATATTGCACTTTTTCCACAAAGAATTTCCCACACTCTTTCAAAGCATGTTTTTAAAACCATAGGTCTTTCTGGTTAATCGTTAACTTTTTTTTCATAGTAAGCTGCAACTTTGATGTTGAAAAGCCAATTTTATATTTTCAGTGTTTTCCTTCACATTTAAAACCTAACAAAAGAGACCACTTGTTTCATACTTCTGATATTTTCATACATAGTTTCTTTTCACTATTATCACTTAGAAACTCAAATGTGAGTAAAGACACCAGTAGCTTAGGTATCATGGTAATTTTATGAAGATTCCAACCATAAAAATTGTGATACCAGTTACTGTTTACTGTTTGTACTAGATACACATGCCAACATGAATTCATTTTTCATGCATGTTGCATTTTTAAGATCCTTGCTATAGGTGTTGCCACAACTCCTTAGAGATTCCAGCAAGGCAATAGTGAAACATTGTCTCAATATTCTGTGATGATAACAGGGAGAGAAGAGGTGGCAGCTCTTTTTTCACACTTGGAGACTCTCAGCTCCTTGTACCTAAATCCCCAGTAAAGTTTCCCACATCTTAAAAAAATTACACTTTCCTTGTCAAACTAGTCAGAAGGATTTCAGGCAAGTACAAGATCATTATTTTAGCATCTCTCATCCTGCAAAGGAATCTTTTCACTGCCTGCATGTAGGAATGCAGTCTGTAGATTAGTTAGACAAAAGCACTCAGCTCCTTGCTTTGTAGTACATACTGCTCTGTCTTGTTAAAGCACAAAAAATAGGGCTACAAAAGCAGCTGGGTTGATCACTCTAGTCGCCCAACATGAAAAGCCTGTTCTATACAGTCCATCCATAAATACATCAAGTTTCATACCAGTACTGTTTATTTCTGTTATTCCCATAGCCAGCAATCCTTGAACTGGTGTCCCAGAACTGTACATTTAATAATCACAAACCTAATAATTTCCATCTTAGATTTATTAAAAAATAGAAAAACACATCTTCTAAATTTCAAATCTCAACTTTTATCACTAAGCTTACAAGGCTAACTGGTTATGTGGGCACACACCATTCATTTACTGCCTTTTCTTACAATGCAAGAGAATTAAAAGGGAAAGATGCTGTAAATGAAAATGCTGTTAGATGGATGTCTTCTAAGTGATATATGTGATAGAAATGATTAGCATTAACTGATCTTCGTAAAGAATGTACAAGTATAATTCATTATAACGGCTTAGAAGTGCAATTAGTGAACGATAGTGTAAATGACACTGTTGTTCATAGACCTACCCATAAGAGTAATTATATTTTGAAAACTACTTAGTGAAAAATTGATTGAATGGGTCCTGTGGGCATAGATAATTGAGATAAAAATATGTAAACAAATTCCCATTAATAAGTTTTACAGCAAATTTATATATTTACATGTTTTAGCTAGTCTAGAAGTACACATAAGGAATGAGAATTTTCTGGTGTTTCATTTTGAAGACACATTTAAATGAAAAAATATTTTATGACTTTGCAAACAACACTATTTGATTATTCTTACATTGCATAGATTAATTTACTTTTTCCCCTCACTGTGTCCTAATATTTCAAAAACAGTAAAATTCAGGAAAAGAACAAACAAACAAACAAACAAACTTGACTATTCTTAATCATTCAGTTTCAAGGATTTTCTAGTTGTGTAGCTTCAGCGTGGCACATGCCAGGCCAGAACAAAATCTCCCTAGTGGTGGTTGCAGTTATTCCTTGGGCAACAGCAGCTATATTTGTGGTATGATAGTAATATAAACTCTAGTTTACATAATAGTAAGTTTGACAGGATTTAATTTAATATGTATGTTTGAGAACTTACTGATAATACCTCATTGGCCTGATTCAATTTCATTAACAAGCACTAATTTCCTGTACTTTCTGAGATTTCCAAAAGCTTTTATTTGATGCTGGGATTTTGCTTGGAGTCTGTGTTTTTTCTGAAGATCTTAGTGAATTATTGTGCAAATATTTGGTTATTATAAAAATGAAGTTTAAATTGAGTTTGAAAGCATAGCAAATACTGTATGATGTGCTTTTTCCCATGAAAATGTATTTATCTGTTTATTAGAAAGGCAGTGTTTTCAGCTACAACTTAACTTACTTGGTTGTTGAATACAGGAAAAAAGACTACATCATCTAAATGTATAACTTCAAGCGTTAATTCCGAGAACGGACTTGACATGGAAGGATATGAGACTGATCAAGAGAAAACTTAATGCTGCATAGCAGTGGCAAAATATTTCAGCTTTAGGCCCACAGGAGCCCCAGTGCAAATTGTTCCTGTGAATCTAAACCTTTCATCAATCAGATGTAAATTACAGCATGCATGACTGGCTGCCTTTTCCATTCTAGAGTTCCCTACAGAGAACAAGAGAGCCAACTGCTGCAGAGGCTCAACTAAACTGCAGTCTTTTTGCTCCCTAGAGGTTATATACCAACACATCAGAAGAGACAACATTCACTTGTATTCCACATCAGGAGATCTTACAAAATCATAGACAGTGAGTCAAGCCAAAATCTTCTAGAAAAACTTATAATACAGGGAACCAGGGAGGGGACTATGGGGGAGATGTACTGATACAGCACTAAAAGATTTCCTCCTAGCAATACTTTTCTAACTACATGTCAAAGCTTTCCTTGAATAGCTGGTGCAGAGAAATTGAACATAAGAGGCTGGATTCTGTTTTGGTTTCAGCTGGGAGCTCATTTTCTCCTTAGTAGCTGGTACAGGAATGTGTTTTGGATGAAGTATGAGAATAATGCTGGCAACACACTAATGTTTTAGTTGCTGCAGTTTCTCAGGCTTTGCCAATGAGGAGCTGCACAAAAAGCTAGGAGGGAACATGGCCAGGACAGCTGTCCCAAACTGGCAAAGGGATACCCCATAGCATAGAACATCTTGCTGAGTATGTAAACTGGGAGAAGTGGGCCATGAGGGGCCAATCACTGCTTGGGGATGGGATAGGCATCGGTCAGTATGTGGTGAGCAACTGTGTTGGTTTTACTGAGCTTTAGTTCTCCCTCCTTTTTATTACAATTCTTATTGTTGCTGTTATTATTACTATTACCATTATTACTGGGGGTTTTTTTGGTTGGTTTTTTTTTTTTTTTTTATTTTGTTTTGATTTTAAAGTGTTCTGACCGCAACCCATGAGTCCCAATTTTTTTCCCAGATTCTCCACCCCATACATAGGAGTGGGGCAGTGAGCCAGCAGCTGTGTGGTACTTAGTTGCCGGGTGGGGTTAAACCATGACATATAGTGAAGGTTAAATTCTTTATAGAGAATAGAAGCATAAGACTTATTTCTAGTGTTCATATGACTGTCAGAGACTTTATAAGTAATAGGAGGGACAAAATCAGATTTTAAGGAACAAATTAAAAATAAAGCTGTTGAACCCCCTAACACTGAATACCTGAGCTACCATGCAGGAAAACATTACTGTGACTGAATTTCAGCCACAGAGAGGAAAGCTGAAATTCTTGGTGTGCTTGCTATCTACACTCACCTAATTATGGGCAGAGTTAATGTATGAACAGACCCTATGATCTGTAAAAGCAAACCACAAATGTCAAGCTTTGTGAAGTAAAATCAGAAGAAAACTAGAATATTTGAGAAAAGGCACAGTTTAATGTAGTATGTCTCAAACCTCCTAGTAAATTGTGACCTCCTTTTGTCTCACCAGTCACCATGAAACTTTCTGAGTCAGCAGCAGCTCAATTTCTGCAGAGTAAAGGCTGCTAACAACTAGCTGAAAGTATTTACATTAACCTACCTGTCATAGAGCACTAGAGCTGCTGCTTAATTACAGGTAGATAGCAGTTAGATTGCCGAGGCAAACAGTTGCACCTTGTAATTGTCTCACCTATTATCACCTCTCACTCCTCTCACTCATATTCACAATATGAATGCTTCTGTGACCTATTTAGGGACTAGTAAAAGGTATTGGATATGGAGATGATAAAGTTACTGCTCCCATCCTGCAAGTCATCTGACCCATTCACATGTTTCATTTCTTCTCCCACTCCTTGTCGGCCTTTTCTATTTATATAGTAAGCTTTTGAAGAAATGAATTCTTCTACACTGTTCCTGTGTCATGAGATAAGCATCAATGTTTCTCAAAATACACTAATAGTACTAACAGGTTCTCAATAATGATGCTTCATAGAACTTGAGTTACTCTAGATAGACAAACCAAAATGTTACGAAGTTTTAGAAATGTGGAAACCATTTTGCTTACTTCCATGCCTTTGACCTTCTAAATGCTACTCATTCTTGTATTATAACTCACGGAAATATGATATCGCCACCCGGTAACAAGACTGGGATCTGAAATTTCAATTGTTGTTAGGGTCTTTAGGTCAAAGGTCTGGCATGAATTCTTCAGTTTTTGAAGAAGACTTATGCTGAGCCACCAAGAAACATAATTGCAGAAACTGAAGACATGTTTAAAGTTTTTTGAGTAGAAAATAAAATCAGACACCTAAAATTTTCTCCTTTGTGATATTATTTCTGAACACCATGGACCTTTATCTTTGCCTGGCAGGTGACTAAGAGCCTATGTGACACGCAGCGGTGACTGAAGCCCAGTTGCTAGTGGGCCAACATCTAACTATTAAACTCCTATTCCATCTAATGTCAGTGTTGGAAGGACTCTGGGGGAAGTCAATTATCTGAAAAAGGAAGAATATACGAAAGACATTCTCAATGAAAAGATGAAAAGCTTTAGCTGTTACTTCCTTTGCTGCCCCTCCCATGGGCAAGTCTACAAGCTCTCATCTACTGATCCAGGGCACTGGTTATTTTCCTTAGAAAAATCCCTGCCATTTTCCTATACATTTGACCTTCCCACTTGTTTCCATCTTTTTTGATTCAAAATATTAATTGCTTCCTAAGTCTTCCTTTAAGTGAGGTGACAAGAGCTATCTTTCTGCTAGGATAAGCAGTATTCCTAGAATTCAAAAAAGTGGCATCTTCATTTATTGATTCCTCCTACATTTTCTTTAACTAGGGAATACCTTAGAGGCCTCCACATTTCTGAGTAATTTTCTGCACCTCTGGGATGTTTGCTTCCCTATTTATTCACTTGTGTTTCCCAAATTTAATTAAGTTCTTTATCTGTGACCCCATGGAAGAAAAAGAGATTAAGGTTTATGTTTTCTTGTGAATCTGAATTTTAAACAAGCTGATTTTTCAAGGAACGTTTTAAAGAAATAAAATAATGGCATACCTATTCCTTATAGAAACCAGTGGATTCTAAATACAGACTGGAACTCTGTGAAGCATCTATTGACTGAAATTCCTTTGTTCCAAATCCTAAAACCTAAGGTCCTATGTGAAGGTTTTAAAATAGAACCTCTCTGCTGAAAACAAACAAACAAAAACGTTAAAATTCTGATCAATTCTTTAGCCTTCTATAGAGGATCCTAACACTTGAAAAAGAATAAAAAATTTAAGTTTTAGTAAGTTTACTGATATATCCTCTCTGTTCTCCCTTTTAGCTGACATTCTAGATGCTCAGTTCTGCCAGGAACTCTGATAAAGTGCTATTAATCTCTTATTTCCTTCCTACATACCTTCCTACATTCCTTCTTGCTGCTCTGCAAAATCCAGTCAGAGAGCCATTGCAAGTTGTTTGGTGACCAAGATACAAATCTTCAGCCTTTGCATTCTTTTAGCTGTCAGTCTAGACCCGCACTGCCTATTGAGTAATATCAAAAGCAGCACCTCATGAGATTCAAGTCCGTATGTCCCCCTTTTACTGTCTTTAGCCACTTTGCTCTAATTTTCCAGGTAAAATAAAAATGAAATTAAATTAAATAGGATTTTAATACCTAGGAAAAATCACCTTCAAAATATAATAATAAAATAACTAAACATTTGCAAACAACTTGAATAACTTACGTAGTCTTCATCAGATGTGGTATCAACCTGTGATGTCAAAATAATTTTTAATGATCAAAAAGAGGCTGTATAAGAGAAATACTCTTTTCCTTGATTTCTGCTAAAATGCTCTCAACAAATATGTTCAACAAAGGCTTATATAGAACATGTAGGAATAGCTTATTGGGTTCAGAAAATGATGTTCATTCAACTTTCCAATCCTTTGGGAAAAATATATATGTATCTAGATAGATATTTTGGTATTTTTTTCCCATATTCCAATTAAATGACTTTTAAATGTTTTAAAGATCTCACTGAAATATTTTACTTTCTGTGTTACATATAAAAACAGATCTATTACTCTCTACTTTCTAAACAACCCTTTTAATGATATTTTCATCTCTGGGTATTGAAGAGAACACAAGTCATTAATTCCTTTAGCAATTTAAACTAAGAGATATTGTCTTTACATTTGTCTCAACACCAGGAAAACTGGAAAACTGTATGCCATGCTCATTCACCTTACGAAATTGTCATCAAGTTTAGGTACAACAGTAATAGGTACTTCCTTATTTAAGTAAATATTGCATCCTTTAAGAATGGAAATCTCAAAACTCAGCTCGGCAAAAATCTATGCAATATTTCAGCTCTGAGGTTTAAATTCCTCTATCTTCCTTTAAGGTTAGGAACTCAACAACTTTCTCTTAACTGTCCAGTTGTTGTACATATATTATGCTGATCCCCTCCATGAAAACCTTTGTGTCACAATCACTCTTGAGGGAATCATGCCAATGCATTACAAAATCAACATTTTCCAAACATAGCAGAGGTGGGTTTTTTTCTGCAGATTTGAAAATAGCTGGTAAATGACTAGTCATTTTGCAAGGGTTGATAACATTTTCAGTTTTAAGTAGAGTGCACAAATTAGGGAAGAAATGCAAAGTATTTATAGCAAGTGACAATGTACCAAAATAAGAGAACTTTAGAAGAACTGCTTAATCATAGATGATCCTATGCCCTTGTTTCTTCCCCCCAGGACAAAGTGTATTTCCCCAGAAAACTAGCAGAAGGCCCAAAATCAAAGCGCACTACTGCAGCAATACCTCTGACTTTAGACCCACAGTTTCTACACTTGCAGATTTCACTCAAAAATCTAGTTGCACTCACTAACCTTTCAGAAGTTATCCAAACTCCATAGGTTTTATCAACAGTTAGAGAAAAATGGTTATTACTGCACAGCTCACTGTTACTATATCCTTTTGATGATGCTCAAACATTTCAGCAACCATTTCTTTGTCAGCTATTGACAAAGTGGCCAGCTACAAGACACAGTTTGAGTGGATTGGAATGAAATCCCTTCATGAGAAACAGCATCTAGGTTATACAGAAAATCAGCCATAATATCTGCCCTATGATGCCTACAATCTCCCCGTGTTTTCACTGGGGCGAAAGGGTTTAATTGCTCTTTTTCCTTGCACTTGGTTTAATGTGACTCAGATTTTAGGAGTTTTGCAACTGCTTACTTTACACTTTGCTGTTACAATACTTGTCACTTAAAATTTCAAAATTCTTGCAATTGCCACTTTTATTCATACCTTTTACCACAGATGATACCTTGCAAAATGCTACTAGAGGCTTCTGTTTATGATCCGTTCTCAAAATTAACATTACATTTTTGAAAGCCACTCCATTATGATCAGCTTACATTTGCTCTTGATTTAATGGCATATTGTTCAGGATAACTACAATACTAAAGATACAAGAAACTATAAAAATAAACTAAAAAAAAATAGAAACATGCAGTTTTACATGAAAAAATCAAACTAGTTCCACTGCAATTTTTTTCAATATGAAAAGTTATTAAAGCTATGCTTATTGTCATTGAGGAACAACACAAGAAATCACAGGAATATTCATAACTGTGAGACTAACAATCTTAATAAAAATTTTGTCCACAGTTATCACAAACACAAAGTTGTTACAAACACTCCTCCCTCTTTCACCTTTCTTCCACTGTATCCCTGCCCTGGAAGAGACATCAACCCCAATGTAAATCCATACAGAGAATATAGACCTGGATTCACTCAAATACACTTTATTCAGGAAGATGGATGTAAGCCAGCTCCAGCCTGGAAGCAATCTAAGCACGTTCATACAGTGTTGCATGCAGATTTATAAGCCCTGCCTCTCAATGTTGATGTTCCCCATGATGTTCACTAGAGGCTTTGCTACTGTTATTTATTTTATTTGGAATGCACTCAGATGCAATGGTGATGAGCCGCAGTACAAAACCCTGTGAGAGAGAGTGACAGAGTGTGAGACAGAGATGAGAATGAGAATAAAGGCATTTTTATTACATTCGTCTCAGTTTGAAATTCATAATCCTGAAATTCTCTGAACAATGGACTTAAACTACAGTCAGCAATTCAAGAGGAACAGATTCCTCACATGAGCCTCTTGGTGTGTGGTGCCAAAAGGTCAAAAATATTGAATACGATTTAAATGTGTAAGTTGAGATTCTGAAGAGAAACCACACATTCTGAAGTGGTGTGAGAAATGACCACGAGCCCTTTTAACACTAGTTTCTGTCACAAAGCAAATCTTCTCTAGCACCAATCTCCTGAATATACTTCTCTATTGCACTGGTTAAAAATGTAAGGGAGGAAACTGCATCATCTTACAGCCTGAATATTCTCTGTTCTGCTCTCAAGGGATCTTAACATACCCGGCTTTGGGCACCTAATTTTCTTCCCTTACTTTGGGACATTGCAAAACTGAGAAATAAATCATAATATTATATACTTTATTGTAGTAAATGCTTTCTTAATCTATTTCTTTCGCACATATATATAAAAAATATACTCCACACTTACATTCTGTTTCTCCATGTGCATAAAATTGCCACAAATAAAATGAGAGTCACCATTTATTCTTTGTATCATATAAGAAAAAAAAAAATTAAACTTTTGAGTGATAAAATAGAAACAAATTTTATAATTTATGGTTCACAGGATGCAACGACTGACATTATATAGAAATTTAATCAGTCTTGCAGAGCTCACAGACATATCACAGTAGGAGGTTCTTTTGACATTTCATGGAGAACTAGGCAAGAGGAGGTACAATATGTGTGAATATTTCAGTATGTTATGTATTTTCTTAAGCTTTTATCCTTTCAGGAGTCATTGTCATTTTGAAGGAATCATTCCTTTAAAAAGTTCTAAACACATGAAAGACAAACTTCAAGATTTGTTTTGAGCAAAACAGAGTTAGAAACACTTGCAGAGGTAGCCAATTCCTTCCTGATATGAACTTCACAAAACTGAGACACTTCTTTAACACCTTTTCTATACCCCTTGAAATCTGTCAGGTGTACAGCACCTGGCTGTAGTCACATAATCAGGCTATAACCCTAATGTCATGTAGAGTTATGACTGGGAACATTTCGCCGTAAAGTCTATCATGGGTGCAGGATGAAAAAGTCAACTCAAAGCCTTACCCACCCACAGCTACCTAATTTCTACCTTCCAAGCAACAAAGAACAAAGCCTGAAGAGGGGGCTATAAAACTATTATTTTCATGCTAAATTTTAATATTCTTATTTGCAGTATGCTGGTTTCTGTAATGAACAGAGTGCTATAATTTTACTTCATCCAGCAGTATTCCACTATTGTTGATTGAAGCAACTTTGCCTCTGAAACAATTTTATATCAGAGTGTCATAATTACATTTATAACTGTTTAGTAAACCTACTTATACACTATTATGATATTAGTGCTTGTTGGACAGAACATCTGAAGCCTCAGATACTTTATCATAAGCGTGTGAGTATGACCGTTTTTCAGAAATTCTCATTAGGAATGTAGGCAGCTGCATAAACATTTTGATAATGTTATCTGATCCATTATTAAATCTTTTGCTGCTATTATCAAATTAATAACCTAATTTTTCTTATTCTCTACCATTTTTTCTTATACCCCAAAGTTGTGGGTTAAGTATACAACCCACAGTATTCCCTTTTTTAATGGAATCAAATTCCATCTTCACAGAGCTACCTTAGGAAATAAAGATAAATATAAAACACTAGAAATAGCTCAAAATTATATATCTGGCCAGGTAGCCAGCTTAATACAATATTTTACTATATTATTAGGTGACAATCATTTTTGAGATTATGAAGTAGGAACAAGAATCACAGCCGTAAATGACTTTGAGTGAAACGTTTTTTAAGAAGTTTTTTCCCAGTGAAAATATGCAGCATTTATTTCTTTGTTTTACTTCAAATTAAACTATGTTCTATGAAATTGCATGTAGAAAAAGCATCAACCCAGTATAGAGCCTAGTTACAGTAAGCTAATGATTAAAGGCTGAGGCTGGGCTACTACGGTCTGATGGCTGGCTGGAGAGGTTTTCATTCCTATCTGCTCTGTTCTCAAAAACATCATGAACCACAGATAAAGCCATGAATATTATAATAAACCCACAAACACAAAACCAAACCCAAAAATAGTTACGTGGTAAAATTCTGGGTTAAGTAATAGCAAAGACAGAGTTATTCTTGAGATTTCAAAAGTAAAGGGATCAACCATTCCTTTTATTCATAGATTACATAACTTTGTCCTTTTACATCCTGCCATGTACTGTAAGCTTATTTGATTTTAGACAATCAAGAAAATTCCACTCTAAAATAAAACTCCAACATGAGGGCTTTTTTTTTTTTTTTTTTTTTACTTCTTTTGGTTCAATATAATTAAAAATGTTGGCAACAACCAACCTATTTAAAAAGTATAGAAACCAGTCATCATCTTAGAAGTATTAAAACCAAGAAAGGCTAATTTTATTTAAGCTAACCTGTGCCAGGATAAGAGATCAACTCATTTCCAAAGTTTTGTGTGGCCTATAAAAGTCCACTTATGGCGCATGTAAACAATGCCTTAATATACCATTGTTAGATCTGGGAAGTTGCAATTTGGGTTTACATGTCAGTATTTGTCAACAAAGCACAAAACTTCATCTGGAGAAATAGAGCATGAAATCACTTTCTCACCCTGCTTCTGTGCATCATACCTAACAACACTGAAACTTAAAAAAACCCCACACCAATACTTAAGTGGTGTAAAAATAAGTTGTCAGATTATTTTCTCAACTCAGTATCAAATCCAGAAGTACACACACTTCTGTTAACAGCTAGAAATCTGAACACTTCACTGCAACTGCTACATTACCTTTACCTCCTATTTTTCATAATTAAAAACAAAAGCCAAAAGAACCACTAAAAATTAGCATGTTCAAATTCTACACAACTATGAGAGCATAGGAACAAATAGAGACAAATTTCAGTTGTCTCAGGATGAAGATCCACTTATTAGTGAGAAGTACTGTTGACCACTGAAGACTTATATGAGTAAAAATATTATCTGGCTTCTGAGAAAAGTGTGCTAAGCAAAACTAACAGTCCTACAAAATTCATTGGGAGGTTCATGCAGGCTTCCAGAAGAAGCACACAGTATTATTCCTCTTTCTACAACTTCAAGAGAACCAGCAGAGATTCATCAAACTAGCCATCTTTCACTTCATTTAGAACCTCACTTGTAATGTGGCACAGCATAAGTGAACAAATGATGAAAATGTGCTCTTTACAAGGCAGTATTTTGATTTAGGAAGAGAATTACCCACAAGGTTTTTGGTTTAAGACATCAGATATACAATTACAATAAAAAATTAAAAGTAATGTTCTGGATCAACCTGCTTAAGCAGTTGAAGAACTATTTCAGGTTTTTTATTTACCAACATCCTGCAACTCATAGATCTCCATTTCCTGATCTGGCAAGATGCAGCTGTACCAAGAGAAAGCCTTTCTTAGTTAAGTTCTTTATGTGAACATTACAACGTATGGAAAAATCACAGTTCAATCCCTTCTTGCTTCTACATCTTATCCAGGGCTTCCAATCAACTCCATCTGGTTTATAGAAAAAAAAAAACACTCAAACACCAAAATTATCAAAAAACACACAAAAAAACCTCAGTGACAACAAAATCTAACCACTGAAGAAACCTAGCTATTGAAAGAAATCTAGGGCACTCAAAGAAGATCTAGGGTCTACTTACTACAGAAGCCACTTAAAGGCTTTCACAATTCTGGAAGTTTTTTTCATGCAAGGAAAGAAAAGGTCTCAAATGAAGGCTCCTATCACCCTATTAAAAGGTGACTTAAAAGGTTGCACTTAAAAGTATAAATTAAAGTTTCTTCATTTGTAGCTGCTTACTCAGGCCTTCTTTGGCTAGCACAGATGAAAAGAAAGATTTATCAGTCAAACAGCTCTGTTCTTTTCTGCTTTCTGTTCAAGTTTCCTCTGCCCTGTCTTTTTCTTTAATCCTTTGCTTCTTCTGTTTACTCCCTCCATATTTTTTGTAATTATTGAAGGAAAAAGAAAGTAGGTTTTAATCTCTACTCCATGTTTCCCTAAAATAAGAGGGAAACTATTGTCAAAAAGGGATAGAGACTGGATACTGTGATTAGCTGAAAATTCTTGTCATCTGCTCCAGAGATGGAGCCATAATTGTTATTGCTTCTTGCCTGGAAGAAAGGTGTAAAATTGTGGATTTTCCCTGATGCCTCTTGCATCTTTAAACAGACTGCTTTAGTCACCAAGGTGCTCAGGCTGGACCCATCCTGAACATTTAATTCATGTTTAAAGAGGGAAGCTCTTGCACAGTTGTAAACACAGCTAACATTTTTGTGGGGATTTTCAGGTTAAGGTGTTCACACATTGCTTCAAATCCCTAATGGAACTTGGAACTTGTAAATTGTGAGGGAGATGAAAAGATAAACATAGGAGGAGTTAATAATACAAAATTCAGGCTCTTTGCATTGGATCATTAAGCACAATTAGCTGCAGCACCCTTGTTACAAGGCAGTAAGAGCAAGCACTTCAGATGCAATAAAAGGCAGTACATCACTGATAACCAATCTATATTCAGCTTACTACCACCTGTAAATGCAGGCAATATGGTTCTTTTAAAGAGGCTTGGGAAGTAGTTCCCTGGATACCTTTAGGGAATGTGTACTTTTTGAATTAATTAATCACTGGATGTCATCACTGCTCCACTCCACTGCACATGAAACAGCACTTCTCTGGCACTTGAAAATCTTAGTCAGAAAGAGGTTCAAGTAAAACTGTTTAAGATAAATATAACTTCAGTGCAAGAGAGATTAGCAGGAGTTAATTCCAAATGGAAATGGGGGAAACAGTGCAGCTTTCATACTGCAGATGAATTTCCTTCATTATTTGCATTGTTTCCATGCATATCAACTTAGAAGATTTTCCTTTTTTTCCTTTTAGTAATATATTGAGTGAATGATCTTTTGGGGAGGTGATCTTGGCAGACACATATTGCAGGAACAAAAGCTTTTTAAGTTCTCTACCAATATACATTGGCCCTGAGATCCTAGCCAATACAGTGGTTTATAATGAAGAAAGACAACATTTTTCCAAACAGAGGTCTTTTTTTATCATATGTACAAATAGAGGTAGCATAGCAAAGCATGAATTTTCACTGGTGACCCTAAGGCAGAATGTGAACGAAGGTCTCCAGAGGGGAAAGGGTAATGCACTACCCTACTGCACCACCAAGTCCCCTTCACTTTCCAATTATCATAGAACCTCTCCTACTGCTGTGACATTCTCCTTGCCACATAGGTCAAAAAGTGAGTTACTGTCAAAAGTGATTAATCTATCAGCTGGCTCAGGAATTCCATAGAATGAAATGAGTGGTGCTTTTCCCAAGTATGGTTGCAATACTACAGATTTACTTTCAGGCTTTTTATATCTGAAATCATGACTGTTTCCTCTTTCATATAGTATCATGTCCTATCAGATTTAGAGACATCTTGTAAGAGGGAAAAACCTCTGTGGTATCTCTCTCATAATGAATTTCAGGTTTACAGGTATTACAAACCAAAGACCTCTGCTGAAATCCCTTTATTGCTAATGCATAAGATGATGTATGAGAGGTCTGTTTCTCAATATTTAGCTATATTCTAAATGTGATCCAAATATATTTTTGGGGGTTTTTTCTAGCACAATTTTAGTTATAAAAAAAGTAAGCTACTTATGAACTCAGAAAAGCAACATATGCTTAAAACTCAAAAGGTCATGGTAGTTTTTTTCCTCCCTAACTTTCCTATATCTTGCAGATCATAAAAATAAGTTTCAAGTGACCCTCTTCAATGATTCACAAGACTAGCTTAGTTGTACAAAATCCCCAACATTCATGCCCTGATTAAAATCATATTTTCACACTTAACAGATTTACTCTAATGTTGAAAAGTCATTTTCCCAAATACACTTTCAATAATATGAGATTTCTCTTCCTTGAAGGATTTAATAATTTAGTACTACAGATTAAACAACACTGCATGGTTTCAACCTGTGAACCCTTTTTGCTCCCTTTTTAAGGTTATTCACTCCATTTTGCCTCAGTGTCACACAAGCTTACTAAAGATGCTAAATATTTATGAAGTTCTTGGCCTCAATGGTATGAATCAGTGAGTACAAAATTATGTGTTTAGCAGATTAATCAAAGTCTCAATTTTATACCAACACTGAGTTGCAGTTATTTTGGTGTCTAAATACTTTCCTTTATCCTAAACTTACTGACACCTTCCAGCTCCACTTCAGGATAAAAACAAACAAACAAAACCAACCAAACAAACAAAACTCCAAAGCAAGCACAAAACTTACACAATTTAACTTTAGTACTTTAATACACTTGCTCATTCTGACTGTTCTGTAAATAAGGTCTGTAAGTCAGGATGCTGCAATAAAAATTTGCCTCCAACTTCAAAAAAATTCCACACAGGGTTCTGCCAGCAGCATTGATCCCACTGCGGTGGTATCAGTGCTGTGTCATCACTGCCCTGCCAATCCTTTGCATTTGCTTCATGCAGACTTAGTGGGTATAGAATAACTGTTATAAAAACATTAATTTGCCTTTTTACTAGATATTTCTTCAAAACAAGTTCTGTAAATTTGCTGGGTATTGATTACACAGACATTTTACAATTTTACCTTTATAGCTGTTCATCAGACATCAACTAACTAATGAACTGTCGCTAAAAGAAAACACCCAGTGGAATCACAGAACCATTGGATTTGAAAGGACTCTTAAGATCATCCAGTTGCAACCCCTCTGCCATGGGCAGGGACACCTTCCACTCATATTATGTAATGTTGATACATCAATCTTTAAATTACAGTATTTTAAAGGACCCTTTAATTTTATGTATTACATTTTGTTTACAACCAAGATGTCACTGCAAAACAGATTCACAACAGAAAGAAAAGGAATAATTGCTTAGACTAAAATAAAGTAGCAAAGACCTCAGGTGCCATTTCCTTAAAAATCCATCACATTTCCTTTAAAATATCTAATGCTAATGTTTTGGTCTGAAAAACATGCTGTAATTAGCTAGAACTACACAGTAAAATAACTTCTTAAAGAAGTTTCAAAAGCTACTTTTTTTTAATCAGTTGAAATATGTAGATAATGTGTTGTTTTGATTGCCTATAATATTTAGCCTTCATCAGCTGCACAGAGATTTGCTGTGATTTAAAATCCCTAGAATTTCAGCTAACAACATGGAGTTTCTTTGGAAGAAGGAAAACATTTTAAAATAGCAATTACCACCGTAATTGCAAATAGCTGAAAGTTTTTGAATGTTTGATGGTCTGATTCTAGGCTTGATTTGCAATATCATTCTTGATTGCATTCCTCTGTAAATCTTCTGCTGACATTTAGGGTTTGCTGTGGGGTTTTTGTTTGTTTGTCTCATGGGGTTTTTTGTTGTTGCTTTTGTGTTTTGGGGGTTCTTTTTGTTTGGTTTGGTTTTTGTATTACCAACATCGGTAAAAAACGTCATCTAAAAACAGGAGAAAGAGTAAGTGAGGAGAACAAGGAAGGATGAAGGTAAAGAATTAAAGGTCTTTCTCACGGATATTCTGTCTTTTTTCAGAATGCTTGCAGAATATATTCCAAAGGGCTCTTCTAAGCAGATTTTATAAAGAAGTTATCAAATATTTTTAGTGTGAATCAAAATATCAATAATTGTCCTAATAGATTCCTCTTAACTGCTATTCTTTATTTCATTTCACTTCAGAAGGGAAACAAAACAAAACTAGATCAGCTCCAGCCCCTTCCTGCCTGCTTCCAATTCAAAGGAAGGCAGTTCTTCCTCAGGCTGAATAGCCGTAGTCTTAAATGCATACTGCATATCCATACATAACTTTCCCTTGATCAAATTTTTGGAAAATCTAATTGCTTGGTACCATCAATTGCATTGATAAGAACCATAGTAATTACAATTAGCAGAAGGAGATCTGTGAAAGGTTTCACAGTATTTTGAAAGGACTTTGGCATCACTAATGGCATGCAGTTTGGAAAACTTTTTCATATTTGATAGTACTTCATGCATTTGTATTTTTACTTCTCAGAGAGGGTAACTACTCATGGAGCAGTGTATGCCAATTCAGCAAGAACAACAACTGACTACTCCTAGTGTTCATAATACAGATTACAAAATAATATCAATATACATACAGAGTATACACTATATTTTACAATATTTCAGTATTTAATTACCATGGAGAGACTGAGGGAAATTATAGAATGACTAAGGGCATGTCAGAGACAAAGATGAAAGTGTTTTGGAAGGCACAGTCTGATGAGTCGTCTTTTATGACGGTTAAATTCTAAAAAAAATTCCTTTCACTCTCCTTTTAAAATTCTATTTTTTAAGCACATTCACATTTTTATATATTTGCCCTTCAGGCATTTTAGGATTGTCTGATGGAATAAGACAAAAATGGCATCTTTCAGGAAGTGAAGTTTCAGTGTCAGTATCTTAAATATTTTCCTTCTTTCTTTTGTAAAGTTTCATGTGAGTAACATTCAAAAGTTGAAGAAACTTTTTTTAATTGCATCACCTTCAGATTTGTAAACTGCATGTGACAGATCAAAAATCAGTTTTTTGTTTACCCTTACCTGCAAGGACAGGAACTTCTAGTTTTTTAGGTCTGCAGTGATAAATTTGAACAAAGTTTTGCTCTCGGTAACATTTTGTAACTGTTTTTAGTATTTGTCCAGAAACTGTTAATGAAAAAACAGACAGAGAATATCCCACCTGTTTTGAAAGTAATACCATTATAAGCCAGGTATGGTAATTATTATCTTCAGGGTTATGAAATTTACTGAGCATATGGCAATTTACATTTACTTAATTACATGTAAACTTAATTAATTGGTAAGTTTACCTGTATGTTTACTAAAATTTGCTCTTCTTAAAAAAAAAATGAACATATTAAGGGTTAACATTAGAGCACAACAGAAATATGTTCTTTGATAGGAGAAAGTATATTAAAAAATCCTAGTCATGGGTGCTTCTTACTACTACACATATTTCTAAAAATTCAAAGGAGCAGCCTAAAAGGTTTAAATAGTTTACCAGCAGGTAGTAGATGTTTATGGAAGGACTTCACGAATCACAAATTTTCTAAACTGTTGCTCTTAAATGTCTGAAAATAGGTATTTTAAAATTGGACTGCTGTATAATGCCCAGAACATAGGTTCATAGTGGAGTGTATGGCCCCTCATAAATTTATTTTGTAAGAAATAATAGTTAATTCACCAAAAGTTTGAAAAAAAACCCTTTAAATACACCTAAATTCATTGGGATTATATAAAAGAGGCAAACTTTTCTATAAAAAGAGATCATGCATTTGCACCAATTGCAACAGTTGCAAAATAATGAAACAGATTATGTAAGAGAGTACATTTAAGGATCACTAAAATCTAAATGTCCTCATGGTCAGATCACTACTAGCTTTTTTTGGGGTTTTGTTTGTTTGGTTTTTTTTAATAAAGAGGAAATAATAATGAAGGGATTTTTTTTCCAAGGAACATTTCCAGAGAAGCCCAAATAAGATTTTCTTATGCTTTACTCATCCATAAAAAGCTTATAAAGAATGTTGCAATCATACATGATTTTCTTCTTTTAGTTTCCTATATCTATGTAGTTTTCAATCTTTTCCTCTTTTGTTTTCCTAATTTTATATAGGTTTCTTTTGCTTTATATGAATATACAGTATCTGGTAAAATGGGATCCAGATGGTAATGAATTTTTCATACTAGATAATATAAAGTAATATAATAACGTCAGTAACATGACAGAGCCCTCAGTCTAAACTGCTAATTCCTCTTTTCCTTGAAAAAGGTGCACTGTATCAACTTTAATAATGTGAGAGATGCATTTTGTTAGTTAATGCCCTCTGTGGACAACTATATACAATTAATTCACCACCCAATTACAAAACTGGGAAATTTTCCAACTCCTTCACCTGCAGACCATACTAGTGCCACAGTCCTCTTGGCTCTCTTCATGGAGATCTCTGTAACACCTTGCATGTGCAGTAAGGCAACTTTACTGTTAATAACATCCAATCAGCCTGTCAAATAAAATTATTGTCTCAGTGACAAGTCATAAAGACAGCTTGAACACACTATGAGTCAGGAGTAATAACTGATCTCTCGAATATTTTTTTTCCATGCTATGAACTTTGTGCTTCAAATGAGCATATCCCAACTATATTTCAGAAAGATCAGGCACAGCCACTTCAAAGCCCAGTAACTGCAATACAGTCATGCTATAAGAAAGACCAGTTCATTTCCATTTCCTCAGACTTCCTCACCAATACACTTTATTAATGGGCTTAAATCACATGCTTTGTGAGGCAAATGTGTAGGTGAATTTGTGTTTAGGTTAGTTAGGATGCAGTCACAGACTTTCCTTCAAATTATCCATGTAAGAAATATTCACATCTTCTTTTGACCTTAGCAAAAAACTTCCTTCTGTTTTCATGATGGAAATTGTCATTCTATTTTAAAACTTCTTCTATGAGATATCACAGACATTCACATATTTTTATATGTTCATTTCAAAAAAAGGAAATACCATGTCTAAGTTTCTGAAAAAATATTAGTCCCTATATAATTTTTTCATGTTTTTTCCAGAAGTTGTTTTTTTTCTTTAAGTTCTTAAGCAGTTTATAATGTGATTGTAATTTTCTTCTATAAATTTCATGTCTACTAGGGCACGAATGTGAAAGACAGAGAAATTAGTATTTTTTATTATTACTGAGCTGTTTCTTTCCATCAGAGAAGGAGAAAGAGACGTTGTTGGCCAAAAGTCAACATTACAAACAGTTTAAATGTGAACCCTATAGAAGGGAAAAAGCTTGCTGGCAGGTTTCTTAAAAACAGATCTTCCTAGGTAAATTATTTCTTTGCTAGTCTTTAGCACAGAATAGTGTAGGTTCCAAACAGCCTCCCTGAATATTCTCTCCTGTCCTTCCCAGACAAAATTGAGTCTAAGATCAATTATTATTTTTTTTATAGATAAGAATACGATCAAACTTAAAAATTCCATGAAATCAAGAGGATTTTGTAGTGTGGCTACAGTGCAGTGTGGCTTTCTTTAGGCAGGATTAAAAATCAAATTAGAAAATTTATTATTCTACAGAAATAACTAAAGGTTCACTCTCATCTTTATAACTTCTAATGGGCACAGCAGACCACTCACACATAAAGTAGTCAAGATTGCTCTTATGATAAATAAAATGGTAATTAAAAGTGATAATTTATATCAACACGCATATTTGGATAAAATAAGAAGGAAAGAGTAAGATTTACAAATCAGGTGAGGCATCTGAAGTGGGACTTGGATCAAATAGTTTTATGTAATGTGAAGATGTAAAAATATACACATAAATACATAAAGCCTTTATCACTAATCACTAAGTCACCTAGCGTCCTGCTTCCATACATCTCTAAAGGTACACCAGACTAATCAAAGTGAGGACTTTGTTACCTAAACCTGACTTAAATTCTCTGACTAAAAAGTTCCCTGATATATCTTCACCGGAGCAAACAAGTTCCCTTACCAGGCATTCCAGAAGGAGCCCTGGCACTTGACCTGCTGTGATAGATTCCCACTGAAGCTCTCCATGTATCAAACTTTTAGTATGCAACGTGGAGACTCACATAGTCTAAGTGCTTTCACAGCTCCAACTCCCTGAATGAACTCTCACACGCATATTCAAAACAACCCTAAAAGCTTTCAACACAGCAACCATGCAAGACTCTCTTTTAGGCAGCAAAATGTGAGTTACAGCGTTGGCATTTCCCTCATCAACACCAGCCATTAATTTCCAGATGAGTTTATTTTTGTGCTATTATCAACATATCCTATATTCATAGACAATAAAAATAGCATTTAGGCTTAATGGCAACAGTATACTTACAGGATATGAATTAACTACTGAGAAGAAAAATACTATTGCTGACAGAATTCCCCAACACTTACCCTCACAAAAGGCACTATCAGCATATGCAGAGAAGCTCAAACAGATTCCACATTGCTAATATGGAACTAGTTTATCCCGCAAATACACAGTGTCCCCTGCTGTGATGAAAGGAGACATGCCCAACACATGAAAGTTGTGCTGAACAAAGAAAGAGGTTTTAAGAAAAGACCCAATTGTTATAAAAGTACAATCCTAACAGCTCAAATGATTACCAAGAAAAGCAATACAGCCTTGATATTTAAATTCACCCTCAATTTAATAATGGAAAAAAAACCGCATAAGAAGGAATCAGTGTCATATATTGAAAATTATATTATTTGCTGATGAAAGTAACCATCATAAGTCAAACAACCAACATTGTCATAACCATCTTCAGTCATTTCTCAACACACAAATCTGCAACTTGTCTGCAAGTATGTACCCCTGCCATACAAACAGAAATTACTTTAGCTGCTCACTGAATTAAAGTCTCATGTAAACACTAAAATACATTGGTTAAGGAGATGTGTTGAAAGATCAGTTGATAGTGTACATCAAACAAACATCATAAGGAAATGGGGTAGACAGACAAAAATATTTTTCAATTTCAATATACCATCCTATTGAAATAATCAGGAAAAAACCCTATAAACTATGAAAAATTCATATACATATGGTCAGTAATTTTAAAACATTCCAAATGTTTTTATAGGGATTTTGCAATTTTTAGTACAAATTTTCTAATAATTATGACCAGAGGGGTTTTTTTTAAGCTGCACTGCAAAAAAAATTCACTTCTCAAACTTTCAATTATCTAATTGCAAAAATGTTAGAATTCATTTTTAAACTAAATTAGGGGTCTTCTAATACTAATACTTCATACTAATGCTACTTTTAATTTCAAAGAATGAATTATTGAAAAATAATTTTGATGGATAATCCCAAATCAAGTTCTACCATCAGCTTTTCTGGGGCTGAGAATAAATTTTAATTGTAAAGCACAATGTGTTAATACAGTATTTCCTTAAAAATTATTCATTTTCATAGGAAAAGAAGAAAAAATACTAAGCCATAAAAATCTACTAATAATATTTTTCAATTGAAAAAATATTTTCCATGGTGTTACTTTTTTTCTACTTCAATTTAGAAAAAAATTTCAAAAAATCAATATATTTACCACCTCTGCAGAAATTCTACAACTGATAATTTGTGCAAACTAAGCTCACTGAAAGCATCCAGCTCAAATTTTTCAACATATTTATATCTAACTTTTTTTTTAACCTTGTTTTTCCTATTCCGTGCAGCATTGCAGGTCTTTAGAAGAAAAGTCTTCAGAAAATGGTGGAGTATATGCTCATTATTAAATACCTTTAGTATTACATATAGTGATATTTATCAAGGATAAGAAGCCAAATAGTAAGAAATGTTACCACAAACTAGCCTTGAGAACATGTTAATTTAATTAATTAACTGAAGATAAGTCTCTACACAGCCGTTCAAGAAGTTCAAGTAGTTAGAGGAGCATGACACATCAGAAACAACAGCTGCATTCTTTCTTATCTTGCTGCCTTGGAGTTTGTGTCACTATTATACATTTCCAGGATTGCACAGCTTTGCCAGTTCTGACAGTCATATCTGATTCTTGGTTTTGCCTCAGCTAAACTGTGGTACCCATGAGTAACCTTTTTCCCCAGTTCCCTACAAGGGTCTGCTTCTTGCTCCCTGGTGACACCAGTGGTGGCCTCATTGCCTTGGTGTCTGACTGTTCAGGCAACACTTGCTGCTCTAGCAGCTGCTCCTGACTCCTCAGGGAAACCTCAGGAAGAGTATATTGATTCAACTAATTCATTTTAGAATAGCAAACGATTTTAATGGAAGAAAGATTTGTCATGATATGCATGCTCAGTCTGATTGGGGAATGGATTAAGGCCCCATTATCAAAAAGAGACTGCTTTCAAGGAAACATTTTTTTAAATAGTATGACCCAAATTCACTCCCCAGAAAGTGTGGATCACAAGGCTTTCCCTTTGCATGAGCAATGATTTCATTACACTATCAGTACCAGCTCTGTTTTCATGTGATCAAGAAAAGGAGACATTTCCAGCTTTAGAATACAGCACATTCTAATTTCAGGAAGACTAAACCAAAACCTTTCTTTTAATAAGACAACTGATGTGCTTGAGGATATGTATCTATCTGGATTTCAGCAAGGTATTTCATAAAACAACACATGGGGAAAGGTTAGTTAAAGCTGAAAACACTTAAGGCAACCAATGAAATTGAAAGGTGTATAAGGATTGGCAAAAGAAATGGCAATAGGTTGTTATGAAAGGTAAAACATCAGGCTGAAAGACAGTTACCAACCAAGATGCAAAATTTCATACAAGTTATTTATAAATTGGAAATGAAAAAAATTAGATTAGAAAAGTAAGCTTCTAAAAGAAAGTTCAAGAGAAGATTTCTATCAGAAAAAAGCAAAAACTTCTAAGATGGACTTTGCTAACTTTATGGTGATGAGAAAATTGGAGACCAAGAAGGTCCCTGTTGGAATTGGGCTTCCAAGTTTGCCGCTCCTTCTATTCTTTTACCAAATTCTGTTCTCTTAACCATCAGTGTATCACCACATTCTGAATGTAGCCCATGATTTCTTAAGACATGTTTATCCCTAAATTACCTGATTTGAATTCCTCAAACTAATAGTCTTAGAACTTATCACTCATGATCCATTGTAATAAGGTCCCTCACTCTCAAAAGTCCATTTAAGCCATTTTCAGTGAAAAAGTATTCAGTGCATTCCTTCACCACCTTTTGTGGTTGTTGTACCTGTTTTCCTCTCATTCTTATTAGTTGTCCTTCTCAAATTTTCATCATTTCCTCCTGCTTTGCTTTTTTTTTCTTAATCTTATTAGTATTTGTTAACACTGTTTTCCTTAGCAAATATGAGGAATGCCAATAGCAATGACTCATTCTTTTACATGCATTGCCGGCCAGATTCATAGTTCAACTTTTTTTTAAAATACATTAACACTACAGATTTGGGAGAAACTAAATAAATCAGAAGTATATGTAAGCCTTTCTCCTATGTCCTTGCCAACCTGAAAAAAAAAAGCACTACAAATGTAGTGGAGCACAAAATCGGGGGTAAATATTCTAGTATTGTACTCTCCATTTGCATACTCTGGGTTTATCTGAAGTTCATCATGCCTATTTCTGGATTTACTGTATATGAGTAAGACATGTATAATCAACCCCTAAACCAAATTTCTTTCCTGCTCCGTGGGCAGGTGTTCTGCAGGCAGCTGTTCAGCATGTGAACTGAAAATTAAAAAATATCCTTACCTTTTAGGTGGATCTGTGATAAGGCTTTGCTCTGCTGGAAATTGCTCTCATAGACATCATGCACAAGCCTTACAGGCTAAGAAACCAGTACCTAATAAAAAATTCAAAGTCACTGCACGTAATAGGTAATGAAGTGCTGGTCCTAGGCAGCAGCACAGGAACTTCAGGTGTTTGCTTAATATTCACTAAGCATATTCCGAAATAGTCCATGCACATTTTCAAAAATTTCTTTCACATAATGCCACACTTTTTTCGATCCTATAAAAGACATTTGTTCAATAATATCCACTAAGTAGCTGGGCCTGGGGAAAAGGTATCATTTGCACAGGAGTATTTCAAAGACATTTAGCAGAAAATGATGTATCATTGAATGCAACAATCCAGAATACTGTAAGGCAAAGCAAATTAATGTTTCCATTACTCATATTTCATTTGCAAAGGAGAATTTGAATTATTAATTTAAACATTTTTAGAGCCTAAATAGTGCAGACAGAAACACATGAAGAGGTTAACATGCAATGATCATATACGTACATTAAAAAATGGAGTGCAGTTACTGACTTTCTGAAATAGTAAAATAACACACAAAACAAAATATATGTTGTGGTTTTAACAACTAATTTTTTTTTTTTTTACCTCTCTAGTCACTTAGTTTTCAGAATTTTTTGCTACCTAGCTGTTATACACTGTAAACTTCTAATGGATGGTTAAGTACAGAAAAACTGAAATACAAGGTGAAGAAAGAAGTAAAACTATATAGTATGAAAGAAATTGGGCTGTACTGAGATTCCCACCTTTTAAGAACAATAAAGCCTAAATGTATGGTTCAAAATTTTAAAGGTCTTTAAAACAGTCATTCACTTATATAAAAATACACATTGGTTTGGTTTATAGAAAGATGCTTTTATATAAAATAGCTTCCTGACAAAATGATTTCAAAATATTGAAAAATAATATCTAAATGAGTAGGCTGAATCTGTCATTCTAACTCCATCAGAACACTCTCTTCCTTGGTAAGAAACCCTCTAACACTGCTAAGTCTCCTTTGCAGTCTTTGAGCAGTGTGGATGGACGTAGCCTTAAAATATCTTTAGGACAATGTATAAAGCACACCTCATTTCTTCATAATCCATACTAAAATATACATAGACTTTGGCATAATTCTGTTCCCCTCACACAAAATTAGGAGATCCAGGAACTATTTGTCTCCTCCCAGAACACAATGAACCTTCTCATTGTTTTCTTGTGCTCTTCTATAAGCAAGAAATTTAAGGAAACACACAAATGTGCATGTGTGTCCATGTGGATGTGTCTAAGTGAACCTCAATGGAGAGAAAACCTCATAGCAAAAGATTAGGAATAAATTTTTTTAGGAAGAAAATAATTAGAATTGATTTGGCTTAAAAATATTCGGGCAACAGAAGGACTGTTCTTAAACTCTTGGATTGCTTTCCAACGTCCAGTACTATTCCTCACTTCTTCTCAAGGGAGAGCGAAAAAATTGCCTATCTTTCTTGAGAGGCAGAACCTTGAAAAACAGGTAATGACCATTCTGATGCAAGATCATAATACCACAAACTCTGAAAACTTGATATGTAAGTTAAGCAATAATTTCAGGGATGTGGATCTTGTAAAATGGTTATGTTCCCCCATCTTACTAGGACATCTTTCAGTGCTAAGATAACCCTGATGTACACACAGGTAAGACTCATACAGAAAAAATGCCATAAGAGAGAAACAGGAGAAAATGCAACATATCCATCAACAATCAAACATGGGCCAGGCACAAGAAATATACCCAAGCCAGTTCAAATACAGGTAGAGCACTATTGTAAGTCTATTTTTGCATGCCCGTTTAAATTCTGTAAGCCTCCATAAATGCAGTTATCATTACCATTGTTGCCTTATCATTCTCAGTGATTGCTCTCTTTCAGTCAAGTACAAAGGCAGGCTGAATATAAATGTTTTGTCATAAAACTGCTATTCAAACAATAAAAAGGGTTATAATAGTACTAAAAAATCACCCCCAGGGCTGCAGCACAGACTGGTAGTATGCATATTCAGGCAGCACAAAGCAGTTCTAGTCACATACTTCTACCCATAGGAACCCTTCCACTGAATCCGTACTTAATATCAGCGTGCTCCCAAAAATGATCCAGATACTACCAGGTAGTCAAGATAGACAAAACATTTTGGAATGTCACTCAGTTAGAAGAACACAGTTTAATAATACTGTGAATTTGTGTTGAATTTAGTAAATACCAACAAATTTAGTTAAAGTGTTTAATTTTTAAAAAGAAAAATGCTTCAATTACATTTTCTGCCTTTATCCAAAAATGTTTTTGTTGGTCCCAGATCTAGCCATGTAGTGCCACCCAGGGGCCAACTGCAACATGCTACAACACTGCCATCTTGCCAAACAGCCTCAAAAAAGCCTTATGCAATACAGCCCAGACTGTCTTCTGCACAGGCTTGAGTATTCTTTTTAAAATGTCTTAGATGTTATAGTATCTTTTTTTATTCTCTTTTTTTTTTTTTTGGTAGCATAGAGACAAGAGAGGTAGGGTCAGGTCAGGCAAGGAAGGGTGAAAGAACACGTAACAAGTCAGGGACCACCAAAACAGACTAATTAGTCCCATAGAGTGACCGGATGGTTATCTGATCAAGAAGGAAAAAAAAAACAGGAGGAGAAAAAAAAGAAAAAAATAAAAACCCCCACAGGTAGAATATAAAACAAAAGGTTTATCAGCACCAAAAGCCCACTGCCCTGGGTAAATGTGCTTCCTTGCAACAATAAAGACAAATAAAGTACTAAAAAAGGATAAAGCAGGAGATTACAGACCTAGCTGTGGTTTGATAAATGGCACTCTACTCCACTCTGCTTATTGTGTACTTCATACCTCGCTCTTGAATATGGAAGAGAATTTTATTAAAGATTTAGCCACGGTGGTGGTGGTGACTGGCTCACAGTAATTTTCCTACAAAGTAGTTTAATCTATCACAGGGCAGACAGTGCACCTTCTTACCATGTATCATATCTGTCTATTGAGTAAGTGCTATCCAAATCCAATTTCTTTTCATTTTTGGAACCTGTGATGCATATTCAAGATACATTTTCTTTTTGTCTGTGGCCTAAATTAGGTGCTTTATAAAGAAAAAAAAAATTAAAAAAAAGTGAAGTAATAAAAAAGACTGGACATTTTCTTTTTTTTTTTCCTGAGATTCACTACAGTGCTAATGATGCAAAACAATGGGCATGTATGGTTGGCTGTCACTGCACTCACAACACTGTCAGTGCACAGCCCCACCTCCAAATGCTGGCCCCAGCTCTTACAGGTGAAACTTATAAAATCGCTGCAATAAAGCCCTAACTTCCTATGATATTTCAATGCTTATTTTCCACATTTAATTGAAATAATAATCACTGTGCTTTTTTTTATTGAATGATCTGAGGCTGGAAAAGTTGTTGGTTCAGGCAATCAAAAACAGAGTCTAAGCGTTTAGAAATTACAGAATTTTTTTCCCCCACAACGAAACCTAAGATACAGCTTCTAAAAGTTTCTTCATTTTAATTGTAAATGACTCTGTAGGATTCACCAAGAATCTAAGAAATTAAGTACTTCTGATAATTTCTCAGTTCTGACAAGTATTTCCTCCCAGTCTGTGGCTTTTGGTTTGGGGATGGGGTATTTTTTCATTTCCTTACTTCTGTGGGTCTGCTGAGAGTGTTTGTCAAACTGAGAGAGAAATTAAAGAGATCTAACCCAAAACTGTTACATCTAAATACATTTCTTTTGGAAACTACTGTTAATATATAACACAGTAATTCTCCAGATCTGAACATGAAGCACATCCAAGCATAAAATATACAGGTAGCTCTACAAACATTTCAGGGGCAACTAAAGGTGACAGAGTCAGTCCTTTGTGATTTGTATCCTCTGTGTATCACAGTCTGATTAATTCCCTTTGTTGAACAGTACATAAGATCAGTGTATGTATTTCAAGGTGATAATCAGAACATTAAATCTAATAACATTTGAATTTATGCCTGCTACAATGTGGGTGATTACCAGATGTTAAATTTACTGTGCTAAGAGAAAATAGACTTATATATATGACTGGATTTTACCTAGAGTAGTTTCCAAAGGCAATCTTGGAAATGTGAGCCTTAGCCCAGAACTAGCTTCAAATCTATTCCAGCTTTGGTGCCATGGAAGAATCTTTACAAGTTGTATCAACAAGAATCTTTCTTTCAACTTGATTTTCAACATCTCTGACATATGCAACAGGCTCAAACAGCTATCTCTAACATGTTTTTTTGCATGATACCCATGATACCGTATTTTTCCCTTGGACTTTCTGTTTCTAATCTCTGTCTTCTTATCACAATATTTTTCTTTCATAATTTAAGCAGCACTATCCTAGTGCCTATAAACATAGTCCCATTCAGGTCTGAGACTTCAACAACAGCAGAGAGTACAAAGAATGGTGTTCATGCACTCAGTAGTAATGATTTTCATTATTCTCTACAAAAAGTGGGCATGACTAAAGGTTTCAGTCCATATTTCATGCTAGACAGGTCAGGTTAGTGTACTCTGAGTTTGTGGAGGTCTTACTACTTCCTAGCACTTGTTTCCAAAGTCTTCCCTAATCAGGTCCCTACCTCTATGAGGACCAGACTTGATCAGAGATTAATTTAAAGGATTGCCAAAATTTTAATTTTATCATGGGATTTCTTCACAGATTCCATTAAAGATTGTAGTTTTGTCTAGTGAACAATACACAGCACACACTTTGAATGAAAAAGCACAACCTCTCTTTATACGATTTCAGTTTTTCCTGTAGTGTTAATATACAGAATCTCATTATTGCCTTTATTCAGATGTAAATCACTCTATGTCCTGTTTCTTCCAAGCTGACAGTTTAGTCATCTTTGTCTGCATTTTCCACTACTGATTCTGTGAAGGGTGTTCTTTGAGGTAGCACTCAGGTAGCAATGTCCTGTGAAAGCCTGAAAATACTGAAATTTGAAAACTTAAAATTGATGCAGTTACATTCTCAAAAGGCACACTTTCCCTGGACTTTTTGTCTTTATGAGTGTTACAATTGTGGTGCTTCCTTTGGTCTTCAAATGCTGTTCTGCCTAATGTATTTTATACAGCACTGCAGACCCTCGACTGTATCCACAGCATCAGGGCACCACCTACTCTCCCTGAGCATCTTCCTGCTCTTAATTACTCTCGCTTAGGAAAATAAATGACATTTAAAATTTGGATTGGTCAGTAACTTTCCAAAGCCTTCTCTCCAAAGTCCCTGACCCATTAGAGTCTCAGAGAAAGGACTCAATCAGCTCCCCACACATGCAATATTTAAGCTTGCCTTTAAATAATTCTCAAACACTTTTAGACTTTCACCTTTGCTTAGCAAATGCTTAGAAAAAGCATGGGGTTTATATTTATATGGAATTGAACACTCTTTGAATTTCTCTAATACAACTAGTCATCTTAGCTGATTTAAGTGAGAACAACTGAAAACATCATGACTGTCATCCTATCAAAGGAAGTAACACCACCACTTAAGTCTTTATTCTAAGATATCTATTTTTTGCAGTTACTTGCTGAAAGTGCTATTTAAGCCTTATTCTGGTGTCCTACACATCTTCAGAGAATTTGTAATGAGTAGAGTTATAACAAATCTCTTTTTCCATCAAGGATATTTTCTCAGTTATATGTGGTATTTTATGTCATTTTACTTGTGAAATTACATTTTCTTGAGGATCTATGAGCTCAACAGAGGCCTGTGTTTTTGTTATCCTAGTTTCAGTCATTCTCAACTACATGCTACTAGATACTACACATTAATGAAGTACAGGGCATAGTAGGACCTTCACAGCTATGGTTTCACACAGAGAAGGCCAAAAACATGTGGACAATAGCATAGGCAAGACAACCAAAAAAAGACATCACAAAGTCACTGTCAGTAAGGATGCTGTCCAGATTGGCAATTATACAAGCAAATGTGAGCAAAACTAGAGTTAAATCTCTGCTTACATGAAATGTCACAGCAATAAGGAAGGATACTCAGCTTCTATGCTGGAAGGAGAGAGCTAACTCAAGTATGCCACTAGCCTGGGGAAGAGGATACTGGACATTTGAAGAAGATACTTTGAACACAAAAAGCAGCAAGTAAAGTAAGAACTAAATAAATTAGTATCCTGACTTTCACATTACATTGGCCCATGTAATTACAAAAATGAAAAAAGGAACCAAGGTGATAGTAAGTCCAGGACTACCTCAGGCCACTACAGAAGTTTTGAAAATCTGTCACTTTGGATATAAGAAAAATGTGATTGGACATGAAACATCTATCAGCCTAGATATATGCAGAAATAACTTGCTGTAGGAATGCAATTACAGGAATGTTGCAAGTCAGAAGCATTGACAGAAAGCATGAAGGGGAAAAAATGGCAAGATACCTGTTAAAGCTGGATATGTGGTTACTCACCATTACAGTCAAAATGTTACATTCATACAAACTTGGGACAATATCTGACCAGAAAGGAAAAAACCCAGTTAAACAGAAAAATCAGAAATCAGTAATACACTAAAGAAAAGTCTTATGGTACTTTAGATTAACTTGCAAACTGAATGATGAGAAAAACTGATTTGGCTACACTGTGATAACATAAACCTCCATATTGAGTCTGAAACATTTTTAACATGCACTTGTTTTGTTGGCAAATGCCTTCATTGATGAATTATATTAGAATCACTGCCATTCTTGAGAGAAATTAAAACTATATTTTTCATTTCATGCAGAGGTTGGGCTTTTCCTGAGACATCTGTATAACCTTAGAATTTTAAATTGCAGCTATTGCACACCCACACACCTCTGTCTTATTACACCTTCATTGGTTTGAGAAAAACCCTTGCTTCAGCCAGAGTGTGGACTAATCCCTAAGGCCTGATCATTCATTGACAAAAGCAGGAAGTACTGTCCTCGAATATTAGTTCAGGCTAGCCTCCATATTTTAGCAGGCAGATTGTATATATCTAAAAATATGGGTTTGCATCCCTTGAGATGACAAAAAGCACCTCAAGCACTTACCTATTCACTTAGTTTATCACTTGCTGATTTTGAAACCTAGGTTCCTTTTGGGAGTTTTTCATTATAGACTACTTAGAACATCTCTCTCCTCTCTGTTATAAACCACTATGTGGATTTTGGTCCTGACTCTCAATTAGAACAGTACATACTCCTCTCATTTTCAGTAAATGGGTCTGAAGAATAAGTTGCATTACTTCTTACTTGAGAGAGGACAGTATAAATTAGAGCAATAAGAAACTGCATTCCAGTAAGAAAGTAAGATTCAGGTGAAGGAATCTCAATATTACACATCAGCAATAGATATAAAGATGATATAAATTTGTCATTTCAATACAATTTAAAATTAACTATTAAACATTAGTTCAAAATTCAGATGAAATTTTGCAAAATCCAACTGTACTGAAATATGGATATATGGGTGTCATTTCAATATAGAGCCAGGTTTTTGTCATGGCATACATCCATAATACAATCCTTATTGAGGTATTACAACTTCAAATAATATAAAACTGATTTGACTATTTCATAAAGTGTTTACAGACAACAGACCAAACCCTGTAGTTCTCCTAAATTAAAGCAGCTTTCTTGAAATCTAGGTAGCAGCACAGACATGGACTCTAACTGAGAAACTGACCAAGGACAATTTTCCTTATAGGTAAAAGTTACCTTTTTAAGAACTTGGAATAATAGGAATACATGCAAATGGCTGTTAAATTTGTATTGATTTTCCTATGTAAGGCAAAAATAATCTCTGTCAGAGATCTAACTTTGGTGCAAGGATCAATGGACATGCCAGATGTATCCAGATATCTGGCCTCACACCTTCCTGTTCCTTCTCAGCTACTGCTGTCAAGATTTATATCCTGTCAAGTCCATAGCAAGCACTTATTTCTTTAGCCTCCCCTGCAGTGTTTGGTTTTTAGACTGGACCAGCAACACTGAGTAAGACAAGCAAGACATTCAGCATGTGACAGCTGAGCTAAGAGTGCTGCCTTGAGGTGGGGAGTGTCCGCAGTGCTCTCCAACCTGGATAACTCAAACTTCCAGCGAACGTTTGGAGTGTTTAGTAACCAAAGGTTCAACATAATTAAAGAAACAAAAACTATTCATTAAAAAACACACACAGCCTTCACACTGAGATGATACTCAAATATATATGTCTAATATACATACTTGGTCCCTTTATGTTTGGCATACACGTTGGACTCTTCACCATTTGAGTAAAAACTTGGAAGAAATTTTAAAACACAAGTATGTTGATGTTTCTTAGACTCTTTCAAGATTTTTTCTGAGAATTTTTTACATGCTTTTTTTCCCCCCTTACAAAGAGAACATTGCTCATTTACACAAGTAGGTTCAGCTGTTATGGTTATATACCCAGTAAACAAAAACATACAAAGAAATTTATTCTTGTTGAAAAAAACTAATAAAATCTAGGAGATAGTCACAGATGCAGGAAGTTTCCTCTGTCCTTCATGAGCTCATTAAGAAAGTGAATAAGGAAATTACCTCTTCTACCTATGTATGCAATATCAGCTTTATCTAGAAACAGCATGGTTTCGTTAGTATCTGTCACAACATTAGCATTATATAAGAAATTGCTTGAAGCCAATATCGCAGGTACAACAGTCCTAAACCCTAGGAAAGGCCAGATATAAGCTATGTAACACAGAGTATCTTTGCATCTTATGAATGATGGTTTATTCCTGGAAAATTTTACTCTTCTTTCTTGGTCGCATCTGTCTAGGACTCTTTCATATAACCCATGGCTAACAATGTATTTTTCTAAGCTAAATTACTGAAGACATAATGATATCCAGAAAGAAAAAAAAAAAAAAATCACTGAATTATATTATTGCTCAATATAAATATTTGCCCAGAAGTGTTTCTCTAATCAATATTTAAAGTGAGTCAAAGGAAGTTTAATAGCTAAATCTTGCTCTCATTATATGTCATCATCCTTTATATGATATCCTCTGAAGCTATAGACCCCTCAGAGGTTGACAGAAGCAAACAATTAATTTCACAAAATTTTCATAAGAAGATGCTCATTTGAAAAAAAATATGACAAAACTGGATTAACATTTTCATGCATTCAGGAGGGCACTAACATAATGCAACAATTTCTTTAATAATGAAATATGCTTTGGTCCTATTATACGTTTCAGAAATAATTATATCCTGTCAACGCACAAAAGAAAATGAAATCACAATTTGTTCACAAACAAAAATCATTGTAAATCATGACCAATATATGCATATCTATTTAGGACAAAGACTGTACTTAGGAACTGTGTGCGTATTTGTGTGCACATGTGCTTGTGCATGTATTGTTCTGGTGCTTCTAGGAATGAGTCCTGATCTGGTGTCTGCTATTTCTGCCCACATGCCATTGCGACAGCCCCGTGCTGAAATCCAAATTAAATCTGTATTTGCACTATAATTTTCAGTGCGCCAAGGAATAAAACATTCCTGTTTTCTTTCTGTTATGAAGTTATCTTCTGTTTTGTGAAAAGTGTTACTCAACCCTCCCATACCAATGTGATATCAAACCTTTTTGCAGCGTAGAGTCACCGATGAGAGCAAGCATCAAAGAATGAGATGACAGACGCTTACAGTACTAAATAATTTACTAATGGCATATTTGTCTCTTCAAATGTCAGTTCTGACCTGAGAAACCAAAGCAGTAGATGCTACCCCAGACACTGACCCAAACAAGGGTCTCTGCCCAAAACATCTTACTATGAAAGCACAAGACCGTCAGAAATTCTGCTACTGAGGGACAGAGAGGAATGCTACAGAAAAAACCACTACCAATGGAATTGTCAGTAGTCTTTAAATACCAGTTGGGTTTTTTAATTACAAATTATACTGTGAATGCGCTATTTTTAGGCTCAAAAAATGAAAGTTGCCTAGGGGAATGAATGCCTAATTTCTGCAGGAGCTCTGTATCCGAATCAAGTTTTACAGATAATTTTGCATACATCAGTCGAATTTCTAGGTAAAGTAGAAATATATCTGAACCCACATAAATGCAGAGTGTGATTCACTTCACTCATTAGTAGATTAAATGATTATCATATGGGGTTTTTTTTAATTCAATGCAAAAAAATAATCTGCATTACCTCTTCAAAATCTAAATACCATTTTTAAAAAAATGTTTAGGATGATAAAGTTCTAGTTAATGCAATATTTTCTCTATAAATCTTGATCTGCTCTGGCAAAATATCAAAGATGGTACAGAACCTCTCAGATCAGCAAAAATCAAATGAGCATTTTTAGTCTCAATGGCCTTTTGCTGTGAATCTGGGAAAAATACATTGCCACATGGGTACAGTTACTCCACTGCTTCCCCTGCTATCATACTGGTGCTTTGGATGACTACAAGAGTCATGACAAGCTTAATAAAAAGATGAAACAATCAAGAGTCAGGAAACAAAATAAATAGAAAAATACTATGTAAACCAAAACTAAATGCAACAAAACCCATTATGCATCATCAATAAAAAGAATTTAATAGCTTCTGTTCTTAGCATTGATTAATTATGGCAAGTGTGGTTTAGGAAAACATTTTAAGAAAAGTTTTCAAGTATCTTGAAATAAAAAATCTTAGAGAAGTAAGGTGGTGTAAAAGTGATGCTACTAGACTGGAAACCCGGAAGGACGGCTGCTGACTGCTATTCATATTTTCACTACATTAAAACAAATGTCATCTTGTATTTCTTAGTGAATGTAGCAGAATTTATGTAGCAGTGCATGTGGCTGCAGCTATACTTTCTCCTGAGAACTCAGACAACCAGCTGTGGTGGTCAGCAACCCAAGTTTAGCATGCAACTTTCAGTCATGGTGAGAACCCATGATTCCCTTATTCTGCCTTTTGCATGTTTTCCCCTGATTGGTTAATACTTTGTCCTCCTGTGTTATGTATGAAGTTATGCATATTCATTTTCCTTCTTTAATATATATTAGCTCTAGAAAGTTCCTTGTTCCGCGACGCCCCATTGGATCCTTCCCTAAGTCCCTCCTTTGTGTTGTTCCCATTGGTTCCCTTCCTGTCAATCCCACCTGCTTGCCCCTATCCCATTGGCTGAGATCCCTTTCCCCACCTATTCTGTACCCAGTATAAGATCCCTGGACCCTCCCACCAATTGGTCTCTCTGTCCCTGCCTTTTCACTGGACTAGATCTGTGTAGAACACATACAGAGAGTTCTCTCTCTTTACTTCTTTGCCTTCCCTGTGTGCCTGCCTGACAGCAACAGAAAGGTACAGCCCCTTTGGGTGAGGAGCTCTACCCCTTTTTCATTGTGTGCTGGGCACTGAGTGCCGCCTTCCAGAGGGGTTTCAGCGTTGATCTCCGGGCTTCTTTGTGTTGGCATGCAAGGGGTAAGACCGCCTTCTGCCAGCTCCCAGTGGCTGAAAACCCTTCCCAGTGGCGCCTGAGCAGAGCAGGGACTTCTCAAGAGGGAGAGACCCTGTTCTATCTGAGGCGGCTCTCAGTCATCGAGGGATCTCATGCCTCGGGACAGCCACCCCTTCTGTAGAAGCACACTGCGTTTTAGCAGTGGTGCTCCGGGAGGAGCCCAAACCTCAGCTCGAGGGCCGGTCATACGGCGAAGGACTCCAGCAGCAGTTTTTAGTTCCCGGGACCTAGCTTCTCTTGTGCTGAGTTTCCGCGAATTTTCTGTGGGGTCCCCGGGGTGGTTTCTTTTACATTTTGCTCCTGCTGGAGGTGAAGCCTGGTGCAGTTTTTGTGTTTCAACACGAAGCAGCTTGTCGCTGCGAGCCGGCGGTGCCGAGAACCGCGGGCGCACTCCAGCAGATTGTCACGCGTGCACCGCCCTGCTCTGCAGCGTGCAGCCGTGCCACATGCGCTGCCGCCGCCGCTTTTTGCCACCACCGCTTTTTGCCGCCCCACGCCGCTGCGCCCGCCCGTGCTGTGTGCGATCCACCTGGCCTCGGCAGGCGACGCCGCCCGTGCCGCAGCAGGCGGACCCACGCTTGCCGGCGCCACCCAGTCACGCCGCACACTCTGCTTTTCAAAAATGGGCTCTTTAGCTCTCACTGCACCAGAGGGAGATTTGTGTCCGAGTTGGGGATTCCCGAAAGGAGGGTGGGATGAAGTTTTCTAAAGAGTTTTTTGAAAAGTTTATCAAATGGGTCTTCCTTTTTTTTCCCCAAGTGTACCCACAATTAGTTCGAACACTTGCCTTTTGGACTCAGTTTTTTCCTTTGTTAGTTTTAGTTTATGCTGCTCATAAAAGGAATGAAAGCAAGACCCGTCTACCCAAGTTCAAAATGTTTGTCCTTCCCCTCAACCCTCTTCTTCCACTCGTTCTCCTAACCCTCTTCCCCTGTTGCTGGAGAGGCTTGGAGGTGCAGAAAGCTGCCAAAGTCTCCTTGGCCCTCCAAGCTCTCCCCAGCTCCCCTGCCGTAGGGACACTGGCCATGCCCTCACAGACCTTTCCCACTTCCCGCTCCCTCTTTCCCAGTTAAATTTCCCAAGTTGATTCCACATAATGGTGGGCATTCACAAAATGGTGGCTGCCACATGGCACTCCCCCACACACCTGTTGCTTCTCCACAAAATCTCTTTCACTCCCCAAACCCTTTTCTCCCACTCCCAGATATCCCTGCGTCCTCGGGCTCCTCCCCTGGTCGGGCCCCTCCCCTATTGCATCGGTGGGCATGTCTGTGCCAAGCCCCTCCCCTTGCATCGGGACCTCCCACACCTCGGGCCCGCCTCCTTACACCGCACGTACCACCAGTGGCCACCCCCTTCAGGCCTCACTTTCTGGTTCCCACGCCCCTCCTCCCTGTGACTCCTCCCACAGCCTAGTTTCCTGTTGCCACGGGCCTGCATCTGGTGCTGGATGCAGCCTGCATAACATAGGGAACAAGGAAGCAGCGGCCACTCCCTTTGCCGCACCAGTCCACCTCAGCAGAACGGGGATTAATCCCCAATGGGAGGCTTTCTCCTATTCAAATATCAAAGAGTTGTGCAAAGCACAGAAAGAGTTTGCGAGAGAGAGCACTTAACTTTAAAAGCCTCCTTCAGGCAACCTTTGCTACTAATATGTTAGTATCTCATGACATTGAGACCATCTTGTCGTGCCTCCTCCTCCCCACAGAATTTAAATTGTGGGAGAGAGAGTGGAAAAGGGTGCTTGCAGGCCTCCTCCCAGCTCTTCAAGAAAATTACGCTGAGGTGACATTTGACCACCTGTGCGGTGAAGGTGAGATGGCCAAGCCTCAAGATCAGGCCAGGCAGATCCCGGCACCAGTGCTAGCTGCCGTGAAAGGAGCCGCAGAGAAGGTATGGCTTTTAATGCCTTCTGAAACCCCAGCTTCGTGTTAATTAAACAGGTTCCCACTGAATCATTTATAAGTTTCATAGAGAGGCTGAGGCTAGTAGTAGAGAAACAAATTAGACATCCAAAGGCCCAAGATGAGTTGCTTTGCCAATTGGCAAAGACCAATGCAAATGAAGTTTGTAAGAGAATCATATTGGGTCTTCCATTTCATCCTGCTCCCACTCTAGACCTCATGATAGAGGTGTGCACAAAGCTGGCGACATTCGATGACCATAGAAAAAAAGGGGGAATAGGAGGAGCAGGGAGAACCATGGAGTGATGCCAACTCAAGTGATGCTAGCGCAACCAAGTGGTGCACCAAGGCAAAGCACACAAGTTATCTGCCACAGATGTGGAAAATGAGGCCATGTAGCAAGGCAGTGTAGGGCACCCGCCCCTATTAACCAAGCCACCATGCCTGTTTCTGCAGACCATCGCTCCATGCAGCTGCAGGGAAACTAAAGGGTCAGCGTGGGATGGCTTCGCGTGATGACATAAATGGAGCCATTGAAGACCGCGATGGGCTGGCCCAACCATGAATTATCACCGGACTTGGCATTCCTCTGATGGCCAACCAAAGCCTGTACCTCCTTTTACCGGATTGTACGTGTGTAGCCGTAAGTTGCGAGCATTATACACCGGACACGCAACTGTTTATACATGGACCACAACTGACACACCTGCGGACTCAAAATCATGCCCATTGTCAGCAAAGTGGACACCACAGGGGCACTGCAAATCCAGGTGAGATGCATTGCACCTTCATTGTTTATACCATCAGGTTATGTCATTACCCGAGCCACCACCCTACCACAATCTTCTCTGGGACGCTCTCCATCAGTGGGATGGGTTGAGCTGGTGAGGGGGGACAGACCCATGGTGGAGTGCAAAATGCATCTCGAGGACTGTAGTGTTGATATGAGAGGCATGGTCGACACAGGTGCAGATGTCACCATTATCTCTAAGACCCAGTGGCCATCACGCTGGGAGTTGCAGCCTGCAGGTGGTGTTGTCAAGGGCATAGGTGGATCTACAGCAGTGAAAATTAGCAAAAATGTTGTGTAAGTAGAGGGACTGAATGGGCAATTGGCAACCATGCACCCGTATGTTATCGATTCCGGTTTCACATTGTGGGGTAGGGACCTCATGTCACAGTGGGACGCAAGAGTGGAGATACCTGCCAAGCAGCAGGATTTTTAATTGGGGCCACTGTGGAGCGCCCAACCCAAGCACTCGATTGGAAAACTGACTTGCGTGTTTGGGTTGATCAGTGGTCCTTACCTGATGAGAAATTAAAGGCACTCAATCAGCTCGTGAACAAGCATAGCGCATAGCACCTACTAATTCCCCTTGGAACTCCCTGGTATTGTTATTTGTAAACCAGGTAGAGATAAATGGCGGCTCCTCCATGACCTGAGAAAAATTAATGATGTCATTGTCAACATGGGACCCCTACAACCCGGAATGCCCTCACCTGCAATGCTTCTTCAAAATTGGAAGCTAATAACCATTGACATAAAAGACTGCTTTTTTCAGATCCCTTTGCACCCTGATGACGCACCTTGGTTTGCTTTCTCGGTTCCATCAATTAACCGAAAAGCTCCCATGCGGTGCTACCATTGGAAGGTCCTTCCTCAGGTCATGAAGAACTCGCCCACGGTCTGCCAATGGTATATCGACCACATCCTATCACCTGTATGCCGTGCTGCCCCAGGGGCCATTCTCCTTCACTACATGGATGATGTCCTCATTTGTGCCCCTGATGACAATAGCCTGGAGTGGGTCTTCGAAAAGGTGACTGAGGCCCTAAAGGTACACGGGTTTGAACTACAGGAGGAGAAAATCCAGCGTGTCTCCCCCTGGAAGTACTTTGGCCTCAGAATCCGTGAGACCACCATTGTCCCCCAGCCCATCAAACTAATTGACAATCCAGAGACTTTGCAGGAGCTGCACCAGCTGTGTGGGTCCATCAGCTGGGTGAGGACCTGGCTCAGCATCTCTACTGAGGACCTTGCTCTCTTGGTGAACCTGCTACGTGGAGGCCGAGACCTGAAGTCACCGAGGACCCTCACAGCAGAAGGCAAGACATTGCTTCTAAAAGTGCAGCAGGCACTGGAGGAATGGAAGGCCCACAGGTATGAGCCGAGACTGCCATTCCAACTTGCTGTCTTAGGAAAAGTTCCACACCTTCATGGCATTCTTTTTCAGTGGGACTCGGAGTTGGGGGACCCCCTTCTTATCATCGAGTGGGTGTTTCTCCCTCACCAGCCCACTAAGAGTCTCACCACGCCACAAGAGCTCATGGCTCAACTTATCATGAAGGCCAGAACATGCCTGCGCACCCTTGCAGGGTGCGATCTTTCATGCATATATTTACCAATCACATCTGAGACTGTGGAGTACCTACTCCAGAGCAATGCAAATCTACAGTATGCATTTGATAGTTACCCAAGACAGGTTTCAGTTCGTTTCCTTAAACATAAAATTTTCAATTCAACCTTTAGCCTGATCCCACGTGAAATTCAAAGCAGAAAACGACTCGATGCTTTGACCATTTTTACAGATGGCTCAGTCATGACCTGGCAAAATCCCAAGACACAGAAGTGGGAGTCTGATGGCGAAGTGGTATCTCGGTTGCCACAAGTTGCAGAATTAACTGCTGTGGTCAGAGCATTCGAGAAATTCATAGAGCCTTTCAGACTGGTTACGGATTCGGCGTACATTGCGGGGGTAACTATGCGGGTTGAAAACACCTTGCTTAAAGAGGTCTCCAAACAAAAAGAACTTTGGCTTGCTCGCAAAGTTAATCTGTCTCATCTCCCACTGAGAGCAGTCATTCTATGTGATGCATGTGAGGTCACACCGGCCTTCCAGGGCCTATAGCAGAGGGCAACCGTAGAGCAGATGCCTTAGCCATGCCTGTCCAGCATGTCAGCTTGCCAGACACTTGCCATCAGGCTAAGCTGAGCCATGAGAAGTTCCACCAGAATGTGCCCGCCTTGGCCCGGATGTTCCACCTCACCCGTGACCAGGTGAGAGCCATTGTGGCGATTTGCCCCAACTGCCAGAGGCACCAACTTCCATCTCTTGGCAATGGGGTAAATCCAAGGGGACTCAATAGCTGTGAGGTGTGGCAAACCAATGTCACCCATTTCCCAGCCTTTGGCTGGCTCAAGTACCTCCATGTGTCAGTAGACACAGTTTCCGGGGCCGTGTTCGCATCAGCCCATGCCGGTGAGAAAGCAGCTGATGTGGAACAGCACCTGGTCCAGGCTTTTGCCATGCTTGGTGTTCCGCAAAAGATAAAAACAGACAATGGGCCCACATATGTGTCAGCATGGCTACAAAGGTTTTTGCAGTCCTGGGGAATCGAGCACACCACCAGCATTCCACACTCGCTGACAGGACAGGCGATTGTAGAAAGGACTCACAAATCTTTGAAGGGACTCCTCGACCAGCAGAAAGGGGGCTTAGAACTCAATTCACCTGTTGTTCGTCTGAGCCAAGCCCTCTTCACCCTGAACTTTCTGAACTGCACCTTTGAGGAGCCCGATCCGCCTGTCCTGAGGCACTTCTCCAATGAGACGAGAGTGAAACTAAAGAAGGTGCCTGTGCTTGTCAGGGACCCAGAAACCAAAGAGGTACAGGGACCTTATGACCTAGTTACTTGGGGACGAGGACATGCATGTGTCAGTACACCATCCGGACCACGCTGGATCCCCAAGAAATGGGTCAAGCCCTACATTCCACCAAAGGCAGTCGAGGCCAGCCCCAGCAAACATCAAGATCCTTCAGATGACAGCGATCCCAAAGACATCACAGTGGCTGCACGGAGGAGGAAAAAACGCCCATCTGAAGAGGAAGCTGCGAACGAGCAAAACACACTCTTCCTGTGGTACCTCAACCCTTACCCTGTTTTCTATCCTATTTCAGTTAATCTTCCTTCCAAAAAGGGGGAATCAGAATGGGATGTGTCGAGTTTATTCTGATTTATATTGAGTTTCGTAATTTCATTTTGTTATGTACTTTAGTAACGTTATGTTTATGTTTCCCTAGAGAAGCTTACCCCAAACACTAGACACCCAATATATCCACCAATCTTCTGCTCCTGTCCCTAGTGGTGTCCTGGATGCCAATACTAGCCTCAGCATGGATCACCCTGAGACATACTGCAAAACAGTCAGTCGATCCATGCCTCCCTCCAGGAGATCAAAGAAGGACTGAGAAGAATCCAGCAAGAGTCAGAATATTGGACAAAAGACCTATTTTTGAACTTTGGGTTGTCAGTGTGGGGGGCTTCTATTGTTAAATCCATTATTTAGTTTATATTAATTTTCTTTCTCATAAATTTTGTATTAAGTTACTTCAAAAACTTTCTTGTTGCTCACACCACCCAGTCTTTTTTAAAAACATAAAAAGGGGGATATGTAGCAGTGCAGGTGGCTGCAGCTACTCTTTCTCCTGAGGAGAATTCAGACAACCAGCTGTGGTGGTCAGCAACCCAAGTTTAGCATGTAACTTTCAGTCATGGTGAGAACCCATGAGCCCCTTGTTCTGCCTTTTGCATGTTTTCCCCTGATTGGTTAATACTTGTCCTCCTGTGTTATGTATGAAGTTATGCATATTCATTTTCCTTCTTTAATATGTAGTAGTTCTAGAAAGTTCCTTGTTCCGCGACATCCCATTGGATCCTTCCCTGAGTCCCTCCTATGCGTTGTTCCCATTGGTGCCCTTCCTGTCCACCTCGCCTACTTGCCCCTATCCCATTGGCTGAGATCCCTTTCCCCACCTATTCTGTACCCAGTATAAGATCCCTGGACCCTCCCACCAATTGGTCTCTCTGTCCCTGCCTTTTCGTTGGAATAAACCTGTGTGGAACACATACAGAGAGTCCTCTCTCTTTACTTCTTTGCCTTCCCTGTGTGCCTGCCTGACAGCGACAGGAAGGTACAGCCCCTTTGGGTGAGGAGCTCTACCCCTTTTTCATTGTGTGCTGGGCACTGAGTGCCGCCTTCCAGAGGGGTTTCAGCGTTGACCTCCGGGCTTCTTTGTGTCGGCACGCGAGGGGTAAAACCCCCTTCTGCCAGCTCCCAGTGGCTGAAAACCCCTCCAATTTTACCCATGTTTTAGCAAAACAAGGCATTAATTCACTCTTACCTGTAACATGCTTTTAGATGTTCCCATTAAATATGCTTCAAAAACCTGGATTCAATACACTACATACTGCAGTGTCCAACATTGTATTACAGCCATCTGCTTTATGGCCAACTTTGATCTCACTGTTTCATTTTCCATTGCCTCAATTCTTCCCTGGCAAGAATTTGCTTTCACTCTACTTCTTATATGTGTTGCAAAGATACAGATACAATGGTGGCATTCAACCAGAGCTTTAGCTTTGTTAGTGGATCCCTGTTTTGTTTTGGACTCCAGATAAAAGTGAGAAAAATCAATACTGAGCTTAAGTACCACAGAAAAAGCATTCCCAACCTCTTCAAGGTAGCACCCCCTAAAACTATTTAAATTTGCACATCACAAATATTAGTTATGTTAAACTTTTACTCATCTTGGCTTTTGTTGATATTTTCCAGTCTGACCACAGATATCAAACACCAAAATAATTTCAGCGTCTCAATTTAGAATACAAGGCACAAGGATTAAGAAAATACTGTTTTTGCAATGTAGGGAAGGATAACATACTCTATAGCCATACAAAGTGTACTAATAATGCCAAGAACAAAGGAGGGAGAAGAAAGGTAAACATAGATTTTTAGTACTGTTCTTAAATTTGGTTTCCAGAATCTGAGTTATCACAGATTGAACCCAATAGTGAAAGAGGTATGTGTGCAAGCCAGAAAGAAACTGCAAGTAGCAGGATGGCAAAAAGGTGTCTGGCCTCAAACTATTAATTAGCAACTAGCAAAGCTGTACCATATATTCACTGCTCCAGCATTCCTCCTCCAGAGGTTGCTGCTAGTCTGCCTCATTATCATCTGGATGGAAAACAACACTCTTTCCTGGGAGTTTGCTGCAACAGTCTTATTGATTAAGTTCCCACAGTGTTAAATCATTCTGTAGCTTTCACTCCATTCTCCCCACCTTCCCACCCCTGAATAATAACAGCTTTGGTGGATTTATGGGGGTGGTGCAGTAGATGAGGAGCATTTGATAAACACGATAGCATAATACAGTTTCTATTTATGCAATGCCCTTAGCTTCAGAACATTTCACACGCTAAGACAGTATTTAAAAAAACAAAAATAAACTAATTTGACTTTGTTCTTGCTTGTATACTGTTTCTGTTACAACTTAGGAATGTCTGACAAACATCCAAATGTGTTCTTTTTTGGATGTAGTGAATTTGAAACAACAGGGAAAAAAACCTAGTAAGGTAATGATTGCTCCCTTTTCATCATCTTTCAGGTTGGAGCAAACCAACAACTTCTAAATACACATCATGTTATTTTTTTCAGTGGCATGCATCTGAGACACGCAAATCTATGTAACAAAATTTTTAAAAAAAGTAAGAATAAAAATTTAATTTCTACTAGAAATAAAACTCTCTCATTGTTAAAGAACCTACCCAGAATTATGGATCCTTACGTCACTGAATTAGGTTTAAGATTACTCTAGGCTTGGCTGTGATTTTGGATCTGAGAATAACTGGATATTGTTTTGGAATGGGTCATACACTAAGGACACACTATGGGTTAAGTTTCCTTAGAGGATCCAGAGTAGATAAAAGTTTTCCAGATGGGCCCTGAGCTATCCTGAGGGAAAGTGGGCTGACAAGCAAGTCTCAAGAGATGTTCTGAAAGTGTAAAACATTATTTTTGTTATTGTTGATGTTGTTATTATTCAGGAAAAAATAGAAAGTGACTGAAACCATCACTTAAGAAAAGATCAAGATAAATGTATGTTAAAAAGGAGGAAAAAAGAAAATGGTGCTGGAACAGCTTTTTGGCAACATGACCAAGTGATAAATTTCAGTTGATAGGGATTTTCAGGTGAAAGCATAATATTTCTCATTCAGGAAAAAAAAAAACCCCATGCACAAACAAACCAACCAAACAAAAAACCAAACCAAACCAAAACCCCAAGACAAAACAAAAAAACCCCACCCCATAATGTCTGTTACAATATCCAATCACTATGGCACTTCAATAATATCTATGAGGAACTCTTCTTATGCATAGAAAAGTTTTCTTCAGTAAAACATTAACAAAATTATTATTAACTCAAACTGAAAATGCACCATTTTGAATTCAACTCTGCATTTGTGAAGTGCAGATTTGACAAATAGTTGCATGGGGATGCAGTAGAGTTCAAGGTTTTTACTCTGTATTTCATATTACTGATCATTAACAACCTCACTGATTGGGTTTTAATCTGTCAGTGGTTGCACATTGTATGATTTCTACTACCTTACTGCCAGCAGCAAGTAGATAGACTCCCTCCAGACAAACAGGACAGCATCCTTCATCTTTCTTACAATCATTTTTGGTCACAAATGGACCTCTTAGGCATGTTCAGCTGAGGGAGACCAGTGCCTGATGCTGCTCATCCCATGGGCTCAGCCCTGCCGCACTGGGTGTTGGGAGCAGCTGCCAGGACCTGAGCTTGCAGCCAGGGCACTGTTCTTTCCATCTGCAAATGAAGGGATATTTTTATTTTCTCCATTTACTTCTGCCTGGATATACCATGAATTCATTACTGAGAGAAAAAGTATTCAGAGAAAAAGAGGAAGGAAAATTGCTGATACTCTTAAGTTACCAGACACTTGGATTCAACAAGTGAAGCACTGCAAGAAAGAAATTAAATATATGCCCTGAAATTAGTTTAATATAGAATTTGAGCTTTATTCACCACCACCCTCCTTGTATTATACCCACTTCATTAGCTGTTAAATTTTAACCAGAATTTATATATATTTGCACCTTGTTTGCTTCTTGGTGTTGTTTGTGAGGAGACTATTTACTTTCCCACCTTCACAGAAAGTTTTAACTTATTCCACAAAAGTTTCCATTGATTTCAGTTCAAATGCTCACGGAGTAAACTACTATACAGAACTAGCTAAAGCAGAACCTTTTACATTAGCTTATGCATTTAGCTTTAAAAGGAAAACAAAATTAAACAGAGGTATATTCAGTACTTCTTAATACTAAACATATATTCCTTCAGCATTTACAAAAATTGGATTAAATAAATCCATTGGAAATATTTAAAGTATTTTAAGTCATTTTGCAACCAAAGCATATTCACACTCAGTTCTTCTTTATTTTATACAGTAACATTACTGGGATGATGGTTCTCAAAACTACAGCTGTACCACTGATGAAATATTTTCTTAATGAGTATGTCTTCTCCCACTCCTGAAAGTGCTCTCACAGATGCAGTGTCTATGGATCAGAATCTATGATCCAGTACACATTTGTCCTGGGACTGATGATAAGATTCAGCAGAAAAGTTCTATAGCCCAAACTGGAGGTGTCAGCTGAACATAATTACAACCGTTAGTAAAAGATAAAATTTACCAGGAGACCATCCAATAATTAAGACATGAAAAAGGCTATAAGGAAAAGATACAGTTTCCAGAATTCTATTCTAAGAATAAATATGAAACTGAAATATTTCTATTACTCTGCGGAACTGAACATAATATCTGACATATTAAAATACATTACATTTTCTTAGATAACATTCTCCTATTTCTCAAATAAACAAAGCAGGAAAACATAGAAAACCATATTCAAACAGATTGATATTCATCCCATGTAATTTTTGTCATCTAAATGTTAAATATTTAATATAAGTTTCCAAGATCTACTGAGAAGGCAGCAAAAAAACCATGGCAGTGTTCAAAGAGCCCACTCTAGAGTTCGCACACAGTCTGTGGGATATGACTGATGTGTTACCATTGATCTGTTTTCACCTTCACTCTTTGTCTTCTGGAGAAGTTACATATGAAAAGATTTTTGGTTTTTTTGGTTTTACTTTTTTTTAATTCACTTTCTTGATTTGAATTTTGATCAGCTTTTCCACTGGAGTTGGTGGGATGGGTTGCCTTCTGAAGATGCCTCTCTCACTCAATTGCTTGCCTGCATAGCTTAGGTAAAATGTTTACATTTGGGTAAGTCACTAAATTGTAGCTAATCTGACTCACTGACAGGTGCAGTAGTTTCTTTATTAAGATTTTAAATCATCAAATAGATCAAATTATCAATATGTGATGCTGGGTTAAGTAAATTACAAAAGAAACAGTTGTTGGCCACATATGACAATATTTTTAGAGATCATTTTCAGGAAGTTGAGCTAACAGAACACAGAGAGGTCTGTAGGATGATAAACAGAGGGCGAAGTGCAACTCAACCATTTAGCTGAAGGGCTACAGTGTGCAAAATGTACAGTTATAAATACAGTAATTTATATAGTCTAATGCAAAAAAAGGAGGTAACTGGAAGCAAAACCCCAACATTTTCTTTGAAAAGCAATATTACAGAAAATTATAAATACCTATCTCGGTATAATTTAATTTCTTCGTGCAGTGTTTTGTCACTAACAAAATTTTCATGTACCACAAAATGGAAGCATGGAAGAGTATCTCTGTGTGCAAAATTTTGGTGAGACCACTCTTACAACACTTACTCACACGTAACGAATGTGTGAAGTACAAAAGTTAGAAGCAAACTACATAAGTGATGAATGATCCTCAAAAAACAAAGCAAAAATGTGGAACCAAAGGTGTTCCAACTAGCTTATCAAAGCGAAGATCAAAATGGAAAAAATATATCAGAGAAATAGCTTAAAATATACTTCATAAAAAATTTCATAAAAATCTATATTCCATGCATATAGAGTGGAAATGAATTCTTCAAGAGTCAAGCAAGCCAGAGATGAAAAGTTAAGGAATAGGAAAATCATCATTAGTGTGATGCCTAAATGTGGGAATCTAAAACTGCAATCAAGTTGGGTTTCTCTTTAAAGTTAACAGAAAGAACCAAGCAGCTTCAGAGGACAATTCATCTCATCCTAAATAGAACCCCGAAATTACATGGAATGTATCTGGTCGTACCTGTTTCCTCTCCTCACTAGAATAGGGGCACGAATAGCTAGCTCAGACTGAGGCATCTATGCTTTATACATCCAAAGTTAGGTGAGATGTATTCCAGCATGTATTGCTTTTTAGAGCCAAACTGTCTTCAGGAGTTGCACTGTTATCACCAGAAAACTGATAATCTGTATTTTTCTTTCTCCTGGCAAGGAAACATTATCCCTTTGCCTGAGAATGAGTGTAGAGGAGAAAGAAAGAGGGAAGTAGCTTAGGGCAGTAGTGCATAATCACTAGATTTTTCATTTCAGCTTTCAACTTGAAATTACAGATCTAACTTCCATTTGTGACTGCTATGACTGTACTGAGATTAGCATTTACCATATCACTTTCTACAGCTGGTATCAGTGAAAATATTTATGCACACAGCAAGAGGAGAAAAGTATCTGCCAAAACCTGTGGGTGCCACTAAAAACACTTATTTCAAATCTGTGTTTTTGTACAGTGCACAGCACAATGGTATTCTGCTTACAGTTGGAAATACCAGGAACTTCCATAATACAAAAAAATAAAGTAAAAATAATTTTTGCACTGTAGTAGTAATTGTCCACAGACCAAATTAAGCATTGTAAGTACAGAGCATCAGTTATGCCACCTCAGCAGGGTGAGAAATCTAGACTTTCTAACGAAGCCTCCCTGTAAGAGACGTAGCTGTAAAGTCTAGTCTTAACTTTAAGCTCTCTTTAAATTTTCAATAAACAGATAGAGTGCACATGAAAATCAAATCAAATCAAATCAAATCAAATCAAATCAAATCAAATCCAAACATGCAGAGCTCCCTTAGGCCAAGCTTACAGATAGTAAACCAGTACAGTTTCAAAACACTGATGGTAACCAACCATTCTTAGGTTCTTTATTCGCCCGGAGATGATGGGGTGCTACCAGAGCCAGACCACTGAAAACCAGATGGATTGTGAAGACTGCACCAGGTCTTCTCAATATAAATTTCTGAATGAGCTGTTCTTTCTCACCAATATTTGGCAGAGAGTACTTAGGGGGTTTTTAATTACCACTGCTACAAACCATAGAAAGGTTTTCTGAAGACGATGGAATGCTGACCTCACTGAAAAAAGACCAGTTTTACCTTAGTTAATGAAAAATAGTTGCCATTTTCTGTAATTGTTCCCCCCCTTTACTGTCACAAATGGTCTTACAATAACAATCATAGTGCATAATCTGACGCAAGTGCTCTTAAAGAAATTTCTAGTAAAGGACTGCAGCCTCTGTGGGAGGTAACTGTCAGAATTATCTTAAACCACTACCTGTCTTCCACTACAATAGAAAAGGCCTTTAATCGAAATAATCCTTTTTCAAATGAGCAACTTTTTTTCCCTCTCTGCAATTCACTCATCTTAAAAAAAGCACTATAGCTTTTGTGCATAACTTAATTCATTCTTCAAGACAAGTACAAAATTTGTCACTGACATTTAGCGCCAGCCGTAGGCAATGGATAAAATGAACTAGTTAGCAATTTAACCTGTAAAAAAACAGACTGGGATGAACAATTTTCTGCCATCAAAGCAAATGGCTAACATTTAGCAAGATTTTATTTTTATTTTTCAGCCCATCCCATCCTCAAGAAGAAAGAAGTCAGGCTAACATTTTTTCTGGGTCCTAAATCTTCCTCTCAGCCTATTTCTTTAATGGTTTAAAGTAAATGACTATCCAGAGGATAATTAGGCACTGTGCTGTCGCATCGTGTCAGGTCACAGCTGGATTTAGTCAGCATTAACCTTTGGGGAGAATTGGAATATCAGTATCATTTAAAATTAAAGACGTGTAAGCAGGCATTTCTGGAGATGTTAGAAAAGTAATTGTCTGTAAATTGTTTGACCTTGAGATTTAATTGCATGCACAACACACATTCTAGCAAGAACCCTGGACTGTGTTCATTCTCTTTCACCTCCGTACCTCTCACTTTGCAGAACCCATTAAGCTACCTGTGGATTTTTCTGTAAAATATTAAAGATTGTTTTATACCGAGAACAAAAGCTTTTAAGTAAGACCTCTTACAAACAAAACTGTTAAATAGCTGTAGTATAGACCTCACCTATTTGAATTTCAGTCTTTTTATACACTTAGAAATGTTTATATATACATAGAAAATACTCCTGTTAAACAGCTATGCTTAATTTTTATTCCTTTTTTTCTTTTTTTTTTACTAACAAGTTTGCATATTATGCCTTACTCTCTTTTTCCCTAATGAGACAGCTTATGCTTTCAAAGTCCCTCAAGCTAGGCAAATCTCTCCACTGCTTCCACTGTTAATAATGAAACTTCATAATTATACAAATCCAAGGTGGCCAATCAGCTTCTCAGGCTGAGCCTTCGGGTACCTAATGCATTATTTATGTGGCACTCGGGCCTGTGAACTCACTTGCTTATATTAGAAGCCTAATTAATATTTAATCACATGTAGAGAGGGCACACAAAGCTGTGCTAGTCCCCAAAAGAAGTGCAAGTAAAAGGTGCACAGGTGTGCACAGGTGCTTGTTTGCTTGTGTGCGTGTGTGAATGTGCATGCTGCAGTATGCACACTCAGACACACTAATTAGAAATACTGACAGATCAGGAGTGATGCAAATCTTTGAAGATGCTAACATATGCCAAAAAAAGACAAACATAGTTTTCATCCTGACTGCAAAACAGCTTTCTCAGGTGATGCTGAAACCAGTTGAGACTCTCCAGGAAGATTTCAGCATATGAAAACCAATGTCAATGAAAACCTTTTAGGTTTCTTTCTCTTCCTACTGATGCCTTTTCCTGGTATTAAAATCAAGAGTCAAACATGGTTAGAAGGGAAAAAGGGATTTTACCTTGATATTTATTTTAAGGATCCTTAGAGTGTACCTCATCCAGGTCGAATGCACTGAAATGCCCACTGCAATGCATACCCACAATAGATGTGGTATAACATTATAGGTCTTACTAATTAGCAGATCTATCAAAGATTCCCCAATGAGTGGCTTGAGTGAGCCCCCCCTCCCCAAGGAACCTTCCCCTGGATTGTTCTATCTTAGTTTACAGAATGTGTTCTGGAGAGGACCTTGAGGTCTGCGGCTTCTAAAATGTTTAGTCTCCTAGCTGAACAAACAAGTCCAAGAATGTAGGCTAAAAAACACTATGATACAGAAGTTGTAAAAAAGGTATAACAGGGGTATAAAAGAAAAGGCAAAAAATCTTCATGGCATCACTACATGCCTGCTGACAATGCTCTATATATTCCTGGAGACAAACTCTTGATTCACTCTGGCACTGTGTCATCTACTGCAAAGCAGTTTTTACCATAGTCCATGAGAAAAAGTGGTAATACCTGCAAGTACACTCACATTTTACGTTCATGTCACAAACACCTCTCCCCTGGCACTGAAATGCTGGGTAGTCCCAGCTGTTAGCTTGCATAGCAAAGAAAGTTCTTGAAAAAACCTTATTGAGGATGATGATGATTTAAGGTGTAGAAGATGACATTTGTTATTGGATTTTTTATCTAGCAAACTTTCATGTCTGTTGATGCTGAAATATTTTCATCCTTAACCTATTATTGTGCTGTGCAAAATCCTCATTTGCCTGTTGCTTCCTTTTTGTCTAGACAGACTCTGATAGGTCCCACTATATTAGGAAACTTTTTTTGGTCGGAAGGAAGAGCAATCCTCATAGAGAAAACTCTCTGAATACGCAAGTCAAAGGAGCAAGAAAAATATGCCTTATCATTGTAAATTCCACTTTGCTTAATGCAGTTTAATATTAAGCAAATGGTTACATCACATTTATACTATTATTTCAATCAACATTTCCAAAGCATTAACTTTTCTGAGCTATTATCCTCTCAAGACCACTGCAATCTCTCCCCACCACTGTCCAAATTTCCTCTTTAATTTGTATTTTGATTTGATTTCCTCTTTTGATTTGTATTTTCACTAGCACTGTCTCCCCATAAACAGCAGCAGATGGGACTTCTGGAATTTATTCTCCATCATTTACTATTAAAGCATTAATGCGGCCTTGAAATTATTGATCTTATCAATATATAAAATGGCTGTGATAACTAGAGCTGGAAAAACCCAAGAAACTTTGGTTTTCTGGATGGAACAAGAGAATTAGGAAGAAAGAGAGAGAGCTCTGGGTGAGGAGACTGCTGAGGCCACACCCGGAGTGCTGCAGTTCTGGGCTCCTCAGTACAAGAGAGATATGGAGCTATTGGGCAGCATCCAGTGAAGGGCCACTAAGATGCTGACAGGACTGGATATTTCTCCTACAAAGAAAGGCTGAGAGAGCTTGGACTTTTTAGCCTCGAGTAGAGAAGGCTCAGGGGGAACATGTGAAGTGAGGAAATGGAAAAGAGGGGATCAGGCTCTTTTCAGTGGTGCCCCATGTCAGGACAAGAAGCAATAGACAGACATCCTGAACTGAACTGAAACACACACATCCTGAACACCAAGAAACACTCTTTTCACTGTGAAAGTGACCAAGCACTGGCACGGGTCACCCATACTGGTTGTGGAATCTCCATTCTTGGAGATACACAGTATTGTCCCAGGCAACAGAGTCTATGCGGCCCTGCTTGAGCTGAGTGGTTGGACCAGATGACCTCCAGGGATTCCTTCTGACCTCAGTCATGCATTAACCCTGCTAATTTTGTAGAAACGTGGAAAAAAAGAAAAAAAATAAAGAAAAAAGGAAAAAATATTGTACCAGAGAAATTTTAAAATTTCTGCTTAATATTTTATATTTTATTTTTTTTAGTATGTTTTATTTTTATTTTCTAATTTTCAAAGATGTTTACACATTAAAAGATTAATTTTTGTTTTGCTGGGATATTTCATTTAGAAGAAAACACTTCAAATTTCCTTTACAATATTGAATGAAGTGTGCTACACAAATAAAAAGTATTGTAATGGTTAAACAATTAAGTGAAGTACAAAGAACATTGCAATGACCATTCAAGTGAAGCAATCCTTTCTTCTCCTAGTCTCCCTTCACTCTCAAAAATTCATGTTCCACGGCTTAAATTTGTCATTACATCAACTTACAAAGTAAAGCAGCCTATCAATGCAGCCCCAAAACTAAGCTGGATCTCAGTAGTGCAATTTTGTCTTCTAAAAACAACTTAAAATATGCAGAAAGCTGTATAACTTGAAATGTCTGACATCAAAATTCTTAAAATCAAACTGTTCTTAAGAAACCATGAACCTTCCACAGTAAAATGATAGAAATAAATGACTTGGCTCACCATGTAGTCCATGCATACGTGGAACCAATGCAATTCCATGTATGTAATATATGCACACACAATATATTGACGTCGGTTTGTTAAACACCTCTGGCAATCACCAAAAAAATATTCATATATTAGCTTACTAATATGTTTTAAATTAAACCAAATTCAAATTTATCTTGACTTCTTTTCTCATTTCAGGGACAAAAGCAGTGAGGCATTCAGTGTAAGACAGGAACCTAGTATTAAGCATCTGGCAAATGTATAGAGTTTTGCAACCATTTTCTAGTGTTACAGTCCCAGAGGTACGTGACATGAGAAGAAACATTTGGTTTAGTTCCAGGGAGAGTTTTAAATTTCAAAATTTTATTTAAGATATTTTCAGTCAAAAAAGATAAAACACTGGCAACCATGTTTATACTATTTCCTTACAATGACAAGTATCCAGAATTTGAAATGAATATATTTAATGGGGAACGATCCTTCGTTAGAAAGACCTAGCCAAATCACAGTGATTTTAGCTTTTTCATTCATCTTTCTCCTGCATGGTAGTTATTATTTTCACACCAGACCAGGTAAGATTAAGGACAGACAGAACACACAGGTAAAATGAGTATTTATACTTTTTTCAAAAGTCATCAAAAAGTGGGTTGTTTTGGCAGTAATGTGAAAATATATTTTCTAATCTATTTCCACATTGTGGTTGTTTGCTAAATGCACCATTATGCCACCAGCTTCAAAGCTTAAACTTGATCTAAGACCTGTCTACTAAACAGGACAATAGAGAGGTAAAAAAATATTCAAAAATTTCATTTAATATTACATTCCAGTTTCAATATAGGATTGTTCTATTAACTGTATTCTCTAATGGTCTGGTCAACCTACCATTAAATTATTCAAATAAAGATGAGGGACCTGATTCTCAGCTGGCACATATCAGTATAGTTTCATTGATTTAAATAGGGCTATACCAATTTACATCTCCTGTGAATCATGCCCATCATTTCAATCAGAACGATTAAATGATTATTTTCCATGTATATTAGCATAAATTGGTAATAAATAATGAGTGCTCATAAATCTCTGCCTTTTTGTAAAGCCCTTCTCAAGCACAGGAGCATTCACCTGATAGAAGGGTGAATACATTAACTGTTGTCACATACACAACTGAATAGTGATGCACAGCACAGACAAAACCACAGGAAAGATGTACAGTCCTGAATCTACAACTCACAATGGTCAAAAGATTCAAGAAAGTTTTCAGCCGACATTAGAAGAACAGATGCTGCTACTTTACACTTGTACCAAATAATAATGATTCAATAACTGGCTGAAGAGGGTATTAATTTTATGCTATAGATAGACTAATGTGACTTTCTTGGAAAGCAAACATTACTCCAGAAGCAGAAATTTGAGGAAAGTATCATTTTATTAACAAAAAGAGGATGAATTAGTAATTGCCATGCTAAAGAAAACATCACCTATAATATTTAGATTGGATACTAGGAAAAGCTTTTTCACCCAGAGGGTACTTAGGCACTGCAAGGCTTCCCAGGGAAGTGTTTGGACAATGCTCTCAGGCACACGGTGTGACTCTTGGACTATCCTGTGCAGGGCCAGGAGCTGGACTTTGATGATTCTTGTGGGTCCCTTCCAACTTAGGATATTCTATGATTCTATAATCACATATGTAAACAAGTGAAACACAATGAAATCTCATTCTGTAGTATGTCTTAAAAACCTCGATGGTCTTTTCCAATCATTACGTATTCATCCACTGTGTTAACAAACAGCACCACCCAAGTTGTGCTTTTCCTCGTCACTACTACTTTTAGACTTCAGTGTGAAGTCTCAAAGTGAGGCATTGTTCTCACTTTGCCAAAAGTGGAACAAGAAGACTTTCTGGACACTTCAGTAGCTTCCCAGGATGGCAGAGAGAAGAGTAACAGAAATATCTGTCACAATTCCAGAACCCTCCTCCTTCTAAAAAATTCTTGATTTTCTTGCATATCAGTCCAAGGCAAAGGAATTAATTCTAATGATAATCAAAACCCATAAAAAATACTTTTTCCCCATTTAAAAATCTTGGTATATCAACACCATATAGAGAAAATAAATTTTAAAGTAGTAATTTAAACGTAAGATATTCTTTCTATATAAATAAAAGTAGTAGAGTAGAGGGGGAAATGAGGACAAATGCCCATCCCATAATTTACTCTGAGAAAATACAATCTGCTAAATGTGTGCTGTAAAACTTGAAGGTGAAATAACTGATTCAAAAAAATTGCCCATAGAGTGAGGTCATGTAAATTAACAGTCATTCTTTAATGGGATCCATTAAATCCATATCCAGCTCTGCAAGAAGCATTTCCATAGTTTCCTTAGGTTTTGTGTACTTTGACTTTTAAAGGTACAATAATATTGAAGTCATATATCATAAAATAAAAGTAATAAATACACTGGGAAACATTATGTTATATCTGCTCTGCTTACAGCTTGCAAAATATCCAGGAAAGCTTAATAAGGAAAATACAGACTTTGGGAAACAGAAGTGATCATGAATTCACTAAAAGTTTCTCTGGACCGGAAAAGGAAATTTTAAAAAAAAAGATTATGAAGGAGAAAAGGCAATTAAAAGAAAAACTGAGAAGGAAGAAAAAATAGGGAGAGAAATATGAAACTAACCTTGCTCACAGTCAAAATGTCATTCAGTATTCTTGCTTTCATTTCTAGAAAGAATCTGTATTAAACCCATTTTTATTAAAAGTGGGGTTTGCTGCCCAGCTTGACTTTACCTTCTGAATACATATATATATACTGACATACAATCAATTTTTGACTCATGATCAGAATAATTCATTTCAAATCTCCATTTTTTTAAATCCAAGACTTGCTTGGGGTTTCTATACAAGTTTAGGAATATCAAGACCTTGAACTTCACTGCAGGTGTTCCCAGTGCACATTATCAAGAACAAATTCCTAGTTATAGTTCTCAAACATCATGTGCTTCTACATCACACTTTTCAGAGTTTTGCTGATGAAAAATAAATACCCAATAGATCTAGGAAACTTTGTAACATACCTGCATTTATACACGTAGATAAGTATATACAGGGGGTGTGTGTCCAAACACACACTCATCTATCTATGCATGACAGTTATGTGTATACATATATACATATGTGTGTATTTATTTATCAAAATCTTCAAAACTGACTCAGCAATTAAACAGAGGGCTTTAAGCAATTCATTCATAAGTAACAGAATTATCAGTACACTTCATTTCCACCATTCTCCAGCTTTCCTAGTTTCACTGAGATTCAAATTCACCATTATACAAAACTTTTACTAATCCAAATTTTAAAAAAATCCACCCATAGATAATCGTGACATGTTTGTTTTATCTGACTTTTGTAATAAAATTGGTGCTTACTTTAAAATCTCAGCTAAGAGAGTGCCCAATTGAAACTATTTGTGTAAAATCCTTGCTTCTTCAAATAAACAGAGCATAAACTGATGTTAGGTATAGCTTCCCCAGTGTTCTTCATGTTTTTGTATCCACACAGGAACAAAGTAGACAACAGGATACCAAAAATACCACTTTGGAGGGCTAGACGATGGAGATAAAATTTGCAATTTTTTCACTTTGTTTTCATATGAGTCTCTCACATTTTAAGTAGTGGTGATATTTGCTACTCGGATACATTTACATAGAAACGTATCTTCTACTGTACCTTGTAAGTCAATGTGAGGTTTTCTGTTGTTTTCACTGAGGTAAGGATAAAGCCCTATACAGCTAAAAAAATGCATTGCTCTTGATGAGCCACAGTTGGTGTGCAGGCACTACTTTTTCAAGTTTTACTCTTTTGCCACCTCCTTCCCTCTGAGTCTAGAGAAATGCTGTAAAGTGTTTCTTCACTACAACCTCTATCTTAAATTGTGGGGAAGGAAATGAGAACGAAACTGAAGTAGCTGGCACTATATCCCCTATTTCTGCCACCTAGCAGTACCAAAACCAGTCCTTTTTGCAGTAGAGACAAGACTTATGTGCAGACTACAATAGTGATAAAAACAAAGAAATTGGGCTAACTCAAATTTCAACAGTGTGAAAGAATCCTAACATACACTTGATTCTAATGTATACCTCTGATGTACAGCTATATTTATTATCTGCTGTCTTCTTTAATCTTTACTAAGTGTATTGCTATCACCTAGAAATGCAAAACTTATAACCAAAGTAAGCATTTCTTTGCAAAATATTTTTATTAGGTTAGAACTGGTGAGACTCTCCTACATGCTGGGGGTCTTTTCACAGTATGTAGTGAGTGTTTTGATTTACAGAAACTTAGTCAGTGGTTTTAAGAGAAATCATAGCAGTAAGTTTAAAAAAAAAAATCCCTCTTCACCTACATTGTTTTCATTGGTAAGTTAGAGCTGGTACAGAATGTGAAATGAAATACTATTGCAACCAGTGTCAAAAGTTTACCATTTTGGATTTCATACCATAAATGTCATTCAAGAGTGTATTCTAGTGTGATACCTAATTGGTAGCCTTTTTCACACTTGCAATTTTCCTACTTTGTTGCCAAGCATCCTCATATTAATAAGTAACACCATTTAAAGAGAGAAAAAATTCCAAAGCAACACACTTAACTCACTGCCTTTATCCACTGTATCATAGTAAAAGGGAACTCTGATGCCAAAGGGAAGTCAGGCCTTTAAACTGCAACTCTAAATTGCAGCTAACATGCTGAAGCAAGGATGTCACAGTTACACATAATTACCATTTCTACAGGAGTCTGTTTCCTGTGGTGACAGTAGCATATTTAAAAGATAGCATTTTCAATCTTTGATGTCACTTTTCTCATACAAAACTGTTTTTTCACCAAGAGCCCTATTCAGTAGTCCAGCCTTATCCAGTAAAGCACTTAAGGATATGTCTAGATCCCATTTAACTTAGGCACATGATGAGGATTTTTTTTCTGAAAAAGGATTGAACTCAAGTATGTGTTTCAAATGCTTTGTTATATGGGAACCTAAAATAGGAGTGTAACTCCTAACTACAATACTAATACTCCTGACTACCTAGGAATTTTAGTCACAACAATTTTTATCATGTTTTACAGGTTTATTTTTCCAAATAATATTTTAGTATCATCTTGTCTTATCACATAGCACATGCTGTAAGCTTATTAGAAGCCAACAAAAAGTTTGAAAAAATATTAAGCTTAATCATATTTGAATCTTTAATACTTTACCAGTGCTCCTCATGGCTTAAAGACCATAAGCTTTAAATACCACAGAAGCTTTTTTTTTCCACATTTGAAATGAGAATGCTTAGAAAGGTATCTGCTGCTTATACAACAGGTTGTAAAATGGAAATTCACAGGAGGAAAACCCTTCCTACCTCTCCTGCATTTCTCTCTCCATCTTTTGCTGTTTCTTATTCATAATCACTGTAATAAAAAGGTGTTTTCCTAGATAAATATTACAGAACAAAGAATACAGTGTGACTGCCTTTGTTATACCACCAAATATCTTCCCATCAACCTAGCTATAAATAGTGCCCTAATTATACAGCAACAGAAACTGTCTCCTGTTCCCCTTGTACAAAGTACCTCTGTGCTACTTAAACCCTGAAGAAACCCTTTTTTGCAACCTTACCACTGAAGACACCCTATAAAGAAATACTGTGTAATATCTCAGTGTTGTTTGTTGGGGTTTTTTTATTAACATGATCAATGCAACAGCCTGTGGCAATTTTAATATTTATACACTGAGGAGAACACATTGGGAAGGTTGTGTCATCATCATTCTAACAAAAAACTGGGTGCAGTTTTCCTGGGGGCCCTTCAGTGATTTCCATGACAGACCATAGTGGCTGTTGAAGTACGTGTAATGCAGTACCTCTCCTTCAGAAGCTCATTACATTTTCTCTCTTTGGATAATTTCTTACAGCTAGAGCACAGAAATGAAAATTTAGCAATGTTTTTTTCCATTTCTCACTGGGCCACAGACTTCCTGTGTGGATCTTGAACAAATTGTTTTACTTACTCTACCTCTGCTTTTCACATCTGAGAAGTAGAGATAAAAGCAAAAGGAGCACTTCAAGGCTTAATTCATTAAAATTGGCAAAGAACTTTCAGGTCAATGAATGGAGGCTGCTACAGATTAACATATTAAAAGTTTTAATAATTTATTTGTGATCTGCTTCAACTGATGCAATATGTTTCTAGACTAGAAGCAACAGGAAAATTTAACACTATGTCACTGGTATACATGTCCAGTTTTACAGACCAGTAACTGCAAATGAAAGATATTGATGTGTTTCTTCTATTTGGGCTGTGTCTCATGGTACTAACACACACTTCAGGAATAACCTTCTCTCAACAAAAAGTTAAAATAAAGCTATATGTAATATAAATACACACTTCATGTTTATACACACATACACAGTACATATACAGAAAACAGATGCATTGAAATGCTATTCCAAAGGAAGAAAGACATTTTTCCTTTATTGTGTTACAAGGCCATAATTTCTCAAGCTCAGTGATAAATGCTGTAGAAATGCTCTGAAAAAAATGCCTGTAATTAACAAATATGTGATTTTATGTAAGATCCTTTGTTTAATATAGGTCTTCATATTAATGCACTGTGATTAAAAGAAAATAAGACAGTTAGCAGAGGAAGAGAAGACATATTTTTATTTTTTAAAATAATAAAATCTGCTTTATTCCAATAGCATTTTTCCTCTGGATTTTTTCCTTTTAAAAATAAAAATTCCATTTTCCTGTCTGAATTCAAAATGATTGACTGGAGCACAATATTAAGTAATAAATAAAACAGTCCCAGTGGCTGAAAGACTCCTGAATAAAGAGAAAATTATTTTTGGATTTTCCTTCTGATCAGATATGAAATATTCTGAAACGCCACCTCTATAATTTGATAAAAAGCTTGATATCCCCAAATGAAAATAGGATTCAGCACTTTCATTTTTCTGTCTCTAAAGGAACCTCTAGGTAAACTGATTTTAAAAAAATGAAAATCTCAAGCATAAAGGTGGGAGTAATGAAGCAAGTTTAAATATGCGCTGACCTTTGAAATGAACTGCATTCCATGTTGTTTGGCCAAGAAGCTGGCTGGTTGCTGTCTCCATCAATTTCCACAGCATAAAAGATGTGGGTTTTGGAGCTGCCCTGCTCTCTGGTGGATGTTGATAGGCATCGCCGCAAATACACCAGTGCTGATAGCAACAGCCATATGTTCATTGCTCTGAAATATTGAAAAAGAAATCCACAAGGGATAAAAGTGTAAGCATCTTCTTTTGTTGTTGTTGTTGTTCACCGTGAGGATTTACCCAGAGGTGGCTGTATTTTATTTTCCTCTTCTTTGGCTAAAAAATAAAGTCCTACACTTTTTTTATTTAGTTCCAATATTAAACTAAAAAGATGAAAGCAAAAAACCCCATTATTTTTGGAATCTAAGAGGCTTATGCTGCTTGACAGTATCTAAAAGCAAAGTGATATTGTGCTATATGATTTTATTCATACAAATTCAAAAATTAAAACATACACTACCTTGCAGCTTTACTTACATGATTATTTTCTTTTTCCACTCCTGTTTTATTATACAAGTTTCACTAGTTTTAGCCAGTGGTTTGCCAGTCTCAAACTGTTCACTAGACCTGAAGGTCAAATGGCATTCTCTGAAAAATTTCAGTGTTTGATGTCAAAATGGAAGATGACCACTTGAATGTATAGCAATTTTAATAACAATGACTAATCTAAATATCTGAATATCTGGTATAAGTCCTTTTGTAATATATTCTATGAAGTATCAGTTTAAAATGGAGTCTTATGATATGATCATAAATTGCCTAGAAAAATGAATTACAGAAAAGATGACAAAGTCAAGATGATGCATATGAGAAAGACTACAGGTATCTTAATTAGGCAATAATAATACCTGGCTGAAAGTTTACTCTGTACATGCTAAACTCTTAAGCACTAGATCCTGGCTTTAAAAGTACGGCAGTAGCAAATAACAAAATCATCCTGAGTAATATACTGGTGTTGTATCTGTGATGAAACAACAAGGATATCTTTTAAGTAGATGTGATATTAGGTGTAAATGGTGGCAGAGATCCAATTTACTTTTCCACCTACATTCCCCTTTGTTTAGGTACCTGTTAAGAGCTGTACAGCAACAGAATTTAAAAATTAGTTTTGAAATGTATGGGACAATGTAGTTTTGCATGTTATGGGTGGCCATGTTCATTTATATGCTTGTAGTGTTTGCAGCACTTATTATTCAAGCAGTCTTTTAAAACAGCAGTTAGATATAAATTAAATTTGAATATATATACTTCTGTCTTTCCTCAACCATGTCTTTCACTTGCATCCTTCTTGAAAGTCCAAGGATTAAAACAAAGTGGCCAGTGACTGAATTCCACTCCACACCCAATAATAACTCTTTTTAAAATTAGGTGCAAATTAAGGTGCAACAGAAAAACCCAGTTAATCTTATATCTTACAGTCCACAATAATATAAACCTACGATCTTTAATACTGCCATACTGAAAAGATATACTTAAGGTATCTGCACAGTTAGATCTAAAAATCAGATCTTGAATGAGATCCTACCAGCTAGATACTTCTGAAAAGGTCTAGTAAAGCCTATCAAATGGAATCCCTACTAATTAATTAGTGTTTCTGGATGCTGATTACTATCTGAAGCATAGACAAAGCCTTACAAGACATTTTTACAGCCAGACATAAGCAATCTAAATTTCTAAAGTCCCTCCTCAAATCTTAATTATGTTGTATGGACACTAGCAATTTTCCATGTTGTTTTTTGGAGCTAAGGATTGAGATGGTGAGAACTGCAATATATTTTTGTTGTCTAGCTAAACATGTTACAGCTCTATGAAATGAACTCCAGTAATCAATGGAAAGGAAGCCATGAAAGATTAAGTTTCAGCTCCCACCTGTAAGAGGATGAAAATTTCATCAAGTCTTATCCAAGCCAATGCATGAGGCTAAAGGTTATTTGGCTTGGTGTTTCTTCTGCTAATGCCAGTCTACTTTGTATGGGCTATTTACTTATATGGTGATTGAATCAGAACAAAAAAAAACATAAAAGACATTACTGCTCAATCTACTCTAAACATGATTCAGAATGGATTTCAACCAAAGTCTTTTCCTACCAATTCTAATGTAGTCTAAAGCCATTTTGATCTCCATACCCAGGTTAGGGCAATGTAGTTGGCCTATATTTAGAGTAAGCCAAAGGCTGAGTAGGATATAGAGGAATTGGTGCTTCAGAGGGAATTAAGAAAAAAACCAACAAATTGATGATGTATATCCACCCTGTATAATTCATGCAGTATAAAACATTTCCAGAACAAAAGATCAAAATCAGTCTACCTAGAGCAACCCAGATCACCAGAGCATTCTTTTAGAAAAAGAAAAATATAGGTTCATTCCCCTGCAGAGAGATGTAATGGTGAACCCTGTATTTTTCAGGAAGGGACTGACACCACTGACATATTGGTAAAAGTACTTCTCTCCTCTGATACTGTATTCCTTAACATTCACTTTACTGTCTTTCAAATCAAACTATTTTGCTAGTACTAAATTAGAGATCTGCAGAACTTACTCATTTTTTCAAGCTGAAGATTTCCATAAAAATACTAATTCAGTAGATTCTTGCTTTCCAAAAAATTATAAATCCATCCTAGAAAATAGAGTTGGTAAACTCACTCAAACAACTTCAAAGGCAAACTCAAAAATTCAAAGAATATTTCATAGATACAAGTAATAATTTGACACTTTCAAATGACACTGAAGCAAACTGTAACAGGTGTAGTTTCACCTTAACTATTTGCTCCCAAAAAGAAAGTGGGTAGGGAGAATACATTATTTTACCTTTTAAGAAAACTCTGTCTACTTCTTTTGTGGGAATTTTTGGGTCTCAATCATAATCACAGAATCACTGCATATTCTGAGTAAGAAGTGACCTACAAGGATCATCAAGTCCAACTCTTAAGTGAATGGCTCATACATGGATTGAACCTACAACCTTGGCATTATTAGCAGCATGCACTTACCAACTGAGCTAATCTCAGGTAATGCAAACTCGGACTTAATTTCAGTATGATATGAAAATTTACCCAAACTCGGACAAGATAAAAAAGTTTTGAAAACTGTAGTCACAACAAGGGCAGGAGAGACATGTAACAGTTGAAAACTGAAATCATGAACAATTCCACCTGCACAAAGTAATCACCATCCCAAGACTTATCCTGTATTTCCCTTGATGCCATGATGAACTTTTTTTGCTATATTCCAATCCATATTTGGGGAGGACAAAGAAACTGTCTTGCTATACTCTCCAAAGACAGTACTAACAGAGGATAAATTGGAGAGAGAAGGATCTGTGTGGCAATAGAATGGAAGAAAGAAGAGCAAGGGCATGAGTAAAATTCCTGATTTGTGCTAGAGGCCTTGGATTCACAGATTAGGATGGCTAGGACTGAGAACTAAGTACCAGGGCAGTGGGACCATTGCTTGAAAGCAAGAGAGGGTACAGAAGAACTACCATGCCATGAACTGAGTGAGACTGAAATAATTATCTGTACAGGTGGACTGAATGGGACCTCAGCTGATATAAAATCAGTTGGTTCAAGTGACTCCAAGCACAACTGGTTAAACAGAGATGAAAAAGAAGTGTCAGGAATGATAGCGAGTCTGAAAAGTCCAACATTAGATGACTTAGGAAGGGACAGATCAGAGAAGGGAAGAACTGAACAAATGCAGAAAATGTGCAATCAAGATTACTGAGATAAAGAGACCTGGAGAAAGAAGAAAGGAGTAGAAAGAACAAATTATAAATAAAACTCAACCAGGCTGTAAAGAACAAACCAGGAGACTCCATAGCGTTCAGACTAGCTGTTCTCTACAGCCTGGAATCAAATCCTTAGTTCCCAATCTCACCATTCCACTGAAACTGGAAAACACAAAGGAACCAAGTGTCTTAATTGCAGCTACTGGGCCACAGGGCTAGTTAAAGCTTTGTTCTTTGAAAAGTGTGAGTTTGTTTCTTCAAAGAGCAACATTCTCTACATGTTTTGGATGTAAGGATGCCAACCCCATTCCATGAGGAAATTAGCAAGCTGACAAGGAATGGAATTTCCACTCAAATCACCCTGTTAAGAAAACTCCCAGCATGAATTAATCATACATAGAACACATCCCATTAATAAAATCTTGTTAAATCCAACATTAAAAAATGCCAAATTGAGACTACTTGTCTAAACTGTAAATAGAGGGTAAGAGGTATTTTTAAAGGCCAGGAAGAAGGACAGTAAAAGTCTGGAAGTAGTCAGGATTCACCCAGGCTTTATAATAATAAACTCACCTATGGCTGATTGTATACAACACATTTTCTTCAGCATCTGCCTTTATTCAAGTTTCACAGTAAATATGATATACTCTAAAGTGGGCTCTTGAGAGCTAGTAAATACTGACATCCATTATTAATGCTGTACAGGGTGAGAGATCCTGTACAGGTCAGTGCTTCAACCTGCCTTAATCCTCTGTTTCTACAACAATGGATTTTTAAGAAAATGCTTTGATTTCACCAGCAAAGATTAAACTTTACTTATATACACTGGAAAACAATTTAATTTCACTAACCGATCGAGAAAGAAGATTCACAATTTTATTAAATTCTGCTGGAGGGAGGGCAAGGACAGATTTAAGTTCTTTCTTTTGGTGTGACAAATACTGTAGTACTGTGCAACTGAAATTTCACAAAATGAATGAAAACCTTAGAATTTTCTAACTGCACATATGCAAGAACAGAATAGGTTTATTTTTAATAGCATTATATATTTAAGAGCAAATAAAAATATAAATTAAACAGAAAATACCATTTAAACACACAATTTGTGTTCCATTAACAGAATCTAATTATAAAAAATAAAAATAATTTTAAAATCCAACTCTACTGTTATATTTGGTCTAGGTTAGGAGTATGAGATTCTATCATATAATAAAAATGATACACAGTTTCTGTATTAAACAAAAGGGTAGACAGAGGACTGATACTGGATTTGTAACAGGTCTTAACTCAGTAGACCAACTAGGACCAGTGCTCTGGCAGTAGTGTTTCTATCATTAAGTGCTTGTTACAACAAAGAGCATTTTGAAATAACACTGAATCTTTTCTACAGGGTCAGTAGCAGATGAGCATCATGTTCAAAAATTACCAGTCTTGAGAGTGTTCTGGGTTTGTTACAACAGAGATTTAAGTTTAAATTTTAAATATGAAATAATAAACCCTACAACAAATTAGTAGCTTCCTGATGTTATTACAAAATACACACTTATGTCTCTGAATTGTAATTTTGCTAGGTAGGCCCATACACACCAATAAAAGACAGTACTGCTGTCTAGTCACACAAAGAAAAATAACCAGACGTGAATATAAATTTCTTAAAGGGACTGAAGCTAAATACAGTTCAATCATATTTAATAGTAAAACCCAGTGATTACCACCAGAAGCATTTGCAAAAATGTTGAAAAAACCAGCAAAATCTAAAAAGAGAACAAAATTATCCCCTTTAATTGTAATAAGACATTCCATAGATCTTTTAAAAATACTGCAAAACAGTTGAACCACATGCACCACTTTCTGAATTATGAACAGTTTTCTTACAGGCTTTGTATCTTATGCTGACCAAGCCCAGTTTTGCTCCAGTTTATGAAACATGACAAGACCACAGATAAAGTTGATCTATGCTGCAGGCTATTTGTGTTGTCTACTCAGATGGTATGTCATAATGCCATGAGCCCAAATACTGTATCTTCTTTGTTTTCTTTCATTTGTTTTACTGAAGTTTTATAAAACCAGAGACAGACGTAAGATTTGAATTTATGGCATTGTTTCTCCCATCTAAGAATAAGCACTAAACCATAAGGGTGTATTCAGAAGAATCTCCTGTGATGTCTGAGACCTGCAGAGACAGCATATGCTATTTATTTTGGGGTTTTTTCACTGAGGAATCTCTGATGTGAAGAGTATGTAATAATGCACACATCATTTTATTGCCTTTTTTTCTGAGCGATATTTTTTTGTTTTTAAAATATATTGGTACTGGCAACCACTATTTAAAGGATTATCTTAGAAACTGTCAGCATTTCAGCATTTTCAGCTTTATCAAAGCACTGTTGACTGTATTAGAAGCTGAATAGAGTTCAGTTGCTGATGATACAGCTTGAAGTTTATCACCTTTTCAGAGGATGTCACTGAGCACCAAGAAATTAGCAAATTCTGTAGAGAGTGTTTAATCTTGGAAACAGGGACATTCGTGATCGAGTGCATTTTGTTCCTTTAGTTGCTTCCATTTATGTTGGAAAATAAGAAACAGGACAAACACACATTGCTCCTCAGCCAGATCAGTCTAAAATGTTTTACAAATCACATGCATAATAACACAAGAATAATAAACAGAAGATATTAAAAATACAAAAACATAGCTACCGAGGAGTTTGGATGGGCAAAATTGTTTATTGAAAGACTGAACTACTATAAACTCCTGGAAACAAAAGTGAGAAATTAGTTGTATGTAATCATCATGTTAATGTGTATTAAGTGGTACTTCTCTAGCCATGTGTTCTAATAGTACAAACATGTAGCATTTATAATAACTGTTGCTATCTTCTAGCTGACTAAATGAAATATTTGAGGGAAAAATGACAAGCTTTCAGGTATTCAAAACTTTCTTCCAGCCTGAAGTAGAAATAGCAATCTTTCAAACTAAATAAAAGTTGAGAACAATTGCTCTGGTTTTAATTTAATCAAATCAATTGAATTAACTAAAAGATAAGATAGCTCATAAATATGAGGCAGAGAAATATTACAAAGGGAAAGAATACATTTGTTTGCTCCTATGGGACAGAGAGATGGAGAGCAAAAGAGACACAAGTAATTTATTGTCTGTGCAGCATGGAAAGGTTATTCTAGGGTGGCAAAAAATATAATGTGCCATAAAACCAATGTCTCTGTTGAGTCCATGGTTTTTAGTGCCCAGCAGAGTTATGAATTTTAGTTCCAGAATTATCTTTTGAAGGTATTTTGTATGTTTCCCTTGAGCAGCAGGGCTGAGAGGTCGAAGATGAAGTGGCTGTTCTGGATTAAAGCAAATGTGACATAGCTATGCAGGCTGGAATTCAAAATTCAATAAGGTTTGTATAGATATCCTACTTCAGGGTTCTATTTAATTGCCAAGAGTGGGCACTCCCAGAAACAAAAGTGATGCAAGGCCCCCGCTTAAGTAATTTTCAACAGTTAAAATAGTGTGAAATAGCCTTAAGCAAGTCTTAAATGATAGCTGAAAACTATTTAACTATGATGGTGATAGGACCAGTATAGAAAATGGAAAGCTTACACCCAATATTGAGAACCTGTCCTCTGCTCTGACGAAATAGAGAGAAAACTCCGAAGAAGTCTTGAGACAATATTTTCCCCAGCATAACTTCAATAACCTCCTCAGCTTGTTCCAAAGGACTTTCAGAATACATATTAACCTCAGGGTCAGGAAAAATGAAGAATGGCTCAAAACTCTTGGTTTAAAAGAACATTTTCCCAGTGTATGCAGAGCCATAACCATTTCAAACATTTTCAAACAATAAGTTGAAGGCTCCAAGATTTCTTTACTGAAGTACCACAAGCAATGTTTGTGCTCAAGAAGCATTCCAAGCTGAAGTTCTTCAAGGGATCTTTTGGGGTTTTTTAGAGAGAGTAAATTCCAGCTGCGAAACTGTATGTCAGACATGCTACACTGTAGAGGTTTAACCACTTACTGGGTGGTTATGCCACACTTAAAATTGCCCAAATTATGCTATCACTCAGTGGATGATATAATAGATAAATTAAGTGTTCTAAATTACATAGGCTGTCACACTCACTTCTGTGTGCCTTATTGCTAGTCAGTAATAAGGTTGGAAAAATTCCTATGGAAAGCATACAGATATCCAAGGATATCAAAGTGGAGAAAGAACAGATTCTCCATGACCATGCTACTTCAAGAAATGAGAACAAGAATCAAAACTGAAAAAGATGGGTCCAGACAAATTAATGTTACACATTTGATACATAGAAAATATTTTTGAAGGTTTTAAATAAATATGAAAAATAAAACAGAATAAACAGGAAGCATAATGGAATTGTACAAACACATTATGTCAACAGTGGTAAAACGCTTAAGTGACTGAGTCAAATGCTTCAAAAGCTTCTAAGGGGTTAGAATGAAATGTCACAAGACAGTTACCCATCATATCCAAAACCCCTATTTTCATGAAGACCAACAGTCTTAATACCCAGCCAAAGATTAACAACTTAAGCACTTAGAATAAAACCCTTTAGCTGCTAGACCAACAAACCTCTATCTGGCCCTCCAAACAGTGTGAGCTAATCCAAGACTCTTTCAAGGTTTTGTCTATAATGTCAACCATGTTTAAATGTCAACCTGCATTTAGAATATGTTTCCCTTTCTGCAAAGTCAATGGATTTTTGGTCTCCTCTATAGTAAGACTCAATCAACTCAGCAGCACCTATTAACTAGTTAAGAGCTGCAAATTACATATACAAATACTTTTTTTCCCCCTTAAAATGATTCAAAAATACCTCTTTCATGTTAATGCTCATGGTATTATGGTACATGGAACAACAAACAATTTCTACATTTGAGTTTTGGGCATTCATTGTCACTGCCAAGACACTTGCTAGCAAGAAATTTTATCAGAAGATAGTCCACCTACAAATTTTCTGCCCTTCTGTGAAAAACAACAGATACTTCAAGCAACAGCAAAACAGAAATTCAGGATGACTCATACAACAATACATTCTCCCAGAGTTACCAAACAAAACATGTGAAGCAATTCTTAAAACATTCATTTCTCCTATTTTATTCCATCATCAAGGTTACAAGAATCAGTCATTCCATACAGTTCTGTGTATATGCCCCACCCATGGAAACACTGCAGGCCAGGTTGGTCATGGCTACGAGCAACCTAATCTCATTGAAGATGTGCCTGCTCATTGCAGATGGTTTGGACAAGTCACCTTCAAAGGTCCTTTACTCTATGATTTTGTAGCTCACAGAAAGCAGAGATTGTGTGATATTGTAAAAACTGTGTTAACTTCTTAATCTATTGAGAGGCCTTTGCAGCATGCAAAAAGAATGAACTGTCATTTTGAGAACTTTTGAACATATGTAAATCAGAAAGCATTTTTTATTACTTTAAAAAAGGAAAGAAAAAGAGTAAAATGTGATATAATTAAAAAATCAAAATGTGCATAACAAAACGTGATGTTCTGTGTCTACATAGAATAGAAGGGAAGAAGTTTTGTTAAAAAATAAAATGTTTCTTTTTTTGAAATTATTGTATAACAGAATTAGTAGCTCAGAGTGTTAGGCAGTCTGATTCCCAATATCAAATGGTTTGCCAAGCCTTTCTCCCCATAACAGATTTACCATTATTATGAAGACAAGGGTTTAAGATTACCAATGATGAAAATTATCTGACATGCAAATATTTAGCATCTATTCAATTTATTTGAACAATGTAATCTTTACTATCATTACTAAAAAAATTTCAAACAGAAAATTTCAAACAAAAATTTCCTTTCTTGTAACACTAAAGAGAAAGGAAAAAACAACTTTCATTTTATTCAACAGATTCATTACTACAGGTCATTCCCCTGAGATTCTATACAATCACAAAGGATACTAAAATCTGAATCTTGCCTAAGTCAAGAAGAGTTGGAAGGGCTTCAGAATCAGCTTTAGCTCAACAGTGATTTCTACATCCAATTAAACAGTGGAATTGATGGACTCTGAGAATGCCATATGCTGCCCTCTGCTGAAAAGATGATCATTATGACTTGAGGTCTTACGGCTGGAAGGTCTGACAGACGGGAAAAATAAGTGGAGGGTCCTCTGATTTCAGGGATGTGGATAATTCCTTTAGGGAGAAAGGAAGATTAAATGCGCACCTGGGCAAAGAAAAATTTCACAGAACATATGGTGTATATATATATAAATTATCCTGACAAGAACATGAAGTCAGCAAATTGGTTATTAGAAATATAACTATTGAGGATTACATTGATTATATTCATAAAAGTCTTTAAAATGGCGACCTGTCAAGCAGTTTAGATCTAACATGTGACATACTTTAAAGACATTATAATGTAATGAGGAGCGTCTTTCTGAGTGATTTTTTTTTTACCCTGTTCCCTCTGTGGTTTCTGATTGGTGCACACATATTTCAAAGTTACTGTGAGAAATTTAGCAATTATACCTCTGTTAGATAAATAATAAAATGTTTACACTCACTTTGAAATATTTTTAATTTTCACAGACTCTTACATATTAAAATGGATGGAGGAGAAAGAACAAGAACAAAAAAAGGAGATCTGGGCACTTATCTAATGCTTACAGTATCATTTGCTGCATTACTAAAAATACTTATATTAAAGAGGATTCTACTACATGACAACCAGGGAAAAATTGTTGATGGATCACCAGAAGCTATGTTTGGAATACTGTTGTGTTTGATCATCCATAGTGATACAGATTTTGTCAGACAAAATATTTATTTACACACATATATATATATGAGCTCCAGCACCTGAAACATCTCCTCCTCCTTCTTGCTGTTGCCTCTACTGTTTCTCTCACTGTTTCACTGTTTTTTCTCTCGCTGGTATTTTGTGCCCTTTCTTAAATATGTTAGCATATTTGGGGGAGTTGCCAAACACAAGTTGCGTTGGTTTTGCATGGCCTGGTTCTTGGTAGTGGGGGGCCACAGATGTGGCTTCTGTGAGAAGCTACTAGAAGCTTCTGCCATGGCCAGCAGAGCCAATCCCTGATGGCTCTGAAGATGGACATGCTGCTGGCCAAGGCTGGGCCAATTAGAAATGATGGTAACACCTCTGTGATAACATATTTAAGAAGAAACCAAAACGAAGTTTGGGGCCCAGTTTTAATTCCAGCCTGAGTAGGAATGACAAGTTGTGAGAAGAAAACAACATGCAGGCACCAAGGTCAGTGGAGAAGGAGGGGGAGGAGGTACTCCAGGTTCCAGAGCCGAGATGCCTCTGCAGGCTGTGGTGCAGACTGTGGTGAAGGAGGTTGTTACCCCTGCAGTCCATGGGGATCCACAGGGGATGCAGAGATCCACCCGCAGCCCGTGGGGGAGGTGCCCACGCTGGAGCGGGTGGATGCCTGGAGGAGGCTGTGGCCCAGTGGGAGACCCATGGAGAGAGAGGGAGGCCCTGCTCCCAGGCTGGAACAGCCTGTCCTTGAAGGACTGCACCCCGTGGAAGAGAGACCCACAAACAGCAGTTTGAGGGGTACTGCTGCCCGTGGGATGGATCCATGTTGCAGCAGTTTTGGGAAGGCTGTTGATCATGAGATGGAGCCACATCAGAGAAGTTCACAGAGAACAGTTTCCTGTGGGAAGGACCCCACAGTGCAGCAGGGGAAGGACTCTTCTCCCTGAGCAGCAAGAGAAACCACGGGTGATAAACTGACCAAAATCCCCACTCCCTGTCTTCCTGCGCTGTCAGTGGGAAGGAAGGAGGAGCTGGGGGGGGCGGGGGAGAAGGTGGTTTTAAGGGCTTCTTTTACTTCTCATTATCTTCCTCTGATTTTGTTAGTAATACATTTACTTAATATCTCTAAATTGAGCCTGTTTTGCCCTTGGAGTATTTTCTCCTGGTCCTTATCCCAACTCATGAACCCTTCATTAAATTTTCTCTCCTCTGCCCAGCTGTAACAGGAGAGGGTGAGTGAGCAGCTTTTGTGTGTGCCTGGCTTTTGGCCAGTGTCAAACCACACCACTTGTCTGGATAGCTGAGCTTTGGCCAGCTGTGGGTCCGTTGGAGAGCTGTGTAGGAATACTTTGTCAGTTTTCACAGTAAAAATCATAGCATCTTCCTGGGACCTGTATTGCAATCTATGCTGTTCAAAAAATTCATTAATTATGTGAAAGAAGGCTGGAAATCTACAGAGTTTACTTACTTTTGATAGTAAACTAATGGTTGTTTAAAATATCACAATATCGTCTGACTATGGCAATTAAGAGGCAGAAAAAAAATGAATATAGACAGATATAAATTCACAGGCCAAATGAAAAATAATTCTGGCTTTACATACATAGTGACAGACTCTGAAGTATATACTCTCCAATAGCAAGACCTTTGGAGTTAGATCTGGAAATATGAGGAATATGCTTAATAATAGTTAAAAAAAAAGCAAAGAGAAAAATTATTATGATTATTATTATTGCCACAGAATACATAAATAGCACAGCTCCAATTTAAATAGAGTATATAAATCTGGTGGTCTTCTTACCACAAAAAGAATGAAATATAATTGGATAAGGTACAGGAAAGGACAAAGAATGGATCAAAGTTGACACAATTTCTATACAAAGAATGACCAGGATTCCTTAGCCTAGAAAAGAGATAGGGACATACCAAAGACCATATATTAAAACTGGCATTAAGAACGTGAAAAAAAAAGCATATTTACTGTCCCTTCCAATAGAAGCAGTAGGAAAAAATAAGGGAAAATAGGTAACAGAAGATTCAAAACAAACAGAAGAAGATAATCCTTCAAACACATCCATAGAATCAGGGATGCTAAATTTCACTCAAAAATTATCAAAATATTCACAGGGAAACAAAATTCTACCATGGGCTATGAAAATTAAAAATCTCTAAGAAAAATATCTCCCTAGTTCAAGAGATCTCTAAGCTCTGATTCCCAGACCAAGATCTGTGCAACTTAGATCAAAAATGTACATATGAAATAGAGAACTTCGACTCAGTGGCTCAAACATAGATATTTCAGACACCTAGGGTATCTGAGACCTGGGGCTAGCAGACATGAGACTAGAGGAAATCTGAGTCCTTCTGGAATGACAGCTGGAGGCTAGGGCATTTCAAATAGCACTAGACACTTCTATTTTGATTATTAAATCCTACCTTGTATGTTGAAAGAAGTAGCTCAGGTTTACAGTCTCGAATGTCAGTTAAATGCATTTCCATTTGTAAGAGTTTGGTAGTCAGTAAACACACTTTTTATGTCAAAGCATGCTGTTGCTGCCCTAGTCAGTCAAAGAACCTCAGATAATTAACGTTTATTGTCTAAGCCCTGCTTATCAGCAAACTATAGCAGCTGATTTTTTATAACAATTACATCCAAACTACATCCATTTGCACTGTGTAACACTATACATATTTTTTAAAGTCCTCTTAGCATTTAATATTTTCCAAAGTTTATGTTAAGAACAGAGAAGTAGTTATTTATCACAGATGAACATTTCAACTTCAGCTACCAGAGTTACCTTGATAAATTAATACAATACTGTTGCGATTGAACATCATACATTCAAAATAGACTTATATCCACCAATCCAGAAGTAATTCTGCCTCCCTGTACCTTTGACTAACAACACTACGGTACTTCATGAACATCCACTATTCTTTCCCAGGAAACTCCAGGCTCAATTGGTGCTCAGGAGGAATCTGCTCTGATAGAAAACCATGATTGTAAGTAGAATTTTTATTTCATTTGCTGCAGCACCTGGAAATTGTGTAATAAACAACTGCACAATTGGAAAGAAGGTATCATGATCAAAACAAGTGATAGCTTCCCTGGAAAACTTGGATTGTGTTCTCCTGCTGCATGCCTTAATAACATTGATAAGGCACTTAAACGGAGCCTTTCTGAGGCATCATTAATTGTGCCCACACATATCCCATTCCAGCTTATTCCTTAAATATCTTTTGCAAAAATGCTGATAACATAGCTGTAAATGTAATCCAGAGGAGTTCTGCTTTCAGCATATAGAAGTTAATATACAGCATATAACATTAAGTACTCTGAAAAATTAGGTTTTAAGGTTTCTTTTTTTTCAATTTGTATATCCTGGATTATTTTACATGGATAAAACCACTTTTTTTCCTCCCTCATTTCTCTAGAATTTAGAAATAAAATAATTAAGATTATGAAGACTCAGACATTGAGCAGCATGAAAATGCAGTAATTCAGACTTCGGAGCAAAAATGAGCAACACAGAAAGCCGAAGGTTACATGCCAAACAACAGGCCAACAAAGCTGAAATACAGTTGTAACTGAGACCTGTATTTAAGATCTACATGTTTAATCTCAATTGCACAGATTGTAGTCAGAGAGTAAGCACTGCAATTCACTTAACTGTCAGGGAGCAGAGTTCAAGAGTGTCTGGTCATGGAAAAAGTAGTGGATGGACACAAAAAGGAGTCTGGAAAGAGAATTCTGACAAAAAGGCAAAGGATGAGGAGAAGCCTAAGAGTAGCTGGGAAAAACTGGAAAAAAGAAGCCACAAGTAGAAATGAAATAAGCACTCGTATTTTAGTACCTGTACTAGATCAGAAAGCCTCTGCCACATGGAGAGGAGGGAGGAAAATTTGCTAAGATGTTACCAAAAGGTGAGACTGGACATGGCTATGAATGAGACTGAAAACTGTGAGAAGTCTTTGGAGTAAGAACTAGAGTGGCTACATAAGAAATGTGGAACTGTGTATGCAAAGCAGAAGGGAGATTTGACTAAGTGGATATGCAGGCAAATTAAACTCTTGGAGTTCTCATCTCTCAGTTTCAGCTTCTCAGCCTAAAGCTACATTCCAAAAAGTCTTTTTCACAATTACTTTTAACTTTATCCTCCAGTTTCCATTCAGTTTTTCTCTCAATCTTTTAAGACTCGGCAGACGTGTTGTTTTCAACCTCAAGCCAATCCAAGCACCAGCAGCCAGGCCAGGGCTCACAGCAGCCCAGCTGAAAAAAATTGCATTGCAAATCACAGTGCTGATGCCTCATTGCTATTCTGGCTCAGAACTGCTCTAAGAAAGAAATTTATTCTGAGTCAGAACCAGTTCAGTAGGAATGGCCCAAGCACTAACTGATGAGAACTGCACGTCTGCAGTGGATGCATAAGCTCTTATTAGATGTAGGAGATGCAAAGGGGAGAAATATATTCAGTTGCCATCTCTTCCAATTACAAACTATGAAAGTATAGAGCATGCTCAGTGATTATGATACAGTATTAGAAATTAAGTTCCAGGAAGTCCCTGCTGATTATACATACCCTGAGCACACAAACCCCAGTTTTTCAAAAGATAATAAATCTTGAAAGAAGGCAACGGGGAAGGGAGAACCAGGAGTGGAAGCTTTGGGTAGAGACTTCTGCAACTGGTCAACCAAGTCATATTCCTGATATAGCAGCTAGTCCCATGTCAAATAAGAGCCACAAAGTATTTAAATTAAAAATAGCTCTTTTTTTCTCTTCTCAACCCCCCCCCCCCCCCTTTTTAGTTTCTTTTTTTTTTTTAATGACTGGGCCTTTTTTGCTGTAATGACCATAACAAACTGCTGAGGCAGACACCAGCATGAAAATTTTTGCATCAATTTTTTAAACTTAGGCAAGTATTAAACAAATTAAAATGGGCCTGTAATACTACTGATCCTATATCCATAGCTGTCACACTCTTCCTTGGGAAATACTGTTCCTTTGCAAAGACCAAACTATTTGTAAATGGCATATGATTCTGTCTTTTAGAAAGAAAATATTTTAGAAACATTTTGCCACATGATACATAATAACTTTATTTTAAATGCCATCCATTTTTTAAGTTCACTTCAATGCCTGTCTGTAATATTGGCATAAGCTACAATGAACATCACAGAGATGGCGTATTTGTACCGCAAAATAAATTTAAAAGTAATTTAATCATATTCTAAAAATTAAGGTCTACCTTTTGAAAAATTCTTAAATATCCACTACTCACCAAAAGAAAAAAACCACAAATGTGAGATTTTTTTTTTTTCAAGAAATAAGGAATTCTTTTTTTTAAATGGTAATTAGCAAAACTGGAAAAAAATTGCATCATCGTTGTCTTGGTGGTCAAGAGGTTCCATTGAGAGGTCAGTGATTCTTTGCTCTAGTTAAGAAATGAAAGAAGATACTCTGAAGTACACTGCTGAACTCATGCCTCTACTCAGCTTTACATGAAATACACATTCATGCTGGCAGACAGAAAAAATCACTTTCTGTCTATGTAGTAAAAGTATTCTCATGGAGAGTAGGAAAAGTAAATTTGTCTTTTCTGACACAAAGGAAGAAAGCGCACTAAGATCTCCCACATCTGAGCTAAACATTCTAGCATGTGCACTCTCACACAAAATGGATAGGCAACACAACTATCATTTATATCATCAGTCAGTCCTTCCCCCTTCTTTTTCATTTTTTCTACTTTTCCTGAAGGCTGCTGTTTGGTTAAGTCCATCCCAAACTGTGATTTGCTTTAAGTAAACCAAACGCTGAGACCTAGACTGCATTTAGGAAAAGAAAAAATGAGGTAGGTCTCTGATTTTTTAAAAGAAAGCTTCTCCCAGAATAAGTAGCCTAAAAAAGACTTAGCATCACGGAAGAATGCAACAACGTATGATTTAGTGTCACTAGAGGTGACAACAGAGCTGTAAACTACAAACACCTAAAAGCTTACAATCCAAGCTGTCAAGCAAAGAACTCCCTGCAGGTTTAGACCATCTGGATAGCTCCAAACTTTTCTTAATCTCATTCAAAAAAGAACATGAACATGGATATATAAACAGTGGAATCTTAAACAGGAATGGAGACACAACTTAGCAACTACTTAGGTATTCAAATAACACAGCCGATTTCTGCATCCACAAGTCAAATATAACATCAGTAAGTAGCTAAGTATTCACTATGTAACCACCAAAGTACGCAAAAACATGACCTAAAGTAGAGAATCAAGAAATTTCACCTCCTTAGTATAATGGATAGCTATATTACAGTCTATAAATATATACACAGGAAGACAAAATTCATTTCAGTCTCACAGAGAGAAGCATAACAAGACCCAGGGGCTACAAACTGAAGACAGACAAACTTAGAATTAACATCTTAATTACCAATGATGAGTACCTCATTGAAAATTGTGATAGACACTCATCCTTGAAGTATGCTTTTTAAAAAGAAAGGTAGAGGGGTTTTTTATCTTTAGAGAGACATGACCTAGTTCAAATGGGAAGAAACTAAGACAGCCATGAGGTCTCTGTTGTACAGTATGCCAGGCTAGATGATCACAGTCCTCCCTTCTGGCTTTTTAATCCATGAAACTGTGTACATTTCCATTTCAATGAAACTGCATCTTTCAATGAGCATTTTTTAAAGGAACAGCTTTCCAGTGAGCTCTAGTTATGCCTTGAAGGCATAGCACTCTTTTGGTGGAGGCTTGTGAAAAACTTCTGGATAGCACAATATGGTGTTACTCTGAATGGAGGAAGCATTCAGTCCTTTCTGAGGCAGAGCTGGGACTAAGTACAGAACACAGCAGAATCTGCTTTGTTTAACATATTAATTTGAAAATTAACTCTTTGCAGCATCACACTGAATCAGTTTAAGCGCTCAGTTCCACCATCATTTAATGAATTCAGCAATCACTTGGCATACCCTAATTTTTCAGTGGTGTTTACCAGATACTTTCTCTTAAATTGCCATAGAATGGGGGAGTCTAATGTAAAAGCATTAGCTCTGGAACACGTTTGGATCAGGACTTCTGATTTAATTTTCTCAAAAAGGAATTCTATTTTTGTGCATCAAACTACATGGAAACCTGGACCAGAAAAAGATAAATGGATAACGTTGGGCAATTCACATAGAATATTTCTTATTGCACCAAGACAAATCACTAGGGCAGACACTACCTTCAGAGATGCTCTGGTTATGGCAATCTAATCAGTTCATTGTTTTCCATCTGAGTTAAACCATTGCTTTATAATATTAGATAGTAAAAGAATTTTTTAAATCCACCTTTTGGAGTTTTGAAGTCACTTATTTTGACAGCAATAAATTTAAACTAATCTGTTTTCAGTACAAAGCACAGAATGTTACTTATTCATATCTATTTCATTTTCTTACAGCAGTTTCCGTTTCATTAATATGTTCTTGTGATTTTTATTATTTCATTTCAGATGTGTAAGGAATCAGACAAAAAATTAAAAAAAATTAAGATAATTCTGACCATTGACACACAGAAGTAAAACTCTAGATCCTTTACATGAAATTAATTTTTTCTGCAGGTAATACAACGAAGTGCATAAACCTTCAAGTTCAATGACATAATAGCAGCTTAAATGCAGTTACCCAATAAACATAGTGTATAAAGACTTAAAACACAAGCATATCTTACAGGTAGAAAGGATAATCAGAATAGTTTACTACCTTCTGAAAAGATCTCATCATTTTGTGATTCAATCTCTGACTGCAGTTTGTATGTGTGCATGCACTATAATCACATTTAACCTTGAGAAAATCCTGCATCTGTTACATGCTTTCAGCAGGGGGTCCTTGCACTCGTAAATCTGAAAACCACATCTGACTTTATACTTCCTGTGATGCTAACAACGGCTCATGCAATTATTTGTCTGCTTTTAGCTTAGTGTTTGTGAATAACTTCTTATTCCAGCTATTAGTTGTTATCTTTTTATTAATATTTTTCATCATCATGTCTGTAGAGGTCACTGTGATAGAAAGGGCAAATCATATAGAAAATATCTGTAGTCATGAATAAAGAGTTTGAAAATAACGCTATTTCTTTTTCACTGTTTTATCCACAATGTTACCTCTCACAGTCTGACCTCAAATGTGTAACAATACCTGATGAGAGCATAAGAATAGCAACAACCACATGTTTCTCCATAATTGCTGTTTGTCAGTCATTTCTTCAGCATTAACAACATTCCAGACAACTCAAGGTCAACCATATCTTATGCTAAGGAAAAAACCCCTTCTTATCAAAAGAAATGGGCAAGCCAACAAAATCCATCGCCAGCTTCCAGACGAGTGCTTCATTCTGGCTCAGTTTTGTGCCCATAACTAAGGAAAGCAAAGCCATTGAGTAAATTCTGCCAGTATAAAATGGCAATCAAAGCAACTGAAAATATTGCTAATAGTATTTTCCCCTTTATACATCAACTCTGTGTTTTACTAGTCCCCTGGGATCACCTTCTTTATAAATCTGACCTTGAAAGAGTTCTAGAGGATATTGATACGAAGACAATTCTCTAACAATTTCTAGAGTGTATTAAAAAGTATAAAATTACATATAAAATTACATGTCACCAATTTTCCACCTTCAATCTTACTAAATTTACCATTGAAACTGATAAGAAATATCAACCTAAAAATAAATTAAATAACATGGTGTTACAGATTTGATTAAGACCCTTACTAGGCCCACAAGGATTGAAGAATTTAGCTAAGTATTGTCTTAGAATCTGAGTCACATGCAAAAGAAACAGAAAGAGCATGAAACCAATTTATAGAGAGTTTTGCAAAAACTCTCTCAAAAAAAAGTAGCCATATATCACCAACTACAAAAATAATGTATCTTAGGGATGTAAATAGGAATTACTGTTTGCCATTTTCACCAACTGCTAGATAAAAGGGTAGGAAAGGAAGTATTCTACAGTTTGATTTCTCTTACTCTTAAATTGAAGAGATTTTATTCATTCTACATAATTAGACATTTTTAGCAACAAAAAAAATAGTTCTCAAGTTTTTGTAAAAAATTAAAACAAACCCATGAAAGAGCTATCAGCTCAGGTTAGAAAGCATAAAAAGAATATTGCTTTATTCAAAGATACAAATGCCATTCTAAAAAAGCTTTAGATTCTTTTTCATTAGAAAATTACTTTCAAATTTAATACTGGACTATTCATCCTTTCTGTGGAGTACTAAAGGACAAGATTAATGTATTCCAATCTTTTGATGGAAGATTTTTAAAGAAAGATTTAGAAGGGTCTAATGCCATGAAGCACTTGGCAAGAACACCAGTTGACCTTATGCACCAATTGTTTAATTTCTTTTGGCACTGAAACTGTTTTCTTCAGCTCCACAATATGACCCCTGTTTCACTGCCAAAGCAGACCTTGACATTAAGAAAAGAAGTTCTGGTGGCAGCAGATTTTAGGGCATCAAAAATGGCAGACTTAACATCATCAGTCTCATGAGAACACTGCAGTATGCTGATGGAATTTCCCCCCAAAAAATTGTTCGGTATCAACCCATGGTTGCTCCTAAAAATTGTGCCATTTGCTTTTCTGTTGCAACACCATTCAGATTGATAAATTCTAAAATTTGCAAAAACATATCTGGGTGTTTTCCTAGCTAAAGAACTATTGGTAACAAAGATGCATGTCTCAAGAGGCAGACATCAACTAATGACACCTGACACCATGCTAAACACACTATTATAAGCAACCTATGAAGTTTTACAGAGATTAAGTGATAAGTGCTACAAGCTCTGCTCAGTCCAAGTTCCAGGTTTAGAATTATGATGTGCATTAACCAAATTTGTTTGGACTCCATACAACAGGTTTTAAGCCTTGTCATGATAATAATTCAGTGTATAATTAAATGTCGGATTAATTCTTAGCTCAGTCTCTTCCACGTATTTAAAAAAAAAAAAAAAAATTTCTGATGACAGAACATCTAGGTGTAAAGGTATCATTATAATTAAATCATATAGCACAATAAATGTGTAACATATAAAATATGTTGTTTTAGTTATTGTAAAGTGACAGTATACCTACAGAATCCCAATGTTTAGAGCTATTTGACTGACCATGTAATCACTGACGGTCTCAGTGTTATGTGTAAGCAAATACAAAACACAAAATAGGAAGGATCAAAAAGATGACAAGACAAACCAAAGAGAAAAAAGACTTGGAGACAACAAAGACTAAAACAACATTACCTCTAAAATTTCTTGCTTGTATTGAATTAAATGATTTGAAGTTTTGTATATCTACACAGTACTCAGGGAAATATATGCCTATAACTCTACATATTTTGACTGTATCTCATCTTCCTGACACTCTTCTGTTTAGTTATTCGGCTCACTGCGAACACATGCTTAATTTTAATGTGTATGTAGCTTGAATGAAGACACAATGAGTGAGGTGTTTGGTATATGGGTGTCTTTAATATGTAGCCTCTCTAAAGGAATCATCATTTCATATCTTTAAATAAACATCTCCTCGAGTGAAGTAGTGATTTAGTGTGGGACATTCAGGCAATTATAAGCTTATATCCAAGAATTTAACAAACTAAACAACAAAATGCTTATATTGTATAATACTGTTAATCGGTATTATAAAAATATCTTCTCTAAAGAACAATTATTAGATTTTTAAACCCTTTCTAAACAGGAAAAAAATATTATCCAAGATATTTGGTTGTTAGATTTCTGTTGAAATTCCATTAGAAAATTCATTCACTGTACTTAATGTAATGCAGCTATTCCAGAATAAGAGGAGGTACTTGCTCAGCAGGGTGCTGATACTGCAAAGGGAATACAGATTTCTCTACATTATCTTTTCCACCATTCTTTAGAAGCACATAATACAACTACCTGGCAGCATACATACTCTATTCAATATTTTGAATAGGAAGAATAGAAAAGTTATGCAACTCCAGAAGTGTGATCAAGTCATGTGATGCAGGGGGTGTATTGCACCGGTAAGTGGTAATAATTCCGTTTTCCCAAAATTTCCTTTTTAATTTTTTCAGCACAGCAAGGATGTTCCAGAATTCTTTCCTTGTCTGCCCCTTCACAATTACACACAGCACACCTAGAAGTGTAGGATTAAATCTTTCATCTTCAAACGTTTTGCCTTTACAAATTTATTCTACAGCTAGGCTGAAGTCATATGAGAGACATGTTGTCTTCTGTGTCAGCTGGGCACCAACAAAGAAGTCAACAATGAATTAAGTACTCATGCTTTTATTCATGATTGCAAGCTACACTGATTTATAGCAATGATTAAATAATGTTGATTTTATGGAAAATATGCATTGGAACTAAACTGCACACTTAATTTTTTCTGAAACAAATCTGACCAGAAGTTTGAAGCAGACTTACTGCTTATACAGGAGTCTTTTCAAAGTGGATGTGAAGAACTTCTCCTCTCAGCAATGCTTAGCTAAGATGGTAAGTAAAGAACGAACACACCTTGGAATACATTCCATCAAACTTTTGGTATGCATGAGACTGGAGCTTGTTTTCCTCTGCTTATTTACTCCAAAGGAAACCATTAGAAGACATTTCTTCTATAAGTTAATACCGCATTACTTCACTATAAAACACACGTTACAATGCCCTTTATCGCCAGTGTTTGTTATCCAAGATTATTAGGGATATATGATCAGAAATAGTGAGTTTAATAAAACCTGTATTAACTTTAGCTGAATTTACAGCATCACAGAATTTCTGAGCTTGAAAGAGACTTCTGGAGGTCATCTGGTCCAACCCCCCAGCCTGAGCAGGGCCATCTGTTCTTCTACTGCAGTCATGCAATCATCCCACCACATCTCAATAATCCCAACAAGATAATATCCCTGAAACTGCATATAAATCTCTTATTTTCCTCGTATTTATTCTCCACACTAGTGTAGAGACCATCGTAGAGGTGTGCTACCATGATGATTTATCAGAAAAGGTCTGGGTTGTTGTTTTTTTTCAATAATGGCACTTTTCTATAAGCCACTTCCTTGTTTACACACAAATGCTTGAAATGCCCCCACTTTAGCCTTGTTTTGTTGATTTTGTGCTCCCTTTCATTTACATCACGCCAAGCTTTTTGCTGTCAACCATGACCATCACTCTCTCACAGGGCTGGTGGTAACACTCTTGCCTTTGTTGACATAGGGATTTGAAAGCCCTAATTATCAGGTCAAACATTCTGCTGGCAAACACACCATTGGCCTGCTTATGGGGGTGGATTCCAATCTCTTCCAACCAGGTGTTGATCTTCAAGCAGGGTCCCACAGTCATAGAAACCCAATCTTGATTGCTACCAATAGCTCCATAACCAAACCCTGATGTGCAATATCCTTAGCCCTCCCTTTCCTTGCAAGATTGAGAACAAGTTCTGGGCCCTCACATTGCTGACTACTGCCTCCAGAGCTCTGCAGTCAGTTTTGATACTCTCCAGGTTGCCTCCAGCAGTATCGTTGGTACCCACATGGAAGAACAGCAGGAGGCAACAGTCACAGGTCTGGACAAGCTTTGGCAACACAGTCCCAGATCCAGATCTCAGGCAAGCAGAAAACCTCTAGGCAACAGGCTGGGTTGGCAAATGGTTACCTCCAGCCCCCACTGCATGAAGTCTCCTACTTCTATCACTCCTCATTTCCTCCCATCAGTCTTGCATAGCTCAGGGTCAGCTGGCCCAGATGCTTTGCTGGAAAGTACATCTGGATCCTCATCAACTTTGAAGAATCTCTTTTTTCCTCCTGCCAAAGCCTGTTTTCTGTTGCTGGATATCCAGTGTGCAACCACATTCTTAACTCCAGAACTAACAGTTCCAACTTTCCAGATACTGGTTAGTTAATCTCCTATAGAAGGCACAAAATTATGAATTTTTCTTTCAGAGAAACTACATCACAGATTATGCACAGGGAATATATTTAATTTTTGAACATTGTTGATTAACAGGGTGTTGTAAGGACAGTTCCTGTATTATATTGATACTCTGAGTTACATGATTTATTATTTCTATGAAAGGGCTTTGGTTACCAGACAAGCATTTATTACAAGGGTGCAAAAATATCTGAAATAAACAAAATACTTTTTGTATATCCAATATTGCAAACTTCATTTTCTATAGTGAGTATTCCAAAGAATTAATGTTTGATATATGAGACAATTAGACAAAAAGAACCATTCCATTTACTTTATAATAAATATATTTTATTCAAAGTGCCCTTGAAAGCAACTATACACATCCTGAGTGTTCCTTCCTATGTACTCTCTAATCCTTGCCAATGAAATTAGTCTTTATTGATTTCCTAGCTCACTAACAAAAATGTCAAAATAGAAGAGATAAATGAAAATAGTACTGACCTCAGTTCCTCAGTTTTGTCCTTTTTGTTCCTCTTTACATATATGACAACTTTATTCATAAAGTCACTTTTTGTGCCTTTTTTTTTTTCATTTGTTCCAGTCTCTCTAACACAGTATTGAAGCACATCAGGATCTCACGACTGTTTTTAGTATTACCTGCTGAGGCTTACCTTTTGTTAGTTTCATGCATTTCATTACTGCGCAGACCTGTGTGGAACTATCCTGCAAATTTTAGGTTCATCTCCATCACATGTACATTCCACTTTTCAGGAGACAATAGCATGCTTAGTCTGTATGGCAGTCATCTCTCCCAAAGCCAGACAGAAAAATGAATAATGATTTCTAGAAGTAGTCTGGCTATAGCAATACTGAACTTTTTATGGCTTCCCTTGATGTGGGATGTCAAAAAAAGTTTTAAATTTAGGAACTCCTGTTATGATTAACATAATAAAGCTATAAGCAGTAGAATGAGACTGAATCACAGAATCATTGACTTGTCTGGTTTGGAAAGGACCTTTAAAGATCATCTAGTCCACCCTGCAATGAACAGGGACACCTTCAACTAGATCAGGTTGCTCAGAGCCCTGTCCAACAGGACCTTGAATGTCTCCAGGGATGGAGCATGTACCATCTCTCTGGGCAATCACCCTCACCCTAGTGTTTCACCATGCTCATTTTAAAAATCTTCCTTGTATCTAGTCTAAATTACCTTCTCAGTTTAAAACCATTTTCCCTTGTCCTATTGCAACAGGCACTGTAAAATATTTCTCCCCATCTTTCTTGTAGGCTCCCTTTAAGTAGTGGAAGGGAGTAGAAGGTCTCCTGACAGTCTTCCAGACTGAACAAACCAAATTTTCCTAGCCTTTCCTCATAGGAGACGTGCTCCATCCCTCTGATCAAACTTGGTGGCCCCCTTTAGAGCCTGCTCCAAGAGATCTGTGTCTTTCCTGTGCTGAGGTCACCAGAGCTGAGCTGGACACAGATGGGTTCTCACCAGAGTGGAGGGGCAGGATCCCCTCCCTCACCCTGCTGGCCACGCTGCTTTGGATGCAGCCCAGGATACAATTGGCTTTGTGGGCTGCAGGTGCACATTGTCAGCTCATGTCCAGCCTCTTATCCACCAGCACCCCCAAATCCTTCTTGGCAAGGCTCCTCTTGATCTGTTCATCCTCCAGCCTGTATTGATATTGGGGGCTGCCCTGACCCAGGTGCAGCACTTGGCCTGATTGAACCCCATGATATTCCCATGGGCCCACTCCTCAAGCTTGTCCAGGTCCCTCTGGATGGCATCCCATCCTTCAGGCACGTCAGCAGTACCACACAGCTTGGTGTCAACTGCAGACTTGCCGAGGGTGTACTCGATCCCATTGTCTGTGTCACTGATGAAGACATTCCGTAGCACTGGCCCCAGTACATACCCCTGAGGGACACCACTTGTCACCAATGTCCACCAGGACACGGAGTCATTGACCACTTTGCATTGCTCTTGTACTTTGTCATGTCCCAATGTTGGGACTCTAATTCCTTCATCTGCTGCCAACTCTCTTTTAATTGCACAGCTGAAGGGACAAAACCCCCCCAAAAAACCCAACCAAAAATGAAACAAACTCCATTTCATATTCTTATTTTCCTTAAGTTCTTCTAAGAAAATCTGTCATTTGCTTCAGTTGCACTCTTTTGTTTGCTCACAATTTTATGAATTTTAGAGATATAGATAAAATATTCAAGGAAGTTTAGAAGATCTTTCAATATAGCCTCTTTGGAACACTCCCTTTCTTTCATAACTTTTTAGCAATTACAGATTGGCTCCGGTTTTTTTTAATTTAGAGTATTCTCCACTGAGCAAGAAACTCATGAGATTACTTTCGATTTTACTTGTAGGTCATACAAGTAAAATACAATAGCTATTAATTAGATAAGAAGAAGTATCTTGTAAAATATTCTTGAATTACTTCATTTTTATTAGAATTATTAATTTTGCAAAATTATCTTGGAGTGCCCACATCTGATAATGTAGAAATATGTGCAGATAACAATAGGAAAAATAAGTGTCATTATACTACAAATTATAATCCTGTATTTGAAAATTCTTCTGATTTTTGGTCACCTGAACACACACACAAAAAAAAAAAAGGTAAAAAAAGAGCAATTAAATGACTGAACATAAGTGTAAAAAGTCTTAATGACTTATCTATTATATAATTACAATGACATTGAAAGGCATCAGAGCTCTCTACAGAAAAAGAATGTAACCAACCATACACAAACACATACACATACCCACAAATATGTATCCTTACCCTATATTCCTTCATATACGTACATTTGGAAAAAAATTGGTCCTGCTACTTTTCCCCAAGACCATAGCAATAAGTCTAGGTTGGTCCCCAGAATCCCTACAACAAACAACTTTCAAGTTGCTCTTTAAACTATTTCTCCTTCATGTACTACTACATTTTTGCCAATGCTGTATCAAATACAGCAACTTGGTACTTAAAGTACTTACGTAAATTTCACAGAAAAATAGCTAAGCACCTTCAAGAAGAAACCCCAGGAACTACTACATCCACTCTCAAGTCTGTTCCAGCTGTTATGCTATTAAGACAACTTAGAGTTTAACAAGCTATACTTTACAGAATCACAGGATGGGTGAGGTTGGAAGGTATCACAGCGGGTCATGTGGTCCAGCCTGCCTGCCCAAGCAGGGTCATCCCAGAGCACACGGCACAGGATTGTGCCCAGACAGTTCTTGAATATCTCCAGTGAGGGAGACTCCACAACCTCTCCAAGCAATCTGTTGCAGTGCTCAGTCACTTGCACAGTAAAGATGTTCTTCCTCCTATTCAGATGGAATTCCCTGAGCATGTTTCTGCCCACTGATTGGTTGTCCACCAGCCTGCAAGTCCTTCTCTGCAGAGCTGCTTTCCAGCAGGTCAGCCCCCAGCCTATGCTGGCACCTGGGGTTATTCTTCCCCAGGTGCAGCATGCTGCACTACTTTTCTACAGATTACCTTGTCTGGACTTGCAGAACCATGTCCCAAATATGTGCTAATGACATTCGAGGATGAAATCTCAAATTGGATTTGAATATTTCCCCTTAGTACAAAATTTGTACACTTTCTTTTTTCTCCCTGCTGTTCGATACAAAAAACCCCGAACTTTGACAGACTAAAGGTGGTTCTTTTTTTTCTAAGTGTTGAAGCATTTGAAACAGGTAAAATCCCAATACACATTAAAAAATGTATTTATTTTACTTTCCAGTACATTTGATTTTCAAGCCCACCCCAAGAAGCCGGGATAGAAGAGCTAGAAAAAAAGGCACTTGAAGATCAAAAAGAGTAACTGTGGCAAGTATACAACCTGAAGATTTCTTAAGTCATACCATCAAAATTATTTCTAAAAAATAACTGGAAAAGTTAAAAGGCATAAGATGGAAATAATGGAAAGCTTAAATTTCAATACATAAAATAGAAACTCCAATACACTTAGTTTTTAAAAAGCAGTGAAAAAGAAGAGAGTAAGACCACTTAATGGTTTCAAAAAAAAACCCCATCCATCAATCACTTTCATTGATCAAAGTGGTAATAAGCTTCAGTCAAACAATTGACACAATAAGAAAAACATATATTGCAAGAAAAGTCACAGAAATCTGCAAGTATGTAAGAATGCATTTTTCTTGGAAAATAAATTTCAACATATATCACATAAAATACTCGCCCAAAATACACTGTAAATGCCTGTGATACTGTAAAAGGAATATTTCTTTAAGTGTTCTTTAGGTGAAGAATCCTAGAAAATTTTAAGAATCTGGAATATTAACAGGTCTTGCATGTAGAGTTTTATTACTCCATAAAATCTGTACGTGCATGCATCAGTGAATCCAGTTTTAAATAAACACATTTTTCTGCCTATTTTTTCAGGGCTACATTGTGGGCAGTGCCTGCATATTTACCTGTATAATTACAATTCTCCCTAGCTCGGAGCCATTAACCACTATGTAAAACACAGCAATACAAAACAACGCTCAACACAAAATCTTTGGATCTGCTAACATGTATTTGTGCATGCGTGGAGTCTCATTCTCTGATGGATCAGGACTGGTATGTGGATTTCCATTCTAGACAAATGTTAAATTTCTCGACAAGGTTATCAGATTGGGGCCTTTAAATTCAGCCAAAGCAGCAGATGTTTTGTGTTAGTTCAGTGGCTATTCATGAGCACATATAACAGGTACCAGAGGAGTTGTTATTGAAGATGATTCTATTAAAGTACTACTACCAACTGTCAACCTTTTACTATTTATCACTTCATGTTTGTAGATATATCCCAATATATTTTTCTTTTTTTAGATTAAGAAAATTGATGACACAGAGAAAACATAAAATGACCCAATTTTAGCTAAAATTTCTAAAGATTCTTAAAGCAATAAGAAAGAAACCTGATGCTTTTAAAAAGCACAGAAAATGTCTACCTGGTAATAATTGCTGGGTTTTTTGCTATTGATTGTGAAATAATTGAGGAAAAGGAATGGATTATTTGGGACTAGGAAAGTGAATAATCCATTGTGAAATAATCAAATAATCAATTGAAAAAGGAAAACATTGAATATTACAAACCATAAAATAATAGAGAGATGAAGAGCAGAGGACAGTAAAGAAATAGGAATGCAGGGCATGGGATTCAGTTTTCTAGGGTAAGAGTAGAAAGAAACATCAGTAATAGCTTTCCATCAGAAGCTCTTACTCCTAAAAGCCTGGCACCTGACCTGATTCTTCAGGATATGGATCAGGTTTCTATGAATAAGAAATAATGAGTATATTTAAATTAGTTTAAATGAAAGAAACACCGTATCTTTACTAAGACACCAAGCTTGGCAGCATTTTTTGTAGACTCTGAGAGAACAAAAAGCTCCTTGAACCAAAGACTATTGTTCCTTTTTACATGGTTTCCTGAAAAAAATGAGCTGCTTTGCTCAGCTCCTCTTGATCACTTCCAGTAACCAATTCCATCTAAGTCCAATGCATGGGAAAAGGTCTCAAAGATTTAACATTCCTACAAACTTTTTAAAAGCAGACAGTTGTATGGGGTGTCTGCTCGCTAAAAGAAAATGCAACATGAATGCAACTTTTACTTAGTAGTGCAGAACTCACTTCTCAGTAAAGGCCCCCCTTTCAAATTGATTCTCTCTTGTCTAATACAGGTTAAGTTTATACTGCAGCCTGAGTATACACTCAATTAAAATATCAACTCACAAATCCAAACCCATAGGCAATATGGATTAATTCAGTCTTACAGGACTATTTCTTAAACCAAAACCCTCTTAATTCAAAGCATAAAACCAACCAATATGCTGCTCCTTCCACTCTCTCCATCTATTTGGCATGCAGCCCACCACTTTTTCTTCTTCTCCCTTGCACTAAGAATCTGGCATTCCTGCCTGCAGCGTGGCTCAGCACCCACTGGCTCCCCCAATCATCCCTCTCAGACTATTGAACAACCTGGTAGTTAAAACGTGCTACATGAAAACACAGATGTGATCACACTTAGGGATTTCTGCACTGAGCACTAAGATGCCCATCTGCACTGAGAGCATACCAAGCACCTCTCCCAAAACATATCAGACACCTCCAAAGACGAAGGCAGCGTTTAAGTGCCACCCTTTTCATCACTAGATTTTAACAGACATTGAGGAGAAGCAAGAATGCCGTGGTCACACCAGGTAGCTACATACAAGAACCTACATTTAAGTGGAAATTAAGATCATTGTAACATATATATGCTGAGTTTAAGGGATATACTGGTTCAGGCAGCTGTAAGAGCACTGATTTCCTGTGCTATTTTCTGGAATTTATGCACCAAACTTCCACAAATCTCATTTTAATCAACAAGACAGGCAATCGAGTTCTCACTGCTCTTGATCATCAAGAATCATGCACATAAACAATGTCCAAAAATGGTATGGAATCGAAGTATCTTATACATCATCTACTTTTTCTAACTTTCTGCCAAAAAAATGCTGCAAATAACTAGCAAAATGTGCAATGTGTAAGGAAATGTGCATTTTGCTACGCTGCCACACTGTTTTCTTTGTAGTAGGAAGCTCATCTATTCTTTGGATCAGATTTTAGGTACAACAGTTGCTTTAAGAATATTTTAATGGGATCAGATCAAAAGTCCAACTGGCTCAGTATCCAAACAGGTTGAAAGCAGCAGTTGGAGAACACTGTTAGTAAAAAGAGATGGATCATATCACTTCTGTTATTACAGTAACTTAACTATGCAGAATTTAAACAGGAAAAAATCTTGTATCAGACTATTGTATGATACTAAGCCTCCCAAGACAATTTACTTGACTTTATTAACAACGTTTACAGTTGAGCTGGAATGAGAGAAAGTTCATAAACAGTGTTAATAACAGTTCTATTTCACACTGGTGAAATAGAAGACTGCTTTGTCTTGTCAACCAATAATATTTTGAGAAGCATTAACATTTTGAACCTCAAGTTTCAAAAATCTACTATTCAAAATGAATATGGAGAGAGACTGCAATTTGTATTTGCAACAGTGTACTGGAAGACATCCCAAATATTTTTTTCTGATTAAGGTAGGTCCTGAAGCAGAAGTATACAGCAGTATTGGACCACGACAAAGCTGAGTTCAATTTAGCTGCTGTGTTAAGATGTACAATATATCAACTTGGAAAAAGCAATATGCTAGTTCAGTGATACTATTTTTTGAGATCCTAGCCAGTGTACTTGCACTTCAAATAAAACACAACCAGTTTGGCCAACCCTAGGCTTAGGGTCAGGAAAAATCTTGTGGGTTAATTATCATACTGTTTACTTATAATGGATAGGTGGCTTTTGTGTAGCTGTGATTATCTCGTATATCTAGTTGATTTCTTGCTAATAATAGCTTGCTCTAAGAAGTATTAAGATACAGTATTGATTTCAAAAAGATTAAATCACTGGGCTAATATACAAGAGATTATTCAATTAGTAAAGATGACTGGCAACATTTATCTAAAAAATGCTCCCTGCTCTCCTGTGAATATCTAAAGTATAACTTGGCTAAATACATAAAAATCAAGACCAAAATACTCAAAAGCAGTCAAAAATGTGAATTCTAAGATTTCAGGAATAAGAAACAATTTCCAGAGAAAACCTGGTCCTGAAGTATCTCAAACTGCTGTTACTAAATAATCAGCTGTTATTCTTTAAAAACTCTAAAATAAATCTATTTTGAAATAAATTGCCAGATTTTCACTGTAAGTTCTCCAACACATTCTGTTCCATAAACCTGGCAAACTTTTGTTGCCCATCTGCTTTACTGAGCAGTATAAAGGTGTTCTCTATTGGTAAATACTCTAAAAGTTGAATGACAGTCAAACAGCAACATTCATTCTCTTTTTCAAGTCTCTCAGTAAGTTTCCTGTTGGCTTTCTATTAATTGCTTCTGCACACTTTATGATATCATACGATATCATTAAAAAATTAAAATTCAACTTAAATCGGCTCTAGATGAGGTCAAAACTATTTTCATAATTGCAACCAACAATATTGTCGCTGGTGTTCTTTATGCCAAACAAGCAAACAACAAAAAATCTCTTTTCCTTTTATTAGTGTAGGAAGAATCTATTCTCAAATATCTGTCTATTCAAATGTTCGCCTCAGTAAGCAGCTGTCCATCACACTGAAATAAAACTGTAAATTTTCACCACTATTGCAAATGGTTGGTTCTTAGGGTTTTTTGGGTTTTCTTGCTAAGAACTGTATTTGTTCATGCACCAGGACAAGGGACTGTGCAAGAACTTTTCCCATCAAAGTGCAAGGGGAAGCCCTATGTGCTCAGAGTTGTGAGGCTGCTTATAATTCATCCTTTGGTTAAAAACAAATACCATTAATTCAATGCACCTCTGAAAACGTAATTTTTTTCCCAGAGAAATACTGATAAGAGAGGTGCTTTGCCTCAGTCCTTCCTCTAAGATGGGCCTTCACAATCTCCTGGAACATTCAGCTTGAATTTGTACTCAGTGTTGACGTGGGAGAGGTTATTTTTCTAATTTAGTCCACAAAGGATAGCCACATACTGAAAACTACATCAGTCTGAGCAGGGGATAAATTAGAATATCTTTGGAGTGTTGTTTTACTGGATAAGGTTGACTAAAAGCATCTAGCTCTAAATGTAATTACAGCACGATTTTACAGCTGTTACCAACCTACTCGAAATTACTAGGTCTAATCTGTTCTGTGATACCATTGCACAATTTTCATTTTCAAAAACAGTGGCTTCCTTATTTTGATAAGTATTGTTAAATCTATTAGAATATGCAACATGCAGTTAGGTATGATTCATTACTTATGTCCAGTAGTTAATTTGAGACATATTTTTCCAATACAGTTTTCATGATAATGTATTTTCATTTCTCTAGTTTTGGCTTGCTGTGAGACAGCTGTCTATTTATTCTCATTGCTCTCTACTTTAATTGCTCCAAGCTTAAACTTCACATGTCAGACTGACAACAAGCAAAGTTTAATGTACTTCTAAGTCTTACAAGCATACCTGGCAAATTACAACACAAAACTCTCATCAGGAAACCCGAGAAATCTCTAAAAAATTACATACAATTTCTTTCAGCTGCTGTGTGTGTGTTTACTAAAAATAGTGGAGGCAGAATAAAATATAAGAGATTTTACAGAGTGGAAAATTACTTCAGACAGACAAACTTCCTCTTCTCTCTTGCCAGAAAGAAATTTGCCTCTGGAGATTTCAGATCTAGTCATCAAACATCATCCTCACCCTTCTATCTTGTATAACCTTTCTCTGCCAAAAGGATAATACAACTCCTATTCACATCCTGCAATGGACATCTGGAGATAGGATCATCACAATAGCATTATTTGCAGTTATCATACAGACTGAGGCCTTCGAAGGTTAGATACCAGATAGAGGAACAAAACTCTTCTGTTTTTTATCCATGATTGACAGACACTGCAGAATAGTTCCATTGTACAGTTTTTATGAACTCTTCAGCCAGAATGCCTTTTTCAGCTATATTTATTTAAGTTGCTGCTGTCAAAACAAAGATTACATCATTTTACACCCATGTTTTACAAATTAGGTAGGCAGGACATCTGCAAAATAAAGGGTAAGATCATTTACTTTGGCAAAGATTTTGATATCAACTGATAAAAACAGTATTTGTATAAAGTTGTGTTAGTGTACTGGCTAACAGCTCATCTTTGGAAAACCTGTACTGATTTCTAGGTACATTTTTTAAAGCATTTGTTTTCACTGGTTCCTATTCGGTTTTGGAATGCCTTTAAAGAGAAAAGTCATCCTTTCTTCACTCATCACTTTTTCCTAGGGATAAAAAAACCAGCACTAACCCCACGAACTTAATAGGAAATAGTTTTATAAATATATTTTTCGTATAGTTAGCTAAAAAATAGTTTTATGACACAGTTCAGACAACCTTATCCCACACACTGAAGTAAGTACCATGGTTAATGAAATCTAAATGGGTGAAGAAAAGCTTCAGGGCTATATGATTGTGTTGTTACCAAGCTCTAAGAAACAGAGCAATGGGAAATCATATTAAAGATGTGCAAAACATGAACACAAAAATATGACATAAAATAAATAAAAAGCAAAATAAAACTAAAGAACACAATTTCAATTTGAAGGCCTCAATGCAGAGCTCCTTTTAATAATTAGTATTTTGACAAATTTCTCTTGCAAATTGTGAAATGCAGTTATAAAAAGATGTTTTACGCAAAAGATTTCACGGGCAGCATATTAAATGACCCCTTCTGCAAAGTGTTTATCATTTTAAAAATCAACTCTTTCTCCACCTCCTTTCAAGAATCTCACTACACAGATGCTCAGCAGAACTCCTTTACAATGACCATTAGAAACACTTGTTAATCTCCATACTTGCTCACACCAACCTATTTTTTTTATACATTTGCTCAAGTCCTAGAGTATGCAAGATCCTCCTGGTGTCTTTAAACGAGCCTAAGATGTCACTGGTGTGCTTTAATGACATACTAAGAGAGAAAACCTGCATTAAAATTCATATGGTCCAAAGAGATTTGATTCTGTGAAAAGTAAGATTTCCTTTTCTATTACACAGCTGAGGAATGGAGATGCAAGAATGGAGTTCCTGAAATCATACAGATGAACTATGTAGAATGAGAAATTGAATAGGAGCCATCACCTTTGAATTATTTTTGCTAATTATATCTCTGTTTCCTAAGCTGATAAAGGTGGATCTGAGATATGCAGAGCACCTTCTTCCTTCCACTATATAAATATTATTGTAATATTCAGAGGTGGAAAAAATCAACATTTTTAAATACAAAATCATTGAAGTTATGCTAAGTATCCAATAACCATCTGAAATTTTCTTTTTGTCAGGTTACATTGAGGCAAAGATCACAAAGCACTGAGAAAATGAAAAGGGAATATTTCTGAGATTGCACAAAAATGGACAAAATAGTGTGGTGTTGGAAACCACAGCTGAAGCTTATTGGAGATCCACTTTCTTGAATGATTTCTGTAATTCTCAAATTACACTGGTCAAAGATAGCTATTTTGCTTTTTATACACTTCTTTGAGAATGTGGTTTACACTGAGTGCCTTTGTATGATATCCACATTCATATCCACACAAAACACTGATCTGCTTTCTAAACTTACAGCCTCTGGACAAGTCAGGAGAAAGAGCTTTGCTGACTAGCAAAGTGGGAGCCCAGCCTTTTGTCCCAACACTAGACAGTGTGAGGTGGAGAGTGATAGCTGGACTCAGAGAACTGCACCATTTTCAAATTAACTGCCTTCATTCAAACACTGTCAACTAAAAATCCATGCAGCGGTGGTAAAGCAAATATTCTGGTTTAAAAAATTCTGCATCAAAAAGTTCGTAATATGGTTTAGCCAGAGCTTCCTGCTAAGCTTCATACTGGACTGCACAGTTGTGCTTTCTGCTTCCCAAAGTACACCTTCATATTTGATACTACCATCACAGTGCACCAAAATGCTGATAGACAGCTGCACCACAACCACTCTCAGCTAAAGCTATTCCTTATGGAGAAAAAACCCTCAGTCTACAGCTGGACTGATACAATCCTTCCCCTGGTCCAGCAGAGTCTGTATTGCCACTGTGTAGCCCACACTAGAAAGAATTTATGTACCTGAGAGATGAAAAGCTTTCAGAATAATTTTATTGGACCTAGGGTATTTTTGAAAAAGTATATAGGAGAAGCTAAGATAGTAAACAGAGGGCACTGAACACAAATATTTTGAGGATAAGTTCTGCTTTGCTTGTAGGTGGCCCCTTTGTTTCTCAGTTTTCTGGTGCCCTAATTTGTCAGCTTCCCAGAATACAGATGAAATTCTATTGCAAAGAAGTTGTTAAGAGTTGAAAAGTCTGTGTTACTAGGGATTAGAAGGGTGGCAGTTAAAATTATTAATTTCACATATTTTTTGTATTCCTACTATTAGAAAGAGCCTAAAACCGCTTTATTTTGTCCCCTCTACAAGCACAGAGAAATCCCTTGTTTTCACCAATGATCTTGCAATCTAAATATTGCAAGAAATGGGATACTACAAGAAAACAATGAAAGAAAGACAGTGTAATATGAATATTTCAAGGGATGTTGCAAACATAAGTCGAAACAAAACAAGAATTTTGAGGAGGGATGCTTTGGGAATAGCAAAAGCCTCCTGAGCTTCAAAAAAGCATGGGGAAAAGCATAAAAAGAAAGGCTGAAAAATTAGCACATGAGAAATGAAAACTCAGGTTTAATGAGGATATGAAGTAGTTCCTGGGATGAGTCAGTAGAGAAAACATGTATAGATGATAAGACAGAAGAAATGCCACTTGGAAGCAGTGAGATGCTTTTGTACAGTATTAAGTATTCCTACTACTATTTTTTTCTGGCCTGCTATGGATACAGATAAGAACTGCAAAGTTTTATGGATTTACATTTTACAGAAGATTGAGTATGTGAACTCATACAGTACATTATGTTATTTCCAGCCTGACTTTGCAAAAAAAGTCCAAACTCATTTATACTATGAATATTTATCACTATTCTACTTTACATAATATATACATAGGTTTATATATAGGCTAGAATTCTTAATATTGAGTCGATTATATGGAATTTTACAGACTAGAAAGCATACTATCTACTTGTGAAATATTTCCTGGAAAGCATTAGTGAATGTAAATTCATTTGAGATTTCCATCAGATATTCTGAGTATTGTCATTCTATTGGCACGTATGCTTCAGTGGAGAAACAGATAAATTTGGAATTAAAAATATTATCAATAACTCTCTTTCCACTCTCAGTATAGATTTCTTTTAGTAAACTTTATTCTTTGTCAATCAAGTTGAAACAATGACTCAAAATGAAGACATCTTGGCATATGTATCTATTATTCCTTCTGTAATGTAGTACTCCCACTGGTTTTCACGGGAATTATGCATATGAAAGGACTGCATTATTAGGCTAGATTAAGAGAAGACATTTAGAAATACTTAACTCATCATACCACTTCAGAACCTCATATTTATAATGGTACTTGAGCCTGAAGCAGTATAAACAAAAGCATAAAATACAACTCCTGGAAATATACTATGGATGGATTTTTCTTAACTTTTTTCACTAAAAATTGAACTGAATTAAAACTATTTTCCTCGCTTTTAGATATATGACCAAATAAAGAAATATTAATCAGATCAGTCTGAAAGACTTGCAATATGCCTAAACCAGAGAAGTTACATGCCAGTAAGAGGACAGTCAAAGGCTTACACTGCAAATACATGAACTAGATGTCTGTGTAACCACATAAAGGCCCTTAAAATTTTTCTTGGCAGCCCTATGTCTGTTTTAACAGATTATATTAACCCTGATCCTCTGGAAGCATAGCCAGTCATCTTTAACTCTTCAAAGACATGATTTCATTTTGACTTCAGAAGTGTTGTTCTCCTCCCATGCCATGACAACTCAAGGATAGTATGAACTATCTTCCTCTGACCCAGGAAAGATATTGGGCCCTTCCTTTCTCAGAGCTAAAAATGAATGGGCCTCCACTTTATTCTAACAGATTGGGTAGACAACGATTGGCTCTTTCCCAGATGTACAGCCCAGATGTGGAGTCAATCTTCTAGGCTACTTAGAATGGACTAACTTTCTAAATGTTTCTTTTTAATTTTTTCATCTAAAACATACTGCTGCACAGTTAACCCTGGACTGTAATTTTTGATTGCTAGTAACACCTTTGCCACTTTTGTAAAAAACCTGCCTGTCACAGTGCCTTAAATTCGCATTGTCCAATTTGACTGGAAAAATTCAGATGATAACTTCCAGCCTCCAAAGCTACTTTAAAGCATGGTCACTGGGTAAAATTTTGACTCTACAGTAGTACTTCTACGACTTGAAACAATTCTCTGAGGACTGAACACTTCAGATATTCTTTTCAGTTTGATGGCTCACATTCGGACATCACTAATCAGGTCAGTCACAGGTACTTATCTTGTGAGATAAGGATATTGGAAACAATATCCATGAAGACTCCTGCTAGAAGCATAAATCCTTGAATTAAAAACCTATTAAAACACATGTTGCACCTTTTCAAATTGTACCATAGATACCCTAGATTGTATCCTGGGTTAACAGATATCTTTGTATCTACAACCTGCAAGTTGTTGTTAACATTTTCTTAGGGAAAGTAGATTTTCTTAAGAAAAGACAAACCACATTTCATTAAGTGAAAATATAGACCTTATATGGCATTTGAAATCATGTCTAAATCCAGAACACTGCATTTCTAGAAAGTAAAAATAATGAGAGTCCAGAGCACAGCAACAAGAATTAAAGAAATACAAGAAAAAGACGGGTTTTTTTCTATAAAAGAGAAAACAAAAAACAGGGATTGTTTAAAAGAATAACACAGTGGAAACATGACTAAGAATCTCAAATATGTTAAGAATCTGGGGTGGGCAAAGAGGAAAATAAAATCCCTGTACCACTAACTAACAAAGGCTAATGAGTTCAACTAATTTACTTATAGTAGGTTAAGATCAGAAAGCACAAAAAACATTCTAATGGAAAGACTAGTGAAATGCTGGAATAGATAAGTTACTTAGGTAAGTAATCATAACAAATCTTTAGGCAGACAGGGAAGTGCTCACTTAAAAAGACAAGTTTTATCGATCCTGGCCTTGGAGGAAGAGTGAGGGGGCAGGTGTGATGCCTTTTTGGAATAATTTTCAACTGTGTGATTCCATGCTGAAGTGTCCGAAGAAATGCAGCCGTGTAGTGACCCACTTGCTGTGGGATCTTGACTTGGAGGGAAAGTCTTATTCTGGAAAAAACCAAATCAAGTTCTTCATGTGTACAATCACTTGGATTCTGATGCAATCTATGGATCACCTAGCTACCTTGATCCAATCTGCACCTTCTTTATTCAACAGTTTAATGATAAACTGCTTTCAGGGCTGGACTACACACAACCCATGTCATATCCAGCCACAGGATATAGGATTTTGCTTGCTAAGAGGAATTACTTAGTAACATGTCCCATGGCCTTGAGGCCAGACAACACTAGCAACAGCTGCTAATAACACTGAATTCCAGATGTAGACTCTGCTGAAAAATTTAAAGGAATTAGTTTTACAATATTTTGCTTTAAAAATCTAGGTACACTCCAAATTTTTATTCTCATATCTCTACTTTACTGTTAAGTTGGGATCTTTAGTGGTTTGTTTGTTTGTTTTTAGTTTAAGTCTAAAACATTTTATTGGCAGCTCAACCTTAATAATTAGAATCACAATCCTGTAAAAAGGCCACAAGTTTTTGGAGTCTTTGGAGAGTTAACACAAAGTAAGTAAAGAACCTTCTCTAGTCAGTTATTTTGTTTCCAGTAAAAATGTCTGATTAATAGGAGAACACAGGACATATGTACAGTCCCAGACTGATTAGTGACATAGACTAAAACGATGATTTTCCAGCTTCATTTCAATATTCTTTCCTATTATTCTGTAATAAGCAGCATGTAGAAGTAGGAAAGTTACATAGCCATGAATATTCCCTACATTTTAAATCACCTGATCTAACACCAGGTAATGATCCAAGAAAAAAAAGAACAAACCTGCATCACGGTTCATCTTTTGGATGGTGTGGACTAAACTAGTAGAAAATAACGTTTTCTAAAATGTATAAAGACCATGACAGTGAAACAGGTACAACAGCAATATAGCGAGTATCAGGTGTTCTCAAAGTTTCTACACATAACAAAGTAGCTCCCATTCAAAACCTCCTAACTTGACAAAGTTACGAATGTCAGTGCTTCAAATGAAAACCTTTAAAATACATCTCACCTATACATGACCTCTCTCAGATACTATGCACCTCACTGCCTTTTTCACAACCACTGCAAAGAGGCACCAAACGCAACTCCGCCTCCACCTTTCGATCAGTAAAGTTGCCAGAAACACGGTCCCGGAGTGAACAAGCCCCCGGGTTGCCCCTTCAGGCTGTCCGCGGCGTACTCACCATGGCGGGCTACTTTTGAAGACTTTCTTCCCCTCCCCCTGCACCTACGCACAATGAGGGAGAATGGAGAGCAGTTTCAGCATTAAATTTGAACTTCCCTGCTTTTGTTAGCATGAGTCACCACCTTAACATTATCTCAGCTGTAGACTTTTATCTGTGAATATCTAAGCCCTGTCTTGTGGAAAACTAATTACTGAGCCACTGAGAGGCTTCATAATGTCCTGCATTTAAGTCCTGAACATCATACATAATGCATAGGAAGCAGTCGCTGCACTCTGATTACAGAACACTGTCATTAAGAGAGCAAATTAAAGATGTGAATAATTCACTGGCTGAGCTTATTGTCAGTGCTGCATTGTGAAATTAGAATTTCTAATAAGTACTGCAATTTTTTTAACCCAATTAACACAGAGAACATCTTGAGTCTGATTAGTACAATAAAAATTATTACCTTATTCTTTTGCTTCACAACAGCCAAATTAAATACTGTACTTAATTATGCAGCATTCATCGCTTCTGTGCTAGAAATAATAATAATAAAAAATTCTCACTATCGCTTTAATAAGACTTCCAATATTTAGAGTGCAACTGAAAAATAGAACATATGAATCTCCTGCACAATTTCTTATCACAAAGTTACTGGCTTTTTTTTTTTACAGACTTTGAAAATACGGTTTAATATCAGCAGCCGACCATGATGTCACTGCTGAAGTCTTCTCTGGAAACAAAAAGGTATTCAAAAAAAATTCCACAAAACGACCCTTCTGAACAAGCTCTGAATATATATTGTGAATTAACTTTCTCTGGATTGATGTGAAGGCAGAGAAAAAAAACCATTACCACTTACTGTCTTGAAATGGAATACACAAATATACAAACATAGAAACATGTATATATATACATACACACATACACACATATATATACAGGTTGTTTCAGAAAAGATGCTTAGGAAATATACTAGGAAAAAACAGGAGCTGGGTCAGCTCTCTTACCTCAGTTCCCTCTTGGCACGGGATAGATAACATCCTTTCATCCCAGAAAGGAGAAAAGTCCGATTCAACATCCAGCGTGTTGATTTTTTCCCACACGATGCCTGCTGCCATGTTAAATAAAGAAAATGATCACTGAGGATGCAGCTTTTGTCTCCAAATATTTGAATACTGCCTTTTAGTGACAAGGACCCCAGGAACCTTCGCACATCTGGCAGCAGACACCACTGGCTGCAGCTGCTGCAATGGGATATTTCCTCAACCCTATTTCATTCCCAGCTCCTTTTTCTTCCCCATCCTGAGGAAGTTTAATCACCAAGCATGGCTGAGAAAGAAAAAAAAGAAGAAAAGGAAAAAAAAAAAAAAAGGAAAGGTGGCATTGCAATCACAAGCTTTCTTGGTTTTGTCCTAGAGACAGGGACTGCAGCAACCACCTTGCATCTTTGTCTAGTTATTTTAGCATGTGCGTGCAAGAGGGGAGGAAAAAAAAGACTGAAAATTATTCAGGCATAATGCAATAGACATAAAGAGACAGAAAGACAAGGAGAGAAAGAGAGGGGAAGAGAAAGAGGGAGAGTGAGGGAGGGAGAGGAAACAGAAAGACTAAGAGAGGGAGAGGGGGCTGTCAGTGCAGATAAATCTGCATATGGAAATCAGGGTTATCCTGGGTACAGTTTTATTTAACCATGATGTACTGTTTTTTTAATTAGACAGGAATTTAAAGAAGGAAATGAGAGATTCTTACAGACACAGGAGCAAATGAAGCATTTTAAATCACAGCAAAGCTTTCAGAGCAAGCTGTAGCAGCAACAGAAAACTTTTTATAGCAACTTTCTTACTAGAAGGAAGTTTCGTGCACTGCTGCTATTTTGCACCCAAAATCCAGGCAAAACTGGAAAAGCATTCATTTTGAAACAAAATCAAACCACAGCAATCCAAAATAATACAACACTTTTTAAAAAAGACCCATAAGCCACCTGGTGCACGATATGCACTTGAAGCTAAATTATGCCAGGCACAGGTTTTAGGACTTTTGCCCTGGCCCCCATTCTGTGGTGACTGTCACACCCAATGGAGGTGCTTCAGTAGATGATAGGAGTGATACCTAGCTTGAATTTCAAATGCATTAAACACCACTTCCCAAGCTTGATGAGAATTGAGCGTGTTTGGGGATACGACTGTTACCTGACAGACATAGAAAGGTTGGATCTGGATCTGTAAGGCATCAGAAAAGACCAGGAGAACCTCTTGCCCATCTCTGTGAGAGAGCATTTGGATGAGTGAACTGAGAAGGCTGAGAAGAAGAAGGAAAATGAAGTTCAGGTAAAGTCTAGACAAGAAAGACACCAGACAAAGGTAGGGAACAGTTGTAGTACAAGGGAACTTATGGGAAACATGGGGCAAGACTATTTATAAAGAGCATGTAGTGACAGGACAAGGGGGAATAGGTTCAACTTGAAAGAGAGTAGGTTTAGATTAGGTATTAGGAAAAAAATCTTTACTGTGAGGGTGGTGAGGCACTGGAACAGGTTCAACAGCGATGTTCTGGATGCCCCATCCCTGGAGGTGTTCTAGCCCAGGATGAGGCTCTGAACACCCTGGTGTAGTTGAAGTCACCACAGGAGGGTTAGAAGTAGATGATCTTCAAGGTCCCTTCCAACCCAAGCCACTCCATGATTCTGTGAGCACAAGGGAGGCAGCTTTAACAGCAGCGGCAAGATGGTGGCGTTCATGTGCGAGCTGGCCAGAAACCACTAGTGGTGGCTACCCAGCCAGGGCATGCCCACCTAAGCAAGAAACCCGGCAGGCCTGTCAGCACTGGGAGGAGTGGCGGGCGGCGCTTCGCCGTGGGGAGGGCGGGGCGGGAACGCGGAGAGGAAGGGGAAGAGGGAGGAAGGGAGGGAGCGGGCTGGCTGGCGGGCGGGCGCTCTGTGCCGGGGAGGAGGCGGAGCGGGAGGAGGAAGCGCGGCCGGGGAGGAGCGGCCGGCGGCCAATGGGCGCCCTCGCGCGTGCGCAGTGCGCGGGTGGCGGCGGCGCGCGGGCCGTACGGAACGGGCCCGGGCGCGGAAGGGGAGCGGCGGCCCGGGCGGCGCGCAGGTACCGCCCGCGTCCCTCTGCCGCCCGCGTCCCTCTGCCGCCCGCCCGGCGGGCAAGCGCCTCCGAGGAGAGGGCTGCGGCGCGGGGCCGAGGCGCTACACGTGGGGGTCGTGTTCGTGGGCGCGCCCCACGGTGCTGCTCCCGGCGGCTCCCGCCGCTCTGCAGCTCCTGCCCGCGGACTGCAGCCGCCTGGAACGTTCTTCTTGGAGGCCAAGGAGGTTGAGGTGCTTAAAGTCATTGTTTCCGCTGGATCAGGGATGTGGTCGACAAGTACGGAACTGATGGGAGTTATGGCCGGGAAGAGCTGCCCTTTTATGTAACTCTTCCCCCACGGCTTTGTATCGTGTGGGGCGATTTTGATACCCCAAACTGAGCAGGCTTTCCTTAGGCACTCTTGTGGTTGAGGGCATTCCCTTCAGCTGCCTCGCCAGCTGTACCAACGCCCGTCCGTAGGGTCCTGCTGTAAACTGGAGCACTGAAGTCATGCCTTCCCTACTTGCACAGCCCCCTGCTCCGCAGGAATGTGAATGGGTGGGAGAAAGTAGAACAGAAACTGTTTTCTTCTTTTTCATTACTTGAGCTTACTTTTTAATTAAACCTCTGTATTACCAATCTAGAGCCATGGTGTAAACTAGTTTCTGCGAGAACCATATCAAAATCTGCCGCCAAAGAAGTTGAAAATTTCAATTTAGAGTTTTAGTTATATTGTTTGCATATTTTTACAGGACTCTCTGACACCTGTTGCCTAGTTCTGCTCTTTCAATATATTGTATAACATATGAATGCACTAATATTAACTATACAGGAAACTTCTTTTGGACGTCGTAATCTTTCTTTGGTTTTATTTCTCTTTTTTCAGATTCCTGGGTAGTTAGACTTTTCTTTTGATAGGAACTTCCAACTGTGTCAGAATTGGCCATAGAGTAACTTTCTAAGCTTTAAAACTTTAGCATTTCAGAGTTCCATAGTTATCATGTGGTATGTATTCCCTGTTTCCTAGGAGGAACTTAATATGCCTTGAAGTTACAGACAGCCTGTAATGCATGATGTATTTCCACAGCATAGCTACTCTGGTCATGAAATGAAATGTTGCTGAAAGTAGCTTTGTAATGCGTTCCTGCCTCCTGTTATAACCTGCTGCTAGTCTAACCTCATCACTAATTAATTTCGAGAGCTAAACCAGAGGAAAATGTACCTCTTTGGGATTTTTTTAAAGTCACTGATGTGTCTTCTTGAACAGGCTCTGTTCAGTGAGGCAGGTGTGGTTGCACAAAGTGGCAGAATTGGCTGACAGAGCATGTGACCGTGATTGCCTTTCTGGGTGGTGACTCTCAGCTTTTAATTCAATATTACAGGTGCTCAGATCTGTGTCCACACTTGAGCTGAAGATGATGTGGAGTGGTAACAAGGAGAAATTTATTTGAAGAAATGCTATGAGTATTTTTGTATTTATCTATCTATTTTCTGGGTCAGGTGTAAACAATGGAGGATGACTTTGGGGCTTGCTCCACACCCCCATTTCTCACTGACAGCTTGGAGCTGGCGATGGAAGTGGAGAATGAGAGCTCAAGGCTGTCTTGCTTTTCTTGTGCTTTTGACAACCAAAATGGAGGGAGAAGGTTCTCTGCAGAGTCTTATTTAGCAAGTGGGTCTCTTAAAAGGTATGGGATTTTTTTGAATTACGAATATAAAAACCTTCTAAACTGTTCTTTCCACTCAATGTTTGGTGCCTCTGAATGCTGACTGGTTTCCAAATCAGTTTGTTCTTCAGCTCTCGTGATCCTGAAATCAACTTGGTGGTACCAAAGTGGGAAGGGCTGTTGTGTTGATAAGCAGCTTTGAATGGTGCTGTGCATGCAGTTCCTAGCTTTCTGAACTTACTTTTAAGATACTGTAACAGACATTTGCAAGCCTGCTAGATTATTTCAAAACTGGCCTGTTGGGCAGCAGCATCTGAGATCACTTAAATTTCTGAGGAGGCTTCAGCACTGGTTTTTCCAGACATATGCTCTATTAAATGCTGGCCGTTTTTCTCTCTTTTCCACTTGAGAGAAACAAACCTGCTCTACCTGGCTTCCCCAGATTGCTGGGGCTGTCCTTTGTAGCTTTAAGACCATCTTTCTCAAAGCTTCACCCTTGCATGCATTCTGGATTTATGGTTCTGAAGTTATATGCATAGCAAAGAAGTATTTTCTGTGAGACTTTAAAACGTTACTTTGGTTTTAGTTGTCTGCCTTACTGTCTGTCATTCAGCTTAGTTTACTGTGCTGTTTGCTCAACCTACAAGGGTTGTCTTGTTTTTCCTACAAAAGCCTAATCTTTCTGTCTGTCTGTCCTTCTGACAGGCTTGATATTTTGTGTTGTCCTTTTTTTTTTCCACATTCTTTTCTGTAAAGGCTTAAGGGGGGGTTCCACTGCACCTCTCCATTCTCTGCCTTATTTATCATATATTTTAGTTGCATCAGAGCACGTTCATTCAAATTTATGTCAAGTAGATGATTGAGGAATCCTGTATCTGCATGAACATATCAGTAGTGGATTCCACATTGACAAATATTTCACCTGAAATTGTTTCTGTCATTAAAACCTCACTCAGGAGCTTGTATGTAGACAAGTTTCCCAGTCATTATAGTTGTGATAACACTGTTCTTCTACTGTCTATTTACATTGTCTACCTAGATTGCAAAGCCCTAGAAAAGCCTCCATGTTAGGGACTCCTCTGTCTTCATTGCTTGGAACTGGAGTAGCTGAGTTTAATTGCTAGACGCTTCAAAACAGACCAGTGTTCAAGAAGTTACCAAGTGTTATGGGACGTTGAGCCAATTCAGCGGATTCTCTTTTTGCCTCTAAAAATGAAATTGGAAATAGTGCATAGTTCAAGCAGAATATTAATTTAGTGTGTAATACAATGGAAACTCAGTGCTTGCCTAGTATATTTTTTAAATTTTTAAAATGAAAATATTTTTTACATATTAGCCAATTAAGGGTAGTCTGTGTGGGATTATTTTATGAAAGGCAGTGGGAAAATTCTGAAATAATTTACTCTGCTGTCATTATGCAGTTTGCTGTGAGTTTTTTTTTAAAGCATGTAAATGAAATATTTTTTTACTTGCACAATTATAGTGTTTTAATAATACAGGTGTCTGATTTTCTCCACTTTGAGTGAAATGCTAATTCTGATGTTATTTTATTTTTCTTTAGCCAGAGCAGAGGGTAGTTATGGCCTAGTGTTAGTTTAAGTTACAATGACAAGGTAACATTTTGACCCGCATCTGTTCATCTGCCTAAAAGTGTGCTTTTAGCAATATTTTCAGTATAAATATTATTAAATGTATACAGACGAACAAACGTATGTTCCAGCATTAGTTGCTAGGTATGTGGTGTGCATTGAGACAGATCCCAAACATGCAGAGCAGCGTGTTATCTTACATAGCAGCCTCTTCTCTAAGTACAGTCTGTAGGTTATGTCTCAGCCCCTTTGTAAGTATGAAGATACTTCAAGGTGGTAGCTTGTTAATTCTTGTTTCCAAAATATACTGTGACCTGTGACTATATCCTGTTTTTATGCTTTTGAAGCTAGGAGTTGTCATATTACTATAGATAATATTGCTCTAAAAGGTACAACTGTCTTTGAGACATCTGTCATGTACATGTTGCTGATATATTCAGAAAGTATTGGTGGTACATAAGCCAGCTGTAGATATTGTACTCCATAGGTTTAGTACTGGAAAATGTATGAATATTGTTGGCTCTATTTTGCAGGGTTTTGCTGAGACTAGATCCTTCTCCAAATGACTATGAAGAAAATACAGTGGAATTGTTTGGCTTTCAGTGGGTTACTGAAACGGCATTAGTTGAATCCTGCGAATTTCTCTTTGGATTACTTAGGTATGATAGTGTTTATTTTATAATTAATCCACATCTGTAATTATATCTACTGGGTGTAACAAACTTTTCACATTTTTAATAGTAACATCATAAAAGACTGTGGGTTATGCAATCCATCTAAAAAAGATTAATGCTGTCTGTTTAATGCTCCAGTAAGTGATGGATAAGACACAGATGGAATTGCAGGAAGAAGTACATTGTGTCGCGGATTTTTAATATTATGTGACTTATTATTAAGTTTCTAAGTAGTGTGATGCATATCTTAGGCATTACCAGATAAAAAAAAAATTAAGTATAGTTATTACAACAGAGTGTTGGGGTTAATTTAGAAGGCTCTACCTTCAGAATGTATGAATAGACTATGTAAGATTTCCTTGAATGAGATTGTGCTATCCATATAATTGAAGTTGTCTTTTGAAGATTTTTAGTCCTTTTTTGTGCATAAAGGAAAGTGGAGGTGAAAAATCAAATACTATAAATGCTGGATGCAGTGCTTTCTTCAGTTGTTTGGATTAGGATAGCTTCAGCAATCTCTTCAGATACAGTTACTCAGTGTTTGACTAATTCAATGTAGATGCTTAATCTGGTCAATGCAAATACACAGATCACTGATAATCCTCTTTGCTACTGATAATCCTCAGGATGTACAGCACATACAGAGAGTGGATGGGAGAAGTGCTTTTGTATGATTTCACAAATATATGTGATGTATTCCATCGTTCCTTTCATCACAGTGGATTGGTCCATCCCTTTAGGGTATGACCAAGGATATGATGTGCAACGTGGTTAATAGAGTCTAGCTTATTGGAATGTGATGACATAGATGACTGGAAGTGTATTAAAACTAGTATTATTTAGCTTTGCTAAATAATTTAGCTAAAAGCTTTGATGCAAGCTTTGACTCCACTGTGTTTAAAAAAACCCACAGTGTTAAAAAAAGTGGTAATGGGGGAGATATGATTAAGTTAAAAGTTTCAGCATTTAGTCTGATTTATTAACTGTTCATTAACATAAAATCAGTGGGCAGTGGCACAAGAATGTTGAATTAAATGGCTATTTTTTAAGGTTTTTTTTCCTGTAATATAAACTGCTTTGTAATTGTAATAGAGATGAACATAAGGCATAATGTCTTTTATTGTGGTTTTTAAGCTATTTAAGCTGTACATGCTTTAAAACCTACTGACCTGGTAGGAATAATGGATTTCAACTAACTTGGATATTGAGAGTTTGGTTGCTAAGCTGTCTTTTGGTTTGACAAGTCCCTCTGCAAAGACATTGAGTTCATTTGTTCAATCATAAAATGGAACGGTTTCATTTATAGACCAGTTGACAACTGAAAGTAGAACTCCTCCTTTTTCCACTGTGGAAATCAAATGTGTTAAGTACCCGTTACAATAGTTTTTGAGGATAGGGTGGGTGTAAATAGTTAAATTTATGGAGTATAGTTAATATCTATGTTTAAATACATGCTTACAGAAACCTAGTCTTTTTTCATGTCTAAGATTATACTTAATATTGAAATTAAAAATTATTTACAATTTTTTAACTATTGTAATAAATAATAATAGTATACTATAGAACTGCAAGTTAAAGTAGTAATTTCATGGTAAAAATTCTTACTTATGAGTTTTCTTATTAAAGAAGTGTGAATCAAAGTGAGTGAGACCATGTAACCATTTAAGTGGGTATACTAAGATAGTATATCTTTGATTAATAAACAGAAGTACCAGTTTACCTGTCAGAATGTGTATTTGCAAATCAAATGATTTAATGATTAACAGCCATGAGGATCAATCTTTAAGGTACAAATGCAAATTGAAATTAAAATTATTTATTTAAATAAGAGTATTTTTGTTATGTTTCTTTTGCCCAGTTTGTGCTTTAATTTTATCAGCCCACTGTATTCTGTCTTTTGTCAATTCACTGGAGAGTGTTTTTCTTTTCTTTTTTTGTGTGGCTCCTTTTCTGGTACCTTCCTTCTCTATTCTCCAGTCTCAAAAGCCCTATTTCATAAAGTCCTCCTGCTTTCCAGATTTCCTCCCTTTTCACGTGATTGAAATCCTTGAAAAATCCAGGCAGAAATTCAGGTTTGATTTCAAGACAAACAAAAAACAAAACTCTACAACCCATCTAAATGATGGAAGGGTAGCTGACATGGCTTTATCCAAGGAAGCAGGAAAGAGCTAAGGGAGATCATTTTACTGTGTGTTTGCACTTTAATATGCAAGTTACAACCTGGAGTTTTGTGTCTTTTAGATGCTTCCTATGTCTTTTAGATGCTTCTTATGTCTTTTAGATGCTTTCTAGTTTTCAGGGTTTTCATAATAACATTTGATTTGTGTTATATCCAAGTAGCCTGTTTTAGAATCCTTTGGTAGTTACTGCTTTGACTGTATAAGAAATGAAGCAGAGAGCTCCCTCCTCATTTATGCAGCATTTTCTTTCAAAAGTCTGTCTGACACAGTTGTGCTTTTCATATATTCACTTTAATACTGCTTTATCTCTGTGGAGACTCTACTGGAAGACCACTTGCAAATAACAGTTGTTACAGAATATGGCTGAGTAAATACCTATGCTTACAGCTTTTTAAAAAATATTTGTTTGCAGTGGCACTTAGCTTCTTTAAAAATGTTTTCTTTCCTCTCCAAAACTGAACTGAGCTTTAACTTTTCTAGAGACACCTCCTTTTACTCTACTGTATTTGTTGCTGTTTATATTTTGTACTGGAGTTCAGCCCCTGACCACCCAAAGCAAGAAGCAGGAAAAGCTGCTGACAGAATGCACATTCACAAGTGGATTAATTTAGTGTGTACTGAGTATATGCCATGAGGGCTAACTTTTAGGTTTATTCTGTGGTCAAACATGAAGTTGAGTTATGCTTGTGGAAAGATCACTTGTGGGGAATGGTTTTTGGGGGTTTTTGTCTGTATTGGTGTTTTTTGCCTTCCCCAATATTTAGCCAATTGTTGTAGGGGCTTTTTGGTACTGCATTTAATGATTTAAAAACAAGCAAAAATTCTGTTCAGTGTCATCCCTTCACACTTGGATGTGTCCATTGCCTTCCACTAAAACTCTTTCCTAAGTTACATTTCTGTAAGCTTTTTCTGAACTACAGAGCAAGAAACACCTCTTACCTTTCTCTGTTCCATTTTGACCTTACTAAAGTGGAGTTAAACAACTTATATAAATACCATTAATCTTTGTTTTTCTTTAATTAGGCAACAGATACACACACTGGAAAACCTAGTACAAATGAGTTCATCTGATTTTGGTAAGTTTCACAAATTTAATTTGACACTGCAATAGGCATGTGACTGCCTTTTCATTATAGAAGTAAATTCTCACAGATCACACTTGTGCTTTGACTCTTGACCAAGAGCTTTTGGAGTGTGCCTCAGAAAAGCATATCAGCAGCATAAAACTGCAGTAAGGGTAGAAATATAGTAGGCAACCAAGTGATGTAAGACAGTAGGGAAATAGACTGTGGAAATGTTGGGAGTCAGTTTGGAACCATATTTGCCTGTATGGTAGATGCACAGGGCAATCCTTACCTTAGTGGGGCATTTTGCATTAATTTGACTTAAGGTGTCACCCCTAGAGCAGAATTTGGCAAAACTATTAACTCTTTTAATTAAAACAGGAAAATTTCATCAAACATCCCAATAACTATTTTAGTTACAAAGGTAGTGGCTTGGGATTTTTTTCAGCGTTCCTTTGGCTTACGTTTAAACGAGTTAGTTATATTTGCTTAGTTTAGAGTTATTTACAAACTTAATTTATCTTTGCAGTGGGATCGATAAAATGGGATCACTACAAAATGCTTTGTTTCAATTAAATACTGAGGCATGAGAAGCAGCATGTTTCTGAAGGATTATTGCAGCCTTGGGCTTATTGTAACTTGAAGGCTGAATTACTTAGCAAGTTGAGAAGCTCAGTAATTACTTAGAAATAAACTGTCTATAGTGTCTTCTCGTTACAGATGAAGTGCTAGTGTTCTATGAGTGGAAAATTTTACACATTACTGTTATTTTGTTTTGATATTGTCATGTTCTGCTGTTTAAATAATTGATGTGAATTTATCATCAAGCTTCTTTCATATGCAGTTGTTGATAGTATCTTAAAAATCTAAATTTTTTGACGTAAATGGTAATAGCCTGTTTTAAATTACATTTGAACTTCGATATTGTAGCTGGACACCAAGAAACTGTTCTGTAGTTCTTTTTTTCTCTTAAATTTAAGCACCTGTTTGGTTCTCTTCGCTTCTTTGTATCCTGTTCTTCCACTTGTCAAATGAGCTAGTAAAATGAAGAACTTGAATTTTGTGCTTTGCACCAGGCTTTCTTTCTGAATCAGAGCAAGTTACTGATTCAGCTGTGACTCAGTTCCCTATAGAAGTGGGCTAGTAGTAGAAGGGTGTATAAGGATTGAAGTATTTAAAGTGATCAGGCAGGGTGATGCTAGGTATTATTGATGTCTTAAATAAATGTGCTGTCACCACTGTTTAAAACCCCAGTTAAGAGTTTTGGCTCAGTAAATCTATGTTATACTCTGTGTTTATATAGATACCAATATTGTACATTTGATTTCATTTCCTATCAGTCTTGATGAGCTTTGAATACTTCGTACTGAGAACAGTGTAATGTAGAAGCCACGTAAAAAATACTGTAACAAAATTTTGCTTAAGCAAAACTTCTGAGGAATTTAGAATACAGTATTTGTTATTGCTACAAATCAGCAGTAACATCTACAGATAATTACTTTAGAACAGAGTGAATCGATCCTCTTAAACTTGTGGTTCATTACCATGGCAGATGCTATGGCTTCTGACGTGGTGCAGGTAGGCTGTACACTGGAATATTCTGGTATTTGTACCAGTTGATTTGCTTTGCCCCCTGAGTGTTGTTGCTCAAAAGATATTGAGATAAGCTTGTATGCACAAAGCATTATTTGTGGGGTCTGTAACAAGTGACTTATGTGAACTTCCAAGTTAAGGGGAGAAGATGGGGGGAAACAAAAGGGAGAGTGAGAGCAAGATTAAAAAAAGGGAAGACTCCCCAGTGGTCAGCTGGGGAGAGGAGCAAAGACAACTGTCTTTCCCTGGATGTGCAGTCCAGTGTAGTAGGTGACCAAGAGTTTGCCCTGCATCTCCTCTAGTGTGATAGTTCCATTTGGCCCTGCTAAAGGTCCTCGTTTGATGCTTGTATTTAAGATGCTCTCAATAATCAGCATGTGTGCAGTCAGACTGCTTGGTAAGCCTTTGTGTGTATATATATTATTGGGCAATAATTATTTGGTATTTAAATGACATATTTGGTTTGTTATGCACCAAGTTTCATCTTTCTCTAATACAAGCTGAAAGCTACAAGGCAAGGTGTAGGAAAAAATAAGGAGTGATTCTCACACAGTGGCAATAACTTCCAGTGAATCTCTGCTCTTATAGGGGTGTTTGAGCTTGCAGGTGCTAGGTGAGGATGGTAACACCATAAGAACTGCTTCAGAGAACAAAGGAAAGGAGACATATAGTCAGAATAACTGCCTGAAAGGATACAGAGCTGCAAGTGAAAGGCAGGATTTGTGAATGGGTGGCTCTTAGCATTATACATCTGAAGGTTCTGTGCAACAATGTGATGCTTCCAAGGAAAAGTTACAAAGTGTATTTACAAATAAGTCCATCAAGAGAAAAGGGGGCTGATAAACTGTTTTACCAATGTCTTTACTGAAGGTGTCTTGAAAGCAGTCAGGAAGCAGGGCAGTAGGGCTGAATGATTTCTTCTAGCACTCAGTACTGCCCTCACCTTTCCTGCGGGCCTTTTTTTCTATCTGTATCTGGAAATGTGCCTGAGATGGTAAGATAAAGAATCCCTCTGGCAAGATGACATTTAGAAGTGGGTGTTTACCATCAGTTACCTCCCAGCTTGTCCTCAGAGAGTGTCTTTGCAGTGGTTTGGTTTAATTACTGTGGAGAATGCAAATGTTAAACGAGCCGTGGTGTGGTCACATCTGCTTTAAGCTATTGATCTCTTTTACTTCAGGTCAAGCTGCGCGCTTGCACTCTGAAGCAGAGAGCATCAGGCATCAATGTCTTAAGTTTTTGCACTATGTGAAAGTTTTCATCTTCAGGTGAGATTTACACACATTCTACTAACTTGAGTATCAAGCTTTGTGTAGGTGATTATTACTGGTTTTCTGATTCTGTGTATTTTTGTCTACATTCAGGTATCTGGAACCCCCTAAGGTGGAAAATGATGGAATGCTCCATCCTTATGAAGAACTAGAAGCTCAGTTACCATCGGTGTTGGTGGAAGAGCTTCATGCTTTGACTGTGCACACTGGTCACCTTTGTGAACTTCCTAGTAATGTTCTGGCAGCATTTACTATTCAAAATCAGGCAAAGGTTGATGTCTCTTTAGAATTTTAATTTTTTATGTGGCATTATGTATTCTTGATAAATTCATAAATTTTGGCTTAATATAAGTTAATCTTTCTGGTTTGGGTTTGTTTTTTTTTTTTTCTATATTGAGTGCCATCCTTTACTTGGCATACACAACTAATGAGATCTGGATTTGCTGTTGATGTTTTTATTTATCTATTTATTTTCATTCTATAGCTTTAGAATTCTTCCTATACTATACAAATGATAGTACCAGTTACAGGTAGATAAGTAGGCTTGAATTAGCATAGCTTGTTTAAAAAAATTACTTGGTGTTTGTCTGTAGTAATGTTTAAAATTTCTGAGCTTCCCAGTAGGAGGGGCATTTTTTAAAAAATACATTCTGAAACCTGACTCAGAATGGGTAAAGATCTTGTATACAAAGAAAAGTGCAGATGTGGAAGGAGGCACGGCAGCATTAAACACTAGTGAGGTATACACTGTTAGGATTTGTGCATACACATATCATAGCTAATGCTTTCAAATCTTTTATAAAGACAAGAAAGGAATTTCTGTCTTATGTTGTATAAATTAGTATCTGGAGAGGAATGATCAACTGAGAAGCAGCATTTTGAATCTTTTTTTGTTTAGCTTGTCAGTAGGGCCACTGTTGAGCTGATGAAAGAAACAGTAATTTCAAGTAAACTCCAAAATTTTAGTATTCTCTTCCTTAAAGTTATTTCAAGAGCTCACTTTAGCAGTTTGTGTGCTACCTAATACTTTTCTGTAAAGAAAAGGTTAACTAAGGGTGTTGTAATTTGTGAAGCTTGAATCAAAACTTGATAAATAGCCTCTTACGGACAGAATTGTAATGAAATTTTTTTGTTTGTTTCTTTTTTTTTCTTGAACGGAATGGCATATTTGTATGTTACATTTCATTTGATCATAGATATCCATAATGTTCTTTGCAGGCCATCTTAGAATGTCAAGTCCACCCATTACTCCAGCACCTGCATGTTCTCCCCTAAACCGTGTCCCCAAATGCCACACCCATATGTTTTTGAACACTTCCTGGGATAGTGATTCCACCACTTACCTGGGCAGCTTGTTCCAAAGCCTGGACCACCCTGTCTTAGTACAGTATTCAGAATTCACTAAAGAAATGTTAAATATAAGTAAATGTATTTCTAATTACAGGTCTTTCCTCCATCGTGGCACTTACTACATCTCCATTTGGATATTAACTGGCTAGTATTAGAAGTTCTTCATGTACTAGGTGAAAAACTGATGAGTAAGTATGCAGGCTTTTTTCTTGAACTTAATTCTTTACATATGACTTACCTAGTTTTCCCATCTTGATTTGTCCAGAATCAAAACTAATTATGGTGGTTTTTAAGCATAGCTGTATTGAATGGGGTAAACTCAAATTTGGTAAAGGTAGGTTCTTTGTGACTCATCATGTGGCTCAAATTAAATAAAATTGTATTAGGAATTTGTTCCGTCAGAACAAAGATCACAAAGTTCATACTCAACTGGTGCAACATACTAAATATTTAATAACAATGCACTTCTTGACATCACAAATAAAAATGCGTTTACAGATATCCAGAATGCATAACAGTGAATTTGATGAAAACAGTGTAGGAAGTGTCCAGGGATGGACCAGAACAAGGATTCTCGGAGGAGAGAACCTGTATTGTTAACCATGTGGAACACTAAGAAAATATTGAGCAAAAGAAGCCTCAGTCAGGAAAGTTTATAAAAGTACAGCAAGAAAAGGGCAAGGCAATATCTTTTAAAAAAAATTTTATAAGGCTTTAAAAGGGCAAAAAGTAAGTTGATAAGAGTAAGCTGTTCATTGAAGTTAGATTAAAAAGGTCATAGAATGCAATTGTAAAACTAAATTTCAGAGTAGTTCAGTTTGCTGAAGAACTGTTAAAATACAGAAGAGAACTTCATTTGCTTTGTGAGGCTTATATCTATTTTCCATGTCTATTCTACCAAAATAAATCACAAAAGTGTGTTTTCTTCTATAATCAGTGTGTCACTGCAACCATACCTTCCCTCATGCCTCCCAATTATAAATTGTCAATATAAATTCCAACAGGAATTGCAACAGTTGAAGTGATGTTGAGGTATAGAAAGAATGCAGTATATGTTTAGGCCAGTAACTGGTGTTGAATCTGAACACTTGGATTAGCTTTTGCCTGCTCCGAGCGCTGTCACAACACAGCCTTGCTCACATTAACACATTTTCTCTGTTTCTGCATGTCTGTGTTACTGGATAGTGTATGGGTTGGCTTTCTGTTCTATAATTCTAAGTTTCTTTTATGATCCATTGTGGGATAGCCTGTTTTCCTTTTTTAGAGCATTTTGGAGAAAGGGTAATGAAACTGTTGAAGGAAAGGTATTCTCCAGAATTCAGTATTTATTTTTAGATAATGTTCTGAGTAATAATGCAGTAATCTAGCTTTGTAAGACAAAGCTCATGATTTTTAAGAATAAAATTTACTAGTTGAGACAGTAATATCTCTGCATGTATTATCTTGTATTCTTATGTGCCTTTTAGAATTCCTTAGGTTTTTATCTTATTCTGTAAAGTGTTCTGAGTGGAAACTTCACACTGCCGAGACCAGTGGCAGGATAGTGGGCTCAGGGCTTCACCTTACATTTCCAGGAATAAAATACAAGCTCATTCTACGTATCATCTGCTCCACTGGTGTCAAGGGGGTTGTACTGTTGAAAAGCTTGTGGGATAAGATCTTGCAGCCTCTTAACTTTACCATTTCATCTGTTAATGCCTACAAATGCTCAAGTTGGAACATGATCATGCCAGCTTTTTACATCAACACATCCAAAGGAAAGTGTTAGACCTCTCCAGAATTGTTTGTCATCAGCTTGCATATCTGCAAAACATGTCATGATTCCAGAACATGCGCACTGGCATGTGACAAAGTGGAACTTGCAGATAAATAAATCTTTATTCCTCTGCAAAATCTGTGCCAATAAAAGGCTGTAAAGTGCCAAGCTTTTTTACTGTCAACCTGAATAATACCAGATTTCCGTGCAATGATGAAGGGATTATCTTGAATTTAGGATGAGCTTTCTCACATGAATTTATAAATTAAAATTACATACAGGTCAACAAGCCCATTCTAAAATATATATGTATTGGAAACGAAATCCTCTCTGTCTTATATTCCTACAGCCAGACCTGAAACTAAACAGTTCTACTTTTCTTCTGCGTTTTAGGACAAGTTGTATATGCTAACCATTTCATAAATCTAACCGGAGAGAATTTAACCAGTATCAGTTTATTTGAAAAACACTGTGGAAATCTCATATCTGATTTAATAAGCTTGGCTATCAACAAGTATACGAAGGTAACTCTTTTTCTTTGTATAGAACATGGGTACTTAGATTCTTGTACTGGGAACCATATGAATTGGGTATTGCACCAGTGCATAGATGACTTCTTACTGCTTAGTTCTAAATGTTACGTATGGCTTTGTATCTCCATGTTTTAAAGAGTGTTATTTGTTAGGAGCTCAAATTGTGTTATATTTATTCATGACCATCTGGCAGTTGAATGAGAGAGTAATATTGAAATGCACTGTGTACAGAGCAGAAGTGAGTGCCACATTTCCTAAGTTCAGTATTCCAGGTTTAATGCCAAACATGGCACAGTCTAAAAGGTTTAGATAGATGCAAAAAAAAAAAAAAAAAGTCTTTTCAAACTCTCTCAACAGGAACAAAAAGAGAATAACACTAATCCTGGCAGTAAGCTAACTGGACACTTAGAGAATGTCATATTACAGTTTATTGTTGCAGTGTGCCTGTTTCCACCACCTCATCTTTTTGTTACAGCACTTCTGCATTTGTCATGGGAAAACTTGTCCATCTCTTCTCTTTTTCTTTTTTCTTTTTCTTTCCTTCTATAGCTGCAGTATTTTTCTCACTTGTTTTGAGCACTCCAAAGCTAGAAAGTCGTAATAACTCCCTATAGCAGCCAGTAAAAGAGCTGTGTAATCTTTGTGTCATTGTGAAACCTGCTTGAGATAGACATGTGTGGTCCATAATGCAGAGCTGAACTCTGAGAAGAAGTAGCAGTGACCACTGTATAATTTATATTTTCCTAGTACAAAAACGTAAAAAATAGACTCCCTCTTCTTCATATTACTTTTGAGGGTGGGAGGAATGGCTGTACTAGCATTTGATAACTGTTCTGTTAAAACACCTTCATGTAGAGAACTGTTACCTTTTAAAATCAGTATTGATCTATTAAATTATCAGATAATACTGCGAATTTGTTCAGGTTTGACCAAATACATCCTCTGAGAGAAGGCAGGCCACAACCAGCCCTCCCCCACCAGGTTCGGGAAAAATAAATTTTCCTCGAAGGAAAGTGAAAGAGATAAAAACTATTTATTTAACAAACACACAGGAAAAGAATAATAATGCTAAATGATAAAACCTCTCACTCTGCTGAGAGAAACCTGGGAAAATTCTGAGTCCTTCCGTAGATCTCTCTCTCCCCCTCCTTGGAGCTGGGATGGGGTGGTGGGCCCACCTCCAGGGCCAAGGCCTCAGTGGAAATTCCTCCTGAGGCATTCTGATGTTGAAACAGTCCAGAAGAGAAAAAAAAGAAAAAAAAACAAAGTCCCAGGAAAACAAAAGTTCAACTCTGTCTCTCTCCGGAGAAAAAAAGAAGCTGAAAAACTGGCCAAAAACAAACAGGGTCCTTTCCCCACTCCTGCTCTGCTGCTGCAGCTGGAAAAAAAAGTCTCTATCTCTGTATGACCTTGAACAAGCTGCAAACTGCTTTGAAGAAGTTTTGCTCAGGTTTTCCTCCTCCCTCTCAGCCTCAGTTTAAAAGCATAGAAAGGCACAAAATTAATTCCTGGGCATGGGCAGCGATAGGGGATACACATCACAAAGTCACCCCAAGACATTCCACCCCTTATCTCATATCATTGGCTCAATGCCCAAAAAGTAATTTCTCCCCTGACAAAAGGCAAATAGAGGAGAATAATGTTTTGTAAAAGAAAGTTCAAATAGTATCTGTTGAACATTTTGCTTGATGGTAGGCTTGGAAATGACAGATGATAAAATGACAGATTTGACGTACTTTTACAGAGCCACATTACAAAGAGAGAAGATTGTTCTGCCACTGCTTTTTCTTAAGCTCTCTCTAGGTGTGGGCCACAGCTCAAATTAGTTCTATTTGACGTTAATTTCTGAAGCGAAGCTTGCACTTGAGCTGGTGACTCCTATAGCATGCTAATCATTGCTAATGATGGAAATAGCATCCCTTAAAATTGTTGAAAATGCAGCTAATACCCCTAGTAGGTGACACCATCAGCTCATCACTAAAACATGTCCTTGGGCTTTTGGCTGAAAACATTCATGAGTGCAGCTCTTAACATTTATGGATATCTCTGGAAAGAAAGACATAAACTCTAGTCTTCCAGACTGATATTTTCAGATTGGTTTCTTGGGCAGCTCTGATATTAAGATGCTTGACTTGGATTGTGTACTGAGCCCAGTGTGCTCTGAGACATATTTGCCAGAGAAATACTTATCTGTGGATATCTTCTGTCTTCAGCAGCCACACCTGTGGCACCAGAGCTTTATTGTCCCAACGACATCACAGTTTGGGGTTTTAAACATTCTTACCAAGATGCTGAACTGAGGATGTTGCAAGAGGAAGTCCAGAATATCTCTGAAAACAACATATCTTGGCTATCCTTAGTCTAACCAATATCTGTATCATGTCTTGCTTTGCTACTACTACCCAGAGTCTATCCTAAATGGATACTGCACATTTCCTGCAGAAGAGATCCTGCGATCTTGTAGAATAGCACAGTAACAGATGCAAACAGTAGATGAAGAAACCCTGTTGAAGAAACCTTGCTGCAACAACTGATAGTCCACCTAGAAAGCATGAAACTCATTTGTAAGATAGTTTCTATGCCTAAAAATTCTATAAAAACCTCCACTGTTACAGTAATAAGTAGACTGCTCATTTCCAATGGGTCTCTTTTGCTCTTTTGTGGTGAGTCATAACCAGAATTATTTTTGAGGCACTTCAGTTTTGGGAAGTTAGTAATTAAATAATGAATTTTCTAAGAGACTTTAGTGGTCATACTGTTTATTCTCAAGATAACATTTACATTAAATTAGTTCAGGTTGTTGAGGGATTCCTGTAACAGATCTTTAGCTAAAAGTGTGGGGAGAGAGAAGGCCATGTGAAGTACTGTGAGTATATGTGGAAAACGAATAAAGAATTATTTAAAATAGGTCTACCATGACAATTTCATAGGATAAACAGGATTCTTGAGAGAGAAAAAACAAACTGTGTCGCATTTATATATACATGCAAGTTCATATTTATAATTAAATGTTCAGTATTTAAACCTGATTTGGAGCTGTATGAAACTGTAGTTGTAAACATATTATTATGTAACATATCATATGGATGATAAATAAGAAGTTTGCATCCTAATAGAATATTATACAGATTTGAAACTATTGGTGAGGTACTTGTTCTAATTGTGAAAATGTGGGTTTTTAGTCATTCACTCCCACTTCTGTAATGTCTCACACAGCCACTGCTGTCATGGGCATTGCATATTTTGATATAACTTTTAATTTACACTATTAGGTTTCCAAATTTAGAAATTATTTTAAGTGCCGGTATGATTTGAGAATAGTGCATGAATGGATCAGAAAAAACAGAAGGATATAAAAACTCAGGATCCATCTCATCAGATGTAGATGTCTAGGAGTTAGTTGGCTAAACTAGTCACCTGAGGTACTTTTTATTGTCATGGAAGGATAACAACAGTTCTGCAATGAGTGAGATTAATTACTCTCTAGGTACCTATTCCCCTCTGTTTGCTTTAGAGAGGTGTAGGTTGATTATTCGAACTTGGACTACTCATTGTTTAGGGATAAAATGAGTATAAGCTGCTTTGTCTTCACTCTTTTCTTTCTACATTGTGTCCTTGCTGAAGGTAAAAGGTGCTGAATTATGTTATTTAAACAAAGCTTTTCACAATTTTTGCCAGCTCTGAATACAGTTCAGTGGGTTCATGTGTCTTAGGATAGAATAAGTATAGTTTTGTCTATAGTATGATTATTTCAAATACAGTTCTGGTAGATCATGAAAACATAAAAGCATACAGAGATTTTTTTTTTATGTATTTAGCAGTTCCTTTTGCTGTTTTGTTTCACAATTCAGGGAATGTAAAATTGAAAGATGAATCACAAGAAGACTGTTTTGCATTTGAAATGCATCAGTCTGAGTGAATTTTGTTAAATATGGAATAGTAATCAAATAACGTACATGACTTGAAATATGCTGTTTTCTGCATATTAAAAGAATGCCTTGCAGTAAATTTACCGAAAAGCAGATTTTGTGAAATGTTGTGGGAACATTAACATCCTCATGCCAACAACAACATATTCTACTAGCATTATGCCTAGTCATTAAGGATTTTTCAGTTAAAAATAACAATAATAGCTATTAAATAATTTGAAATCTTTTTCTTCTCAGGAACATAAAGAAAATCTAATCAATCATTTTCTTTTCCTTACTGTCAGACAATGAATCAGTATTTATTGTAATTTCTTTTCATTTAGAACATGGAATGCTGTTTTTATTCAATTAAATGATGTTTGAGAGTGTATCAGAAGAAACTAGGAAATAACGCAACCTGTAACTTATATAGAATTGGGAAAGAGTCTATGTTGTATGAGAGAGATATTTTGGATGTTAGTGAAATAATTCACCTTTGAATGTGTAATTGTAACTATATTATTTACCTGAAAAAAAAAAAAAACCTCAAACCAAACAGCCAGGACTAGAGGAAATATTGATATATAAACCACAATTTTAAAAATAACACTTCTGTGAATAGTTTTACTCTATATTCTCTTTCAGGTGCGACCTTCTGAGGCTCTTACTAGTAGCCATTATCCATGTACCTGCATTAAAGAACTATGGATTCTACTTATTCAGCTGCTGGACCACAGAAATAAAGGGTCTTATACAGAGGTAAAGGAAGAATATTGTTATATGTGCAGTAAGGCCACCAAATGTTCCCATATGGCCATGAACGTGCAGATCTGATGGTAGAACTGAACCTCGTATTTGCTCCAGGAGAACTGCATGCTAACTGATGCCTTGGGCCACTGTCTTGAATGTGCATGAAGTCCTGGTTCTAGGTTTGCAATGTACTGTTGGATTATGACCTAGGTCATTGATAAGGAGTGCTCTCAGTGCTAAAGAAAGCAAAGCAAAGGAATAGACTGTGAAAGTTCCATTCTTTTTATGGAAGAAAAAACCACAGCCATGTTTACTTATTTTTTTTAAAAATTATTTGCAATTTTTGTGATATGTCATGCAATGACTCATCTCCAGGCATTAGAAATATGGGTACAGTCAGAACAATGATCCAGCTAGCCCATGTTTCTGTCTTTGTTACCCATCTATACAAGAACAGCCTGTGTATGGTTTTGAATCTTGTAGTTACTGACTTCTCTAGATGCCTCCTTATATTTCTGTTGGAAATCAGCAAATCATTACCTGTTCTTCTTTGTTATACCAGTACAACCTTATATGCCTCTTCAGTTTGTTCTTTTTTTATCTGATATATCCTACTTTCTGCCTTTTGTAGGCTGAAGAGTCTTACTTCTTACAGTAATTGTTTTTTTCAGGTGCCATTGTTTTCCTGTGGTCATTGTCACCCTTCTCTGAATCTCTTTCCACATTACCATATCCTATTTTGAATAACAGAGTGCCAGGATTGCATGCAGTATTTCAAGTATGGGTTAGGAGGCCATGTGATTTTATACATTGCATAATGATGTTTTCTGTTTTGTTCTTTTCCTTTGCTGATATTTTCTAGCATTTTAATTTTTCTTTCTTTGATGGTTGGAATTGAATTGATGTTTCTCTGAATGAATATTAAGAAGTGGAAAAATCCTTTGAAAGTTTTCTGAAGTAATCTTTATAAGAACCAAGTGGCCATCTGTGCTATGAGTACAGTTCACTTAGTACAGAATTAAGTACTTCACAGTAGAGGGTTTGCACTGATGGTTGTTTACTTGTTAATGACAACACATATAAAGGTGGACAGCACAAGTGAAACTGTGTTGCTGTTAAGCATTTGCACTGGCAGTAGCACTTTGCAGCTAAGTTAGCATCAGGACCCAGGTAAGGTGGGTGAAATACACGTGCAAAGAAGTCCCAGAGAGCTTCGTTAAAACTAGGAAAGATAGGCAAAGCCTGTAAGAAATAGTAATATTGTGTTATAGACAAGGGTCTGAGTCAAAGAGAATTAATCAGTTTCTCAGTGCTGGAACAGACTGTGACAAAACAGAACTTCAGTTTGCTGTCTTTCAGATTGATTCTCTACCATCTACTATATTCCTTTTGGTTAGGTTAGTCTGGAACTAGAAATTTTTCAAAAATATGCTATAACAAGTCTTCATTAAAGAACTCTAACCTTTCTCTTGTGAGTGTTGGAGCACCATCCTGTCTGCATGTCATCAATCCATCTGCTTGTAATTTTGCCTGTGAAGTATTGCAGTGCATTCTTGCTGGTGACCCAAGCTTGTCCTTTCACATTGCTTTCTACTGACATTTGAGAGGGGACTTTCGAAGGTAGCCCTGAGTTTTCTGTGGTAACACTGACCACTGCTTTTTGTTATTTTCTTTAAATGGCTCATCTTGCTTGTTCTCTGTAAAAGCAAATTAATCAATAGGACAGTGTTGTAGAGGAAATTGTTAGCATAGGTTTTGTTATTGAACACAGTTCAAATTAACTTTTGTGTTTTCTACAGGGTTTCTGGAGCTTGATGAACACAACCCTAAAGAATATCTTTGAACGGCCAAGTACTTCTGAAAGTGTGTCTGGGTTTGAAGCAGTTCCATGTAAAGACCCACTGAGTTTTAGCTGGTGGATTATGAGTCATCTGGCACCACTCTACCAGTTCGACCGTAATGGAAATCTAGATGAAAAGGTGGGTATGCTTTTTTCTAAATACTTAAGAGTTATTATAATTGATTTTGATCTCTTTGGTTATTTTTGTTGACAGAAAACAGTTTGTTTTCTAATGCAGGAATTTTCATACTCTTTAAAAGAAGTTGGTTTTAGGTTTGTACAAGTTGGTAAATGTTCTAGGAGCCCCAGACACATTCCTGTTATACACAAGATATTCAGTAGAGAGCTGCATGAAGGAAACTTGAAATATCCCAACTAGTTAGTAGCACATATACTTAATGATGTAGCATATGTTTTAAGACTGCCTGCAGCATAAATGCTTCACTGGGTTTGTTGTTTAGGAATTGAACACATTCGTTTGTGCTGTATGAGGTATAAACCTCAAACATTGACTGTGTAATTATTAATGCCACTTATTTTTTTGAAGTGGTAGCTCTGCTCTGGATAAATTTCAGTCTGTCTGTCTGTCTTGCATTGCCTTTGCATCACAGCAATAGCATCGTAACATGCATATATATTTGTGTATACAGCTTAATTTTTATGTTGGTGTGCTACCAAAAGACACTGTCTAATGACTTAAAGTTTCAGTTTAGGAAACTTGCACTTGCTGAGGCAATTCATCCATTTTGAGATGAGAGGAAGCTTATTAGAAGCGAGTGAGATAGATGAAGATGCAGAAATTGGGGGTTTTGGGGTGGTTTTGGTGTAGTTTGTTTTGTAGTAGGTTTTCACTCTCCAGTAGTGCTTTTTGAACTAGGGAGAATCTGGTCATGCCATCTTCTGTTGCTCTTCCTTCTGTTCTTTTATACTGTTATTGTTACTCTTTTTTTCTGTTTGTTTTGGTTTTGATTTTTTTTTTTTTTTTTTTGGCAGGGGAGGATGTTGGTGGTCTTCTTGTTTGGTTGGTTTTGGGGTTTTTTTGTCTGGTGGCTTTTTTAACCTTTCAGCTGCATTGCTCATATTCCCTAATTTGCCAAGCATAAGCTCTGTATGGTGTCTTCCACAAACTGGGCTTAATTGCCCTTTATTGTGAATTGTCTTATTTGTAATTTAACGTGCATATTAAAACTGGAAAGGCTGTACCCTCTTTCTGTTAAAATCTGTCCTGTGATTTCCATTCCTGATTTAGGAGGAAAGGTTAAAACCTGGAAACGTGTTTGCGAACTGTAAATCTATAAAAAGAGAAGAATGATCACATTGGTTGAGCAATTTGTTTTGATAACTTAAAATCCTTCTCCTTGTCTTTAGATTTTTAAAAGCATTAGTATATAAACAGAGAATGAAATAAAAATGTTGAAATTCTGTGAATACTTACAATCCTAAGAAAAATTAGATTTTCCAATAAAATTAAGAATTAGTTGGGTTTTCTGATCTGCAAATTTGTAAAAAAAATTTAAAATATAGCAAAGGTGTGCTTGAATACTTAGTTGAAAAACTCATGAGCGTGTCTGTTCGCTAGAGGACTTGGCCCATGTGGGATGCTTATGCTGCTTCTCTTTGCCAGTTGACAAATCCTTTAGGATGCCATGGCTGGCAGCTTGTTATCATGTGGCAGAATGAAGCAACTTCTTGCACATTTATACAGTGTAAAGTTGCAGACCAGGTCTGATTGCTGCACTGCAGGTTGTCTCAAGTTTCCCTTGGTTTTGCCCCGCTACTACGTGGGTGGGAGAGGGACAGAGTCCAAAGCGTATTATAGAGGGACCTTGGAAGATAGAATAACTACACTCACTCTTTCTTAGAAAGCGAGGAAAGGTTATTCCTAAGTTAAATACAGAAATCACACATTTGTACTTGGTTTCTTATATTTAATGCCATAATCCAAATACAGTGATACTGATTACTTTGATCATTGTGGCTTTTTTCCTATAACTCACACTGATAGATACTATGTATTTAGCCTCATGAGAGATTTTTTTTTTTTTGCCCCAGGCATGATATTATTTACATAAGCCAAGAAAAGATGTAGAATGGAAAAAAGGATTCCTGTTGTTGTTCTTTTAAAGTAGGAATCTGAGACACAGTGACAGGAAGTGACTTGCCCAAGATTAAATATTAATTTTTCCTTAGAGCCTACCTGGGAGAAGAGACTTTCCAAGTCTTGATTTGTAAATCATGAGACTATCCTGTGCATGCTCCTCTTGATGTTTCCAGTAGTCTTTATGTTCAAACTGTTAGCTGTACTTTGTATTTCTGAGTGTTACTTTGAGTTTGTCCAGGGATCCCTGTTCTCGTACAAAAGAAATCTTATCAGTATCATTAGGGCCTTTTCACCCACAGTAATATAATCTGTCATAGACAGTTAATAGTAACCATCCCTTTAGGTCCTGTCCCCCTCCTTGAATTGCAACGTCAAATATTTTTTGAACATTATAAGGTAAAATAGTCTGTGATATGAATTTGTGAAGTCAGTAGAATTACATGAGGACTCAATGTAGTCCAGTGTAGTCCTGTTTTGTTGATTAAACATCTGATGCAATGGCTTTGTGACACATGCTTTCTTTTAATTAACTGTGATCAGAAGTGGGAGGGTGATGTGTCATAATGATGGTTATTCATATGCTCTAGCAAAAATTGCCTCTAAGCCTATGTCATCTGTGGAAGATTTTCAATTTTTTAATGTGGTCTCCATGGCCGTAAGGTTGTTTTGAAAGCTTTTAAAATTCTAAATAGGTTTCAGACTTGCTTCTTTTTATTTTTTCCCTTTTAGCTCATATAATGCAATTTCAAATATGCAGTGGTTCATATATATTGAATATATATTTCACATACATGAAACCACATTTTTAAACTAGAAAATTTTGGACAGATTTCTTAGAGACTGTTCGGTACATGTCTCTTTCCATATTCCCCTGTTCAGGTCCCACTTCACTCTTCTGAAAAGCAGGATTTGTATATTTAAAACTCAAATGGGACCTGATGAGAAATTTGCTACTTCTGAACGTTGCAGGGGTCAATTTTAATATCCTATGGGCTAAGGTAATATAGGCAGAGTTACTTGGGGCTAAGAATTCTTGCCTTTGAATAGAATAATCTGAAATGACTGTGTGGAAAGATATGCAAACATGGACTTCCAGCTAAGAAGCCTAATATTGCTTTTCCAGGTTAGTCCTTGCAAAAGTTTCTTTCTGCAAATTCAGCTCAAGCTTTGGTTTTAGCAGCACTTCTATGCACTGTAAGGTCTCTGGGTTCTGTTGATTTTTAGGATTCTCTGGGGGTGGAGGGAGGATGTTTTAAGCCACGAGGTTTGGAGTTGAAGATGTAGATTCTACATATTCTTTGACAGGGATAGACTGTAAACAATGGTAAACAGGTGCTGTGCTGTATTGCCGGTGCAGTAGGGAATACTGTTTGGATCTAAATCGATTGGGATTTAAATGAGACAAGTCTTTTAAAATATAGATACAATTGTAACTAAAAAGAGTGCAGCAGGTGGTTGGTGCCCATCCTTCCTGAGTTTGGGCTGAACCTGTGTGCACTCCTGTAATCAATATCCCAGGTGGTGTCAGGAGTTTGCCCTAGATTGCTCCAAGATCTTGTAAGGTGACCTGCAGACAAGCTGGAGCTTTGGCAATAAACACCTGCTGTATAAAACGTGTCCTTGGTCTATGGTACTGCTAAAAACATGTGCTAAGCAGATTGATCCAAACATTCAGTGCTCTCATAGATATTTAGTGTTAACTCTAATATCTACTCATGGCTGCTAAAACTGGCGTTTTAGTAGTTCCTTAGCTTTACTTGAAATCTGCAGTAGGATGTTGCCTGTGTGTAGGTATTCACATAACACCAGGCTCTAAAATACAGCAGTCAAAAATCTGATGTAAATACTGGCCAGATCTGTCTGGAAATGCTGGTTGTGTACTTCCTGGATTTACTTGTTATTGAAGTGCTGCCTTTACTCTTTCGCTATCTATTGATGCAATGTCCTCTCCTGACAGGGTGCTAGCTCTGGTTTCATGCTACAGAGCCTTAGGCATCAGTAACAGCTTAAATCCTGTTCATCACCCCAGGCATGATGTGCCATCTGCTGTTCTGGCACAATTATTAGTGTCCCTCTTCTGTGACCTAAGTCAGGCCCTGTTCCTTTTCTCATTCTTTCTTCTTCTCCTAAAGCTCTGTGTTGATTCACTGTTCTTGCTCTGAGTCCCACAAACAGAAGTACCAGAACTACTGAGCAGTGGCATGCTACAGTTGTGAGGGCAGACAGAGGAGCTGTCAGGATGAGGAAGAAGCAGTGTGTATTTCTTAACTGATATGAGTCAAGTTCCTGAATCATGCAATTACAACTTTAGTGTAACTTTCTGTAGATCTGTCCTTTCATTTATATTTGTTCCATAAACAGTCTATGGACTGTGACTTGATAACTATTGTCTTTCAGTATTCTCTTTTTCTTGTGGTGCAAAAATGTAAAGTCACCAAGTAGTCAAATACTGTTGGATGAGTATTAGTGCATTTTTTAAAAGAATTTGTTTTTTAAATTATCTTGGTACTTTCTGGAGTTCTGTGTGAAACTGTCACCAAGTCGCACCATTGACTAGTTTGATCAGTAGTGGAGGAGGATGGAGCACAATGGTGTCGCTGCTGGAAAGTAGTTATATTTCAATTACCAAAGCATAAAATGCTCTTTATTGTAAGTTCTAAACTGATGTTTAAAGGACAGCTATCTGCAGAATAATGTACAAGGCTTAACAGTTCTGGTAGTGGAGGAAACAAGTAAGGCAGGACAATGATGGAAGTACTATGTTCACACATCTGCTTATCTACAGAAGCTATATACATAGCTGAGATGATTGTTGGATCTCCTAGAAATGTAAATGTGTTGGCCTGGTTGCCTTTTCTTTTTTCTCGAGAAAATGGCCTTAGTTGCAAAGCCTTCTACCCTTTTCTTTTCCACTTTGCATAAATAAATGGAAAAGAAAAAAAGCAAGAAAATGTGAGATTGTACATTTTTTCCCCCTCTTACCCCTTATAGCTTCCTTTTTACAGAACATTAGAGCAAGAAACTGTGAGACATACTGCTTGGACTAATAAAAAATGCCTGAATGTTTTGCTTCTCCATTAAAAGTGAAGGCTGGGATTGCAAATGAGTCACTTAAAGTGGTTGCATACTTTTTGTTTTTGGCAGTTTATTAGCTTTCTGAGGGCTAATTTTTGGGACAGATATCGATTACTTTCATATAACAGAAAAGCTCTTTTTGATTATGACTACAGTATGCTGTCGTGACATTAAATATTTCTGGAAATATTTTGCCTGCTTACTTTCATGTTACTACACAGTGCTTCCTGTAATAGATACAAATGCTGTTTCATGTTGGTAATTATTTTTCAGAAACCTGTAAGGGATACAAATGCTATTTCATGTTGATAATTATTTTTCAGAAACAGAAGGAGTCCAATTGGAAATTTGTGGAAGAACTCCTTAAAAAATCCACTGATGCTCAAGTAAGTGTGTCAAGGAAAGAATAATGAACAAGGAAAGTGTCAGGATGCTTTCAGGAAAATAGAGTGCATGGAACAAAGTCCAACTAACAAATGTATTTTTGGAGTTGTAGTGTTTTTATCACTGGTAAATGAACAACCTTGACATAGCTGAACTATGACAGTGTACAGTTCCCTCCTTGTTAGCGGTTCCACTTGCTTTAAAGTGCTTGTGCTTGATGCTAAATTGTCAGATAAAGAAAAAAGATAATTATCCTGGAAGGGTAGTATATGGCTTCTCAGACAAGATGTATTCAGAATAAGAACAGGATGCTTAGAAAATGTAAACCAGATACTGAATGTAAGGATATCAAGTTGAGGAGACATGATGGAGGAGATAGTCAGTTGCATTGAAAATTCAGCTATATCCTCATCACAGCAGGAAGGTGACTTGCCTTGCTGAGCAATTTGTCTTACAGGCTTGAATCAAACTTTTACTGATAAGGTTCTAGTTTCTGAGCACTCATTTCATACCTTATCATTTTTCTTTCTGCAGAACTGTTAATGCAATGCTTCATGGCCCAGAGGTCAGAATTGACCTCCTTTTAATATGCTTTTAAATATGCTGTTCATAAAGTTTTTTTAAGTAAGTTACATTGTAGCTCTGTAAATTTGTTCTGAAGTTGCATGGTACAAATTGCAAATGTTGTATCAGCAATGCCTGTAAAAATAATTTATTTGTGTATGTTTAAGACAGCATTAAATGTTTCTTTTTTCATTTGCTCTATGAAATTTATTTTTTCATTTGGTGTATGAAATTAAGAAAAATCCTGCAAAGTTCTGTTGTTGAAAGCAGAAGGGGAATCAGTTCTTTCAATTTTTTAAGTTATTATAAATGTCTTGTTTATGGAGTAGCAACAACTAGTTAAAGCTGGAATGTAGAACAATACTTGTTACAACTATGATTTCAGCAAGAAAATATTTGTGGTTGTTAGGAGAGTTGAAATGATAGCATGATGTTTCAGGTTTTTATTACTCTCTTCATAAACTCTAATGCTTGGTTATGTGGTCTTTCAGCTTAAAAGATTAACTCTTTTTGAATGATTTTACAGTATATGACTAAAAATACAAACTGTGCATATACATTAAAACCACAGTGATGATTTTACTTATTGGATGCTTACCATTCTGTGAGAGAAACTGGAGAGATTTAGATAAGATCCATAAAAACTGTGAGTAGCTTATTAGCCACCTTCCTATGTTGCATCTTCTGTATGGCAGCAACCTGAGACACAGTAAAAAGACATTTGTATTTAACGTTCTTTTCTTCAAAATAATCCCCTTTTCTTGTGAGTGTTTATTATTTTGAATAAAGCCTACTTTGAAGCTGAACATTCATAAAATACACAGTTTTTGATGCTTCTGTTAAAGTATTGAACTGTAGACAGTTTAGAAAAGGAAGTTAAGTGGCCAAGTTCAGAAGACTTGCATATTGAGTCAGTCATGATACAGTAATATGAAGCAAATATGTGTTTTAATTTCCAAAGGCAACCATTGTTGGAATTAAAACAAACCCTCATTTGCCAAAGACATGGTTGTAACTATTACCAACCATCTAAGGAGCCCATCTAGTTTATTTCCTTTTTTTATTTGTTCATTATTTTTTCTTGCATTATGAAGTTAGCTGCCCGAGAGGAGTGCTCCTTGGGGGACATTAATTCCTATATGTGCATGCACGAGTGAATGTAGTACTTTATTAGAAACTACATCCTGCTCCCTACCCCTGCACAGCAGCCTTCTTGACAGTGTCTAGGAAGGGGAATTCCTTTCCCAGTAGACATGTCTATCTCCTCTGTTGATTTGGCAGCTTCAAGTGACCACTCCTACCTTTTATCTTATGCTTTTGCATCTCTTAGGTATTGTTAAGTCCAGAAACTGTAGTAATGAGAAGCACAATGAGATATCAAGAAGTCAATAATGAAATGGAACATGGAAAAGCGGGAAAAAGCAAAAGAAAGCAAAAGTTGATAATAGTACGCTTTGAATGAACAGCAGGACAGAATTGATGATACTGCCTATTAACACTTGGCATGACTTTGTTAGTAAATCCTATCTGAGCCATCCTTTTCAGCATATAGACTGTTATCTACTAAAGATGCACAGCAATAGCTGTGCAAAATAAACTAAAAGAAATAATAGTGCTGAATCACCTATTTGCTAGAGAGGGCTGGAATTGGTAGCTAAAAACTTCATTTTTAGGTATATGGGAACTTAAAAACTAATCATATTTACTACTCTGTTCATCAACCTCATAATCTTGTGCTTGTTACTCCCTAACTTCCCTAGAGCTTCTAGACTGTACATGCTCAGATGAATGGCAATTTACACTGAATGGGAGGAAATTAGAAGAAATCAAGTATGTGTAGTTTTGTGTGTTCAAAAGCGTCTGAAAAAGGTGCAGAACATACATCTGTTATGTAAATTGATAATCTCTCTCCTGTCAATGACTGTTAATTTCTCTTCATGTGAGCTTCAAATTCCATGCTGTGAAAAGATGGTTTAATAGGCATTGTTGCAGCCATTGAGGGTAACAGAGCATCATGAAGCAGCAGAAGCTGGAGTTAGCTTTAACATCCTTAGGACAGCTAATTACTGGAATACAAAAACGCCTAATCAGTGTTAAATCTGCAGCATTTCTTCAGTTTCAGTAATACTGTTGCATCTAGTTGTCCCCATGTAGGCAGTAGAGAGCCTAAGGCATGTTAATCCATGATATGATGGATTTTGGATGATGAAGACCACTTGAAGAAGGTGTTGCATGTCCAGGTGAAGGTGGTAGAGGGGTGCTGCAGTGCCCTGCTCCAGATAGGGACTCCTTTAAGGTTACAGTCATCCTGCTGCTGAGCAAGGAAAAGATGTTAAGGTGCTGTTCATCTTACGGGATCAATAGTGATGGGAAGCAAAAACACCCTGTGAGAAGATACGAGCAATCATGGATACCTAGGCAAGTGTAGTGTGCTGCTTCCTTGGATGTATCCTTTCAGCTTCAAACAGTTGGCCAGCAGCTGAGTTCTTCAGCCACAAATCACTCTCTATTTAAGTTGTAGATGGATGAGTTGAAGAAAATTGCTCATGTGAAAAAACTCCCAGTTCTATCACAAAAAAGGGCATTTTTGGGGAAACTAGTTGCACGAGGTATTTCCTACTTTTTTTGTAATTTGTAATTCTCTTCCAAAAGAAGGTGTATAATTCTATTTGTACTACAAAATGGAAATTGTTGTAGTAGTAATGGTATCGTAACTGTACTTGTCTACTAGGCAACATCAAACTGACTAAATTTATGGGTTGTCAGTGTAAGAGGCATTTGTGTTTATGAAGTTTTATTGTGAGAATCAAAAGCTTTTTGGTTCTCAAGAACTAATAGCAGTCTGTCTTTAAATTAGACTTCTCATTTTGGAAAATAAATGCTTTGTGCTGTTTCATTTCTGCCTCAATTTTGTTATATTTTCACTGTATTTTTTGTTTAATTCTGCCTTAAAAGAGGTAGAGAAATATTTCTTGGATTTCTAGGAAAACCAATTTTGTTACTACATAGGAGGTCATAAGAGAAAAATGTTATGTTTAGATAGTACTATCATTTTGATAGTATCTGGTGTTCCTCCCTTCTATGATAAATTAAAAGCTGACTACCTCAAGAGTTCTGATAGTATTTCCAGCAGTGCAGGAGACCATTTTAAGCAAAAGAGCAATGAGAGAATCCATTAATCCCAGGGATATTTGAAGTCTGGATAACTCTTTCATATTAAATTTGAGATAAAGCCTTCAGTGCTATCTTGGTTTTGGAAACTGTTTCTAAAACTGTTGTTAGACAGATAAATAATGGCTCTAATTGAAGCTGCTCAGCTGCAATGTTTATTGTTGAATTACTTTAACTGAAGCAGTCATTGTTTGTTGAATTATATCCTAAACATAACCCTAGACACAAAATACAACTTCAAGACTAAGCATTCCCTTCCTGAATGTTGTGTGTTTTGTTTTTTGGGGATTGTTTTGTTTTGAAGTTTTGTGGGTTTTTTGGTTTTGGTTTTTTGTTTGGTTTTTTTTACATCCTTGTAACCCAGTAGATCCCTCTAGAGAAATAGATATGCTCAGCTGCAGGTTTTTTGTTTTACATCAAGACACCTGTTTTTATTCATTAAAAAAATAGCAGCTATTCTGTCCCTTGGTTTTGGTGCGAGATTGTTATCTTTTGGGAAGTCTACTGATTTCATAGTTATGTATAAAAAACACTTGAGTATCACCTTTCATTTGTAGGCATTTTTATTACATTTGAATTATGATTCTGTATATTTTTAATGAGTCTTTACTGGAAAGTTACTTTCCTATTTCATTGGGTTCTGTATCTTACACATAATGTCTTGAATATATAATTTTCTATGGCAACTGAAAATGTCTTTTCAATTTTCAAGTTGTTTTAGGAATGGACCACTTTAGAAGCATGCCCTACAATAATTGTTCATGAGAAGAGAAGGCAGACTTGGTTAGAAGTTATTGTGGGTGATTGCATAATTGTTTGCAGTGTTGTGATAAAGTGTAGCAAGTCAAGTTTTCCATATGAATGTAATAGCCAGGTAGAGATGAGTTAATGAGTGAAACTCATTTGTGTGACATTGAAAACAGGAAAAAAAGCCACTCCAAGACACAGTAAGTCATAAGAAGTAGCACTGTAAGTCATAGAATCATGGAATGTTTTGGTTTGGAAGGGACCTTAACGATCATCTACTTCCCACCCCTTTGCTATGGGGGAGGTGTTAGACCCACACATGTAAAAGTCTACCCTTAGGACAACTGCACACAAGTTGGTCCATTAAACCACTTTTGCAGGCAGTGGAGATAATAAAGCCCTTACAGGAATTATGCTGAAGTAGATGCCTAGAATAGGCTGGGTTAAACACATGATTTCAGCCAGAGCATAGAGCTCTTAATATTCTACATCTAATGAAAGTTCAGTTTTGTTGCTACCAAAAGCTGGATGAGAAGAATTCCACTTTCATTATCCCACAGTTACAACCTGAATGCTTCACTGCATTCAAATTGTTTGGCATTTCCTATTTTCTTCCCTGTGAACTTTTTCAGAGGTCCTTTCCAACCTAAGTGATTCTGTGATTCTATGATTCTGGGATGAGCTACTGCATTGGCTGGTTTGCAGGGTGCAATTGTCAGCCTTTATCTTTGAGTTCATTGCATGAATTAGCAGATGCATTTACTCAACAGTATATAATTAAAAATAATTTTTATATTAGGAAATTACTTTGAACAGTCTGGTAGTATTGGGTTTATGTGTAGATGAGGTGACACTCCTCTCCTACAATTAATTTCTTACTTCCTTTTCAAGACTGGTGTGTTAGAAGAACAGTTACGAATGCATCTTCAGTGCTGTTTGACTTTGTGTAGTTTCTGGGATTTGAACTTATCTATTGTCACCATACTCTGGGATTATTACAGCAAGAATCTGGTAAGTAGATGAATACATAAAAATGTAGAATTGCATGTAGATAGTCCTTGATTTTTGCTGATTAATTCTGATTTTCCTGTAGCCAAGCTTGATTGCTGTACTTCTGTAAAACTACCTAGTCAATGGCAGTATCCCTAAATTTGCTATGTTTATTTAATGAAATCATGTTTAAATTTGTTATGGTCCATTACATTATGAAATAATAGAATATGATAATTTATTTCAACTCTTATTTTTCATCAGGACTACTCAGTTTAAGATCTTGTAAAAATACTTTGCACACAGTTACAATGCATTTTTATTGTTTTAGCTGAGGTAGGAACAATATATCCTTTTGTTTGTGTGGAGGAGTGCATCTTACTGCCTTCGAAATATTGGCATTTATTGTTATTTATAGTATTTTCGGTTTTCATCTATTTCAGAACAGCTGCTTTACTGTTCCTTGGCTTGGTCTGAAGGATCTGGCAAATGTTAGTAAGACTTCTTTGTCAATGCTTGAGTTGGTGAAACGCTGCTGCTGCGAACAGCAGATCCCTTCTCTGTACAAGTCCAGCAACAGTTACTTCATTTTCCTCAGCATTTTGGCACGGATTATGAAAGAAGAAAACAATGGGGTGCATCCTTGGAAACAAATTAAAGGACGGTATGGATGCTATTTACTTTGTCTCATTTTGTAAGAAGTGTAGTGAGTCAGGGGCCCTTACAGCTACATGCAAGGCAGAGGGCACTGTGCTTATGGCAAAGTAAAGGGGGTGACAGATCCAGGGTGATTTATAATTTGAAGAAAGCAGTTGTTCCCTGAAGTTTCTGTTGCCAGCTGAGGCTGTCACTGGGTCCAAAAATCACCTTGGCATTCATGGTGTGTGATGATTTACCTCGTCCCACTGGCCAGGAATTTGGTAGACTGGCAACCAGTGCAGTGGTACAACTCAGTTGCCAGACAGATAATGTAATTAAAGCACAGAAATTGTGTTTGAGCTGGATGTAAGCCATGTGTTGTTCAAGAACATGCAGACTGACACTTGCTAGACCTGTATTTTCATTTAAATATTTCACTTCTTTTCAGTGGTTTTCAAAATTTCTCATAGTATTTTTGTGAGGATTTAAATTTTTCACTTAATTTTGAAACATACTAATTAAGTACAGTCAGTCATGATATAAAAAACCGTAAAATATATGTGCTCTAAATTAAACTCTTGATGTTTTAGATGCTTACTGAATCCATGAGACTTTTCTTATAGTAATGAGGATAGCACTTGTAATGATTAATACAGACTTGGTAATTTTTTTTCATTAGATAGAGAAAACAGAAAACAAAAATAGTTTTGGTTTAGGGTTTTGAGTTGTTTAAAAAGATTTTATTAAGTATTAATAACATAAATTAAAGTTCTATTAAGCATTAGTAAGTTCTTCATGTATGCAAGAAATAAACATTTAAAAATGCCCAGGTGTATACACACCTTACAAAGTTATGTGGTGTTTTTCTTCTAAGAAAGAAGGGTTATCTTGGCTATCAGAAAAAACAGTATGCCTAATGTCTATGTACACTTCAGAGGCTATTATAGTCACTAAATTTTGGTTTTATAAATCATTGCAACTATGTAGAAACAAATATGTTGTTGGATTCTGTATCAGTGTCTTGCTTTTTTAAAAAAAATTTTAATTAGCCTACTCTGTTCTTACTGAAAGGGAATTACACTTACATTTTTGTGCTATTATAGCTTGTTACTTTCCCTAATTTAAGAGGGGAAATAATAATACACAACACACAGTGTGTCAGTCTGCTTAACCAGTATTCATCATTTCTATCTTGAAAATATCAATTACACAAGTAGCAAAATTTAACAGTCTACAGCTATGATTTTGGGATGAACTCTGTTTTCAGCAGCTAACCAAGCATTAATGGATGCATGAAAAGCATATATGCTTGTCAGTAGTAATTTACTACTAAACAACATTAATTGGATATGCTGTAATTTTTGGTGGCTAGATTTGATAACCTCAACACCATTTCCAACTCTTTTCCAGGTGACAGAATAGGAAAACAGCACTTAGAGTTGTTTAATTACTGTATGTGGAACTTACTTTAAATTAAATGTGAAGGATATACCCGAAGTTTTAAACACAAAAATCAAAGAGTCAAGCTGTTTTCATCTTACTCCTCTGTTGTAGGAATGGTGACTTTCGTTTAAGAGTCCACATCCAAGCAAAGGTCCCAGAAAAGATCTGCTTTTTCCTTCTTGTCAACTGCTTTAAAATTTCGAAGTAGCAGTGCTTGTCACCATCAGCTGTGTATGACTTGAGCACTGTCCTATAAGCAGTACAGATAACGTTTCTTAACCTCTTCCTGCCTGGAGAGAGATTTCTTTCCAAATGCCTCAGCTTAGCTTGTCTGTTTTCTTTAGAACCCATCCATACCATAGGTGCGCAGTACAGGTTGATACAGACTTTGGCAAAGCACTGTGGAGAAAAGGAATTTTCCATCAGAAATCTTCCTTTTATTGCAGTGATGGCTTGGTAGGTGAGACTTTGATCACAGCAGCTGCTGCACTACAACATAACAGCAGAAACCAGTAGCTGATTTCCACGTGGAAATGAGGACGTTTCCAGGGAAGAAGTTGGTGTACCAGAATGGTTTGCTGCTGCAAAGAGATGCCACTTGACAGCTTCTCTTCCTAGGAGCCCTCATGGGCTAAACTTGATTGATATGAAGGCACAGTATGGGGGACACCCATCACAGACAGAGTAGAGAGAGTCTGCTCATAACATTTTGCTCCGCTTCTTACTAGAGGTTAGATAGGGGGGAAGGGTTAGGCTGCACCTCCGATTGGAAACAACGTGTGCTTTAAATTAGGAGCAGAAACTGAAAGAGCATGTTTGTTCCAGTAGCCATAAAAGTAATGAAAAAAAGAGTATATAAAATTTAAGGGTTACCAGAAGTGGATAACTGTAAACTGAAAGCATGAAAATACAGTTTTAGTCACTCAAGAAGATAGAAAATTGCATACTTTAAGAAACTTTCTCTTTCCTGGGTTTTTTTGTTTGTTTTTCTAATGTAGAATTTATTCCAAGTTCCATCGGAAAAGAATGCAGGAGCTGACAGAAGTGGGGCTGCAGAACTTTTTTAACCTGTTCCTCATGCTGGCAGTTGTTGCGGAGACAGAAGATATAGTGAGTCGGGTGTTGGATCTTTTGGATTTCCTGACTCCATCCTCCATCACCATGTCTCGGAGAGCTCTCATCTGGAGAGGTCATTTTGCTTTCCTTTTAATTTATGTTGAGAAGAACATGGACATTAGTGCCCTAGCCGAGAAAATCTCAAATGCTTTCCGTGAGAAGGCAAAGGAGTTTTTAGTAACCAAAAATGACTACACACAGAGACAAAATCTCTGGACTCTACTTTCAACCTACATTGATGGTGCCCAGGAAGTGTTTGAGACCAGCTGCTACTTGAGCCTTTCTGAGGAAAAGCTGCTAAATGATGGCTTTACTATGCTGCTGCCTGCGTGTCGAGGAGCTGAGCTGAGCATGGTCCTGAATTTTCTTCAGGTTGTTCTAGCCAGACTTCGGTAAGTTATTTAGTTAAGTTGTGGATATAGACTAGCATTTTGTTTTTAGGGTTAAACTGTAGTTCCTATTAATTTTTTACTGAAATTGAGTAAAAGGAAAGAGAAATCTCTGAAGGTCTGTGTATGATACGTTCAATCTCAAAACCCACCAATACTTCAGTGCATATAGAATCTTTGAAATGTTTCCTTACTATTTCAGATTAGGTTTGACATCCTGATATTTTGTTATGAATTAGTGTCTCTTTAGAAAGTCATCCAGTTGCTACTATTTCAGACAATATCATCTCTCATTTGATACAGGAAACGTAGAAATTATTGTCTGTGTTAATTACGTAAGTGGGGGCTGGGGAGTGGGTTTTTTTGGTTTTGTTTCTTAATTGAATATTATTCTGTTTTTCAGAGTTTTTGTTCTAATTTCTTTTTTTCATCAAGGTTGCATTCAAATACTACAGTTATGGAGATTTAAATACTTGTCTGGGGTTCGATGGGAAAGAAGGAAATCATATTTTACCACTTTCAAGCAGTTTTGCTTTGATGTACTAGTTCATTTTTCAACATCCACAGTGCCCTTCAATAAGCATATTTTTTGTCTGCTGATGCCTTTGAGAAGCAGTCCTCCAGTTTGAAGCCCAAACTGCTTTTTTTTCATAAGATATTAAGAGGCAGCTATTGATCTGCCATTACTTCAAATGTGCAAGACTGAAATATGTGTAAAGAGCTGTGGAAGAGTGCATAATAGGAATACTGAGGCCCATATGCAAGATCTCTCTTTAACTAGGTTCTTTGTTATTGTCTAGTTTGACTGCAGCTGTCAATAGCTTATAGATCCAAAGACAACTGTTTTTCAGGCAGTCTTTTGAAAAAAGATGAAGCACAAAACTAAGTTTAGTTGATTTATTATTTATTATTTCAGTTCAACTGAATGTGTTTCCTGGAATAAATTGGAGACTTCAAAAATGCTTTGACATCTTCTCCATTAGCTAATACACAGCATTTGTTATGTTGTTTTTAAAGATAAAATAGGGAGAAATTTGAGACTGGTGAAAAAATTGCCTATTTTATAACTTGGCATTATTTTTAAGCTTTCCAGGACTGGGGGGTATGTGGCCCTCTTGTAAGACAGAGAAGAGGGCATGCAAGTTCAATCTAGACTTCTCAGGTCATCACAGATAAGGTACAGGACAATATTAGTACCTTTTTTTATAAAGAGTAGTTTTTCTGAGATATTTGAATTACCAACATGCTCAAATAGTAATTAGTATGAGAGAGATTTTTAGAGCCTTGCTTTTAACAGCTCTTTATTTCAGTTTCTGTATTTATACATTTAGTTACTGTTACAAGCCTATTTATCCCATCTACAGAAGAACTAAATTCCTTAACACTTACAAAACACTTTGATCTTCAGGTTGTATGGAACAGGGAAATGTTAGTGATTTTGTTGCTTTGACAGACTCACTGAAAACAGTTCTCTGTTGCCATGCAAATAAAACAACACTAAAAACACCTTTTTGATTCAGAAGATATGGATGATTTTGTGCTAACCAGATGTTAAAATATTATTGAATTGACCAGACTGATTAGGCCTGGTCTGTTTTCAAATTCAGATAAGGGTGAAACGCTTGTTTATAAAATCCAGGCTGATATAAGATAGTAGGCCTTTCATAAAAGTAATTTTTCTGTACACTGCACTCTTAATAATTTTAAAACTGTATGACAGGGAATTTACAGGTAGGAAGGAAGTGAGATCACTGATTAAAGAGACAAGCAGCTCCCTCTAGGCTGTTAGGAAATAATAACTTCGTGTGTTACTTTCTGCTAACCCCAGATGATGGCTCACAGGAGCATTCTTTATTGCTGATTAAGTAGCATTATGAAAATACTGACTTGGTTGTGTTAACTAAATGCCTCAATATTTAAAGCTTAAAATGTCAAATAGTTTTAGCAGTCCCCTTTAACATATCTTGTTGGATTGCTGGAATCTCATTCCAGGTTTCCCAGTTGTTTTTATTTGAGGATACTGTAAAAATTCTAGTCTTTCATTTTCAGAGTGAGGTGTAGCCAAAAGCTCTTCTTTAATTATAGCTATTCATGCCGCTATAGTTAAGGGTCTGTCAGCATTTCCATTATAAACCTTTATTTTCAAGGGTTTGTACCATAGCAGTGAAAACTTGCTCTGGGCTAAAACTTGGCATACAAGGATTTGAAAGTACGCTTGTTTTCTTTCTTTCTTTTTTCATAAAAGACATCTGAAAAGAGACCCCCACCTTCACCATTTTTACACCACAGTGTTTTAAAATAACCCATTCCAGCTTTTTCTGGTATTTTTCTTGTCTGCTAGAAAAGTACTGGTAGCTTTTGATTGTTGTATTTACCTATGGTTAGACTATTTTAAATAAGGTTTCTTAAACTGCTTTTTTATTGGTTGTTACCATTATGATTATTTTGGAATCCATATATTTAAATAGAACTATGTCTTGACAGGAGCTCATTTTTATCATTTTTTGATATGTGGTGAGTGGATAATTGAAATCAAGATGCTACTTGCTGGCACTTGCAAGTATTTGATCTTCATAGTAACATTCACTATGAACTGTAAGATTGTATTTTAATACAGTCTCCTTCTTAAAACCATGTAAAATAAACAGTAAATAATCAAGAAACTCCCCTAAATCAAAATGTGAAGTACTTCCTTCCTATTTTTACTTGGAGCATTCAGCTTCTAGCTCAGACATAAGTTTTTTCCTTTACTTTTTTCCTGTTTTTAAGCAATGGTTTAAAATCCTGACTTCTTGTTGTTGTTGTTTTTTAGGGTTTTTGTTGGTGGTGTTTTTGTTGTTGTTTTTTATTGAAAGGTAAATGCAGGATGTTTGCCCATGTGTGCTTTCATTTGTTCCAACTCTCTAGCACTATCTGTCATCTGTGTGCCTCGTGGCACAAAAAGAAGCCCTAGGTTAATAAAAATACAGGCATTAAATGGATTTGACAGAACTTGCTGTAAAAATGGATACAAGACTGAGAAATCGGCTGTAGGTGCTGGCACTGCAATATATTATTCTTAAAAGAAGTGTTTGAAACATGCTAAAATGTCTTGTATTGTAATGGGGTATTGTTTGACATGCGCTTTCTCTTATTATTGTCATCCTGGCATTTGAGTTTTGTTGAGTGTTAGCACAGAGTTACAGCACTATAAAATGTGAGTACATGCCCAGGTGTAAAATCACTGCCGTGCTCCAAACATCTTTGCCTAGTTTCAGGGAGACTTGGAGGAGAAATGAGAAGTACCACTAACCTGATACCATCATAAATGGTAATTTTACTTTGAAAACAGTCTGTGTGCATTTATGCCCATTTGTACTTTCTTGCTAATTTTTGAAAATTTCAGTGTGTAAATTTCATAAGCTCTTACAGGAATATTGACCAAGTAAACCTGTCTCTAGGAGAAAGTTACATTAATAATTGGACCATGGGTAACAGGATGTTTCTATCTGAGTGTGTTTAGCCTTGAGGTAGTGAGAGAAACCACAATAGGAATGGATTATCCAGTATATCTTTGCTATGGAAATGTAGAGTCATTTGTAATTTTTTTTGTGTTATACTTGCCATCAAAACAGCCTGTGGGAAGCTTTTTAGAGACCAACAGAAGCATCTCTCCCTCTCTCTATTACTGTGTAAGTCAGTAGATAAGCTCAGGAGGAGAGAACAGAAAGGTCCTCCCTCCTTTTCTTCCCCCTCAGGGGTTATAGTGTTAGTCTTTGTAAAATCTTTTTTCTGATGTTGAGCTTCTGAAAACTGTATTCAGAAGAGTTTGGAAGATCACGAGTCTTCTCTTACCCATCCCATCCTGTGAGAATGTATAGAGCTCCCAGCTGTGATGCCCTGATAAGTACAGAAGGCAACTCTGGACTAAGCCACTGAACTGAGAGTCCAAAGATGTTAGTTTTGCTCAAAGATCTCCCAGGCTTAATGAATGACCACTAAAAGTTGCTGTGAACTTTGTTTATCTGTGTGAAAAAAAGGAAATAGATCCTTCCTTTTTCACTTTACAAAAAATATCTTATGCTTAGGGAGCAAGTATGCCTTGCTATGCTAACTTGACCTATCCTTTAAAGTATTGTTATGGTTTCTTTGAAGTTCAAGTATCCCATTAACAAAATTGGTGTTTAAAGGAGTGTAATGAAAATCTAGTTTCTAAGTGCTCTAATGCATGAGAAGCAAGCACTGCTTTACAATATAACAGCATTTTGAGAGGTTTCCTGTGTAGGAATCCTTAAAAATAATCTGTTACCACCTTCTCAGGTAATACAGTGTATGTTCTTAGCTACAGTTGTTGCCTTAAGGTGTGGCTCTGGTAATTAAAACTGAATTTTCTTTTCTTCTTCTTACTCTGTGGGATTTGAGGTTTTTTCAGGTTTTTGTTGGAGTCTAAAATAATGTTTTACATCTTTGTCCCTTGTATTCTGACCTTCAAAGTTGACTAACTAAAACTAATGTGTTGCTTTAATTGTTTTTCCTCTGCTCTGAGAGTATTACTATGCAAAGAAATGAAACGAGACAACAGCATGCACTGGAAATGTGTACCTAATGCTTTGCATATAGAAAGTTCCTGTATACGTCTGTCACTGGTTCAGGTTTGCAAGAATATTCACTTCCCCTTCTCAGTGTCCATTTTCTTGAATCAGTAGGTGGACACATGAAAGTTGAACAACTGATTAACATTAATTGCACGTTGGTGTTTAAGATGTAATAGCATCTTGCCGTAGTAGGAGGGCAACAAGGCTGGAAAGCATGTCCTGTGAGGAGCAGCTGAGGTTTTGGTTCTTGTCTGGTTTGGAGAAAAGGAGGCTGAGGCGTGACCCCATTGCTCTCTACAGATTCCTGAGAAGGGTAAGTGGAGAGGGAGGTGCTGAGCTCTTCTCCCTGGGCTCCACTAATACGACATGTGGGAATGGTTCAAAGCTGCACCAGGGGAGGCTTAGACTGGACATTAGGAAGCATTTCTTTACTGAGAGGATGGTCAAGCCCTGGAACAAGCTTTCTAGAGAAGTGGTTGATACCCCAAGCCTGTCAATGTTTAAGAGGCAATTGGACAAAGCCCTTAATAATTTGCTTTAGCTCTTGATCAGCTGTGAATTACTTCGGCAGTTGGACTAGATGGTCATTCTAGGTCCCTTCTTACTGCAATATTCTATTCTACTGTTCTATTCTAGAATCACTTCAGAACACACTGAAACATTAAAAGCTATCAAAAAACCTAACTGTTGATGTTCAAAAAAAGTCTTGGTAGATACCCAAAGCTAAAGAAACTCAAGTCTAGTACGCAGACATCAATCATGAAGATACACAGTTCAGTCCCCTATGCTACAGATGGAAACACACTTTTTGTGTTCCATTGTATCCATTTTATCCACCAAAAATTAATCCACATAAGCTTTCTGTAGCCTACCTGACAGCAGTATAAGATTTCTGTTGTGAAAAGGTAAATCCATGAAAAAAAGAATAAAATCATATCCTGGTGTACTGAGAACCTGCTGCTTGGATCCCTATAGTTGTTTAGAGAAGTATGTGCTCCCTGAAGGACGTAAAGCACAGATTTGTTTTCTGATGGAAGTTTCTCACTTCTGAAACTATTTTCCCTAAATTAACTTTCCTCTCAGTTTTACTTTTATTCTTCACATGAGGTGTGAGAATGGCTTTTCATATGAAGTGGGTTTTTTTTTGTTGTGGATGTTAAACAAAAGAAATATTTTTGCCAATAAAATCATTATATGCAAGTAGCCTTCTAATCTCTTAATTTTGATTGTTTCTTCGTTACCTTACAAGATCTATATTTCTTCTCTCTTTAGGATATCTCATGTCAGATTTAAGGCTTATTTAAAATGAACAGAAAGCTGAAGCAATTTTCTTTATTCCATTTCAGTCTCCTAAGGCCTATTTCCCCCTGGTGAGCTCATAGCAACAGGGGGGTTTAAGGGAATTCAGCTTTCTGCAAATTAATGTCTCGCATCATGAAAATTCAGGACCTTTTTTTTTTTCTATGTCTTGAAAAAGTAATACAGTGAGTGTGAGTATTATTTCTTGCCAGCGGGTGGAAGATGAATGATTTTGTCACAGTTTTACTGCTTGATGAGCAGTGTCCTGAGGGTCAGGCTTAAGTCTGTGTCACTATGCTGCTCATTACTCTTGAGCTAAATAAGGGCTGATTGGATCTAAATTGCCTAGCACATGGGCTGCAGATGAGCTCAGTGAGTAGGGGATGACCTGCTATTCAGGCTGGGAGTAACCCCGGTGTGCAAATGCTGCATTAGAACACCGTGGGAGAATGAGAGGCTACCGACCGCTGCCAGCAAAAGAAATCGAAATGTAAAAACTCTTTGATGCTGCAATGTTAGAATTTGAAATGTAGGAAGTGACAGGTTGATGGTACTTATCAGCTTTGGCTGGATTAGAGAACAGTGTCATCTTGCTTATATAATGACAGAAGAATGAAGCCCGCTCCCAAGTACTTTGCGGTGCGGAGCTGCTGCTGGCAGAGCCGATGCTGCCTCCTACTGACAGCCCGTGCGGGAGGATGGAGGGAGCGCACGGCGGGCTGGCTCCGGGCCGACAGCTTGGCTGCCCTGGCCTGCCCAAGTGCCCAGCTGTGCCCGGGGTTTCTAGGCTCTTATTAGCAGAGAATCAGAAATGTGACTGATAAAACAGCAAGTGTACATTCTGGGACAAGAGCAAGCCACTGCCTTGCATGTGTCAAGAATGTTTAGACGAGTCAATTACGTGCACTGATCCAGACACATTTGGCTCTGCTTCACCCAGAATATTTCCCTTTGCTCTCTTGTCTCCATTGCTAGCCCCTGTGAAAGGAATTGATCTCTCTGGAGAGGAGAATTAATTTGTGCCTATGTGTTTTAAAGAAAGTTGACCTTTAAAGTGGAGGAAAAAATCTGAACCAACTCCAAGGAGAATCCTTATGCTAACTGAACAGATGAATGTACTTGTCTTAATGGAGGAAAATGAAAACTAGGGAAAGCACTTGCTGGATGCTTGTCACAACATAGGTTGAAGCACTTTGTGCAGTTCTGAAAGATTCAGTTCAGTGGTTCAGTAGAACAAGCTTCTGGGTTTTGTTCCCCCCCTCCCCACCATCACTCATACTTCAAAAACTGGGTAATAACTACAGTGATGAGAAATAGCCACTTGCTTCCTTTTTTCCAAATTTATTTCCGATTCTCTTACTGACAGCTGTAACCTACGAGCATCATCTTCTCTTGCTACTAAGTCTAATCAGCAAAAACAATTTGGTATGTTCTCTTGAAAGCAATGAGCAAATGAAGAGAAGGGTTGGATCTCAATACATTGTGTTTTCTGTTTATTCTTTAGTGTTTTTCTGTTTTCTGGATATATACTGTTTGATTCTTCATCCCCTAGGATGCTTTTGCTTATGATTGAATTTCTTCTTGGAAATAAAATAACTTCTGGTATACTCATTCCTGGGTATCCTAACCAAAAAAAAAAAAAAAAAATCAGAAAAAAGAAAACAGCAGCCTTGAAAGTACAAACAGATTTTCTGTAAAACGGTGTGAGTCTATAGGAATAAGAGAAAATTTTCATAAAAATCATCACTAGTGTAAGGTTTCAATGTTACTTGTGTAAAATTAGTGTTATCAGTGTTTAATGGCATTCATTCAAATCACTGAAAATGAAGAACTGTTTAGCACAACTAGTCGTACTAGATGAAAAAAAGTTAGGGTTTGATTTTATATGTAGCCAGAAATTAGAGAGTATTTCTGTGTGTTCAAATGGAAAACAAAACCAGCATTTAAAATTACTTCGATATTTTGAAATAAATTATCCTCAACAAGAAGAAATAGTGAAGGCCAAATACTGAAATTAGAAAGGACACATGGAAATATTACATGGAATGCTTGACTTGCAGCCATATTGTCAAAGTATGGGAAGGTGAGAGAAACAGGGAATCTTCACATCTGGCGTTGGTTGAAGTGAGGTAGCTGCCCTTGCTGTTACCTCATTTCTGCCCTTGCTTGTAGACTTTGCTGCCTGCTCAGCACAGATTCCTGCAAGGTCCATTATTGTCCCTGCACTAGCGCAGTTGCTGCCTAGTGCAGGGGGAAAAACTGGAATTGTTTGTGAACTGGAATTGCTTGTGAAGTGGATTCCCTTGTACCTTACAAGGAGTGGGAAATGAACCTGCTACTTATGCTTTCACCTCTGTTTACAGAATGTTTTTGTGAGTTTCTAGTAGTATCTGCAAGAAAATCCAAAATTTGGATTTTGAAATCTATTGGCTAACTTTTAACAGTGAGTTTCTTATGCACACAGCCTGTATGATATTAGGAAGCAGGACCTAATGTGACTCTGCTTTAGGAAAAAAAACCAAAAAAAATTAAATATTGTTGTGAGGTGTGTTAATAAAACTCCTGCAGGTGAGAAGAGCTGCTTATTCTGTCTTTAGTTGCAGCGTTCTGTATGCAGTTCTGGATATGTCATTTTACAAAATATTTATGAATAAATTGAAAATTAGAGGGAGTCACAGAAGTGAATGACTAAAGTAGGCAGTTTGTATGAGTTTGATGGAAGTGATTTCAGCTAGGAAGAGTTGAGACAAGCTAGAAGTTACCCAGTATGTAAAAGGATGTTACAGGTTTTCTGCTGTTCTTCATGCCAGTGAAGACAGAATTGTCTTAATTTTGGACAGACATTTAGTGTGGTTATTTAGAATAGGCTGCTACTGTAGCACTCTTGCAGTCTTCAAGAGAAACTTATGGAATCAAACTTATTTATTTTCTTTTTTTAGTGTTTGTTTTAATTTCCATGTTCTATTGGGGGAGAAAAATTGAACCTGTTTAGTGCTACGGTATCCTACTTGTTCTTGGAATTTCTGGGGTGGAAGTGTAAAGATGGCTTCTCCTGTATGCACTGGACAGTGGCCCTGCTGAAAAATGTGATGGCTTTTCAGTGGTTTTATGTTTGAGTCTTGAAATCTGTCTAGAAAATTACTTTGCAAATGCTTTTTTAGACATTGATTCAGGGCCTGTAGATGTGCATTGCCATGTTTTATTTGGCTTGGAGCAAGTCCAAGTGTCACTAATTGCCAATGGCTAAATGCTCCAGCTTTCTTTACAGTGGCACTAAAACAGGGACAGTGAAAATACATCTAATGGAAAATGAGCCTGAAATAGTAGGCTACCATATATATCCTCCCTAAAAACAAACTGGAAAGAGGAGAGCATGCTCTGCAACATATACATTGTGCATCATCTCGGGGACTTTTGGGGGGCCTCTTCCTGACTTTTTTTTTTTTGGGAGGAGCAAGTAGAGAAAGGTAAAAGTAGTTTGTGGTTTACTTAGTTGTCTGATAAGCTGAAGGTACTGTCTATTCCCTCCTCTTTTTCACAACCAGAAGGCCCTGTTTATCTCTAATTGGGGTTAATTAAAGCCTTAGGGCAATACTGAGCCCCTGCCAATGGCTGTAAGGTACAGACGTAATCAAGGCTGCACCCCTCACTGTAGGGAAGGGGGAGGTAACCGTGGGCTTCTCATAGGCTCTGATAATGCAGATGTGCTAATGCTTCTGAAAATACAGGAGTGAACTTATTTTTGGTTAGATAGTTCATTCATTAATTTCTGGCTGTTACCAAAGAGTTGTGGGAAGTGTCTGGCTTAATGTGTGTGCTTGGAAATCCATGTTAAGAGGCAGAAAGCTTCTGGTTCTCTCTGTGGTAATGCAGGGGCTGCACAGGCAGCCACAGCAGCCATTGTGCGCACAGCAGGAACATCCTGCTGCCAGGGATGTGTCATCCTTTACTGAGGGGCAGGAGAAGGGAAGAACAGGCAAGTACAGATGTGCTTGCCAGGACAGTGAAGTTTCCTTCTACTGCTTTTTGCAGTCTTGTTTTCCTTACAAAAAGTCAACCACAAGAATAAAACCAAATATTTTCATTGATATTCTTCTGTTTTCCTGGACAGGAATATATTGATTAGCTACTGGAGATGTACCTTTGGAAATACTTAAGTAAGTGTTCCACATATGACTATTAAAAATATTTTAGAGCTGCTAAAGATTTGATCCCAGGGAATTCCTCTGATTCATACCACACCTATTTATATTTATGGATATTCTACAACAGCCTGAATTGGTGAAGAAAAACTGTGTGTATTTGTCAGTGTGTTACATTTATGTGGAATTTCGTATTAGGTGTGAAGATGACATCAGAAAGTGTTATGTACTGTGATCAGCTCTTAAATAATAATTAACTATAACACAACCATGATCATCCAAACATCGTGGGGAGAGTGAATATATTCAGGCAATCAAGGGATTTTACAATGTGATTATTAGGCATTGGGGAGATGTGGCCCTGTTTAGGGTAACAGGGAGCTGTGGTTAATTGATGCTAGGATAATCAGATTTTTACTATTTTATTGTTCTGGGACCCCAGGCTTTCCAAGAATATGTGTGCATGCACATAGAAGAAAAAGAAATCCCAAGCATATGAAATTTTAAGCCTTAAAGTGTATCTTGAAGTTAGGCTTACATTACCTTGCCTTGCTGTACTGAATTACTGCTATGATTATCAAGTGTTGAGAAATAATTTATATTGTCTGTAAATCATCCCCATTTTACGTCACAGTGAAAATTCAATACATCTTGATTCTGAGTAGTTTGTAAAGGTATCTATTTTCTTAAGACATGAAAAATGGCTAGCTTTTTCCAAGTCAAACTCAAAAATTGAAGGTGTTTTTTCTTGCAGACAAGAAATTTTTGTTGTTTTCTTTCTTGAAAGAAGACCTTTGATATGTGTACAGTCTGAATGTTACGACAGAAAATACAGTGGATGCAGTCCCCCTTGAGCTTCATTGTCTTCTCCAAATTTAGAATGTGAGATGAGGAAACGGCATCAAGTTGCACCAGGGAAGGTTTTGATTGGATATTAGGAAAAATTTCTTCATGGAAGGGGTTGTCAAGCACTGGAACAGGCTGGTCAGGAGGTATTGGAAAAAGGAGATGTTGCACTTTGAGACATGGTTTAGTGGTGGACTTGGCAGTGCTGGGTTAATGTTTGGACTTGATCATCTTTAAAGTCTTTTCAACCTAAAGGATTCTGTGAGGATGTAAAGCAGAATTTAATTTCATTAAAGTTCGTTGTGGAAGGGTTTCCAATGCATTGCTGTGATACTGAACCTCTGGAATTCTAATAGCTCAACCTATCCTCTGGAAGATTTGAAGATTAAGTGTAGCATTGCTACTGTCTCTTACTAAAAGTTTGTCTCTTGCTCCTTTTTCTTTCCTGTTCTCTTGTTGTCCTGCTCTTTCTTGAAACAGAGTAATTTCTGAAAACTCTTCAGCAATCTTATCTCCATGTAAATTAATACTGTAAATTGTGCTGCTAGTGAGGGTGGAGGGGAGTAGTAAGAGTGGGTGGGGGGAGAGAAGAATTAAAATCATTCCAATAAATGGTTTAATTTATGCCTCAGCAGTTAAGCATGCTCCTGGTTAACAGAAATACCCTTCAGCTACACAGGATTTGGGAGGGTTGGAGGGCACTCATTTGCACATAAATAGCCATTAACTGATAAATTCCCAGAGGTCTCCTGTTGCATGCTAGTGGTTCTGACCTACTTAGCTAGCTTAAATTTGTTTTACAGAATTATTATAATTCCATCCTTGGTACTTAAACTTTGTGATTAATGCATGCCTCACAATACAATTAAAGTATAATTACACAGTTTTACAGTTTGCTATCATGGTGTTATTATTATTACAAAGACCTGGATTTTGCAAATATTAGAAGAATTAGGGTTCTGATACCCATCACTTTGCTGTTATTAAGTGATTATGTTAAATGGGACCCCTTTATGTCTGAAGAATGAAGTGGAGAGAGGGGAATCATTAACTAGCACATCAGATGGTTTCTAAGTGATTGAGGAAGAGATGTGTGGTGAGTTTTTTACACATCTATACATGATAGGTGCAAATACCTTTTGTTCATCTTTGCCAGCTGCCTCTGACATATTCTAGCACATCTGTGCTGTAGTGCTTGAAAAAGTTTCATCCTAAACATCACCTCTCTGTAATCAGTTAAAAATCATTTGCATGTGTTAAAACTTCGATTTTATTGTACTTCATTGATACTTTTTATTACATGGACTCTTTTAATACTCTAATAAAAACATGAGCAGCCAGATACAGATGTTCAATAGATCTGTGTGGTGTAGGGTAGGGTGTGACTGCAAAGATGATACAGACCTTTCTCTTGTGCTCTGTAAACTCGGAGCAGTTCTCTGTGAGGGATCTTCCTGACTTCTCAGTTTGTGCATGATTGTACTGCATATTTATACTGGCTGCAGATAACAGTAAGTCACAAACACTGCTATTTTTACCTTAACTCTAAGGGTTACCTGGCCTTCCCTATTTTGCAGACCAAACTTAGTTCTCTGGCTACTACTTATTCCTCAAGGAATGATCCAAGAATCAGTAATGTTACTTGTATATGACGTAAAAAAAATTGCTGCTGTAGTGCATAATTCTTATTACATCCTTTTTTTTCCCCAATGTAGCTGTATCAGAAAACTTTACATTAATGACTAATATAATTAGCAACTAAAAGGACTGAAAAATATTTTTAATAATATTTTCCTTATTCCAATGTAAGTAACAAATCTAATTTTACTTATCTGTGAATATATGCTGTATTGCAGAGTTCACTGGTGGGAATTAGATCAGTTGATGCATTTTCTGAGTTACACTTTCTGTTCTTCTAAAGCTCTAAGGTTATACTATAACATTTTTTATCTATAATTGCAACTGGAGTGAAAACGCCAAATGTGGTATAGAAATCGAATGTTGCACCCTCTAGTCTTATTTGATCCAATGCCTTGGTTTTCATTTTTGCTTAGTTTAAAAAGACTTGTTGCTTGTGTGGTTTTCTGGTTTTCCTAAGTTGTGCTCATCATTTCTTCAACAATGAAAATATTTCTTCTTTTTAATTCCAGAAAACAAAAAGAGTAAAAGGCAAATAGAAGTCTTTTTCTTAGAATTACTCCTTTAGCATCTGTTGGGGTTTTTTTGTCTGTATTTATGCTGCTACAATGATATAATCTCTACTTTTGCTGTTATCATTTGAGCTCAGAAAACATTGGTCATCATTACTGGTGCATGGAAGCATTCAAACAGGTAGCCAGTAATTATGCTTGGAAGAATGTGCTATATTTCAAGGCTTCCTACTTGACTATTCGGGAATTGGTTTTATTTCTAGTCTTTAAAAAAAATACTGCATTGAAGTGATTTAAATCATTTTCATGTGGCACTGCAAAAATGCAAAAGCACATTATCAGGGAAGGAAATGGTCAGCAGTAAGAGCTGTTTTACAAAGTTGGCTTGCAACAGCTACCACACTATGTGGGGAAAACAGTTATCCTGTAATAATAAGACTAATGAATTCAGAAATCCATTGATTGAACTGGCTCTGGGTAGATTATGTGCAGGCTTGCTTCAAGGAGAGGAATTTATGAAATGTTTGCCGCATCCAGCAAGCACTGCTGCTATTATACAGCTGCCTCCTCAGTGGTTTGCTTTGATCCTTTGGAATGAAAGGACAGGAGGATCAGCTCAGGTCTAAATGAGATTACAGCTGGTTCGGCAGCTTATCTGGTCTAATGCCAACTAGTGTGGCTTTGCACGTCCTAAGGGGTTTACAACAGAAACTGTTTATTGAGTATCATCGGTTTACTCAACACAAGCAGGCTAATCCTTCCCAGCCTCAGCATGTTGTAGGATTGTGTATGAGCCAAACCAAAAGCTGGTGCAGCCAGGGCCTCCAGAGCCCTTTGTCTCGCTTCATATTGATTTTTTTACCTGTGTTAAAGACAGTAAAAAATAAAACCAATAACCGGCCCTATTGTGAGCAAAAGGTTAATCTGACCTAAAAATCTTACAAAAGCATCTTTTAACCCTAGAAGGGATGGTAGCCTTTCTCTGACTTTTCACTCAAGGGATTTTCTAGTTTAGGGTTTTGAAGAGCAAAATAGGGAAAACAGCTTCAATATTTAACTCTGTGTGTCTTGAAGTTGTCTCTGAATTCTTTCGGCTGCTGCATAGAAAACTTTAAACAGTTATTTGTGACATTATTATAACAATGTGTTGTCTATCTGTGGTAGGTGATGCTTCATGGCAAGGACACAGCATGCTGAACATAGGCAGAGTAGTAGGAACTGGTAGGTGTCCCAGGGCTCATGCTGCTTTTTCACTATAGTGGTTCTTATGTAAAAAACATGAGAAAACACCTTTATCAGCTGCTTTCTCAATGAAAAAGCAAATATTGCCAACTAGACAAGTGCATCTTAAGAAATTAAGAAAAGTAACAAACAAGCACAGAAAATCAGAATATTTTTAAAAAATTATGTGCTGCAAGTTTTTAAACAACATCCCTTTCTGTTTTGATATGAAGTACTATGCAATATTTCATACAATCTTCTTTTATTGAGAGTATTTTCTATCTGAGGTGAGTTTTTTGGAAGGCATTATAGCGTGTGTCAGATTATTATAAATCAAATGTTTTTTATAGTATAGAAAAATACTAGATTAATCTTTAGGAAGCCTTGCAGAGTAGTAGCAATATATTTACACTGAAAAGAAATACGATAAGTTATCAAATTTACATTGTTGGAATTATTATTAAATGCTTTTTTGTAGATTGTGCATATTACTGGGAGTAATTAAATTGGTTTTGCCATGATGCAGGGAAGAGAATTTGTTGGCACACCTATCTGTCATCAACTGCATGTGATAGACTTTAACTGGAAACTGTTTGAAGGCTGTTGATTGCTATGTAAAAAAAAAAGATAACAGTAACTTGAGGAATTATGAATGGCTGTTTTCTGTTTACTTCACCTAATTGGAATGAATGTCTATTTAAGCTATATGTAAGCAAAGACATTACCATGGACACCATGGAAGCATTAGGAGTGTTTTGCGGCAAAATTGCAAAAAAATGTGTAAGATAAATGTGAGCTTTACTAATACTTAAACCTAATGGACAAGATGTGTATAAGTTTAAAATGCAGTAATTGTTCATTTACTTGTATTCTATCAAATCTGGTCTTAAATGATGGATTGCTCTCGTGTACTATTACACTTCAACATGTTTGAAGATAAAAACTATTGTCGATGATTGCTTAAAGTCTGTTTGTTCGATCATCTGAACAGTGCAAGTCAAAGCATTTTGTCAGACTGTGAGAAGTTTTGCCTGGATAATGCTTCCTACACACACAGGTTGCCGGATAAATTATGTGCAGTTTCACAGCGTAGCTGGTGCTGGAAGTTAAATGGATGCCCAGTGGTAGAACCTGTAAAACATTTTCCTGTTAACACTACCAGGCAGAATTGACATTGTTGATGGTACCTTTGATCTAATAAACTATCAGTTCTAACAGTGATTTTTACTGTGTTTCAGAGGGGATGATGATATAAGTTTAGCAAGCCTGCCATTCTTTCTGGATGACAGAAGATTAGCTCTCCTGTCTGTATTACCCTGTGTTGGGAACAGTGTTAGTAGGGGATGTTTTGTACCCAAAGTAATCACCTCCACTAAAAAGATATGTTACACAAACAGCATCCTTTCCTGCAACAGATACTCCATAAAGAACAAAATTGATTTTGCAGGAAGGAAATGAAATACTTTGTTTGGAATTTGGAAACAAGTTATCTCATTATCTTGAGTACAAGTTTGCCTGCCTTCCAAAGTCTGTTTTCTCTTTTGAGAGGAAGATTTTCCTTAGCCACTTACAGTATATGACTCCCAGCAGCTTCCTAGAGAGTATCCCTATGCATATAGGTTTTGGTTTTCTGCAAAGACAGCTGGAGGAGCTGGAGCAAGAGAGTTTCATTTTAGGAAAGAAAAACTTCATTTGAACTACAATTCCTCTCTCTGTTACAGTCTTGTTTTAAATTAGGAGTATTTTTGAAGTATTTTTCAGGCTTTCTGCCTGAAAAATGAGTTGCATGATACTAACAACAGTGTTACATGTGTAATGGCAAGACAGGTCTGTTACTGGAAATGATTTCAGAATGTCTGAAGAGATAACTGTGGGTAGAAGTGCTTCTGGTTGGTTTGTTTTCAGTATTTGGAGTTTAATATTTAATATTTTGATATTCTCCTGAGGACTTTGTGCAGTTATCCTCAGAGTCCATTTCACATCTCATGCTCCCATCAGAAACTTTTAACTGAGGTGGCACCCACTCAGCATTTGAATTTCTGCAGCCAGAATAACAATTTTACCAGTTTGTCTCTGCTGCTTGCTACTTGAGCCTGGGTGAGGACAGGCTCAATGAGAGAAACTGCATTTCTAAAGCTGTGCTAGATAATGGAAGATATTTGAGATGTGGTGAAGTTGACCTCAGTGAATGTTTCACGCAATATGTTGAACTTTGGATTTTATTTTTTAAAATTTTTTTAATAGCACGGCTAAGAAGAATTTTAATGATCTTTGCATAGCCATGAACTTGCGATCACATTTCTTAGATTGTAAGCTCTTCCAAAATGACCTGTATTCTTTTGATACATTTTAATGAAACACTGTGAGCTTAAAGAGAGATCCACTTTAGTACAGTGTGTGGGTGTCTCTTCCCCAGTGTGGGGAGTCCATCGGCACTGGGAGTCTGATTAACTACTGGGGTCTGAATTGTAAGAAATTATCTGTTTAAGGTCAACCTTTAAGCTTTAATTTTTATTTCAGCCATCTGTACTGTGTAAGAAATTCCTTTAAAAAGTGTAAACAATAGTTTACAAAAGAGGTGAACCTCTCCCATCATTATAATTCTCTGTCTGCTGCTGTTATCCTGATCTCAGAGTCCCACAGAAGAGCTAAAGGCAGGATTTTGGAAATTACTGTATCTGAAACTGAATTTCATTGCTGGCCTTTCAGAACCATTACTTGGCATTCCAGTCACACTACATAGTTATTATTTCTCATGATTTTTTTTTTTTTTTGAGAAAAAAGACAGTAAGGAATTGGTAAAAAAGACTTAGCTTGTAAAAATTCAGAAAATTTATTGTATCTGAGTCTGGGCTATTGTGTAGCTATAGGCAGCTATATTTCATTGCCCTCCTGGTGTTCTACAAGAATATGATTCAAATAAATTATGTTGTATAAGTAAGCAGCATATTGGGTTCCCAGTAAAAGAAAAACATTGAAATACCATTTTAAGTTGAGCAGAGGATGAACAAGATGATTAGGGGTCAGGAGCAAATGCTCTTACAAGGAGACACAAAAAGCTGAGTTCATCCTTAGGAAAAGGGGGTTTGGATAGGAGGTGGTGGGTGGAAGGCAATTTATTGATTTGTAAAGCAGTCTTATTGGGGGAGAGGTTATAAATAAGATGGACTCAGACTTGTCACAGATGTGTATGGTTGTGGAATCAATGGACTGAGATTGTGAGGAAGGAAGCTTTTATTAGAAATAAGGATAAAATTTTCACAAGATAAATATTGGAACAAATTTCTAAGACAGGTTGTAGAATTTCCCTCCTTATTTTATTGAAGATTGGCATTGCTTTGAGCCAAGGGTTGCAGCTCCAGGGGTCTCTTCCAATGTAGGTTTTTTTCTATGACTTTAACTTCTATTAAAAAATGCATAAAACAAAACCAACACTTCCCTCCCACCTGCAAAAATAAAAAAAAAGCAAACAAGTGCAAACAACTGACAAAAGACAAATAGAAATCCTGTTTAACACATAATGACTAGAGTATGATGAATTTTAGAAGTTCTGCTCAAACAGAAGAGTTTTATGAAAGATACCTATTTGTAATCTGCAGTTTCTCTGTTTGTTAAGTAACGTGACTTTTAAAAACACTTGTTTTTCACTAAAGTATTTTGATTTCTTAGATAATCTGGCATTCCGATTCTCACTATAAATTATATTCACATATGAATCATTTTTTAATGATGTGGAAGGTTTCCATATTCCTTCATCGGGGATTTCAGCAAGAAATATGCCCTTGCCACCAAAAATCCTGATGACATCCTGTGCTGCAGTAGGCAGAGCTGGTTCAGGGTGGGAATCCTTCCCCTCTGTTTATTGTGAAGCCACATCTGGGAATGCTGTGTCCAGTTCTGGGCTACTCAGTACAAGAGAGACATGGACATATTGAAGAGGGTAGGGTCCAGTGAAGGGCTACAAAGATGATTTTGGGACTGGAGCATCTCTTTTGTGAGGAAAGGCTGAGAGAGCCAGGACTGTTCAGCCTAGACTGGAGAAGGGGGATTTTATCAATAAATAGAACTATCTGAGGAGAGGGGGGCATGAAGAGGACAGAACCAGGCTGTTATTGGTGCCCAGTGCCAAGACCAGAGGCACAGGTGAGTGAGTCCCTCTGAACATCAACAAACGCTTTTATTTTCACTGTGAGGGTGACTGAGCACTGGTACAGGTTGTCTAGGGACATTGTGGAGTCTCCATACTTGGAACTATTCAGAAGCCTTCTGGACGTGGTCACAGGCAGTCAGCTTTTGCAAGCAAGGAGTTCACTCAGAAAGTCTTGATGGGGATGGGTGGATTTTTCTTTTGATTATTTTGAAGGAAGATACTCTTTAACAGGGAGCAAATGGTGCTAAACTTACTAGCTGTGACCCTCAAGTCTGTGGTTGTAACTGTTCTGCTCTGATGGCAAGAAGGAGGAATCATGGTACCAGCAGTGATGTGTTGTTTTCATCTAAATACCTAACAGCTAATACTGTCTGTCCCTATGTGGCAGATATTAGCATTTATGTTCCTAATAAACTCTGAACTTGAATAAATATAACCCGAAGTGATCTGGGCTCCCTGTTCTTTCAAATATAAAATAGTTTGGAAAAGAAATGAAATCTCCTGTTAAAAAAAAAAAGTACTTATGTCCCTTGTAACTTAAAGTTACAGAAATGTAATTACAGTTTCTCAGTTCTCTAAGAAATATTTTTTAAAAAAGATGACCAGTGTTTTTTTAAACAAACAAATTAACAAAAGCTTCAAAACCAAAGGCCAAAGTGTCTCATGGGCAGGGCAGAACACAGAACTTCCAATGATTTCTGTAAGCCTCCTCCTTCCCATCAGTGGTGAATGAGTCAGTTTTGTGTTTTCCTTTTAAACTCTAATTTTGTGAGGTGACAGGGAATTTATTGGGGAATTTTGTCTTAATTTGACCAAAACTAATTGTAATATTGCAAAATATTTCTATTCAAAATAAGGCTTTTAAAAATTGAAATGCAGCTATTATAAGTTCTGTCAAGTGGCAATGACTTATAAATATTAAAGTTGGTTTAGGTGGGGATTTTTGCATATGTGAACTAAAAATGGGGAATACAACAGCCTAGGATAGTATCAATTTCAATGCGGCTTGTTAACTTTTTTTATTTTCTCTTAGTTCTTTGAGTGGATTCAAAAATTCTGAATCTGACCTATACTGAAAGTCTGCTCAGGGAAACTAAATGTCTTTTTATCTCTTTACTTCTTCTGTTGTTTCTTCAAAAGAACTGAGCAGGGACCCATTCAAAGCAACAAGATGACTCCCAGTGCCTTGAATAGTGCAGAATCTATGCAGAATCTAGGAGAGACTGCTTGGCTGAAATCTGTGAATGGTTGGGCCCTTGTGCTGAGATGAGTACCTGGACACTCTCTCTCCTAGGACTTCAGATTTTGGGACAGCAAAGGGTTGGTTTGTGGGTTTGTGTGTTCCAGTTTGTATTTTGCATTACAGGCACAAAGGAAACTGCAATCTTAGCATATGCCTACACAGTACAGGGCAGAAGCTAACTTGGCTGAACACCAGTGAAGGTAATGAAGGAAAATTGCAGTTGGGCTCAAATCAGCTGTCTGTTTTTCCCAACAGTATTCCACAAACTGAAATTTGAACTAGTTGCACTGAATTAACACAGGTTGTGTTGTCTTTTCTGCTCTTGCAACCTTATCTTTTCTAAATGTGATTAGGAAAAGAAAACAGCTCTCTAAAACAAATTTTCTAGGGTGGCTATGGAAGATGTAATATTCCCCCACAGCAGACCTAGACAAAAAAGCAAGCTTGAGCTCTGTTGCTTGCATTTAATTTACGGTCATAACAACTTGTCTTTTCAGTGATGCAGTTAAACCCACTGAGAAGGGTTAAGGAGAAAGTGCTAAGTAATATTCTGCAGCTTTGAAAGCTTGGTTTTTCTGTACCTTGGTGTTTTAGGGTTGTGTGTCTGTTCTTGTTAATATCTTTACTTTGTCTTTGAGAATAGTAAGGATGTTGGGGATTTCTTGTTCTCCCCATGTATTTTATAAGTATTACTGAGCGCACACAACATGCTGTCACAGTGAATGCAGGGTTCTCTATTACTGTGCTTAGCTATAGAGAGGATTATATTAAACTCTGTAACCTTGCTGGAGCACCTTTGTACATTGCTGCTATATTGATAATCTTCACATGATTCAGTTGCAGTTGAAAATATCTTATTCACAGCATTAACACTTTCAATCCCAGTGAAGATTAGAATCTTTGATATCAGGAGATGAGCCCCTCGATGGGCAGATAATTTTTCTAATTTTTTAGAATTTATTTATTAGTGTGGTTCTTGCAATGGTTGCCTTGGACATTTCTTCACTTAGACATATACAGGGAATACTCATCAAGCCTAGCCATTCAAAAATGGGTAAAACAATTTATTGATGAATGAATTAGTGGTTAAGTATGGGGCTATTATGCTGTTTGATTGTCTACGAAATAGTGAATACTTTTGGAAAATACTTGTGTTCTAAAATAGATACACAAGAACATTTTGAAGTAATTAAGAAAAACATTCCCTAGTGTTCCCCATCCGCAAATTATCTATGAATCAGTGGATTGATGCAGCAACATAAGATGTGTTGACATTTTCTATCTGTCATTAATGCAGACCTAGTAACAAACAGCTTTCCTCTAAAATCTGATGTTAAATGCATAGAAAAATCATTGGAACTTATTGCCCTGTCTTCAATATTGCACATTATAAAATCAGAATTTTGGTGACATTTGCACTGCGTGTCTTTAAAGTAAGGGGAATCCAGTCACTAGGAAAGAATTCCAAGTTTGATTTGCTTTTCTTTGTCCATGATTATATTATATGCTAGTTCTTTTCCAAATCCTTGCTGTTTCTTGTAATTTAGTAAGAATTGTTTCAGGTAGACTGCTGACCCATTTCTCCATATATGTAAGACTTTCATCAAGCAATCAGTGGGAAGTTCTTGCAAGTGTTTGTATGGGACTATTCATTTGGGTCTCATGATTATGTCATCTGGTTGGCCTGCATCATGGCAAGTCTCACTGAGAATCTGCATGAGAGTCAGAAGGACAGGACAGGCTGTTCATAGCATCTTCCAGGTCTCTCTTCTGTTGTAAGTGCATGGGGTAAAGGTCACTGCAGGAATAATGTGGAACAAGAAGTGGTGTAATATAGTAGGGAGAACTGGCTCTGCTTGACACTTCATTTGTGTGTTTTATTTTTTTTCTTTCTTAGTTAAATTCTACAGCATTTGCTGGGTGCCCATTTTCCTCTTTAAAGGATATCCACATTTCTTCCTGCAATTTCATGAGTTTTAAAATAACCTGTTTTTTTATTCTTTTGTCTCTGCCAAGTCTGTAGGTGATATCTTGGGAACTTTTACTACCCTTCAGTAGAAGGGCAGGAATATTCAGGCTAGTACCACTTTGGCCTTTGTGTAACTTCTGCTATCCAGTAGAAAAAAAGTAAAGGAGTATATGTGAATTACGCCTAGATTTTGAGTCTTTTTCACACCAATGTGCTGTTTCCTTCTAAAAGTCCAGAAGGTGAATTCCCGAAGACTATTTAAAGTTTCAAGGCTTAGCTGTGTTCAGAATGCTGCAGCTTGACAAACTAACATCCCTTATTCTGAATGCTTGGTTTGAAAACTTTGAAGAGGATTAGGTCATGGCTGCTTTTGCCAGTTTTAGTGATTCCTTGATGGGGAAAATCATTTCATCAGTGAGAACTTTGCTGATTATATATCATAGCACATTATTGTTTCCATATTGCTGTGGAAAAAATGGTTGTCTTAAAAGCCTGAGACTTTCAGTTCAATTTTATTCTGCGGTACATACTGTTTGCTCTGTTACATTCAAATCTAAATAATTTAGTGACGGACATAAATCTAGCAAATTCCTCTGTATTAGTTTCAGACAAAGAGCCCCATTTCTTGAATTGTATTTCTCTAAAGAACAAGCAGTTAAGCTGTGTATTAAAAAGTATAGGAACTTGGACTTAAAAGTGAATAGTGTATGTTTGCCATTTTTGTGTATTATGGGATTGGTTGCAATGGTTATGTTTGGGGGGGGTATTTGCTTTGTTTTGTTTTTAATATAACTTTGAAGTTGGAAAACTATATATACTGGTCTTGATTTACTTTTAATTTTATGTCAAAATGTAATGTAATCCATTACTTTCAGTTGTGCAGTTGATAGACCGATTTGCAAAAGATGCATGAAACAAACAAAAAGCATTCAACAAAAACTGTAAAAAAAATTACTTATGAAAATATTAAAAAAATCATAAGCACTAGATTCCCTATCTGTCTGTATTATTCTTTAATTACTACATCTTGCATCATCTGTTTTAACACCCTCTCAGGTAATGTGAAGAAAATACTACTGCCATACTGCACTATAATGTTGAAAGGGATCTGACACATTTTCTGCTCTCTTCCCTGTGTTTTAGTGAATCAAGCAATGTCTGAGAAATTAAATTTGGCCCTCGTCTCCAGATCACTAGAAGGAAAAAAGTAGTGGTTTAAAGTGGTTAACTTCTTAAAATGTTTATATCTTCAAAGAACTTTATATAGTTTCCTGAATAGGTTTAGTTATGAGTAAGTATCATTTTGTTTAAGGCATTTTCTGTTGATATTATTTAACTTGGGAAGGTGACCCTGCGCTAAATTGCGATGTGTAATTTGAATGCCCATGGGCTGCCCTTCATCGGTTTGATTGGAAGAGATTATCTGGATTTCTAATATACTTTAATTACTCTGCTTATATAAATTGTCACATTAGAATCTTCTTAACTGTTGAGTCTGTTCTGTCAATGATTCACTAACAACAGGAATATCCTAGGCTCTTCCACTGAGATTTGAAGATTTATACCACCAATGAAAGGACTGGAATGGCTCTATTTAAACCTACTGTATCTTCAGTAGGAAAGAGTATGTGATCTGCTTCTACCCAGGCAGTGATTGATGTGTGATAAATTGAAAGGATCTGTAGCCTTTTTTATTTTGGTAAAAGGTGTTTTTTTCGATTAAGGCAACACAATGCCAAATATGTTTTAAGATGTTTGGGGGTAATGTATTCCTGATGTTCCTGTGGCAAAAAACCAAACAAACACAGGGTAGGATTTTCAGGTGGAGGAAGGTAGAGTATCTTTTAGCGATGTTAGCTACAGTTTTACAGAGAAGCTGTTGTAACTGAAATCATAGAATGGATCAGGTTGGAAGGGACCACAGTGGGATCATCTGGTCCAACCTCCCTGCTCAAGCAGGATCATCCTAGAGCCTATGGCACAGGACTGTGTGCAGGGAGTTCTTGAATATCTCCAGTGAAGGAGACACCACAACCTCTCTGGGCAACCTGATCCAGTGCTCGGTCACTAGTACAATAAGGAAGTTCTTCCTTATATTCAGGTGGAACTTTGTGTGCATCAGTTTCTTTCTACAGTGTTGTGGTGATGTTGGCTTCTTTGACCTTTTATTCCTGGGTATCTCTCTGCCTGACAGCTCTGTTCAGATGAGCTTAAAGGTTACCAGCACTTGGAAGAATCCTGCTCTCAAATGGTGTAGGGGTCTTCCAAGATGTAATGGTCTGATGACCTACAGTAACAGGTCCAGCTCACCAGCAGCTCATTTGACACATGCAGCATATGTGTCTTGTACAACAAACCGCTCTTGCCTCCTCTCTGGGATTTTGTTTCCTGTTAACCTACAGAAAATAGAAAGGATTGAATCCAGCATGTGTCTAGTGGGCCCAGTGATATCTAATTTAGAGTCATGAAAACAGAAATCTGTGTGTTCAGAACCACTGCTGAAGATGTGTGCCTAAGTGTCTTGGGGTTTGGTTTTGTTTTGTTGTTTGTCATTTAAATCACAGGCAGCAGCTGGAATGATTAAATATCTGCTCCCTAGTGGTTAGTATGTAATACTGGGAGAGAAGAATGTCATGGGCTCCATTCCTTGTTCTGGATTTCACATTTTTATCCAGTACCTGAGTTAATGTAGAACCCACAATCAAGAGGAGAGCCTGAGCCCCAAAATAGTATCAAAAGTGGACCCAGGTGCCCTTCACCCTGATGCTGTGATTCATTGGTTGTTACATTAGAAAAAGTGCATTCTGTGTTTGAAAATGCAAGTAGCTACTGCTGCACCTTATGCAACCTGCTGCTTTTTTTTTGGTGTGGATTAGTCATGTTCAGATTTCTGGGCCCCAGTAGACAGAGACTGTGAGTTAGATGCTCAGCTCAAGGCTTTTGTGTAGATCAGTTGCAGGCACCTAGGGAACTTTCTGGTCAAAAGAAGGTGATCTGACTAAGTGAGCAGTTTGGGAATTATTATTCAGGAGTCTGATACCTGTTTGTGCCCTGCTTTTTAACCATTACATCCTTGTATCTCCTTGGATCTCATCCAACATCTAAGACACATCACTTTCTGTATGCTTCATGTTGTGCCTGATGAAGGCATGTTGTAACACTGATATTAATGGTGTTGTACAAGTCTGCTATAAAGAACTTAAGCACCATGGGTGAATTTAAGCATTTGATAAAAGTCCTGCATATTAGAGTTCTGAGAAACATCCCTCTTCCCTTGGTAGCCCTCTCTACCCCATCACACAACTCAGTAATCATCATACACATTCATAACCAGGCATGTTGTTTGGACATCCTTTTTTGAGTAAACATTTAAACACGTGGCTTATTGAAGCAAATTAAAATGAAGAGAGAACACTAAAACATCATTTAATAAATACTGAACTGATAGGGGCATGTTGATGTTTGATAATATTGTCATGATTTTTCCAGTTCTGCATTTACGCTCTGCTGTACAGCAGTACAGCTCTGTGGTGGTGCTACTGCTGTTATTATGGCTTACACAGTGCTGACACTTATATTATAAACTGTGGGATCTTTTTCTGAATGTTTCTTTTAATGGATAGGAAAATTTATTTTTGGTCTTAATTTTCTCATCTTGCTTAGCTTTTTGAAATGTAGTCTTTAATTCCACAAAGATGGGTGAAAATTCTGTGCACTTTGAGAATTCCTACTGCAGTCACACCAGTATCAATATACTGGGTTCTATATAAAGGGTTATAAAATAGAAATTGTATCCCAGAGAGCTTAGAAACAGACGTAAAAGAAGGCTTGGATGTTTGAATCAGATTTGGGTAGAATTTAGTCACCTTCCTCCATGCATGTCTTACTGAAACAGACTGAATGTGGAAGTGTCTTGACAGTGTTTAGGTGACTCCGTTTTAAGCACCCAACTTTCCTAGGTACCAAAACATGTGCCCAGAGGCATTAAGACTGTTTTCATAGGCCTTAGCTGTTTAGCATCCAGCTTAGGCACTTTGAGGCCATAAAGTAGATGTTCTAGCACTTTAAATTCTTGTAAGCATGCTATCAGTGCCCTTACTAAACATGCTGATAACCAGTTCCGTGTGGAGTTCTGCCACTCTGCGCACCTGCATTCATGACTGGGGCCAAGAGAAAGGAGGTTCACCTTTTCACACATTAGCTCAGATGGTCACAATCCTTCGCCACTGACCAGAAAGCCAGGAGCCTTTACCATGAGATGCCTGAAACCCAAATCTGTGACTTGCCACCACTCTCTACGCTGCACCACCATGCAGCTAGTATGCCATTTCTGTGAATCCAGATCCATTTCTTTTGCATGAATCTGCATTTGTAAGAGAGGTAGGATCATACAGTTTGTTACTTGTATCTTGGCACAGTGCTATGATACTGCATTGAAAGTAGACTTGAACCTATATGCAACAATTTTGGTTTTGCCTTTGTGAGTGTCAGTACTACAGTTCAGACTGAAACTACCTTTTCTTTTTTAATGTTTTAAAAAATCCTGTATAAAAGTATTTGACTCACTCTAAAAATGTGTTTTCCTTCACACTTTGAATATTTTATGGTATTATAAGTGGTTATAATTCAGACAAGTTACATGTATTTAGTGTTAACTGCATGTTTGAAGCACAGACGAAAATTAAATAAATGTCTAGGAACAAATTACTAAATTGAACAGTGAGTTTGTCAACATGGGAATTGGTATCCATAGGGATCAATGAAATAAGTGCTATAGTTGCAATTTGCTATAACATGTAATTAAATGACATAATAGTCAACTAGTTGAATACTCGTATTGGATTTTCAAAGGAATATGGAGGACACACAAGGACCTTTCTCAGCTTAATCTTGGATAGACTTAGTTACTGGAAACGTTTGTGGCTTCTGCTGAAACCTTGCTTGCAGTTCAGCATAAATAGCGGTTCTAGTGGTGTGACAGGAAGAAATCAGTACAGGTATTAAAGAAGTATTGGTGTTTTATGGCATTTGAAGAAAGTGAAATTGAATGAGTAGTTTTCAAGTAATTCTGCAATGCTGTTTGCTAAATACTGTTTGGTCACTAAAATCTGAGTCTACCGCTTGTCAGAGACTGGATGTTTCTTGTCTTGAAACACCTTGGAATCCCGCTATCCATGTCTGGTGGGGGGGTAGGCTGGGCTTTGCTGAAGGTGAGGCAGTGCCCTGCTCCACCTCCAGCCCCCCCCGCCAAGCCCTGGTTGAGCTGTCAGTCATGGCATCATGTGTGGACCTGAGCAGAGGATCAATATGGGCCTGGAGCAAGGGCAGAGGAGGCCAGGAAGTTGACAAGAGGACTGGAGCAGCGCCCCCACGAAGACAGGCTGAGCAAGTTGGGGCGGATCAGCCTGGAGAAGGGAAGGTTGCGTGGAGACTTCCATGGCAACCTTCCAGTATCTGAAGGGGCCTTCTGGGAAGCCAGAGAGGGACTCTGCATCAGGAACTGTAGTTATAGGATAAAGAATAATGGGTACAAACTGAAAGAGGGGAAATTCAGGTTACACATTAGGAAGAAATTCTTTACTGTGAGGGTGGTGAGACACTGGCAAAGGTTGCCCAGAAAAATTGTGGATACCCCACAGGTTTTCAAGACCAGGTTGGATGGGGCTTTGAGCAACCTGGTCTAGAAGGAGATGTTCCTGTCCATGGTAGGGGTGTGGGAAATAGGTAATCTTGAATGTCCCTGCCAAGCAAAACAATTCCATGATTCTATAAACTGTGTTGATAATGATATAAAAAGAGGAAGAATGTTTGGAAGGGAAATTTCCAAATTTAAGTATTGTGCAAGTTCCATTGATTTGCAAAGGGCACAAAGCACTTACTACATCTCTTTGAATCTGGTTGTGATGGTGCTTTGCTTCCTTTCACTTTGCCTGAGTTTTTCTGGAAATAACTGATGATTGTAGTTGAAATTCTATGCATCAAAACCATTTTACCATTTTAGAAATACTCATATATCTCTTCCCAATCTCCCTAGTTTTATCCAAGCATGTTGGTACTTCAGGTGGTGGTTTTTAATTATTTATTTGTTTCAACATCAAAAGGTCATTCAGGTCCTTCAAAAAGACTTTCTTGAGCTTAATCTTGGCTGTACTGGGCAGCTGAGATTTGTAGATGTTGGCTGGCCTGCCTTAGACTGGGAGTCGAGGAGCTGGGAATACTGTCTGTGAAGAAACCAGTATCTATATTCATAGCCTGTGAGACCCTGAGGGTGGTAGCCCCTGGCAGTGCTGGTAGGAGAGAGGTCTTCTCTCATGTTGGGGAGTTCTGAACCCTTGTAGATCAAATTAAATGACATTGCATTAAGTCTGTATGTTAATATGCATCCAGTGCAGATTACAGACTAGTAGTGACTTCAAAGTTTCCCTTATATAGGCAGGCTGATGAATTTTGTGTTTTACTCTTCTAGCTTGACCTAAAGTTTGGCTCTGTTTTAGTAACACAGGCTTGCAATTTTTATGTAATTTTTATGTAAAAGTAAGCATATTTTATGATTACTATATCTACATCCAGATGAATGGCTGCAATTCCTTACCCTAGTTGTAGGATATAGAAAATAATCCTGTATGCTACTATTATACCTACACATCCAGCACAATCCTCATTCAAGTAGCACAAGCATTCCCTTCTTTAATAAACCCAGGGTCTATATGATCTGATGGCAAAATGAAAAAAAAACCCCACATCTCTTTATACAAAAATAGGACATTCATTATTTAAAAGAAGTCAAAACCACACCAAGTTTTTACCAATGCAGTGAGGCAACTGGTGGTTCCAGAATTCTTAACAGAATGGAAAATTAAATGTATAAAGTTTTAGAAATAGAGTGATGTTTGATGGTATGCTTGTCTAGTGTTAGAAAAATGTAGAAACCTGAATAAAAAGTAAAATTGCATTTATTCATATTTTCGTAGAGTTAAAAAATGTGCTTGTTGGTAGAAGTAGCTGGCTACATCAGCTTCAGGATATATTGATGCCCCATCGATTCCAAGCATTTACCTTATTGCAAGCATTTGTGTAGGTTACTATGAATAAACATAAATACTGATTTGTACGTGTTGCCCTTCCACTGACACGGAGATATATTACCTTACTTTGGAAGTCTGTACACCCTTCTACTTTGCATAGATGGCTAAAGGAGATGCAAGGCACCCGTCTTTGGAGAGGCAATTTAGAGGAGAGAAAAAGGTCTTTGTGCAATTTTACAGCGTAGTTTGGATGTAAGTAGGGCAGAATTTGGTCCCAGAAGTTTTAGTCTCTGCATTATGAGGCATCATGCTTTCCTTTCCTAACAAAATAGAACAGAAAAGCCCTTTGTTTTTACTGTTAAACTTTTTTATTTTGTAATAGGCAAAAATAATTTTTTAATTTGTCTTTAGCCTTGCTTTTACCTTTTCATCATTTGACCTCTAGACCTCACTATTTCTACACCCTTTTCTTTGTCCTTTTTTTAATAAGGGGATGCTCCCAAAGAAGTGTTGCATGACTTTTTATGCTAATCTTGCTTCTATTTCAGTTCATGTTGACTTGGAGAATATGCCTTGTAAATAGGAATACCAACTGACATACTGAATATAATCCTCAGTTTCTAAGCATTGATTGTTTTCACAGCATCCTTAAAGGGTAAGCTGTCTTACTATCCAAATATCATGGCTGGGAAACTGAGGCTAACAAAGGCTGTATGATTTATGTGAAGCCACAGAGGGAGTAAGTGCTGGGTTTAGAATTCCTGGCTTCTGTTCCTGTGTTTGGACTCATGCCGTCTCTCAGAGAAATCCTTGATTCCTCCTAATGCTGCATACCTTTCCTTGTCTGTTAAATGTAGCCATTCGAAAAGTATCTGGTACTCAATTCTCTCTGTCTGTCCTATTGAAACTAATGAATGCCTGCAGGCAGGCATAAGGTATCGTTACCTTTGACAGCCAGTATGTTTTATGTTTTAAATTATGTGTTGGGCAGAATTTTTGGATACTAATTTGATGTAATGAGATGCGCTTCTAATATCAACTGTAGTACAGGAAGGCCTTGCAGCCAGCCTACTCTTTATTTAAAATTATTCCATTTCAGATGTCCTAATGAGTGCTGTGAGTTGTGTAATTCTTTCATAATTTTCCCCCATTCCCAGAAGGGAAATAGGAGCTGGAGTTTTTTCTATTTTTGTTTTGGTTTATTTAAAATTAGGGTAAGCATAAAATAAAGATCTAGGGAAAGATTTTTGTGAAACAGTTGCTATTGTGGGAATGGCAGTTAAGAAAAAAGAATTGTAGTCTAGAAATGTTAGTGTTAAGGCAATTCTCAATGCCTCTGCAGTTTGCCATTATCTTATAAATATCTTGACTCTGACTTTACAGTGCTGTTTATAGAATTTAATAAAGCAAATGTAATAATGCTGCCTGTGCTTTAATGCACAGTCTCAATTGGGTTGACCAGAAGATAAATAGGAACAGGAATGATAGTGCATTCCTACAGATTGTTTTTAATAAGCATGTTATTTAGTTGATCAGCCTGGTACTGTAATGCTTCCTATCCTGCTCTACCAGACAAATTTATTAATGTCCCCCCCCACCATTTCTCTGAGAACATTGATTCCCTGCAGACATATCTCTATTAAACCTCTAGAAAGTCGCAACTTCCAAATTAGATTAAGTAGCAGGAATGGTACTAGAAGAATCAAAGAAAATTGAGTGCATTATTGAATTCATGCCACATTGTCTGAGGAAGAGATGGGAGTTATGTATAGTGGTAACTTTTGTCTTTACTGTACTAACAAAGCTGTGGGCATTGCTGTCAAACCTAATTGTCTGCAGTGCATCAGGATAAAATGAATCTTTTATCTAAACTCCTACCTAGTGAGATTTTACAAGTGAGAAGTGGATTTCAGAAGGAAGCTTTACAGTTGATCAAAATCATTTGCCATTATTTGCTGTACACAACTCTATCCTAAAAATCCTAGTGACAACAATTTTAAAGAAGCACCTGGCTTTGGATTGGAAGCAGACTTGCTTGTCATGCTAGCAGTTGCAAAATGCAGATATTCATTTTAAAGCTGCCAATTTCTCATTTTGATCTGACATATTAAAAAGCATATAATTAATGGTTGACATTAGTAATTAACATTAACTTTATGGTGCTTAATATGCCATCATTCATCCATCAAATAACTGGTATGCATAATGTCTTTGCATAAAGGTTTTAATTGCTCAAAATGATCCTTCAGTTCTCAGGCTCTGTGGTTTAAAGTAGTAGTAAATGCATTTTAAAAAGATGTGAATTTTTCATTTATTGAACGTAAACATTGTTTTTGTTTCTCCCTAGGAGCGTGCACGAACGTGTAAGCCAGGGACTTCAGCTGGGAAATACAGCCCCAGACGCACAGATTCCATTAGTGGCTAAAGAGCACCACCTTGCTGTTGCCAGTGCTCTCTGGAGAAATTTCTTTCCCTACTTGAAGAGCCAGAGAATGTCACAGACACCGCCTTCCCCTCAGCTTGCTGATACAGCTGCAGGTTAGCACTGACCCTCCCTGCAACCTGCTGGATTTGGTGCTATTCTCTGCATCACAAACTTTCAAGGAGTTTGTATTTTGGGATATTTCTCCTTCCATTGAGTGATTTACATATGTATAAATGCAAAAAGTGGAATCCGTGCTAAATGTTTTGACACAAAGAAATATTGTAGTGTTGAATTCTTTAATAGAATACAAACACATTGAGAACGCCAAAGGGGTTTGAAGCTATACAAGCCTGACTTCTTTTTCACTACTAGTCACAGATTATAATCAACATACAAGTTTTATACAATATAAATAAGAATACTGTTTTTCACTATATCCAGAATTTACTTGGTTTTGTAGAAGTTTGTGTTGAACTGTTCATAATGGCTGAGATTCAAACTAAATTTTTAAAAATATTTTTCATTTGAAGGCAATCTTTAAGAGGTTGCTTACTTGAGTGTTGCCTATTGCTAAACCCTTATATTCATGGTCATAAAACTATTTCATAATCCATTCTAATTATTTGTCTTGCTTTACACTGAAGGCTTTTAATCTTGAAGTACAACATTCCATATGTGTGTGAGCTCCACATGCAATGTGTCAGCTTGGCAGTGCATAGAAAGACACCCAAGTTTGATCTTTAACATCAGTAGCTAACACTGTATTGTGTAGTTACAATGAAATCTTGTATCCAGTCAACTAAAATTCAGAGGAGTGAAACATAAAATATTTTTTCCCATCATGATATGAATTAGATACAGTTACAAGCTCAGGAGTACTGAGTTGGTAGTAGAAAAGCTAAAAGATCCTTCGTTTGAAGCAGCTCTGTGGTAGTTAGGAGGCAGAATTAATGAAAGGGGCAGTGTGCAACAGTAGTGGTCTCACACTGCTGAAACGTGTGAGAAACAGCAATACAAATCAAAGGAGGAGGTTGTTAATGTCAAAACTTTCATTCATTTCCTACAGTGACATAGCTTTTTTATTTTATATTAGCACTGTGAAGTAGCAAGAGCAGCAAGCTATTATAAACTCCTCCAAGAAGGAGGGGAGTGCAGTTGTGACCTGCTTTATAGAGATGTGTTAGGTAGCACTACAGAGATAGGCAAACCTTTCCCACGCTGCTTGAGCTTCTCGCCTTAAGGTTGCAGCCCAGAGGAGAGAGAGAGCAGCTGTCACAGCTCTCCTGCTCCCCCTGCCAGGCAAACAGCCTGGGCCTCACAGCACTGTTCTATCTCCCATTCCTCCCCAACTTCTGTTATGGCTGATGCTGCAGAAACGAGGTGACAATCTGGAAGAAGGCTGGCACAAATTGTTTCCTCAGCTAAGGCAGAGTGGGGACTCTGTATGACCTTCTTGTTTATTCTGAGGCACGTAAGGAAGTGGGAAGTCACTCATGGCTTAAGATAGTCTGTCCCTGTACTGTTAATGAAAACAATTTCATTGTTGTTTCTGAAAATTAGCCTTTCCTGTCTAATTCAAAGTCAGCTGATCAATGCACGCAGGTTTATATTTATTTTAATATTATGTTTAACTTGAATTGGAGAGTTTGGGAACTAATGAGCCCCTTTTTCATTGCCGTCCAATGAGGGCAGTTTTCCTGAGTCATTTGGTGCTTCTCATTTCCTATAACCTAATAACTGCCCAGCATTTAAAATTACATTTAATTTCTGAGTTTTAATGCACTTGTCATTTGCAATATTTCAACAGTAGACCTAACAGAAACAGATTATGCTTCATTAACAAAATTCTGCACAAAGTACTGCCCGTGTTTCTAGATCTGCAGCTGTTGTTTGGTGATCCTTTTCAAGAGTAAATTCTTCTGTAGTGCTTTATTTGTATGGTAACTTTTGATACAGGAAAGTCTTCTAAAACTAGAAAGGTACCAGCTTTTACTGAGTGAATTCTTTCCAGATACAGTTTTCACTGTGAGAAGTGTGTAGAAACAACAAAACAAATAAATAAAACTCGACCCAGTAAAGCACAGTAACGCTTAAGTGTACAGGGCAAGATAGAGTGGATGGAAATAAGAAAGTGAAGTCAAGAAGACAAAAAGGCAGGTTTTAAGACATGTTTTGTATTGCAGAGGGGGTAAAACTATGCCTTCAGGATTTATAAACTGTGGTTTTGTGAATCTATTTAAAATTGCATACGTTAGGATCCACTTTTCCTCCTTTGCTGCCTGTGTGTCTTGATGACTTACAAACTGCTTGGGATAGAGGCTACATTTTTAATGTGGGTACAAACACTCTGTTAGAACAGTTTCCCTGTTAATTGAGATTTCTGGTACTTCCAGACTGCACGTTATTAATTGTAATAAATTTTCATTACTTTTTAGTGGAACCGGGATTATGCTGAGAAATTATTAACATGGTGCCATGTTCTTCTCTCTCTAAAAACAGGTTTTACTCTCTTAGCTTTGGATATACCCAGCAAAGCCCTATCAGATCTCCAGCCACAGCCTGTTCTGTCAATGATGAGGCTGTTTGGATGGGATGACATGGTGTGGCCTCAGCTGGTGTCAAGATATCTAAGTCATCTAATTCAAAACAGGTGAAAAATTGCAACTGCTTGTTCTTCCAGTACCTTTTCATCCTTCATTAGACTTGAGGAAAAACTTGCTTCAGACTGTAATGTTTCATTAAAACAGTCCAGATTCTTTAGATCTTCTCAAAGAGGGTCAGCTAGTGCAGATTGCCCAGGACAATCCAGTCAAATTTTTATACACCTGAGAAATTTTATTTTCACTAAGTAAGCCTCTGTGAACCTAAGATGGATGGGTGGTGGTTGTTTCTGTGGTGTGCTTTTTTTTGCCTGCCTTGCCCGCTTCTGAATCAGGTTTTGGAAGCAGGGGAGGTGAGAAATGAGAGAGAAAGAAGGAATATTTCTGTGTCGGACTGTATTTGAAAGTGAAAAATGTTGCACATTTTTAGGGTACATAGTGTACTAAGGACAGTAACTGTAAATCAGGATATGGTACAGATTATTTAAGTGTGATTGACAAAGATGAGGCTATGGCCTTCTTGCAGGGAGGTGTTAGAAGAGGTTGAATTTAGTTCCTTGTGTGTCAGTTTGGAACTTTGGAAAGGAGTGTTGAGTCCTCTGCTATATTTCTCTTTTATGATTTTTATAGGACGAGTTTCATTCAAGCTTGCAGATACCTGGCATGTGCTGAATGAAATAAGAGTATTGTTTAGGTGCTTTAAGTTAATTACCAATTCTCTCAGTAAATGCTCAAGTAGGTGATTGAAAACAGTTACTTAAGTATTTGTTACCAGTGTTCATTAAGCACCTGACATATTGTTAACATTGTATACATAGATGCATGGTTCTACTAGCTCAGATTCCTTGTGAAAGGACAGTGAGTACCTAAGGTAAGATATTTTTTGTAGAATACAGAGGTATCATACTAGAAACACTGTTGTCTTGAAAACACTATTTTTGGAGCATGATTCATGTACTTATTTATCTTAGGCAGTTGTAGAGCAAAAGTCATCCAAGTATCTAAGTGCTAGGATCTTAAGACTTCATGGTTACTGTGCTCTGACAATATTCACATCAAACATTCTCAGTTAAAAAAATTGTTTCCAATACTGTTATACCCTGCAAGCTCTGGCAACATACACATGAGCTTTGGAATTTCTTCTGCAGTAGAGCCTAAAATATCCTCTCCAGATCCATGTTGTGTAGTACATGATAGTGGTATAACCTGTCTAAACTAACTCTGAGCATGTGAATAAGCTCACTGTTTTAAAAAGGACCACTTGCCATGCTTGTAGCAGGTAGTTATTCTACTTTCCTTTCTGAGGATTAGGAGCATATTCCTTTCCAGTTCTAAGAAGATGCCTAAGTGGTCCACCTACCAGCAAGCAAGAGAAACAGGAGTGAGACTACAACAGAAAGTGGTTTTGTGAGCCTTTGGGACCAAATAGACTAGCTGTGTACATCAAGATTACATGAGACTGAACTTGTTTATATGTTACTGCAAGGAGCATTAAGTCCATAGGCAACCTATTTGTTCTCTTTTGGTCCTGGAATTCAGTGTTAAATTTTTTTTATTTGCTTCTTTACTTATTTTGTCAGTAGTACTTCAGCAGGGATGTTCAGACAAAATATACAGGTGTCACTGGTTTTAAGTAAATGAAGCAGAAAAAACCCTCAACTTCATTAATGTTATTTAGTGAGAAGTAGAATCCAGTTCGGTTTCCATCTGGACCTTTGTTGACATTCTGTTGCAAGCATGAGTAAAAAATCAGTAGAAAATAAGTAGATTTACATGTACATATATCCAGAAAGAGTACAAGCATTTTTCATTAAAGTTGAAGTATCCAGGACTGACCAGGGAGGAAGTATCTCAAATAAAACACATAACTATTTTCGAAAAACTTCCCTGGCCTGAAGCACACATGCGGCTCTTTTGATAGTAATTGGGAACAGAGTGCAGAACACACCTGCTGTATTTAGCAAGGAGTTTCTCCAGAATTAATGATGCAAGGTTGATATGCTTGGGAAAGTGACTGCAGCATCTACTCATGGTAGTGAGGCAAGTAAAACTTCGGGAATACAGAGCAGCAGAGTACAGGGACTGTGCATTGTGTGACTCTGGTCTGACGCCTGACTGGTAGAATGGTAGCAAGTGTTTGAAAGCATATATAGCAAATTTGTGTGGGAATGTATATACTTGTGTGTGTATACCTACCCAAATGAATATGTCTGTAAGTGTACTGCCAAGTACAGCAGTTTCCTTTCTCATCTCCAAGATGACCTTTTATGTTTCCCTTTTAGATCTGTTTCAAACATGGCATATCTTTATTTGCTAAAGCAGACCTTCTCTTCTCCATCTTTAATGTAGTTAGAACTAAGCAGACTTCAGAGTAGCGTGGGGCACCTGGGCTGGCTTTGTATGAAAGGCTGGAGCAGCTTAAGCAGTGTCAATATGAAGTACCAGGCTGATTCAGATAAACTATTTCCAGCATTGTACATTGTCAGTTTAGGTAATGCAGTCAAATCATCCATTGTTAGAGTAAGGCATTTCCCATTGTGTGAATTTTCCTCCCTCTGTTTTATGTAGCCAAAACATACGTACATGTGTTTATGTGCATCTACAGCCAAATGAGAGACACTGTCACCTTTCTGCCTACTTTTATTAGATCTCTCTACCTTTTTTCTTCCTCTTCTACCTACACAGTTCACTGTGTGAAGCTTTTTCTAGCATGGGCTATACATCCTACGAAGCTTTGACAGTACGTTCGTGGTTTCGCTGCGTTTTGCAAATGTTCCTCGATCAACCAAGTGGCGCCTTGGCCAAGACAGATGCTGAGAGAACAGTTGGTAAGTGCTCACATTTCCCTCATGTTTGCAGTAACGGGGCTATATTGCAAAGCTGGCAAACATTTTCAGCTAATTACAAAATGTATTTTTGTTTGTATTCCTTTACTTTTACCTAATTACAAAATGTGTTTCTTTACACTGCTTGTGCTATTTATTGATAGTTTGCCTGCTCTGCATATGACAAATTTATCACAAACAAAGATAAAAGAGCTTGTTTCCTTGGAAGCAAAGAATAAAAACTTGCTCCCAAGGAGACAAGTTATTTTTCCCCCATGGAGAAACTGCTCTAAAAAAAGTGAAAATCTGAAGTAAATACTCAGAAATCATGCTGTGAATGGCCTAAAAGAAAAAAAAAAAGGGGGGGGGGGAGGAATCTAGCTGCAATTAATTCTCCCCTTTTTTATACTGGATATTTTGTTTTATTAGAGCAATACTTCATCCCTTCTTCTAAAACCACTGCAGTTCTAATTATCTATAGAACACGTCTTCTAGTCATTATTTCTCATACATGTTTTCCAGATTTCAAAAAAAAAAATAAAGCCATCAGCTTGTTTATCCATATGTAAAACTCTTATTCTCTTACAACTTGTATCAGAAAAATAATTGGTTTGGACTTACATTCTTTGTCTGGAGAGATGCAGTTGGTTGCCGAATACTTGTGTTTTAGGTATTTTAAAACGGTGTTTTACTTTATCATTTTGGGACTAAATTAAATCTAAAAGCTGTATGCTGTATTTACTGATGTGCTCTCTTGTAATAATCAGGAAAAGCCTACATGGAGCAGCTGACTGAAATGACAAGACTGATTTTTAAACTCTCAGAAGTAGAAAACATTATTTTAAAGGCTAATGTTGGACAGTCAGTTTTCAAGCAAGACCCAGAAAATGCTCTTGTCCAGTTCATTAAGGTACTGTACATCTGTCCCTGTGTTAGTTTCATAGGATAATTTTAGTGAAAAGAGACTATGTATCAGATTTAGAGTGCTGAAAAAGAAATGACTCACAAAAGTCTCATGAGAGACCTAGTAAGCTGATTTATATTTATTTCAATGTTTTTGTTTTATCAGGCTGTTGGTAGAACTTACAGTGATCTTCAGACACTCCCTGAGAAATCTGCCATGGTAGCAAAGACTCTGGAGTATTTAGGTGATGTATTAAAGTACGTAAAACCCTATCTGAAGGCAAAAGGACCCCCAGAAGGTCTGCAGCTTACATATTGGATCATAGGTAATTATTTTACAACCTCTTTTCTTTTAGGAAATAGTTTTAAGGAATCAGTAAAATAAACTTTTAATACTTTTTTTCTCCTCTATACTATCCATATATGTATTTCCTCTATACTATTTAATGTTTGAAAAAAGAAAGCCACCAAGATACTGCAATTAGATTTTTTTTTTCCCCAGATTTTCTCTAGATCCTGATGTATAACCTCTTTGTGATTTTTGTTTGTGGGGTTTTTTATTACCCTGCAAATCAGTATTTTCAAAAGTAAGGTGTTTTCACATCTTTCATTACTGAAAACCACCTGTTTTACCTAAACAAACTCAGAAACTGTGACAAGAGTTGGCTTCTGGCTATTTAGCTGCAGTGAGGATTATTGTAACTCATAGCAGTTCCTAAAGTTACAGCAATTTATGCCCACAGTGGATCTGGTCTTCCCATAGAGGGTCATGAGATCTTTTCATATGAGGTCTTTTGTTGTCTCCTTCCTGTGCCCGCTCATTTTAAACAGAAGTGATGAGCTCTGAGTTTTTCCTATAGAACATAAAGGTTAGGTGTATACCCTTCTGAAAGAATTCCAGGTTTCAAACCCTGTGGATTGAGACAACCTGCAGCTTTGGTGTTAGGTATCCAAGCTATGGGGCATAGCCTGGCTCACCAGAGAAAACACTGTAGTAATCACTTATTTGAATGATTGCTTCTGTTAAGTTGCACTGTAGTTAAGTTAGAAATGGAAGTGCAGCCAAGGAGTCATAGCATTCAGCAAACTGTAGGCAGATTTGGTTAGGGCCAATGTGGAGGGGTAAGGTAGAGTTTAAAACTCTGGTTTTAGGGAGTTTAGGAAAAGGTTTTTCACCCAGAGTGGGGTTGGGCACTGGAACAGGCTCCCCAGGGAAGTGGTCACAGGACCAGCCTGAGAGTCCAAGAAGTGTTTGCACAATGATCTCAGGCACATGGTGTGACTCCTGGGGGTGTCCTGTGCAGGGCTAAGAGTTGGACTTGGTGATCCTTGGGGGTCCCTCTTAACTCAGGGCATTCTGTGATAAGCAGTATTATGACGGGCTACACGGTGTGTAGTGGAGTTATGGCAGTGGCCAAGTTGGCTCAGGTATGTATTTTGCTTCTTTTGCGAACTGCTTCTCTGACATACACTGTGTGCTTTACTAAAATGCAAATCTAGCATTTATGCATTAAGTGTGGAACCACTGATAGGGTGGAAAAAGAAGAGTGCTTTAATTATCAACGAATGTGCCAGTCTGACCCACTTACCTTTAAAAATAGGGTAAACCTTATGCATCTTAAAAGAGAGGTAATGATTTGCATGCATACACAGTTTACCTCATGATTCTAAGGAGCACAGGGAAAGCATGACCAAGATGCAAAAGGTGCATTAAATGTACTGGAATTAGAGTTTTGTAAGATACTTTATTTTTATATAGTGAGATCAGCATACTTTGGTACACAAGATCAAATTAATCGTTTTTAGGTATCCAGAAGAGGGTTGAAGCCTTGGAAAGTAATTTTAGATTGGTATTTTCCTTTTTAGATTGGTGTTGTCCTTTTTGTTCTTTGCAGTAGGAAACGATTAATCTTCAATCATGGTGTTGTGTGCAAGAAAATGTCCCTTCTTTTTATTTAAGAAAACATAAAGGAGGTTTAAAAGAAAAAAAAAATCAAGTGTATTTCAATCACTGCTTCACATTCTGTGGGCTTGTTAAATTACAAGGACAAAGCATGAAACTTAACAAATCTAAACACCTCCAGTCTGTAGTCAGATTGTGTCTTGTACTGTCCCATATATCACAGCAGTGATAATAGAAGGAGTACTTTTAGCTGGAATGACCATGTTTCTTTCAAAGCAGGAAGCTTAGACAACATTATTAGGAGTATTGTTAGGTGATCGTTCTCTTTCTCTATGATTGATCATTGTGTTTTCTTTCACTCCACAAGATTAATGTTGTTTTGCGTTGTTTTTAGAGATGATAATGAATGACTTTTATAGATTAATAATATCTTGTAACAGCCTACTTTTGATTTTCCATTATTTTCAAAGTCTTAAACATGTCTCCTTGGGATATTCCTGTATTTTCAACCCAGCAAACTTTTTCTTCCCTCTAATTAAAATACAAAGTTTAAAATGTCTGTGGAAACTACTACATAAGAATCTTGTTTTATTTAATGTGTATTTTGAGTATTAACACTTCTGAGTATGGAGTTAGTTTTTCATGAAAAATTACACCTCATCTGCAATAAAGATGTTTCTCAAAGTTGGGGTATTTACACATCAAGACCTTTTTCCTTTTTTTTTTTTTTTTTTTTTTTTTTTTTGCAAGTCAAAAGAGCAATATTAAAACTGGCTCAAAGCTGTGCAAGTGATACACTGTTGTGCTGAAAACAAGAAAGATGTTCTCTGAGGCTCTCAGCTTGTGAACTGGGAGCCCCACAAAGACCTGGCAAGACTGTGCTGGTTAATGGAGTTGGCTGCCCTTTGTTCTTCTTAATCTGTTGAAATTAAATGCAATTTGAAGGATATTTAATGTTTTGCTAACATTGAATTGCTGTGTGAGTAGTTGCTGATGTGGTGTTGCCACAGTGGTGTTAAACAAATGTGAAGGGAAGGCAAAGGCAGCATTTCTCTGAAAAAGGGATGAATGCACACAGCAAGGTAAATGTTCAAGTGCATGTGTGCTGATTGCAATAGGGTTATGGATCACGTTTAGTTAAGTTTTCTGCAGGGATCTAAGAGACTCATCCTTTCTTTAGCATTGCTGTACTTTTCCTAAATCAGCTTTGCTTGCCTAAAAACTTCTAATTGTAATGTGTTGAATTAATTTAGTATTTCATTTTGGTGAACTGTAAGTGGGCTTTTGAGTTGTTTTGACTGGGATTTTTTAAAAGGATGCCATGGAATGAGTACATGGAAGTGAGACAATTCAGTTGCTCTTACTACTCTCACATTATGTAATTTAACATAATTGCCTCTTTAGGCTTTCTTAATTTTTTTCCTAACTGTAAATTACTTCGGGATTTTTAAAATTTTTTTCAACAGGATGTCTGGTAAAATTCTGTGCACCGATATTGGCTACTTCCAAGGCACAGCAACTCTTGTTTCGCATTGTGGATTGCTTACTGCTGCCACACTCTGTGCTTCAGCAGGACAAGGAGCTGCCTGTGGCTTTGCTGTCTGCCATTCAGGAAAGCCTGCCTCTTTATCTCCAGGTAAATATCACAACTCTATTATCAGCACACAAATGTATCTTCAGGAAGAGATTCATATTGCAGAGGATGTTTTCTTTTTCTATAACGGGAACAAGCATTGACTGAATTTACAGAAGCAGCAAGAGAAGTATTTTTCTTCTTATAGAAGTGGAAGGAAAATTGCCACCCTTTTGGCTTTCCTCATTGCAGGCAGCCATGCAGTGGTACACTCCAGAGCTTCTGGTCTCTTTGCTGCATATGGAAAACTTTTAGCCAACCTGCTGGTTACACTGGTCTCCAATGTGACAGAATTCTCAAACAGTGCATCAAGTAATCATAATAAGTAGCGAGACGACAGAGCAAACAAATACTTTAAATCATCCTTGACTTGGCTAACTGTAGACAGTTAGAGATGAGATACCCTTTTTTCATTGCTCTTAGGAACAAAAGAAAATCCTTCATGCATTATACCACTGGTTTATCTTAATGCTTTGAGAATATGTTTTGATAAATCATATTCCTGCTGCTTGTGATTTCATGACTAAAGCCTTCTTGCCCATTATTCCTCCGACTCTTCCCTCAGTTTCCCTATGACTCTTGAAGCTCTGTAAGGCCTGTTGATGCTGTAGAAAGAGACTAATTTCTGCTGGTGAGAAAGAGAAAAGATTGTATTTTGAAAATAAATAAGTTGACAAGTTTTCCTTGTAAATCCTTGGGTCTTTTTTGCTTACCATTTTCTCTTCTCTCTTAGTCTTCATTTTGATTGCAGTCTTAACTCACTACTTTGGAGGATTGTATTGTGAAACAGTACAGTAGTGACATTGTTAACATCTCTTGGATTTATTCCTTTCAAAAGCAGTTCATTGTGATCGAAGGCATGTCCTGTGGAAGTGAATATGGATATATAATGCTGTGCACAGTATGACTTGCTTTGTTGCTCTGTTGGCATTTTCAGAAGCTGTGTACATGTAGGGCCATCTGGACAATGGTAATAGTACAGAGTGTGTCTGTTTGCTAATTTGGTATTTCAGTTGTACAGACAGATGTAGTCTTCAGATGAAACCACCTGAGTTGGTTTTGAAGTCTTGAGTGTTGTGTACCCTTGTTTCCTGGTTTATTTGCCAGATTCTGACTTCCTGACCTCACTTTTGTACTCTTCATCAGTCTGCTGCATTGTCCATGTCCTTTCCAGCTAAGCTAGATGATCTTTTTTGATCAAATATTTTATTTTAGACAAACACTGCTTCTAGAAAACAAGTAATTCTTTAATTTGATAAACACTGTTGGGGAGAAAGGAGGAGAATTCATGAGTAATTTTTCCTGTTTCAGTATGGGACTTCTGCATTTTATTAATAGCTTGTATTTACAAGGTTCCAACATTAAGTGCTTCAAAGTGCTTCATTCATTCAAAAATACTTCTTTCTCTTTTATGTGGAAAAGTGGAAAAATTCCAATTTAGAATCAACTCAAACCAAATATATTTCAAGATCAGTTTAAAACCAAACTCTGCTGAGATCCTTTGAGACTGAATGGATTCTAGGCACTCTCTGGCATCTCAGGTTATTGTTTCACAGTTGGCTTAAAGCTAAATTCATTCCCTTTCACCACCATACGCATTCCTATTTAATTTGCTTTAATGATTCTGTGAATAGCCATTTGTGACCTGAATCAAATAGTAACTAGCCTCACAAAACAAACAAAACCCAAAACCCCAGATGGGCATATCAGAAAAGTGATAAAACAGTATATGTGGGAGGGAAAACATGTAAATGTAGTGGAAGGGAAGATGGAGAAACAGAATTCTTTGGGAATAACCTCACCTTGACTAACTTAAACTGCAGGTGAAATGTGTGATGAGGTCCCTCTTGGGTAGTTGCCCTGTGCCTGGTGCTCATTTGTGGAGGTAGAGCACTGGTATTTTAGTGCAGGAGCCTTAATTCACCCCAGTGTTAGACAAACATTGTTCTCTAGATCTGTCCCTGTTAATACTCCAGCTTACAACTTAATCCTTTGGCATTTACATGAAAATAGAGAAAAAGGAATTTGGAGACCATGCAAAATATCTTCTCATACATTCAAGTTCTTTACTCACAGTCAAAGTATAAAAGCCCTTGAGTGGAATTTCTACTCAGCAGCCTTTCATTTTTTAATTTTTTTTTTTCTTCTGTCTTCTGAGAAGTTCCAGGCTCCATCTTTTTTCTTCTTCTTCTTCAGTTCCTACAGTGTGGGCTTCTCCTGCTTTGTTCAAAAAAACTATTTCATATCCCAGAAAACATTTTAGTTTTGCTAGCAATGACCTGAAAAAACTTCCCTCTTTCCAGAGTTTTTAACAGCTACTCTTAATGTGGTTTACTTGATCCTTTTTGTGGGTTTTAAAGGGGTTTTTAAAATCAGTCCTAGGAGCAGTTAATTTTACATATCCACTGATGCAGCAATTTTATGAAATCCTATAGAATTCTTGAATTTTTTTTATCTTTTAGGACAACATACAAAGCTCCTTCTCTTCACATAGTGTAGTTTATTACTACACAGTTCATCAGAACCAGTGACTGTATCTCACCATCCTTCACCACCCCAAACCTACAGATTTATTTTTAGTAGATCAAAGTTAGAGGCTTTGTTTCATTTTACACAAGCACACCTAGTTGTCAAAGGCGCTAATTAAGACTGGATGTTGCATTTCTCTCTCCTCAGTTCAGACTGTGTTTACTTGTTACATTCGTGTTTATATAGAACTTTGGGCTGTACAGTTCTGCCTTTTGACAGTTTTTGGGCAGCTGGTCTGGTCTCCACTGTACAGGGAACTTATCAAGAAGTATTTTTCAAACTCAGTCACTGATGCTGCCTTGTCAAAATAACTTTGCTCTAGCAATTTTTAAACTAATTTTTTGGGTTTTTTTAATCTTGCCTAAAGGGTTATTATCTGGATACTATTTCTTTCACTGTGCATCATCTGTTTTGGTAGTATTTTATGACCTAAGAAAGATTTTTATTGAGATATATACAAAAATTGCCCTCAGAATTGTTTGAATGACTGACTTGAAAGTAAAGGATGAAGAACGTGAATGAACAGCCATTTTACAATTCTATGGGACTGTTCCTAATTATGAGATAGTGAGGCATGTAAAATTTAAGCTTAGGTATTTCACTACTGCAAAAAGAAATTGAGTTGATCTGTGTGGTAGTGGATTGCTGAAGTCTACCACAGGAAGTTTTAGACCAATAATGCTCTTGCTGGATTTCTTGGAGAATGATTTGGAGGAATTTTAGTACACATTTACCAGTAATATGGGAAAGAACTGAAGCAATGTAAGAAACTTGTTTTGGAGAAGAAATATTAGTTTAAATGTATCTTGCAGAATACAGTGTGGGTGCATGGAATAAGCATTGTCTACATAATGATAGGGAAGGTAAGATACCCTGCTTGACTTATCAGCATTAATCCTGTCCAAATACAGAAGATCTGTTGATTTCTATCTAAATATGGAGAATGGCAAAAGAGCTTCATTCTGAGTAGTGCTTGGCACATATACTTCCCAGTGATTTTAATGGCTCTGTGCAGGCTCAGCATTTGTCAGAGATCAGACCTTAAAAGCCCTCCCACGAGCCACATCTGTGGTCTGATATTTGAGCAAGCTTATTAATACATTTTGTGAATTATAATATATATTTAATAGGAATTGTACAACATTAATTGATGAACAGCAGATTTATTCCAACAGCAGGACTTACAGTATAAGTCCTCATTAGGTAGCTTGGCATTTCTGCAGTGAATACTTCCAGTAATCCATACTAATCGGTTCTTTGCTCTCCACAGGTGATTTACAGATACACGGATAAATCAGAAGAGGCAGCTCTGGCCACAAAAGGTTCCTGCAGTGAACACACACAGGAATCAGTTGCCTTTCTGCTAAAACGAAGAGCAGATGATGTCATGCTTCTCTGCTCCCCTTAAAATGTCCTTTTTTTTTATTCTTAACCTCAGAAGATGGCTAAAGAACAGAGTTAAGGAAAAGGAAGCAACTCTATCAGCTCTTTAAAGTCCATCTGCTTTGTAGGGATTGTCCTGGTGTCTGATGTGATTGATTACAAATCTCTGGTCCAGAATTGCAGTCCAGTAGCACGGTTGTTTCTTTATTCTCGCATTTGAACAGTTACCTTCATCTCTCTTAATTACTGGTGGGATTTAAAAGAAGAAATTTCTGTGTGATTACTGTGTAATCACATCCTTGGCCAGCACTGCCTAGCATGTTTTGCCATTGAACCTAGAGATTTGCAGCTACTGTGCAGTGTTGGTAATTTATGCCTTGTGCCACTTGGGATATGGTAGTGTCAGACCTTTTGCAGGTCTGTTGCTCTCTGCACTTTGTAAGGAAAAGGAGTCCAAAATAAAGAGCACAGTGTTGAGCTGAAGCTTTTTTGTCCAAGAGGGAAATCCAAGTTCTTTCCTAATTTTTTGGGATGCAGTTTCCAAATCAATTTATTTCAACACAAAAAAATGAAGATGCTTTTTGGAAGGATCAGGCTACATTTGTTGATTCACTTTCAAATGAAATTATTAGACCTGCAAAAATTAGTCAGCATTTTTTCCGATATCTAAATTCTAATACTCTTTTCTTTTTATTGCTACTATTAAATAATTCTAGGATCATTCTTAAAACAGTAACTCTAACTAGTTAATAACTGATGTCTTCTTTTCTTGATCCTGTGTATTATTTGTTAATCATCAGTTTGAAGAAATGTCTCATTTTAGCAACCGTCATTGTTAGTTCTTCAGAGGTGCTGTGTTCTTCATGTATTCCTGCAGGTATCCTCTGTGAGGCTGTGATGGTTTTTGTGTCCTTTTATCAGATAAATTAATACACTTTGTCATAGATGTTTGGGTTCTTTTAGTGCTAAAACAATCTAGAGTCTTAAGAGTGCCAGTTCCAATATTTGGATTATGAAATACATTCTATCTGTATGAGCTTTACTACAGAAAGCACAGGCAACTCTTCTTTATGCCTGCTGCAATATCTTACTGAAAACATCAAACACTTAAGTTTACACACTAAATAATCTGTCATCTCCAACAGTCTCTCTGAGCCTGCTACTTGCCAAGAAGTAGCAGACTTCTTGTTTTTAAGAATTCTGATACAGCAGCAGCTGCTTTTTCCTACAAAAATTTGCTCTCTGTACACAAAAGGACGAGAAAATCTGAAGTTTTAATCAAAGCCTCAATTCAGAAAGTGTGTTTTTTATCATTGAACTTGCCAAAATTATCAAGGAGCCCTAGAAGTGTGTGAGGTGAAACCCTTAACCCAAATCTGCATTCAAGAGAGCCACCAACAGGAAGTCTTCAGGCACCTCATTTCTTGAAATCTCACATTTCCTGTATTTGTTTACTGCGGAACCAAAAGTGGGAAATCCCCATTTCAAGACCCTCAGCTGTGCCTCAGGCTGCTTTTTTTTTTCCTGAATGTTCAGCCACGTTCACACAGACAGATACAGATGAAAATGTTTTTGGAGAGGAACCTCTACACAACAAGCAACAGAAATATGCTTTGTTCATAGCTGAGGAACAAAAGCAGCTTGTGTTCATTCCTATATTAGGGGCATTGGTTTACCTCAGCAACCATAAATATTCAGACAGATACTCCCACCAAAACTGGAGTCTGGATTGCAATGCTAATGGAAGTTTGAAGTACTGTTGAAATTGCTGTCTAGGGAACTCTGTGCTTGACCTTGTTTTACACCATTATTCTTGTTGGACAAAACTATTGTGAAAACTGAGTTCTCAAGAGGCTTCTGTTTGTGCTGCTGACTGTGACCCTTGAGACAGGAGATCACAGGACCTTTTTATTTTTTTCTTAGTGATTTGTTCTTCCTCTCAGTAGTCAGAGGAGGGAGAAGGAAACAAGATCCTAACTTTCTCTTATGGGAACCCATTCCAGTAAAAATACAGTTCTTTTTTTCAGGGATGGACCATAGATATGTTCTATAACAACAGGTAGTGTTCAGATAAGCACTTTCTGGGCAAGTACTTTCATTATAGATTTTTCTCTGGATCAATATAGCTTATATTGGATAAATCGCAGCAGTTTGAGCCTTATCTTAAACAGAGTTTAAAACCTCCTCTAAATCCCTTATAAATGGTGCCTAATTTACCCTAATGTGCTCATACTACTGAGCAAATCTTTTCTTGTTTGAGCTCAATTCTAAGTGCTCATTTTTCTGCTATATCGTTTATACAAAAATTTCACATGGTCCTTTACAAGCAGATGAGATTTATTCTTTCTATTCCTTCTTAAATCTTTCCTAACACACTTTGTTAGACCATGTACAGGATTGAAAACAGAAATGAGAAGCTTTTGGGCGCAGCAGCTTTTTCAGGTTTGAAATGCCAAGGTTTTATTTTGAACTTGAAGGGGAGCTTGCATGTCCCAAAGCTTATCTTCCAATATATTAATCTAGTGAAAGATTTTTCTCTCCTTTTCAAGCCTTGTCTGTCTTCATTTGCAGATCATCATATCTGCAGCAAATCAGTGCTGCTTATTTGTCAGACATAGTTACTCCGTGTGTAGCAGTTTACACAGCATGTAGTGAGTGTTTAGCCTACCATTGTTAAAGATTTATTCAACTGTATTGTTAAAAATTTATTCAATTTCTCACTTCCTAAAATTTTCTTCTACAGGGCCTGTCCTTCATATGTTGTCAGTCCCAAACACAGGGTGCCTATTTAAATCAACTTCTTGGGAGCATTATTCGACATTACTTTGGACGATTTCTCCCTTCCTCCCCGACTGCGCCCGGTGCCAGACAGCATCCTCTGCTCACTGCTTTGGGCAGCTCCATCACAGCCCCCCAGCTGCTCCGTCTCCGCAAGACCACTTTGCATGTCATAAGGTAAGGACCAGTGAAATATAAAACATCACTTACTCGGATTTCAGATTCGGATTTCACAAACGGCTCATGAGCTCAGGCCTCTGCTTTCTTCTCAGGTGATGGTGTGGCTCTTGGAAGAGCCTGTGAGTTGCTGGGCAGGGAGCAAAGGAAGGATGGTGTTTATACACCACGAGAGTAAAACTGGAAAGATTTGGGAGAGAATAATTAAGGCTAAAGGTCCTAGGCCATAACAAAAACTATTGCAGGAGGTCACATGAAAAGCAAGTAATTTTCTAGAAAAATTATGCTCTGATAGACATCATCGTGTGTGTGTGTCAGGCTGTATTTAGGGGCACAGAGTTGTAGTGCTTAGAGCTGCCACAGATACCTGTGCATGTGGGACCTTGTCACACTGTAAGTGTCAGGGCATACACAGGTGTGCCAGCTGCCCAGGGGACATGGAAAACTGTGGCTGTGGGAAGAGGAAGACAGAGAGACAGGGAGACAGTACTTGTTCATTGCACTGTCACCACTGACATGATGTCAACAGCAGCTACACATCTGTGTTCTGCTGCTCAGAGGCTGACACTTTGTTTTATGTACTACAGAATAGTGAACAATCTGTACTTTTTGTCCATGTTGGGAAAGCATTTAAACCCCCTCAAATACAGGCTTATATCCAAGGTAATTGGAATTTTATTTGTTAAAGAGTGGGTATACATGTTGATCAGAAAAAGAATGTCAGTGTTGATCTTGGGTAAGCATGATAGGCAATGCTGTAAGTAAAGCCTGATTCTCACACATTAAGGGAGTGAATTAAGATTTCACAATCTTAGTTCTGACATGTTTTTAACTTATGGATACCCAAACTTCGTCATCTTATTAAAATTACTTTTGAATGTGTGCATGCATGTGTGAACATGGGGATTGAGAGTGGAAAGTTCTGAAGGTGTAATGGCACTTAGTGATTTTTTAGATGTGAAATATTCCTTAGTGATCTGGGAAGAATGTGTTAGAACTGAGCAGCACTCTGGTTTGCAAATTGCTTGGGTGATCATGAGGCAGTCACGGGGTCTGTACACAAATAGGTGCAATTTGCTCGCCGCTTTGCCGTATGAAAGCCAGTGAATGTATTGCTGCTGCAGAGAGGAAAGGGAACTACACCATCAAGTTTATATTATTCAGGCCAGAGAGCTGACTATTTTAGTGGAAGAACACCCAAAAAAAATCTGTGGGAAACTTTCAGAGTAATTAATGGGACAGAAGATTTTGGACTTGCTAATATGAAAGTAAGACCACATGATACAAGAACTGTACATGTTATAGCTTTCATTTGCCAAGTCACACCAGTGCTCTGAAGCAGTGCAATGAAGTACCCAGAGCTCTGAAAGTCAGGTTTCATTTTAAAGTTGTAGAAACACCCTTTATTGAGTTTTTGATAAGGATGCTGGTTTTTAATTGATGCATCACTCAGTCAACACATGTGCCTTGTTTGAGTAGATAACTGTACCTAATATTAAGTATCTTAAAAGCTTTTTTTTTAAGGTTCTGGGAGTGCTCTTATTGACTGATGAATGAAAGCTGTGTTCTCTTTCACCTGTGCTCCTCTGTCCTGAATGCTTCAATTCAAACTTACTGTCTTCAGATTTCATTAATTTGTGGTGCCAAACCAAGAGTAGTTCATATTCCTGTATTCTTTTGTGGAAAAGGAACAAATCAAGGTGTTAAAGTTACAACACTCCCTGTATGTGATGTTAAAATTTGCTCTTGTTGCAGATCGACAGGTCACCTTTTATCTTTGTACCAGAGTTTATACTGGAGACATTTGTGTTAATTCTGACAGAGCAAAATCAGTCATTGGCTGTCCTGTTACAAAATACTGTTGACAAAAATAAAACAACAGTACCAGTGTAACAACAGAGCTGTTACCACAAGTATGATTGTAAGTTTGCAAAAGCATGTGAAGCTAAAATAACGTAACTGAGTAACAGCTGTATTGTGGATGTTGGTTTAGGATCTTAGAATCTTGATTCCTTCATCTAGTCAATTATATTATGAAGCTGCCTTTGTGTATAGCTTTTAATAGTCACACTTGGGTTTTTAACTGTAATTATGCTTGCTCTTATTTCTTACTCCCCTCTCAATAGAAGAGTCAGAAGGTATCACTGTCCTCTGACAAACTGGGAGTCATTGCTACAACTAAGACAAATAGAAGCCATTATTTGAGCCTAGATATCAAGATATAAATCTATGTAATAGGCCTCTTGCTGAAATATCACAGTTATTTTAAGGTATATGGTGCTTGCATTGAATGGAAAAAAACCCCAAGTCATAGACTTTGTTCTGGCTTGCTTGGTCTTCCCAGTGAAAACTACCTGCAGTTCAAAGGGAATGCTCCACCTCCTCGCTTGGCCTCTGTTCTTGCTTTCATTCTTGAAGTACTTCAGAGAACTCAGAGCACTGAACTGTGTGACATCAACTTGGTTCTCCCAGCCACATTGAAATGCTTGGTACTGGTTAATGAGCTGCAAGGTGAGTTATTTGTTTGCTTTAAGTACATCTCTCCACACCTGCAAGATTTTTGCACTGCTGAGCATCTTTCATCCCAGTATTTAAGACTCTCAGATGAGGTGAATAAGGTAATTTGGCCAGCTAAACTGGATGAGGCTGTTTTTTTCATTAACTGGTCTGGGACTTCTGTTTCTCAGGCAGAGAAGTCCTGCCTCATTTAACTCTCTAATGAACTAATCAACTTCTCAGGAATCTGAAGTTATTTCCTTTTTCCCCATTCTTCCCACCTAATCTCCTCCAGACTTAGGAATTGTAGAAGTTTTCTTCCACCTAAAGTTTTGAGACCAAATAAGGCAAGTGTATGTTCTCCCCACAGAGGCATTATAAATGGATTAAAAGTAGCATGTTGCTCTCTGAAGGTATCTTTGAGTCTTCTTTCTTCTTTTAGCATGCTTTGTTTTGTAGCAAGAACAGCTTTTTTTTAGCTGCTTAAAGAACGAAGCACTCTTTTCACCCCACCATTGTATAATGAAGGTATCTGAGCTCAAAATTTCCATTTCTTGCTCCTAGAGAGGCATTTAAGCAAAATTTGGATTCACCTCTGACTTCTCCTGGGAATTTTCTCTAATGAAGCACTTTTTGGTTCTGGTCTATAATAGTTTCAAGGACAAGATGTGCTTAGGAAATTAGCTCAATCATCACACAGCTTTCTTCCCCCTTTTGCCATCACAGCCATATCTGCTGGAAGCTACGTACCCACCTTGCAATGTGCTGGGGAATGAGCTGGAAGTCTTGTGCTGCTGTAGCCACCAGCTCCCTGCCTGCCTGGACAGGGCTCTGCCACACCCTTCTGAAAAAGTCTTTGCAGCCCAGTTCTGCCTTTATAAAGGAAGAGCTGTATCTTGCAACTTGGGAATTTTTTTGGAAACAATTATTGAGAAAATAGTAGGGGGGATTTGTTGGGTTTTTTAGGACTTTTTCCCTTAAAAAAGAGTTAGGGTGCATTTCAGAACAATCTCCACCACTGAAAGTACAGAGTAGATCCACATAGCTCTGAGCAGGATATAATGCTGTCGCTACCTTTCTTTTGAATCAAATAGGAACGATGAAGGAATATAAACAGAACGTAACATTTAAATAAAACCTCTGTTTCCTCTAAATGTGTATCTCTTGGCCTTAACTTAAAAAGACCATAGTGTATTTAAAAACCTGTTTAAAGGATAATGGTGGTAAAAATAAGACTTTTGCATAAAACCATGACTCATTCTCTTCCTTACAGCCAATCTAAGTGCTCTCACAGTCATTTCACTTGCATCAAAGAAAGATGAAACCTTTTTTTCTTCCTCATTTAAAAATTTTTGTCTTCATGAAAGACATTCTCCAGATGGTCAGTTCAAGAGCTCTCTGTGAATCTTGTGATTTTTCTTTTGCAGTTAAAAAAATATCTACAGACATTGTACAGTACATGGTAGAAGGCTGCCAAGCAGGGTCAGGAGGAGAACATGCCACCCAGCTGACTTCTGTATTTAGGTAACCAGAAAATATGCCAACTGGCAGCAAAGCTGCTGCAAGCCAATTGACAGCAAACATGTTTTCTTAAAATAACTAATTATCCTAACATGCTGCATTGTTGCTTGTTTATGGTATTTAAGTAATGGTACTTCTGGCACTGGGTTTGAACACAGCTTTGCCAAAAAGCCAGAGCATAAAAACAGAATTGAGAGACATACCTGCTTCCTCAGGGGTTGAGGTAGTTTTGAGAGGCATACAGTAGGGAGGTGTGTTACTCCTGCAATGGGAAAAACTCCTCAGGAATGCCAATAGTGCTGTGAAAGATGTGTGTGCCAAATTTGAAGTGCAGATAATCTTCATATAACAAGCTTATCTTTTTTTATTTGATTTTGTGACAATAATAGATTATTATAATGTAAATTATCCTCCTTTCATAGCTCTGCAAAATGAATCCTGTATCTCACATGGATACAGTAGAACAGGTGCCTGACCTGGCACCCAAAGACATTCTGCAACCCTTACACACTGTTGCTTTATTGGGTCACATCTAGGTGAAAGCTCCAGAGAAACTCATCAAAATGTTTGTGTTTGTGGGAATGCCAGTCTGTATGTGGTACATCACTTTCATGGGATGTGTCATCCCTAGGGTGTTAATTTTTATTTGAATGTAATCTGTGGTCTTTAAAGACCTCAAATCCTCAGGAAGGCAAATGGATATGCTTCCATCCAATGGTCTGCCCCAGTTAAGATCCAGTGGAGCTTTATAAGAAATGCCAACGTTGTTTCTGCAAATTTGAATCTAAAACTCTTGTTTTGTTAGTCTTTTTATTACAATTATTAGTTATTAAATAAGGAATATATAGTTTAGTTTTGCATTCACACACATTATGAAGTGAAGTGCTCTGGAACAAGGCAGTCCTGGTGAAACAGCCGCCAGAATCTGCCAGATTACTTGAAAATAACTGTGTGGAATTTTTAGCATTAGGCTTCAAAAGCATGGCTTTGTTTAGAGAAAGTATTCCAGGTAGAGTATTCCAGTGTAACAATATGAAAATTGCTATGCAGCCAGATTGCTTGTTCTGATTAGACTCTTCAATTGTTCTTGGCATGTTCTCTGCATCTAGTTTTGACCCTGCATTAACTGCCTCTGTATCCCCCTCAGGCAGTTTATCCAGGACTACACTGCTGTCTATGATCACCGGGTTTTCAGCATACTGGAAACAGTGGCAGTCTTGGATCGGACATTTGTTACCAGCCTGATTCCCACAATCACACAGTCTTTGAAGGACTCGGAGCACAAACAAGGCCTTGGAAGAAATGCTGCACAGAGGTTTGATTTTCATTTAATATTATTTTTTGACAATGAATAGTAGATGTTTATTCCTTGAAAGAAAGCAGTGTTAAGACAGCAGCGCAGACACTCGAAAATGAGTGATTTTAAGTGTGTTCAGCCAGAAATCTCTCTTAACTCAAGCCGTTCATGGTTTTAAGCCATCTATATTTGTTGAGTATTTCCAGAGATGTTTTGTTTTGTCCACAGACCACAGAAGAATTTATATGAATCCAGGTTGTCTCTGCACTGTATGTTGCAAAACAGAATTAAGAATTCCTTACCCTAAGAATTTTCCTGTTAGTTCCTGTTTTAGAGGACTTTATGGGTCATATGTAAAATTATAGTATTAGTATGTATGATCTGAGATGGTTGGAAAAGAAATACCCCCAACTTAGTTTCAAGAGCTCTCTCATAATCTAAACTTAGAAGAGTTGTGGGTGTCCAGGAAAGGCTGGCTCCAATAGGCACAGCAGGCTCACACTTCCTCCGTTTGCCCCCCAAGAACTTAGGAAATATTTGACATGTGAATCCATCTGGCATTAGGAGGAAATGGCACATGAGGGGAGCAGCTGTGTGGGGAGGGTGGTGTCTCTGGGTGCAGATGCAGCACTGGCCTTTCAGCATTGTTACAAAACTCCAGGAAGCTCTGCCTCGTGTGGAACCCAAGCCAAAAGGGCTCCTCCTGTTAGTGCTGCTCACTGGAAGGCTGCCCGTGGTTCTCCTGTGGTCTGGGCAGGGAACTGGCCCCAGGTTTTGCATTACTGCACATCCTCGGACTACTCAAAGGGGAGGAGCCACTCATGCCACACACTGGGGAAGTTTTGAAGTGTGCTGGCAGGGCCTGGGCTATAAAAAGTCCAAAAGACAAGAGCTGTGCAAGAGTAACTCGTGAGACACTAAAGGGTACTCACAAGGTATTAATCTTCCATTTAATGAAAAATGTATTTAATTAATTTGTAATTATATTTTTCACTTTTTACTATCCACTACCAACAACTGCATTTCCCTTTATTTAAGAGAATTTGCCCAGGGTCAGCCTGATGTACCGTTATATGCAGGATTTCCACACAACCTGCTTTTCATCCTTCGATACTGTATTTCATGGCTAAAATTATTGTTTGTTTTTCTTTTGTTAAGTACTGTTAATATGGTAACATTCATCCCATTATCTACAAAATACTGAAAGCAAGCAGGTTGTTTGAGCTTCCTGAAATATATGCTTGGAGATTACTGAAGAGCTACATTTCCTTTAGCCTCATCACTTAAACCTTATATATTATCTAATCTGTTGCCGATGTTTTCTATTAGTAATTTGTATTTAGAATGTGCTCCATTACCCAGCAGCCTGAGGTGATCTATGAGCATTTTATTGTAAGAACACTAATTTTCTCTCTTCAAGAACACCTGATTCTCTCTCTTCAGTCCCAGCCTCTAAATAACGTTGTATTAACATATTCAGTACAATTACTGTAGACATGAAAGTGCAAACCCATCTCTATAAAAGAAGTAAGGTTCAGAAGTTGCATTAAATGCTTATAGTGGTGATGTCTGGTGTTGTTATTGCAAGGAACTAGTAAGAAAACTTCAGTTTTGTTTGCTCACGTTAATATTTCATGACAAAAACAGATAATTAGAAAAGACCTAAATGTCAGAGGCAGTACTTCAACAATAATTACACTGTCTAGGTTGGAGAGTATTAGAATGAACTTAAGGTGAAAAGTCTCGTCAACACATATGCACTCTTCTGGAAATCCACTTGAGTGACAGTTCCCTTCTGAATTCCCAGTTTATTTTAAAACAGTCATTGTCCTTGGTTGAGGATGGTGGTCTAAATCTGGGTTAGTGCTGGGCTGCACCCAAGTGCCAGGGGCTCACATCACTGTGCTGTGGTGAGTCACAGGGATAGCTTAGGCAGAAATGAGAGAGCAAACATCGTCAAGTCTGAATGCTAATCTCATCTAGGCCTTGGAAACTCCACATTTTTAAATGAGGAACTTCTATTTCACAGCAGTTTACTAAACAAGTAGGCTTCTAAGCATCTCCACTACACTTCTAGCCATAAACAATGCAGTCCTTATTCTTCCTCTGATCTGGCCATGCTAAAGAGTCACAGCAAACAAAGAAGTTGAACAGGTGTCAGGAAGTTACCATGTTCTAATATCCCAATATCTAAACAATGTGTTTGGGAATTACACATTTTTACTCCTAGGATGTGTGAGATTGTTAAAAGAACACATTACATGTTTTGATTTTTTTTTTTTTTCCCCCAACAGAGAAGCCTATAAGAGACTCTTATCTTACCTCACAGAGGCTGGACAAAATGAGATACAAAAACTGGAAAATGAGACAGATCATTAGTGTGATGGTGACTAATCCTTTTCTCGCAGACGTTATGCCATTGTTGGTGTCTAAAACTACAGTCTACAACACACTAGACAAGTTCTTTATCTTTACAATGAAAATACATGCATCAATTGTTGTGGTTGCTTTTCCCCCCAATTTATGTATTAATTTAAAAAAAAAAATTGGTGGTATTTTATTATTGTCATGCATTTGAAGATTAACTCAGTATCCTGTTGAATAGCAATAGAAAGGTTGAAAGCTAATTTATTACATATTCAGTATCTATATGAACAGAGCCTATATTGCAACATACAAGACGGGATTTCAAAGAATTTCACAACTTAGTTCACATTGAATGAGACCTTGTCCCTCTTAATAGTGTACTTCTGAAAATCTTATTCAGTCTTTTCTTAAGAAAATAATAATTTTGTAATTTCTAATTTATTATTTTAGTAGAATGAGAAAAATGTGTGCGCTCTAGTACCCAACATGTTGAATGCAGTGCATTCAGCAGTTGTGCAAGTGTGATAAAGCTTGTGTTGAGAGAGCATTTTTTTTTTTTAATGTTTATGTTGCACAGAATGTATATAGCTGTCTTAATCTTCCACCTGTATTAAAACATTTCAGTATTTCATATTCCATTGTAAAACTGCTCTGTTTTCTTTCTGGGTAATATAAGAAGAGGCAGGTTCAGATTTCCTGTTCTCTTCCTTTTCAATGCTATGTTCTTAAAATTAACCTGTCATTTCCAGGGGTCCCATGATCTTCTAATTAGTCATGACACTATTAGTTATCCACTTAGACTAGGTGTGAAAGGTGGGAGGGAAAAAGAAGAGAGGACAGACTTCTAATGAAAATACTTCTCATTTGATGATAGGCTAATAATTATTCCTGTTTGCTTGGAAATTTGGACCTTTCAAATATTTTGCTGTGTTTTGGGTCTTTCAAGGGTGGATCTAGCTCTTTATAAAGTTCTCAGGAAACTTTAATTATTAATGGTTGTGGCATCTACACTTTTCACTTCCCTCAATAATCTGAAGCTTTCTGAAAATTTCTGAAACTACTTACTGGACTTTGGGAATGGGTTTGCCCTTAATGGCAACACCGGGGAGCAGGCTCTTACTTTTAAAGTTATTCACGTTTTAACTTTACAATGTTAACAGGAAGGAAAAATTATTTTTGTGTCTGATAGCTCCACAAAAATCCCTAAAATCTTGTTCAGAGCAGCTTCCCTTTTGTTACAGTAATCTTATCAAGTCGAACTAGATAATCTTCTTGCCTAAATCGGCTATCGGTACTTCAGATAATGCAGTAACTAAAAGCCTCTTTAGGCTACTTAATAGTGCAGAACATGGAGGTTCTTTTCATTATGAAAGTGACTTATTGAACTTGCATTATAGCTTCTCATAAGCTTATGTACCTGGGAGGAGTTTTATTCATCCCAGGAGGATTCTGCTTCTGAAAAACTTTTTTTAAAAAAATATAAAACACCCCTCTCCGAGAGAAATTAATTGAGATGCCTTCGACACTTGAGTCCTACCACACAGTGGATCCCAGAACAGATGTCTGACTGTAGTACTACTTCCTGAAAGTGAAGACTCTGGTTTTGAAGGATTGAACAGATATTATAACAAAGCACTTAATGATGTGTTTAGTAGGTTATTAAAGACATTTAATACTATCTGCAGTGGTTGGAAGTCTCTGAAAAAGAAACAAGACTTTATGGAAATGTTTAGCAGCTCCTGGCAGATGAGAAACTGATTTAACAGTTTGGAAATTATCATTCTTCTCTGTCACAAAGTTAATGCGAACAGAAATAAGGCATTTTGCATCATAGTCATCAACCACTGCCAAATGGGGGATGTGATTTGGTCTATTTATTTGGTATGGACATTTGCAGATGTGACTGATAGTTCCAACAATATTAACAAGAGCTGAGTGCTAGTTTATGCTGACTACCAAGCATACACCAAACCAGTTAGGAGGAACAAAGAAAAGGCTTATTTTAACTACAATATAGAAAAAACTTAAAAGCCAAATATATATATATATAGTCTTATTAGATGTTGTCTGTATAAAGGCTGCTTAAGGCAATAAGCATTATTTAAATTAAACCTTTCTGTAATATTTGACATTGAACAGTTTGGTTTAAAAGAGGGTAGATTCAGACTAGATATATGGAAGAATTTTTTTATTATGAGGATGGTGAAACCCTGGGACAGGTTGCTCAGAGAGGTGGCACCATAAAGTGACAGCCTGATTTCAGATTTTATAGGCTCTTCCTTTGGCCTGCAGTTTTGTAGCACTAGGGCAGCATTTTACTTATTGGATGGTAAGGGTGTCTCCCAGTATGTTGGTTAAAAATAACACTGCTTGCAAGGATGGACGCTTCCTGCAGTTGTAAATTCCACAGCTGATGGTGAAAAGGTCCTGAAAATAAAATTGTAGCTAGAGTACCTAATTCAGGGGAATTTCATCATTCAAACCCATCTATATAATGAAATGGTGGTGGTATTATAAGTTATTTTGAATGTTGTGATGGTTTAACCCCAGCCAGCAGCCAAGCCCCACACAGCTGTTCCCCCACCAATGGGATCGGGGAGAGAATGGGAAGGGTAAAAGGTAGAAAACTCCTGGGTTGAGACAAAGTTTAATGGGGAAGGCAGAAGCCATAAATAAGGAAGGCACACAAATAAAGAAAAACAAGGAATGAATTCACTGCTTCCCAAGGGCAGGTGGGTGTTCAGCCATCTCCAGGACAGCAGGGCCCCATCACACATAACGGTGTAGCACATAGCTTGGGAAGACAAACCCATCACTCCAAAGGTCCCCTCCTTCCTTCCTCTCCCCCCACTTTATGTACTGAGCATGATGGCACGTGGTCTGGAATATCCCTTTGGTCAGTTGGGGTCACCTGTCCTGGCTGTGTCTCCTCCCAGGCACCCCCAGCCTCCTCCCCAGTGTGGCAGTATCAGAAGCAGAGAAGTGGAAGCCCTGCTCAGCAATAACAAAAACATCTCTACATTATCAACCCCTGTGTTCAGCACAAATGCAAAACACAGCCCCATACCTGCCCTTGTGAAGAAAATGAACTCTACCCCAGCCAAAACTAGCAGACATCTTAATTACTTATAACTACAGAATCACTGTTTGTCAGTGGGGTTTTAACAAAATATTTAATTCCAGTAAGCTTTTTCTTGTCCCAAGCATGATGCCCAGTCTGTGGCCAGTGTCCTTTCGTTTGGAATGCTAATACTGGTGATGGGATACCTGTTTGAAATAGAGTCATCATAAGCCTTGCCAGCATTTTCCACACTGATCTCCTTGGCCAGAGGACTGTTCCAGGATATAAGAGGACTATGTGTGTATATATACTAAGCACCCTTTTTTTCCCACAATGTATAGAATTGAGATCTGAATAGACAGTATTCTATTCCAGAATTCAGGATACCAATCACCTCTGCCCCATTATCATCCCTATGATAAGAAACAGATGTCCAGCACATGATGAACAATGGCAGGCAGAGGGAAGTCTGGCTTATCTTTCCTTTAGTAACCTTAAGATAACATGAAAAAAATATACCTTCTGTTCAGAATTCATATGTGACTTCCATTAGTCCCACTAAGCTGTCCCTCTGTTTCAAAAGAATTTTACATCTGTTATTGTTATTGAAGAGCAGAAACATGGTAATTTAAATTACTCCTTGCTTTCATTTTCAATGAAAAAAAAAGAGGTGTGGGGGTGCATGTTTCAATAAAAAGCTTCTGAAATAGAAAAATTCACACCTTTTATGCTGGAATAGAGCAGCAGACCTATGGAAAGAATAAGGTCCTGTGTTATCTGCTGTAATTGAACAGAAGAGGAGCTGCCAATAGCATAAACTGCTTGGTCATCTAAGGAACTTTGATAACTCTGCACTTAAATGCAATATATTTCCCTCAGGAAACAAAAAAGAGATTTTATTGCACTCTGGTTTTCCTTCTTTCAGTAGCTTTTTTCATAATTATGTATGCAATGGGTATTTCCAGTTTGATCATGTTTTAGAATTTTTAACTATTACTTAAAACTCAAATTCAGTGTAATCAGCCCATCTGTTAGCAATGGTTATAAAATTATGTTGAAGATTAAAAATCTGATGCAGTGTCAATATGTCCTAGCATAATTAAGCTTGTTTTATGATGAATGACTAGGATATGGCTTTTGTCTACTTGAGCAGTTTTAAAGTGGTAAACCTTTAGCAAGCTTAATGTACAAAGTGCAAAGGTATGTACAGAACAACAACAAAAAAGTAAAAGCTCAGATCCTCTGTTCACAGATGTGGTATCTTTACAGGCCTGTGGAATGCCAGCAGAGTAATTCCACATTACAACCAAATTCACTGGATTTGTCAATGCATCAAACACTATCTTGGCTCTACCCTTCTCCTTGCAGAATGACACCAAAACAGGCATAAAAAATGTAAATTTGCTAAATTTATTATTTGCTTTAGAAAGGCCCAGCATGACCTGCATAGTCACTGGTGGAAAAATTAGCACAGCATTTGCTTACATGAATTGAGGGTATTGCTAAAAATACTTACTCTGTTCTTCAGTACTTGAAGCATTGCAACATTAATGTTTTAAGCATTTTAATTCTGGCATTACTGTGAAGCAGCTATATATAATCATCTCTATTGGAAAACCATTCTTTATGTGGACACTTTATCCCTTTATAACGTGTCCTTGGAGGGAAGAAAAACCAACTCATTTTGCAAAAATAGAACGGCCTAAGTCCTTTATATACAGTCTGTGTGCTAAACTTCCTGCAGTCTTCCTCCCTACAAACTCTGCCTGCAGATGAAGTGTTTTAACCTTGCCCTCTTAATTTATTCTACATTCTAATTTTCAATAAACAGATGCCGCCTCTTTTCGCGCTTGTTTCCACATTGTTCCACATTCTGCCTGGGTTGTTTCTGCATGTGTGAATATTCAATTATCTATTTCTCCACGATTCTGCAACTGATGTACTAAATGTCTGTACAGGTTTGGGGGAGGGTAACTGGGGAAGGCAAAGCTTAGATGAAAAAGAGTTACAGAAGTTTCAGCTCTTCTGTCAGGAACTTGGCCCAAAAGTTGCTAAACTAAGAAGAAAATTGTAAGCCACAACTAGAAATCGAAGGATTACAACAACATTACTGTACAGAAGCAGAACTGCTGCACATTGGCTCATAACACGTGAGTTTCTTTAGTCAGCACTTGGGTGTGAAATACTCAAGAGACACCAAAGTGGCAGAAGAAGCTGCTGGTGCTGCTGCTTGTGAAAATTGGGTATTTTTTTGATTAAAAGCACAAAGCAGCTGATTCCCTTGTGGTTATTTATAGCTAAGAAGAGCTGATAACACATTTTAGGACTCAAAGGTAAAATATATAGACTTTAAACTATATACTTTGATTAAAGCTATATAAAGGATGGAATATTACTCTTTATGGGAGTGGCCTAAAAAAGATCAGAGAATAGCTCTTCAGCTCTTTAGACCTTGTGGCTCTTAGTTGCAGATATAAATAGCTTTAATGCGTAAATCTAAGGAGTTCAGGGCACAGAATTGCACTGTCTTCCAAACAGGACAGTCAGTGACTGCTGCTGCATTATTCACTGGTAAGAACACCACTTTCCCTGAAGCAGCAGTGAGTTCTCACTGGTTGCAGCTTGTCCCATGACCTTGAACACTCCCAGCTGGTTAAATGACTTGTGTTGGCATCTGCTCTCACACTGTGATGATCAGACTCTGACAGAACCAAAAAGCATAGAAATAATATTGTTCTGGACAGCTTTAAGGCTGTGTGGAAAAACTGAACTAAACTCATGTCAGAGGTATATACCAAATCCAGTAGGATGGGTAGGGACAAAGGTTGGGTTCAGAGTTGTATGTTTACCCAAAATGGTACAAAATTTAGAACATCACAGGTGGATCTGGAGGTCACACATAGGATTCTGAAACCATGGCAATTTCAGAAGCCAGAGACACTCAATGGGAGGATGGCAGAGCGAGGACATGGTGATTCAGAAACTTCAGCTCACCAGGCAGCCTTTGCAGGAGTTCTGCACAGCTGCAGGCAGCAGGTGAAGCCAGCCTTGCTCTCCCATCCTCACTCCTTCCAGCTGAGACCCCACAGCCACAGCAGGGTGCTATCTGCTCTTGCATCCACACTGTTCCCTTTTCTTACCTGGCAATAATTAACTGGGTTTTGCTCATCTGGCAAGGGCTATGAGGCATTTTCTGACTTCAGGTGCAGCAAGCACCCTCCATCTGTCCTGTAGGTCCTGCAACAAAAGCAGAAAGACACAGATAGGAAATGCAAAAACTTAAATGACTCAGAGGTTGCTGTGAAAGACCTCTGTAATCAGCAGAGCCTGATGATTAAGAGCCAGAGCAGAATCCTAATAGGAGCATATGTGTTGTCCTGAGGCTCTGTGGCAGAGGTACCCCTAACCAATATAATGCAATTGCACAGCTGTTTAAAACTGCCATTCACAGTGCAGACAATTGGTGATAACAACCAGAGCAGTAAAAGTGTCTAAGGGGCAGAACAAACATGATAAATAACTTTCTTGCCTTTCAGACCTCAAACCAAGAGGCACATGCTGCTTTGCATAAGGAAGCTGCCCCCCTGTTCTTCTCAAACCCAGGCCACTGCTGCCGCTTTCTGCCACTGCTCAGCAGTCATCCTGATCCATCCTAATCCCTCCCCTTGCTCTCCAGAGGCAGCAGTTTAGAAATTATTCCATAGCTACAGCTGTGGTAAGCTATGAGACCTAGGAATACAAGCCTCCAAACTAAGCTGAGACAGAAAACGTTTTGCACTATTGTCCAGAAGTGCACTGGGCTTAAACAGAAAGTGTCAGTTCTGCCCCCGAAACAAAAACTGATCACTCACCTGGTGTGGTAGGTACCTCGGGGATGAGACTCAAAGCCCCTGCACACAGGTTTTGATTATTTTAGCCACCGTCCTCTTGAAAATGAAACATGTACTCTGTCTGTGTCCCTGAAAGCCCCACCTAAGTCAAAGTTTGAATACTTGCGGGGCTTGGACCCTGCAGCCCACACAGCAATACAATTTCTGTAAATGGCCTGTTCAGAGAGCTGTTCTTTGCATGCAGATTTCCAGGAGATCAAACAAATTAAAACAAGAAACTAAAATATGTCTTGATGTACAGCCTATCCAAGCTCCCTTGCAGCATAGAGAAAAGTCCTGCCTGGATGCAGGCTTGCTTGGTGAACAGAAGGAGATGGTGTTAGTAATTTGAGTCAGTGTGCCAGGCAAAGACTGTGCAGCTGCAGCTCTGCTTGAGGCAACGAGAGGGAGAAAGCTCAGAAAGAAAAAAAACCAAACCAACCATAAAACAGTCTAACCTGATAAGTATGGAAAAGGAAAGGTGATGTCCCACTGCCCAGCGGGAGACAGAAATGGTAATAAAGTTACTTCCCTGTAACCAGACCCTTAAAAGCTAAAAGATGTTTTTGATTTGAAAGCACTGCTCACTGGACAAAGTCAAACCTGTTCCTGTCCAGAAGGCACAGGCTACTGCTGCAGCATATTCCACATGTGGCATTAGCAGGAGCATCAGCAGGAATTTGATAGGTCTGCTCAGGCAGCACAGTGGCAGGGAGCTGATCAGTAGGTAAGGCAGAGAAGTGCAGAGTATCCATAAATCAGAAATAGAGAAAGATTTAATTACATGCTTGGTTAATATTTACAAACATTGACATTTTTGCTCAATATGTAAATAAAACACAGAGATAAGAGACAGGGGCTGCAGTAGCCAAGCAAAGCCAAAATACACTAGGTTAGACTATTTGCTGTGAGCTGGCATATGCCTGGAGAATGGAATGGAGACACACTATATAAACTGAAAGAATAAATAAATAAATATTGACATTGTTCTACACCTGTTTAGCCTCTGGAGACCAGTGATTTGTGGGACCATATGTTGGACAAAATGAGACTGTTCATTGATAATTGTAAATGTGGTGACCCCTTGCAAACTGGATATTAAAAATATTAAGTAAATGGCACATTTTAATTATACAGTAAAGAGGCTGATCTCCACCATTAAAAGACTGCAGCTGTCAGGAAGAATTGATCATATGACAGAAGGTAACATTTATTTGGTAGTAGACCTTGGTAAATGACATCCCAAACAATCTTTAGATTCTTAGACAAACACATTCAGTTCAGACTTGAGTTTAACCATGAGGCTTCATTTTCTTTGCCTTTCAGCTGAGACAGTTTTTATCTGTTCCTCATATCCTATAGGGCTTGCTTGGTTTTTTTTGTTTTAATCTGTTTAGAAGTATTTAAATTTCAAATGAAGTATTATTAAATGAGAAACTGTAAACAATGGAGTTTGGAATTGGAAGTCAACACATTTGTTATTCTTTTTGCCAAAGGTATCAAGTAAGTTGCATAATTAGCACAGTATTATATCATCTTTGTCAACATAAACAGATATGTTTTATCATCTTTGAAAGCGCCACTGGTGAACAACTGAAAGTGCAGACTCCAAAGAGCAGCAGCCCAGGAAGAGCTGAGAGCATCCACAATGCCTGATGAAGTTGGTAAGGAAATGAAGTAGACACGTAGCAAGTAGTCACCAGCAGAAATGCCCAACGCTCTCAGGTATCTGCTTCTGCATCTGAGGCTGAGGAGAAACCACACAAAGGTTTTGTAGCTTCCTTCCTGCTTGCTGTCATCTGACTTTAAGACAAATGTGTGATGGTAAAGCAGCAGTGGATTGATTCTTCTCACTGACCCAGAGGAACCCTTCTATGCACAGGGTTTGATGTTTTCCCCCTCCACTTCTGGTTCTGTGAAGCGCAAGGAATGCGTCACATTGTGCCGATCCTGTGGTGAGGCACTTGCAGAGTCTGAAGGTTGGGGCACGTGAAGTAAGGAGCTGGGAGAAAGCAGGCTGCTATTCCATTGGAAGCAAAGGGGAGCGTAGGCCCATAGAATACCTCTTCCTTCCCCTCCTTGCTAACATCCAGCACCTGCATGTCAAAGCATACAAAATATTTCTGGGATCACAGAAAAAAGCTGAAACGAATTTGCTGGCACCCACCACATGTATTTACTATTCATCCCAGTGGAATAGTAGTTTCAGATAACTTTTAGATTATTTATGGATCTGGTGATCCATTTGCTGTTCTCATCACCCAACCCAAAACCTGAGTGCACAGGCACTCGGGAGCAAACGGTGACATTGGATCCTGCTTCCTGGCAGGAGAAGGTGCAGCCATGCAAGTGGGTTACCCTGCACAGAAGGGCTCCTGTTAGCAGAGAGCACAAATCATCTGTCAGCTCAGTGGTGTATAGGGGGCACAGAAGCTCTATGGAAGATGGGAATGCCAAAGAAATGACTGACTTAAAGTAAGTAAAGGTATTTGAAGAAAAGTGGCATTTTTTCTTCCAAAGGAGAGATCAACCTCAGTTTTCCTCAACTGGAAGATAAAAGGGCTAGTTTTGCTGGTTAAAGCCAGGCACACTGCCAACAGCTGAGGAAGGACAGCACACAGAGCTCTGCCAAATCACTCATTATATTTCTTTTCCCTTTTATGTGGGGACTGTGTCAGGCAGACTGCCAGTTCACGATCAGTCTGGGGATGTGGACAAATGTCCATTTAAGAAAGCAAGATCCCAAGATCATTTTTGCTTGTCACTAAGCTGTATTTAAACCCAGGTGCAATACTGCAAAGTACCTGTTGATTATAAAGGAGCCCACTGGCGGAGCACAGCTGCTACCTCTATACTGTGCTATTACTCCATCTAAGCATTATTATGTCAGCTATATCCAAGCCAGCCTGAACGACTTGTTCCAATAAATTTTTAGGTATGGTATCCAACAACTTGCTAAAACAGAATTATACTAATGACCAGAGCATATTTTTAACTGTTTATCTTCCATTATCTACTTTTTACAAATTCATGCTACTAAGTGTTCATTATAAGACCAGCAGCATGGCAACCTAATATACTCCCTTCTTATGCTAAGCCTAACTTCTAGTCTTATGGGACAGTTTGGAGGTGAAATTCTAAAATCCAAAAAGTTGGAAGCAAATGAAAATTTTGTTTATCAGCAGAAGTGCAGAAACTGAGACATGAACAAGAGTTTCTGTCTGTAACTGCCCAGCTGGTCACAAAGCAATGGCTGTGATGCAGAACTGCTTCACTCAGAGACATGCAGAAATACAAGAATTCCAAATTTCTATACCGAAGTACCTGAAATCCATGGATCTGCAGGTGAGCTGCTTTTATAAAAGATGGGAGAGCAGAAGAGTTTGTTGGACAACCTATTTCCTAGAGCAGGGATCAAAAAACTTCCACTGAAGCTTTAAAGCAGTAAGCAGTAGGGCAAGTCACAGGCTGACTGCACTTGGTCAATGAACAACTTGTTTACTCTGGCTGCCCTTCAGAAACACAACTTGGAAAGAAAAGAAAAATCACAATATGGGCTGAAAAATTCTTAGCCCCGTCACCCATTTCTGCTGCCCTATTCCTTTTGAACTTGATTGTGTAACCTGTGAATATATACACATTATTTTATCCAAACCTTGCCAAAGGAAAGATAACTCAGCCCTGGTTTACTGGAATATCTTAGAGGAATTGCATCTATTGGCTCATCTGGAAATACTTTTAATATCTACAGTATTTCCTCTCTGTTTATGCAAGTTCAGTGACTGCATAAGAAATATCCTTAATCTCTCCACTTCACATGTATTTTCCTTTTTTAATAACAACTGTGCAAAACTTATCCTTGCAAAATTATTGGAAAAGACTTTAAAAGAAACCTAAATCACTCACCTGGATACATGCCAAAGGCTCATTTGTCCAAATCGAATAGCCACCAACTAAATATATTCTACCATTGTGGACAGCAACTCCAGACTCATTTTGACCTAAAGCAAAAATGGAAATAGAAACCACTTTCAATGTTTAATTAACCCTTTTAACACCAAATGCTGGAGTTCTATAATGGGATGCAAACACTCCTGGCAGTAACTTGACTTTCAGAATTCCCAACATGTCTGAGCGAAGGTGAGGTGTGGGGGCACTTCCTTGCTCTCTGCAGGAGTCCCACCTGGTGCTGCCCAGGGATAGCTCAGGTGAGCAATAATGTGGCTGTGCAGGGGACCATCTGCTCCCTCCTCAGGTGTGTCACAGGTGACAGGCAGGGTCCCCACATGCCCCTCAGCCTCCATCAGACACGAACAGCCAAAGAGCCACAGAGGCTGAGAGCTCCTCACATGCTGCCCACACCTGTCCAGCCCCGCTCCTCCAGGTGCAAGCACGGTGAAAATCGCTGGAGCTGCTGTGCAAGTTCATCCCCATCGCAACAGTCTCCAAACAAGTTTGGAAGTTTTGAGGGAAAAAAATAGCCTTAAAAAAGTCTGCACTACACAGTGCACCAGGCACATTTACTGCCAGTTGCACAGACAGAAAGAAAGGCTTGGATAGTTTCTTAAGGTGCAGGTTGTGGAAACAACCTGCAGGCAGTAGAGAGGAGGCTGCCTCACAGCAAAGCATTTAATGGCACAGAGTCAGCTCCAGAATGAGGAGAGTACCTGCGGTGCCACAGTTTTGCAGTTGCAAATCAGATTACATCCTTCTCAAAGGCTGTCAGTTCCTCCAGATAATAAAATAATTAACTAGTGAGCAAAAGACACATGAAAAACCAGTTCTGTTTGACCGTGTGTAATTCCTTTTTAATCTCTGCCTCAGTGTTCATCAAATACTCTGATGGCCTGACTTGGACACCAAGCAACCCTACTGCTAGTGCTACTCTAAGAAGGTGTCACATGCCTGTCTGAAGCGTGGCCAGCAGGTTCAGGGAGGGGATTCTGCCCCTCTACTCCACTCTGGTGAGACCCCACCTGGAGTGCTGTGTCCAGCTCTGGGGACCTCAGTACAGGCAGGACAGTGACCTGTTGGAATGAGTCCAGAGGAGGCCACCAAGTGGATGGGAGGGATGGAGCACCTCTCCTGCAATGAAAGGCTGAGAGAATTGGGGTATGTTCAGCCTGAAGAGAAGGCTCCAGGGGGACCTAATTGTGGCCTTCCAGTACCAGCAGAGAGCCTACCAGAAAGCTGGAGAGGGACTTTTTAAAAGGGCATGCAGTGACAGGACAAGGGCTAATGGCTTCAAGCTGTGAGTAGGTTTAGACTAGATATTAGGAAGAAAGTCTTTACTTTGAGGGTGGTAAGACTGCCCAGAGAAGTTGTGGATGGCCAGTCCCAGGAAGTGCTCAAGGCCAGGTTAGATGGGGCTTTGAGCAACCTGGTCCAATGGGAGGTGTCCCTGCCCATGGCAGGTGGTTAGAACGAAATGATCTTTAAGGTCCCTTCCAACCCAAACCATTATATGATTCTATGTCTCCCCTTGGGATTCAAGGGGATAATACATCAGGGAATTGTATCAGGTGGAGGTGAAGTTTGGTGGACTGGGTGGCAGGGACAGTGAGTTGCAGTGCTTTGCAAGGTACACCTGTAACAGTTCTTACTCTAAGTCAAGAAGAACTTTACAGATCCTATAGCTAACTAAGTGCTCAATTCACTTCTGACTTGACAGAGTTCCAACAAGGACACCTGCTTTTTGATAATTTATTAAGATACTGTTTAGAAATTAACAGATTTCAGTGAAAGCTTTGTCCTATAATGCCAGCAGAAACCACTACAAAATGATGTTACATGGTAAAGAAACATCAGTCTCTTGTACACTCAAACAGGGAGCTAAAACCAATACCACAGGCAAGCTTTTGGAGAATTAAAAAAGCAATACTGATAATATTATACCAAATTATTTTTAATGACTGCTTAATTAAATAAAATTTATTTGCACCTTCTTCAAAATTTAATGTACAATGTGCTAAAACAAATGTTTTGTAGACCACTGAATGCCAGAACTGTAAAGAGAAGTGTCTTCTTGGCTAACAGTGGTCCCTAAATCAGAAGCAATTGTAGCAAAGTCATGGAGTTCCACATACTAAAGGCATCTAAAGGGAAAATACGTTTCAGTTCAACAGTAGTGAGTTCCCCTTTTGTACAGTGCTCACCTGTCAGCATGTTGAAGCTGCAACGGGTCCACTGGTCGGCATCTATGCTGTAGGAGTCTATGTGACGGACCAGGATCCGATCGTTGTTGTAGTCGAGGTCATTCCCACCTAACACATAAAGCTTCCTCTGGACAGCGGCCATGGAGTGATACACTCTCCTCTGCGGCATCGGGCTACGGCTTAACCACTTATTCTGGGAAGAGAGGGAACTTGTCCAAGCACTGCTCAAAGACACACCTATACTGCTAGTGCAATAAACAGCAGCACAGGTCTGGTTTCTTCTTAGCCTTGGTCAGGAACCACAAGTGCATATACTTGTTCTGTTCATATGCTAAACGTGTGTTGGTTGTAACACTGACTAAGGATACTGGACTTTCAACATGTGGTTTACAGTTCTCACATTTAAATTCATTAATTTAATGGTATTTCTTGCTCTGTATTTTTTTTTGTCTAGCTCATCAGGTTTCAAAGGTCTTTTTTTTTCTTTATAACTCCATAGCAAATTCTCCTTAAACCAGACTATTAGATGTCTCCTTTGTATACAATGCTAAAATTATCTGTACCAATGAGCTCTGTTATGAGAGAAGAGAAATTCTTCTACCTTTCTTTATTCAGAAGCTTATTTGATCTTATCCTTGGAGAATGAAGCAACAGGAAAAATAATTTCCTAAAGAATCTTCTCAAATGATTCATGCATTTGGTTTAAAATTAACCCTTTATTTGTGGGAAATTACAAAGTTACAACCCTTTCCATATTTTTCTTACTCATTAACAATATTCAAGAATTTTACCTGTTTAGGGGAGAGGCAAAAAGACATGGAAGACAAAGGATTAAAGCACAGTATTTTATACCTGAGAAAACAATTGCTCCTGCTATGCCTACCAAATCGAACAACCTGGCAATGGGTAGGATTAATTTAAGTGGAGGAAGTTAAGAATCTGTGAGGAAATTTTTTGTGATACATGTGCAGCAACTCGAGAGCCTCTAAACCTTCTGCCTTTTAACCTCTGCAATATATAGCTATACATTTCAATGTGTAATAGTTGAATATTAGGCATTAATGTTCGCATTAGTAGTCCAGTCTCTTAACACCAGACTATAGACACCATCTGCTTTGCAAAGCCTGCCTGCATCCCCTGATTATATCTTTAGCTTCCTCCACTGCAGTGCCTGCCAGGTGAGCCTCAAAGCGCTGCAAAGGCAGTGAAACAGAGGGGCCTGGCAGGGTCATTTCTAATAAGTCGGTGTGTGAATACTAATCAGTGGTGGGGAAGCAGAGGTCAGCCCAGCCGGCTTGTTGGCAGGTAGCTGTGTGCTCGGTGGCAGATGGCAGGCATTATCGACTCGCCACAAAGGCCTCGCGCAGGAGCCGGCGCTGGGGCTCCGTGATAGAGCTATTGAGATTCCGTGCGAGATGCAAGCAGATGTGATGGTTTCCAGTACCCACCGTAAACAATATGCCAGCAGAATTTTTAAAAAGAGCTTGTGTGTACAAACACGAAGCAGACCCCGTTTGAAGAATGCAAGTGCACAATTCCTCTGTAACTCTTCAGGCACCAGGCCGGGTTCCTCGCCGTCAGCACAGCACGCTGAGGCAGCCCCACCACTGCTATTCTGGGGGGCAACTTTCACGTCAGCAAGTGAAGAAATAAAGTGAAAGGTACAGTAGAGACATGGTATCCAAACACATGCCCCCCTCACAAGCAAAGTAAGATTGCTGCCTGTAATTGCTGCTTGGATTTAGGACAGTCAGCATTTGTACAGTCAATGATAAAACTGCACCTCAAAAAGAACGAGGCAGGTGTGTCATCTCCTGCTTTCTGCTTCAGGCCCCATATGTGCTATGCTTTAAAAAGTCACTGGGAACCACACAGAAGTATCTCCTGGCACAATTTTTTTCCAAATACAGCAATCAAAGCCCCTATCCTACAATCAGAAAAGTCAATACTCTTCCACGTGGGTGTAAATCAGGCTATGCAACTCTGATTGCAAGCTTAGGACTTTTAATTCCTAATACAAGCAAGAGGGCATAACCATGCCCTAACCCTCTGAAATGGTTACTGAGCCATGCTAACCTAATCAAAACACATACATAATGTATGAAATAATCCCTAAAAGATATTTTAGGTGCTTGGGTAATGAAATGATAGGCACCCTTGCAGTCAGCAGAGTAAGTCATGGCCAGGTAGTACAGTTCTCAAAGTATGCAGGAAACAAAAAGGCCCATATATGCAATTAAAAGCAGAATGCCAATGACAAGCAGTGGTTTTGGGACACTGACTTTGAGTATACATTGCCCAGGGCTGCTGGATTACAAAAGAAAAAAAATTAAAAAAAGAACAAGCAAAATAAATACTGATAAATATAGGTGATTTAAAGCACATTTCTGTGTTTAAGATATTTCTAATGCCTATAGGCTTACAAACATAATAAGTTGTCAGGGGTCTCCATTATTCTGTTAAACTCACAGATCAGTACAAAGTGAATTTAAAACACCACTAATTCAAATGGTCAGTGCTTTTAACCTTACAAAATCCTTTTATGCATTTGCCAAGAGACCTGTTTGAAGCAAAACAAAACATATAAATAACTCAGACACTCACCTGCTTAGGATCATAGACCATGAGTCTGTTTTGATACTGTGCAGTATTTGTTACTCCTCCTACAAAAGAGTTTAAACAGGTTACATTTTTTCATATCAGCAAAGCCAGGACCAAGATCAGGTACAGCAAAATAACCAATTCTAGAGTTCATTTGCAGATAATAACTACATTACATACTACCACTTCTGCTTACATTCCACTGCACTTCTTCATGTGGTTACAAGGGGGAAAAGCCCCATTTGTTATACAGAAACACAGAATAGCATCAATAAACACCCCCCACACACTTCCTTTGTAGAGCTAATTCTATGGGCCAAAAATGAGATAAAAATGGATCTGTTTATAAGTAACTGTGCATTCAGCCTTCATCAAGACAGAAAGATAAAACCCATTCCTGTTCCAGGGAACATACAGCATGTGACACGGTTTTAAAGAGGAGGAGGTGGGCTTGCATCAAAGAGAAGGGAGAGGTCAGAGAGAAGCTGTGCCTACCAGGAGTATGACAGGGGATACCACTGCCAGTTAGAGCACAGTGGAAACCTGTGCAACTGTGCTCCCCTATATATTTGAAAGAAATTCTGTACTTAGTTTGTATTATAGACAGAACATCTCCTGGTTTAGTTGTAAACTTAGGTTGGAAGGTTCCTCCACAGTGACCAGAAACATCACTACCATTTACTTATCAATAATGGTCAGGAAAGTATGGTGTAAAGCACCTCAGAAAAGCTTGGAATAGAGTCTGACCCAAGTAGATGCTGCAAACCAACTATTTACCTCAATGCAGTGAAGAGATGTTTAATGCCCAATCATCCTCTTCTCATTTTGCTTTAAATGGCAAATTTCACTAAGTAAACACAGAAAACTTCTTCAGTCTGTAATCTTACCTGTGCAAACATGTTTTTGAGTGTGCTCAAGCCTTCTGGGGACATGGTGTCACTGCAGCACTGCCACAGTTCCCAGTCCCTCTCTGTCACCATGCTGGGCCCATGGGAAGATAGAATCAGAAATAACACCTGCAAACTGCACCTCACCTTCATCGTGCCAGGAGGTCTGGGCAGAACTAGGGCATTTCAGTGGCCACACACCAGGGACACTCACACTGACAGACAAACTATTTATATTACAGTTTTAATGGCACGTGGACAATAGCAGACAAAATCCACAGCAATGAGAGCAAGGATTTTAATCTTATTTCATTTTGTTGACGCTTCCCTTTTTGTGAGGGCATACCCTGTTTCAGCCAGGACAGCAGCACAATGACTTACATTCCTGCTGGCTGAGCTATGGCCCAGTCCCACTAAGATTGCTGGGTTGGTTTTTTCCCTTTTATCCCCGAGCTCTGTGCTGGGGAATCCTCATTTTGCCAGCCTCCAGCTATGCCGAGGGAAGCATTTTGGTTCAGAGGCATACCATGATTTTGAAGCAACTCTGCCACTTCCCCCATGTCATTTTAGGCTGTAGGTTGGGACTGGTGTGCACTCAAGTTAAACCAGGAGCTCTGCTCCAGATGTGCACCAGCTGTGCTCCACTTCCTAATGGCAGCATAAGGGTGTGAAACAATAACTGGTGTTTTGACTTTGTACCATCTGAGTACTGGGAACATTTGAGCCAGAGGACCAGAACAAACCTAGTCCAAAGCAAAAAATGTGACTGGAACATGGAGTAAACATAGAGAACTCGGCGCCAAGGTTTTACCTGCTGATCTGCTCCTGCCAGCCTGAGCTGCTTGCTGACATAGAAGTACCCTCTGATCACTCCAAATAACTTGAGTGGGGCCAAGAATCGATAGCAGAAATTACAAATGTCTCTATTTTAGACTCTTTTCTTCAGCTGCAGCAGCAGGGAGAAATGATGCTGTTACTTGGGTGCATCTCTGCAAGCACCAGCCTGTACTGGGCACCTACCCAGGGAGGGCAGCACAAACTTCCAGCTCAGAGATGCTCACAGGCTAAGAGATAGCTGGGATGAGATGTAGTCTTTCCAAACTGTTTCTATCACACTATACCACACCCTGCCCATCACAGCACATGTGAAGTGCACACACAAGAATAGGCACTAGAAAGCTATGACTGCTCTTGTGTCTGATCTCACAATCTTTAATTTGCCTCTACACTGTTGTGCAGCCTTCATATTCCTAGTGGTCATCAGTCACACACACAAAAAATTCTTTCCTAATATCTCTTTTGTAGTTTGATTTTTTTTGTTACATACCGTTATTTTCTCTCCCAGCATAATGTCTAAAATGAGACATCAGATTAGTATTTTGAAAAATAAAAAACATAGTTATTTGGATTATTAGTTCCAGAATGTTAAACTACAGGAGACACATTCAAAACACAGTGCTGGGTCATACATTTCCATTCTGAAAGGACACCTTAATTTGGGGGGAAAGATGTGAAGGAAGAAGAGAAAGAAGAGTGTTGTTTCCTCATAAAATAATAAAATAAGCAAATAAGCAAAATTATTTGCTTCTCTTCACAAAGAGCCACTCACACCAAGTACACAGCTTACATCTTTTCCCCTGCAATATTGCTCATCTCTGGTGTTTTATCATTACATTCCCTTCACATACTGCTCTTCACTTTTAGATTAATCTGCCAAAATGAGATGCTAAGGATTTGCATACAGATTTGACTACACAAAAATAGATCTGGAATTAATAACAGTCTCTATATGTTTTAATTTCTTCTAGACTGGAGTACCCTTGCCTCCAGCAGTATTCTTGGCTTTGAAAGTCATCAAGCTGATTTGTCTGCTCTTAGGTTATGATGCCACATGCTGCTACACTGTCCCCTGCAATCAAAGTGCTCGCAGAGATAGATTCCATGCCTTCCCCTAACAAGTATATTTTATAGATTGGCAGTTTTGATCTCCCCTCCCCAGGGGGATAATCTGCATCTTAACAGGTTTCTATAGATACATCTGTCATTAAATATGCCATCTTATATCTGCATCAATTTTCAAACTCTAGTTCCTTCTAACTTTGAAGTGCTATAGCAAAAGTTTAAAATTTTCTGCCAAAATTCAGCTTTAACAAGTCTGCAATGTCCCCTTGAACTATTTTTTTTAAAAATACTCCAGACAGCTGGGAAAGGGCAAAAGAGCAGCAATATGTCTCTTAAAAATAAGAGAAGAAGGGGAAAAAAGAGTTTAAATGGTACCAAAAATAATACATACTTTCTTAGAAAAGAAATGGGGTAATTCTGAGAGAATTTCTTAAACTTCTCTGCTGTGTTTTCTATGAGGAAAGGAGAGGATAGAGAGACATCATAACGAGAGAAAGTATTTAAAAACACAAACTATGCTATTAAATTTGATGTCAAGCAATAACAGCTAATGTGGTAGTAACCCAACAGTTAGAGAAAGAGGAAAAAAAATGTCTGGCTGGTTAAATTACAGAAAATGTACAGTTTGGTAAGCATTTGCTGTTTTTATAAACAGAGTCATGATTACACCACTTTAACATGAGCAGCTTGCTTTGAGGATTCCACTGCCTGGGAGGCAAGAATCACCCTCAGGACAAGACTTACAGACAGGAAAGGAAATCATGGAAAGGCCATCCTCCAACCTATGGGCTTACAATGTTTTTACACTGCCACAGTTACTGTCCCTTGTTCTCTTGCAGGCTGTAAATGTTGCTTTTTAAAGCCCTCCAAGGCCTGTAAATTCCCAGCTCATGCAACAGTGCCCCTCTACATGGGGAAATTGCTAGAGGATTCCAAAACACACCTTGTCCATCCCCTTCCCACACTTGGGAAACATTCTGCGTTGTTATAGCCCCCCCAGACACTCCACAAACTGCATGGAGAAACACCTTCAAAACACACACTTCTAAAAAGAGAAGGGTAGGAGGCAGTAGATTCAACATTTTCCTAAATGACAGTTTATAAGCCATATTTATAACGTGTCCTAGCAAGGTCCCCATATGACTTGAGAAATCGAAACCAATCCAAATCCCCCAGAAAATATCACAACTCTCTCTGCAGTCCCCAAGCGCTAGGCTGTGTGCGGGAATCCGAGTTCACGGGGAGACGTGTAAAACTACACGTTGGCAAAGAGCTCCCATGTGTGCTCCTTCCAGCAAATCCTGGGAATATATAGCAACCCATGACATCTACCCTAAGGTGCTCTACTATTTTAAAACAGAAATCTCTCCTCTCTTAGGTGTCTGTGTGTCAAACACAAGCTAATCCTTCCTCAATGTGCAAACCCACTGCCTCGGACTGCAGCCAGCCCAGGTGCAGTGAGGACAGCTGAGCTGGAGCATATTCTCCCAAGGTAAGGAGTCCCCTGGAAGAGGCCAGCATCAGCTCTGATTACTGCTCTTCAACTCCAGATGCAATTGAGCCACAGACAAGAGGGGCACAAGCCCTAGGTTGGTTTAAATCATTAAAGCTGGATGTTTACATTCAGTCTAAGGAGAATCAATGCCATCAAGCCAATAATGTCCACCACTGAAAGGTGTGAGATAATTCATTTGAATACAGTAAAAATGAAGTCTGTATATATATATGGAACATATACAGATTAAGATTGGGCTGCTAAGGCAATTTTATGTACTTGTTAACCTCCCACTCCCAGTAAATCCTGTGCCAGCCACACTGTAAAACTTATTTGGTTAGATTCTGTAAACTCCTATTATTCCAGATCTATTTTTCATAAAAGCATTTTATAGACATTTACTGAGAAAAAAAATCTTTACTTCACAACAGCATACTGATAGTAAGGTCATACTTTTCATCCCAAATCACTTGCAAACTCAGCATAATTCTTCAAACTATGTTATCAGCATCATTTCCTTAGTCAAAAATCTCCACCATTAGGGAAAAAACAACAGTTAAAAAACCAAAAAGAATCTTGAATTTTGAAAAAAAACCCCTCCTATATTAAATACAAAGCAACTGTACAGGGTTGGCTTGTTTACCCCCTTCCAACAAGCTGAGTTTCTATGTGCATGTCAAGATGTTATTTTAGCTGGCACACTTAAGGTCAGACAACTCAGGCCTCTGCAAAACACCAGTGTAACACTTTGTTTTAAACAAGACTTTTCATGTGCTAATCTCTTGAGCACCGAAGGCAAGGGGAAGTGTCATTATCCCAGGATGCAGCTGCAGGAATGGCCCAGAGTTGGAGTACCTGGCAGAGGTTCCCTGCCCCTCGCTGTCCCCAGGGGCACTACACCTATACTGGTGGAGGAAGGTTAACATGTATAGAAAAGGAGGTCTCTGGATTTGCATGTGTGCTCCACAGAGGATGCAGGGAAATGGGCATGGTTCAAGTCCTCGCTCTTATGGAAAATATTTCCCCGCTTTTATAGGTAATGATTGTTAGTAATGTTGAACTCCGAAGTGTTTAGTGTAGTTTGTTTTTCTTTCACTGAAATACTTCACTTTTCAAGCATTGGGGCATGAATTCATTTGTGAAATTGGTCATGGCATCAGATGTTAACTGGGGCCTAGAAGAATCACCATTCTATAAAATTTCCAAACCACCTGCCCCATGCAATGGCAGTACAGAGAACTTATTTGTTGTGGTTTAACCCCAGTCAGCAACTCAGCCTCACACAGCCACTCATTCACTCCCCCCACCATGAGACGGGGAGAGAATTGGAAAGTAAAACTGAGAAAATTCGTGGGTTGGGATAAAGGGAGTTTAACAGGCAAAGCAAAAGCCATGCACACAAGCAAAGCAAAACATGGAATTAATTCACTGCTTCGTATGAGCAGGCAGGTGTTCAGCCATCTCCAGAAGAGCAGGGATCCATCAAGCATAATCATGATTTGGGAAGTCAAATGTCAGCACTATGAATATCCCCCGTTTCCTCCTTCTTTCCCCACATTTATATGCTGAGCATAACACCATATGGTCTGGAATATCCCTTTGGTCAGTGGGGATCAGCTGTCCTGGGTGTGTCCCCTCCTAAATTCTTGCCCATCCCCAGCCTCCTCGCTGGTGGGGTGGGGTGAGAAGTAAAAAACGCCTTCACTCTGTAGAAGCACCGCTCAGCAATAACAAAAACATCCCTGTGTTACCAGGACTGTTTCCAGCACAAATCCAAAACATAGCCCAGACTAGCTGCTATAAGGAAAATTAACTCTATCCCAGTCAAAATCAGAATATTTTTTTAATAAACTCACATGTATTTTTTTTAATAAGAAAATAAAATGAAGAGTGTAGGGGAAAAACAATAAATAATGACATGAATATAAAAAATGGAACACAGAAAACTCAAGGGCTGAACCCACTTGTGCTAAGCAGAGGGTCTGATTATTTCCAGTGTGCAAAAGCCTCCCTCTTTTAATCTGCTTCTGTCAGGTTAAAAACCCTAAAGAGGTGGTAGCAGCTTAGGAGTCCCTCTGTCACCTGAACACCAGCCACCCACCTCCTATTGCCATTGTGTACACTCATACAGTGTTTTGTTTTGTCCATTTTCCTTTCCTGCTGCCTCTGCCATGATTTTATTCTCTATTATTTTTGAATCCTTGTCATATTTGTCCCAAAGGAGCAGCAAAGGAAAGCTGAAAATTAATCCCAATAATAATAGAAATCCCTTAAGTCTAGTCAGCTTTTGATCAGCAAAGCCTTTAAGAGGGCATGGGGCTGTAGCAGAAGCACTGAGTAAGTAAATGGTCAGTGTGCAGATCAAGCTTTGATGACTCTCTCCACAAATAGAAGGGCTAGAAACTTAAATTATCACTATTTAATTTATTCCCTCACTAAAAACCTGGGCACATTTCCATGGTTCCCTTGCCAGCTGGTAGTAGCAGACTGACTTTGAGAGCTCTTTGCTGATGACCTGTATTTCCCAGAAAAAGCAGCAGGGATACAACTCAGAAACATTTCTAACTCAGACTAATTTTTTAATTACTTAATTTTAGGCCACATACTTCAAAATTAGGGTCCCTCCTGCATTACTAATTACTTTTATGCTAACATCTTATATTCAGTGATGAACAGTGGATTTTCCAGCAGTGACTATGGTACAATAAAACATCTCTCTCTACTATTCTCCTGCCCCTGAACTAGATTCTAGTCCTAAGCAATTAATTAATAATAGAAAGCTAGCTATACTTATTACATCTCCATCTACTTTTCTTTTTAAAATAACTCTATTCGATAAACAGCCAGGTTTCAGTATGAGAGTACAAAATTCAGATCAATACCTACTGAAGTGTCGTGTAGTAAGTATGTTCTTGTCCTTCATAATAACCTGTCAGAACTGAGCAACTCAAAACTTCTAAGCATTTTATTGGAACCTATCAAAATACAACTGAAAATCCCTGTCTACTTTATTCCACTGTTGGTAGTATTTTCAAGTATAAATGGAACAATACTGATAAAATATTTTTTGTTGTTTTGCCCAGTTTTAAAGAATTCATCCAGTAGGCTTCCACTTATCTCTTCCCTTGATTCTACAGCTCTGTTAGAGGCATATCCTTGAACACAATATCACACTGCATCATTTTATAAACACAAGTGGAATTTAAAACACACAGGCATGCATGCATTTCACCTACATAACCAAGCACATGAATTAATCCTCAGCATAATTTCCCTTTTCCTAGAAAATCTGGAAAGATTAAATTTAATCTTCAACCAGACCCATGTTTGACTTAAAAATTGCTATCAAATACTTTCTTGAGTTTTGATTGTTCTGCTTTGTTGGTTTGGGGTTTTTTAAATGAAATTAAGACAAAAACTATTATTTTTTTCATTTACTGGAGGAAAGACCACACTGATGGATTTCTAGTGCATATTCAATGATTTTATATGAGAATGCTTAACACCATATTCTAAAAAGTCCTATTCTTCATAAATACTGACAAATGTAAACCACAAAACAGGAAAAAAACCCAGCAATCAAGGCACAGTAGTAGTAACATCCATGTATTTGAAGTTCCCACCACAGACACACATCCCTCTCCACTAATAAAACAGGAATGGTAGTGAATAAACAGAATAATGCTCTGAATACACCCAGCTGGTAGCCTAAAGCAGAAATCCTGTTCCTGTACTGTAACTGGGTCTCAGATAAGGATTCACACAACACAAACTCTAGAAGACTCCTTAAATGACGGTCACTAAAGAAAGCGACCCAAAGAACCTGCCAGGGATCTTGGTGATTTTCTGTGTTCTGTCCTGCTTTTAATTCCAAAGTCATCATTCATTACTTTAGTGTATATGTATTAAAATAGATACTTGCTAATTCCCCTGCCAGTGTTTGGGAATCCATTCCCATGAGGCACTCAATCCATAGGGACAGGAAGGTACATCCACTAACCTAAACAACACACTTTGAGAAGCACAGCGAAGGCCTAAGAAGCTAAGTTCATCTTCCATTCATATTCCATCTTTTTACCAGAGGCATTCCAGACCATATTAAAATCTCCAGAGGGTACCTACGGTGAAGATGCCAATCACTGAACATTTACCTCAAGGGCTGGCCCCATTTACTCATTAGCTTCCTTAATAAATATTATAACTATATAACCTTCCGTGGCATACTTCTTAGTAAAGGGGGGAATATTTTTCTGTCAAATCTTCTGGAGACAGCATTGACTGTATTCCAAAATAACTAATACCAGAAAAGTCACTACAAACACGGAGGAAACTAAGTCCTCCCACCCCCATCAATGGAACATAACAACTAAAGACTCAGTTGCAAATGATATGTTATTTTAGGATTATAGGGTCTATACATTTATCTATCTGTGCCATAAAGCTATGATTACATCCAGACCGTATTGTGCATTTGTTATGGACAGAGCCATGGAAGATTTTAAAAAAAAGTCATCTTGGCCTGTTACAATATCCTGAAGAGCAAGTGGGAGCCAAATCCTACACCTCCCTTCAAGCCCTGGAACAACACAAGCTAACAAGCACCTAATTTTCCGTTTCATCATCAGGAATAAGTGAATCATAGAATTATACAATATTCTGAGTTGGAAGGGACCCACAAGGATCATCAAGTCCAACTCCAGGCCCTGTACAGGCTCAGGAATTGCACCATGTGCCTAAAAGCATTGTCCAAACGCTTCTTGAACTCTGTCAGGCTAGTGTTGTGACCACTTCCCTAGGGAGCCTGTTCCAGTGCCCAATCAACCTGTGGGTGAAGAACCTGTTCCTGATATCCAGCCTAAACCTCCCCTGACACAACTTCAGACCATTCCCTCCGGTCCTGTTACTGTCAAAAGAACCAGATCATATTACAGAAACAATGTCTTCTTTTGTTTGTTTTTAGGAAGCACACAGAATTTATCGTTGGAAATTTGTCCAAAAGTGCATTATCATTCCAGTTCACCGTGATTTATGAATGGCAACTGGAGATAGCACATATGATAGCAGCAGCTCTGAAACACCAAGAGCGTATGTATAAGGTACGTTATGTTCCTATACTTCTAATGAGGCTTCAGTTCTTTGTCCTCTCCTAAGAGAAAAGTTATCATGACATATAAACCAAAGAAGATTTATTACTTTAATTCAAGACAGTATTTTGGTATTTTGTTAGTACCTCAAACTGTGTGAAACGTTTTCTACCTGATATCCAAAGAAGACCATCCACCACATATCCTGCATGGCATGAGAGCGACCGATCAAAGGACTGAACAAAGGTCCACTTGTTCTTCTTGGGGCAGTAGCGTTCAACTGTAGGCAACACTTGACGCAATTCATTCCTGCCCCCTACGGCATAGAGGTACTCGTCCACGGCTCCCAGCACAAAGTGTTCCCGGCAGTTCTTCATCGGAGCTATCTCCGCCCAGGAGTTAGTGCGGGGGTCATATCGACAGACAGTTCTCACGGCGCACGTGCGCCCCGTGGAGTGCTCTGCCTCTCCACCAGCTACAAAAAGAAAGTCTCCCATGACAGCAACACAGTGGTGGCTCCTCCCCACAGGCATAGGCGCCAGCTCGCTCCAGTTAGCAATCCCTGCAATATGAACGTTCTCTTGGTCTACTGGATTGAAGTATCGCAATTCCTTCACCTTACAGACTTCTCGTTTTTTGCCCCCAATAATGTAAAGAGTGTCTGACTGGAAGCGAGGCTTTGTCCTTGCTGTTTGCCAAACTGGCTGTGCATAGACGCTCTGGTGGTAAGCCAAGGCCTCATTAATGAGCGCTGTCGCAGTTTCACTGGCTTGGACGAGAGGATGAGTAAGAGCTACAGTATGCAGTGTATCCACATCCATAAGGCCAAAGCGGACGTACTGGAGAAGTTCATCCAGGTACTGGTAGCGGCAGTTGTGTTCCAGCCACCTCACAGCCAGCTAAAAATGGGGGGAAGGAAGGGGAAAAAAAAGACATGCGTTATTTGCGTACAGTTCTGTCAAAATTTGGTCTCTTGAAATTTGCTTGCATTCCAAGAGCAGATATATACTTGCCTCAGTCATGGTATCTATCTATCCATCTAAAAAGCAGCTGTGAAAGCCTATTAGTCCACATAAAAAGATACCTATTAAGACTCTACCTACAGTGTATCTACAAAAGCATTGTATTGCACCAGTTCCCCTAAACAATTTCCACAGCATTGTCAGCTGCTATGCAATACTCTCATTGTACAACCTGTTAGTGTTGCTGGAGACCATACTATCCCTGAACCAAGCTGCTGGAAAAATAATAAAAAGTTAGGGGCTATGGGATCACTGATAGACTAGAAAGAAGACTAATATCAGAAGATAAAAAAAAAAGCCTTTTCTGCCCTTCATATTTCATCCTGTTTATGACAAAATATCGAAGAAATATAACACAGTACATACTGAATCCTTCAATATTTTTTTCTTCCTCATTTATTTTATTCATAAAGGAGAGAAAGGTGTAAGGGGACAAAAAAATTAAGTCAGAGAAGAGAGAAGCACAGAAGAGTCTCTGCTAGTTTGGGGCAGACAGAAAGCAACAAGGAAAACTCTAAAACTGTTCAGCAATTGAAACTAGTACCAACATTGAAAATTAAACATAGCTTTCAAATTACATAAAGCTTACTGAACCCAACTGGTCCTAAAAAGAGGCTAGGAAGGGCCTAAACCATTTGAAGAATTGTTGTATAAGTTATGCATGAAAACATCCAGTAATGAAGATACCAAAACTTCCTCAGGAAAACCATTCCCATACTCTGGTATCTCTCAGACAAATATTCCTCTTACACATGCAAAAGCTCTAAACCTTTAAACTCATCATCCCATTTTCCACCTTTGGGTTTATCTTCCAGAGCAACCCTTGAAAGTGATTCATCCGTATGGGATGAAAAGCATTTTGTTACCTTCTTTTTCTTCTCCACCTCAGATGCATTTTAATATTGGTGTGAGAGTCCTCTTCAGTAAATGAAAAAAAATATTTCAATGCATCTTGGGTCGTATTTTCTAAATCCCTGTTGCTTGGCTCACAGTTCTTTGTTATTGAAATCCTTAATTAGGGTTAGTTAGTTAGTGTTACTTAGGGTTAGGGTTAGTTAGTTAGGGTTAGTTGGATTTGGGCTTAGGGTCAGTTACTTAGGGTTAGTTAGGGTTAGGGCTAGTTAGTTAGGGTTAGTGTTGGAGTTAGTTAATTAGAGTTAGGGCCAGCAGGTTCGGGTTAGGGTTTATTAGGGTTAGTTACTGTTAAGGTTAGGGTTAGTTTGTTAGCTTTTGGGTTATTTTGTTAGGGTTACTTAGGGTCAGCATTAATTAGAGTTAGGTTTAGTTAGTTAGGGTTAGTTAGGGGTAGGGTTAGTTAATTAGGGTTAGGGTTAGTTAATTAGGGTTAGGGTTAGTTAATTAGGGTTACTTAGGGTTAGGTTTAAAGTTAGTTTTAGGGTTAGTTAGATTTAGGGTTAGGATTAGGATTGGGTTAGGATATTAAATCCCGCAGGTATTTAAATCCTTAATGTTTTCTTTTGAAAACTGGATATAATCTTCTTATGGCTTTAGCTGTAGTGAATAGGTTGGAAGAATCCCTTTGATTGGGATAATCTATGCCATTCTTGCTTGCACATCACCATGCAAGACTGTCATTGTACTACGATGTTGCTGATCCATGTTGAAGTTTATGACTGAGTACTATTCCCACTTTTTTTTTTTTTCTTTTTTTTTCTCCAGAGATTTCACAGCATGTCATGCTTTCTCTGTCATTACCAAACTCTCTACTGTTACTTTAGGCCACTGCCACTGCTTCAGTCAAGAATGTTCTCAATCCTAATTGTATTTTCAAAACTGCTTGAAAACCATTTCACCTTCTGATTTTCTATAAGCATAAATCCCTTATTGTTCTTTCATCCAAGTCATTTTCAAAGACATTGACTAGTTCTTGATAAGGACAAACTCTACTGGATACTTCAAATTATTTTGACACAGAACTCGTGGCATGGGTGTTTTCAACCAGCTGCGTGATAAAAAAAATTTCAGTTAAATCTTACTGCCCTGTACCATTTTTGGGAATGTCACATAAAGGAGCTGAAAATTATTCTCTTATTCATAGCTTTCATATAAGATATATTAAATTTATTACTGCTTCTGTATTCTGTCAGAGAGGGAAGATGACAAACCAAAACCACCTTCTTGTTAAGATTAATTTGAAACACATTTTCTTCCTTGTGATCCCCTGTGAAACAAAGAATCAATGAAGGGCATCAAAAATGCAAAAGTAGTTCAGTCAGTTAAATGCTATATTGAGTTTCAAATACATGCATTAGCTATATGTATTTCAAATTGCTAGTAAAAGGCATTAATCAAATACATTTGAAAATGTTCATGGACTTGAAGTCATTGAGCTTTACAGCCAGGTGTTCTAAGTCCATCAAACCCATGTGTCAGGTGTCTCCTACTGAGTTTTATTAGGCAACTTCCTATTCCATGTCTTTGGCCACGTGAATGATTCCTGAAAGGCACTTAGCACTCATCATTCAGACACTTGAAATTGAAGAGAAATTCAGGCTATCTTCAGCATATATAGCAACTGAATGATTTGTGGGTTGCTATATTGAGATAGAAGAATTTACCAAAACTTAGTTCTTATCTGTCAGCACTTGAATCCAACAGACTGGTTACTTTTGGAACTATAAATTCATGCCCTTGCTCACATCTCTAATGGCATCACAGAGGTATCACTTGGGCTACAGTGACAGACATTATAGACTCTGTAAAAGACAGGCACTAATGTAAACTAGGACTTGGTAACCACAAAACTTTTAGAGGAAGATTAATATTAATGCCTTATTAATATCTTAGAACTTCATCCATCTGCTTTCCTTTATTGTCCTCCTCTTGGTCCCCCAATAAATACTGTATAAACACACAAGCAACAACACATACATTCATAACATCAAAGACATGGTACCTGCATTCATTTCTGGATATGGGATGTGTGATGATCTGCACAGAAGACATGGACATCTCCATTGCAATACATTTTCTCTACTGTAGGAAGTTTGACATATGCAGCTTGGTTCATACTGAGTTAGGTCTGTACTGAGAATAGTACTGGAGTTGTAAAAAATGTTTCACTGAAACCAATAATGTTTAACTTTTCTCTAAAGTCACAGAATTTCTAAACCACTACAGTGATAGCTGCGAAATGATACAAAGACTCTGTTGGCACTCATGAGACGTACAGTGTATTCTGGGTCTTGAACTAAAATCTTCTCTATCCATTCCACACTATTTTATCCCCACTCATCTGTCCTGAATCTTTTTTATGTAAACCTTTGACTCTTTCCAAATTAAGTTGATTGCAACCTGCTTGGGATTCTCTACATGCTGCACCTCAAGGTATCTTTGGCCTACGTTACTTCCACCTTTCCCCTCTGACAAGCAGCTGCAACAGCAATGGGGGGACAAGGTGAATCCCAGGCTGTCTCTTGTGTAGTTTGCTACTGGCTCTTACCAGACTCCATGTCTGAGGTCAATTTGCAGTGGAAGAGAGCATTTTAATGTATGAGTTTAGAAAGCAGGACTAAGAACCCTGCATACCACCTGGATGGTCTGTAGGCATTTGACAGAATGCAGAGAAGCTTCACTGAGTCTTGGGGAAGCAACTGAGGTCTGTGAATCACAATTTGTTTAGAAGCTCCTCTCCAAATCAACTCATGCCACTGTTTGAACACAATTTGACTACAGTGCTCCACATGACCCACACCTAGTCTGTGACACCCCAAGGCAGAAAAAAGGCCAGAAGAGCTAAAAGCTATAATGTTTTTATCTCCTTGTCTTGCCATTTGTGACAATAACTGTTACTCCACTTTAAAATTCATTTTAGGTCACTACTTAAAAGTAAGTGCTAGGAATTTAACCTACAAATGTAGGTATCTATATGCCTATTTACAGAATACAGGACCAACTCCTAAATTGTGACACAAGGCTGTGGAACAGGTCATCTGGTTTCAGGAACACTCACAAACTGAGCCTTAGATTTCTACATTGGTTTTGCAGCACATTGTTACCATGTTCTCTAGCAGAACATGGTGTCTCACACTATAGAGGCATGGAAGAAAATTGGGTGTGGGTGAACAGATACTCTAGTCACTGGATGGTTTGGCAGCTATTGGAAGGCTGAAAAAGTTCAAAAGAAAGAAAACTGAATTCTCAAACAAGTCTTTCAGTTATAGTAGAAGTAGCCACTGATGGACGTTAACACAGTTCTAACTTTCCTCCAGTGCAAAGGAGGCAAATATAACTCTCACCAACATATGGCAGACAGAAACTTCCATGTACAAGACCAGCAAACATCTGTATATCTATCAACACGATTTCCAACACCTTTATTCAAGGTTTTGTTTAATCTAGACCGAAAAACCTGGTGCCTACATAAAAATCCCAAAATCCACCCCATCTATACACTGACTATAGTGTCTATGTTTTCGCCTCTCTGGAAGTAACAATTAGCAACTATAATCAGTATTGGCAAAATAAACTCAAAGCCATTATACACTTTATGATGCTGCAAGAAAAGACATTCTGGCTTCTCTAAGGAAATACCAGTAGCACTTGAAATCACAGCTGTGTTTAAAATGCTAACAAGCAAGCAAAAAAGAAAAAAGAGCATCCACAATTTTGGGGTTTAAAATATTTGTATCAGTGCTAAATAATTTACAAAAATAAGGAAAGACTCCTACTCCTACTGCCATATAGGCAAATTCTGTTTAAACTGCTAGAAGCTTCTTTTCTATTAATTTTAATGTATGAGTGTGTGAGTAAAGGAAGCTACAGCCTAGTGCCTATATCAACTTTAATAAATAATATATTTTGCCATATTCATCTTCTAAACTAAGTAAATGACAAAAGTAGACCCTCAGAAGGACAGGATTTTCAAACCAGATAAATTCTCTTATTCTAATGCCTTAACCCAAAGGATCTTTCTTCTCCAAGGTCACATAATGTGATTTAGCAATGGAGTTCATTCTCAAAACAGCAGAAAAGAGATGGAAAAATATGTCGTGGCACAGTTGGAGCACACATCAAAGTACATCTGCATGTTGGATAGCGATTTCATTGTGTTTCCAACACCTGCTTCTGCTTCCAGCACAGTGCTTCAACAGTCCAAGTCACACAGGCTTGGAGCGCAGTTCTTCCCTCCCTGCTGTTAATGGTGTACACACCACGCACATCCCGCAGCCGGAGAGGCCACAGAGGCAGAGGAGGTTAAAGCTGAACTAGGAATTTCACTCCTGTTGAAGATAACTCTGCAAGAAGTAGTTACCTGGTCCTTTGGGCTGCCAGCTATCCCAGGGAGCAAGAGAGCCCATCACGCCTGTGCCTTGCCTGTTCAGCATCCCCTGCAATCCTTCTCCAGCCACTCTGCTGGGAAACGTGCCAAACCTTCACTTGACATCACACCAAGTTTTCTAATCAGAAAAGCCAAGCTACTTCATGAGTGCAAAAAGCTTGACATACTCATATTTATTAGACTCAGGTTCACTTAGAAACTACTCTAAGTCACAAAGCCAGCAGCAGGGAAAGTTTCTGTTGACAGAGCTCCAAGAAAGAAAAAACTTTTCTAAGCCTGGGCTCTGTGTGAGGGGCCACAGGAACTCTATTAAAAGTCATCTTGGTCTGCTCCTTAGTTGATGCATTCATGTTGTAGCCCAGTGGACCAGCAGCAAATATGCTACTTTATATCATCCAAGGTGTCTAGTAAATGAGATGAAGTCCAAAAGTGACAGCAGTGGAAAAAATTAGAGGGTTGAAGTGTTGTTTTTTTTTTTCATTTTGTTTATTTTAGCAACAACTACTAGAAAGAAACAAATTTTCTAAGATTTTAAAGCAATGAATTCACACTGTCTTATTAAAACAAATGGAAATCCTAATTATAATAACGTAGTAAACATTCTAAGAGAAAACAAAATTTACTTGTGGAAAGATGTATTTTCCTGGACTGAGATCTGATATGTGCAACACAAATGACCCAATTTGTGCATGACAATCTGATGATGATATTATATGAGGGGAAGGGAAAGAACTACAAATCTCACCTGAACAGTTCTTCTGTTCCTTACCAGAAGCAAAAATTTTTGGCCAGAAAAGAAAAAAAATCACATGAATATCTTTGTATCCTTAGCATATTGGACAGTGCTTGTAGACTGATCCTATTGATTTTTGATGCCAAGAAGAGTTGTGCAAGAAACACAGTTACTATAGCAATCACCTTAAAGCACCACCAAGGGAACTTCAAAAAGCAAAACTTGAAATTTACTTGTTTGGTCTTTGAAACACTAGAAATATATATTTTGGCTGTAAACTCGCACATAATTTTGTCTTTTGTTGGATTTTATCTAACTCAGCAAGCCTGAGCTATTCCAGACTGGGACCTCCTGTCTCAAAACCACATTTCAGTTGGCAATTGTCAGCAACACTCTGGCTCTTCACATTTCAAGTACAGGAGCAGAATCCATGGGTAAAACCAGGACATTTACTGAAGCTCTGAAACAAAGTCCACTGAGGGCTACAGAGGAACTTCCCCTAATCCAAAATGAAGATGGATTTCCAAAGGGCCTGAATTTGGGTCTCTAAAGGGTCTTAGTCCTTCCCTCTCTCTCTAGAGGCCATAAAGGACAAAACCCAGGGGTTTAGGATATTCATTTAAGCATTTTAAGTAGGATGAACTAAATTGGTCTGTATCACCTATTGAGGAAGAAAAATGTAAGAATTGTTGCTGAGGAAAAAAAACCCCACCACACAAAAAACCGTATGCACACAATTTTTCAAAGCCATGAGTTACACATGAATATTTTTAGACATTAGTAACCACTCAGCACAGCCTCCAGACTCACTCTGCAATTTTATCAATCAGGTACTATCTTACAGTTGTGGACATCATGGAGAATTAGTGTCTTGAGCCTAGATGCAAGAGAGCTTTAAAGATAGAAATCTTTTTCTTCTTTTTATTTTGAATTTAAAATGTGCATAAAAATAAGACTCTAATGAGCTGCATGTGGAACAATCAAAATTATGAGGTATTTGCATTTCTTTTGCACCTTGAGCCAAACAACTACAAAATTATGCATATGATTCTCTCAATCTGAACACAGTAAATATTAATAATCTATGAATCAGCAATGAAATGCCTTTTGCCCCTGAACCCTGAAGAGAGACTTTCCAACCCAAAAAGTTGCAATACAGTGACTAAGACCACATTTACAAGGCACCGAGCTAAGGCATATGCATGAAGCCTGTGAAAATAAAGCTGTGCCATTCCCCACCCTCTTTACACAGAGACATTTTTAAATTACCTGTTTGTCAGTTTTACAAATGTGTGTCTACGTAAGCAGCTCCCGGTGTGGCGCTGCGTTAGCAAGCAGGCGTGCTTCCATTTGCACATTTGGATTCTAGAATCAGAATTAAAACATTTGCTCTGTTCAGGGTGAGCAGATAAACAGGGATTTTAAATTTTCCTTTTTTTTTTTTTTTTTTTTAATGTGAAAAATGAAAGAAAAACGTTCCTCTGGATGTATTATGCCTTTGGGCTCTATGTGAGGGAAGCGAAAAAAGACAGAGAAAGCTACTGTGAAGGTCACAGAGTGAAAGAACTTCCTCAGGGCACAGAATAAATTAAATCCCAAGGAAAAAATAAAATGTGATTTCCAGAGTGTGAGGCACAAACTCAAAATGACAATGATTGACAGCCAAACTATATCCGTGCAATATCGAAGACTGCACGTTCTCATTTACCTCAGTGTAGCCAGCAAGCGCCCATTAAACATCCGTCTGATGCCCAAATTAACCTTCTTGGCAAACTGAAAGAGGCACAAACTATCATAATCAACCTTTCATTATCACAGCAGCCTCTAGTTAAAGGGTCAGAATAATTGTGCCATCAGAGCCCTGATTGTTTTCAATCAACAGACGACTGGAGTGACAGCTCAGTGATGGAGTAGTTTGATGAAACCGCACCAGGCCTAATCAGAGCAGATGAAAGGAAGGCATGATTGGCGCAAATGAACAGTCGTGCCTCTCTTTTTCATTTACAATCTGAAATTACTCTTAAATTTACAGGGTTTTTTCTCCCTTATGAGTACCTCTGAAAGAATGTTTGACTTATTATGGGTTCTGACAGTGCAGAGTTATAAAACACAGGTAGGGTTTTCAGCCCAGGCTTTAAGTGGGTATTCAGCATAATTTTAACAAATTCACTCTTGAAAAGCACAAAATGACTAAAGACTTCCAATGACCTAACCTTTCAGTGCTGTTTGATTAGCAGAACAATTTATCACAGCTCACATTCTTCATGATAAGAGAAGATTAAAAAAAATGGGCAGGGATCTCTTGCAAATGTTTTCTCTTAGCCAATATATTTATTGTATTATTGCTCTTCTGTTCTCTCTCACACACACACAAAAGAAAAAAATAAATTAAAGAACACTGCATTAATAACCCTTTTCCTCTTTGAATGAATAATAGAATCCAAGCAAGGGTTTGTTTGGAGATGAAAGCAGAGACCAATTATCATGCCACTGACAGCATCAATATTTAGTTTTCTGGTGGGTTGGGTTGTTCATTCCCACATTTTAAAGGATGGGAAATTAATCAATCCCACTAGGTTTTCTTACCTTACTCATCGGCACTGATAGAGAGTGTCTCACAAATGAACAGGGGGGAAAAAAAAAGGAAAAAATGTAGGGGCTGCTTAAATTTGGAAAGAATGAAAGATTCAAATTTCCTGCACCTCCTCAGCTAGGTTCACTTTCTCTCCCAAACCAACTCTGCTCCAGCCATATGCCTTCTCCTTCTCAGAAGGCTGCTGTAAGGAAGGTGAGGCAAACAAAAAAAATCTAATTGAGTCATACCTCTGAAAAAAGCAAATATTTCACGTAGTGAGTGGTAAATCTTTTGTTCTGTGATCTTGGTCATCATCAGATGCTCTCTAGTTTGTCAAACATTACAGAATTCATACCAATGTTCACATCAGCATACCAAACCAAAAAAAAACAGTGTAGAAGCCAAGATTAAGATTTGTCTGAAGGGGGAGTGGATAAAAAAGTTTGATCCAAACACCAAAGGCTTTTAAGAAATTTTATGTCCTGTATTGATTCTCACACTACACAATGGAAGTTTTACTTCCTTAAAAGTTCGGGACTGTAGGAGAATATTCACCTAAGTGGAACTGCCCTCAGCAGAGGAAGCTCTGAGCAGGTTTGCACATCCTTACTGACACACAAGATGATATTTACAGTTATTGAAGTCTACTGTTGATGTAAGGAGGTTGAAAGGCTCTCTGGTCCTTTTTATTTTTATAGTGAGGAAAATCTTACTACCCTCAGAGAGTATGAAGACATCAAGCCCGCCCAATTAAGATTTATTAGCCCCAAGTCCTAGATAAAAGAAGCATGACCAAAGTTGCCCAGTTTGCCAGTGATTTGGCAAGAAGTACTTCCCCACAATGCTTCCACTCAGCTGACAGCTGAGTTTAATATTTGAAGTGGCAGGAAAGGTGAAACGCCCAAACTTTTCCAAGTATAAAGACACCGTTTATGAAATATATATATATATATATACATATATATACATATAGTGAACTCTTGGGAATGAACCCAAAACATTCCTCACAAACCAGTGAAGAAGGGAAGTAAGAGTTTGGGAAGCTGCCAACACGCGTTTTGTTGGATGCAGCAGAAGACAACTCCAAAGCAAATGTTTCTCTGCATAAAGAGAGGTGTCTCACATTCACATTTCCCCACCACAAGGCATCACTGCACACATTCAAAGATCCCATCATTCTGCTGTTTGTCCGCAACTCCCACCCAGCCAACCCCACACTATTGCCAGACTTCTGCTTCAGCAGTGGCACTGGGATTGTGTACATGGGTGTCCCTGAAGTGCATTCCCAAACTGAAGACTGAGATCACAGCTGGCAGGAAAGAAAAAATATGCATCCTTCCAGACCCAAACATTTTCACTGTGATGCAGTCAGACTCTCAGCTTCACAGATGGACAGGGCTTGGAGGACTGAGGGATTAGCTCAGGCAATAAAGAGGGAAGCCAATTACAAATGAGTTGACTTCAGGAAATACATGGCCCCAAAGGAAGATTAGAGAACACCAAGCTTCATTATCTCTGGAGAATGAAAGCACTTGTTAGAGTATGTCCTCCTGACCTCTGATCAGGGTCCGCAAAAGCTGCAGTGGATTTGTCCAGAGTATTACTCAGGGAACTCTTGCTCCAGATAAGAAATGCTGTACCTGTTGGCTGATTTGCTGGTTTGGGATCTATGTGATGGCAAGGTAACAACCTGCAAGTTTCAGAACATGGGCCCTGTATTCTGTAAGCCACTTTGCAAGAAGCAGAAATTTGATTTTTGATCTTTCAGCTGAAAAACACTGCAGCAAGCAGAGTTATTGGTGGAAGTCTCTTGCACCAAAAATGATGCATTTCATGATACTATGCTGTAATCAAAGCAGAGGTAGATAATGCGGCTGTATTAATAACAAACATTCATAAAAATCAATTACATTAAAATAAATCACAATGTATTAAAAATACTTCTCAATTTTTATCAAGTGCTGATAAGATCTATCTTCTTAAAGCATTTAAGCTGCAAAGCATCCATGAGCAATTGCTGTTAGACAAAAAAATTGTCCTGCATAGTCTTTCAATAGGTGCTAGGAGGATAACACAACCTACACATCTTTGGCAGATTTCTTACTCATAATCAAACAGCTCCAGGAGTAACAATTTTAACACCTGTATTTCCGCCTCAGAAATTTTCAATAATTGTTTCTGCACAACATCCTTGGGAGAGAGGAATTCTTTATCCAAAGACAAACTCTCCATCAATCCAGTACAGTCCCTTGCATTGCCAGTTCAGTGCTTTACTGCAAGCTTCCTTCTTTCCTAGTGCTACATAACTATAGTGGCCTTCTCAAAAGGGACATTATTTTATGAAAAAGGTTTGTGAGAAAGACAGTGGTAGTTTCATATTTTTTATGTATGTGTTTCCTATGAAACACATAGAAAAAAATGCCAGTTTTATAATAACAGTGAAGAATAGAATGTATGCTTTCAGAATTGTATTCACTTCTTTTACACACTTTCTGCATTTCTTATATTTACTGGCAATGAGAGTAAGAAATTTACCTAGAAGACATTGATTAAACTGAATAAAGATATTCCATTTTTTTAGATTTACAATAAAGTAACTGTGATCACAAATCATAGCTTTACAAAAGGCTACCTGAACTACATTAATATATAACATTATATATGGTAAGGAATCATATAAAGCAATTGAGTTGCTATAATAGAAAAACTGAACTTCTCATCTACTGGAGCTCAAAGTGAAGTAAGGTACAGACAGAAGGTAAACTCTCAGCTGTTGTAAATTACCACAGCTCATGAAAGCTTGCCATTTTACACCTTCTGGGGAATCTGAACTTCAAAATTAGACAGCGCTTTCCTTCCAAGTATCTAAAAGCAATTTATAAGCAGTAAAACTCAGGCTTCCCTGAGAGAAGTTTACATTTTAACCACTTTCTCAAAATAGGAACTCGGAGAAAAATTAGGTGCCTTAATCAAAATCTTCTGTCCCCTCAATCTTTCCAACTGAGTCTCTTTATTTCCCTACAAAAAATTCTGTGGAAATATTGGTGCTCATGGCACAGAACAAAGTCTGGTAATATGGTATCTGAAACTGAGGACAAAACAGTTCCCTAAGTATCATCTGTCAAAAGTACTTGAAGTATTTTTGCAGCTGAAAAGTGCATCTCCACACAGGCAATAAACACTGCATCCTTTCTTAACCTTGGAGCAGCAAAGACTAAATTGTCCCATAGTGTGCTTCAAGAGAAGTCTGCCCTTGTGTGATCAGGTCCTCAAACTATGGAGGAGTTTCCTCTGTAGTCATTTGGAGCTTCCCTACCAAGACAGATATACGAGTGTGCTTCTTGCACCTAACTGGTTCTTCCACTGTGATAGAAGGGGCAAGCAAGGCCCAGTGCAACCCCTCTCAATGACACTCCACATGTACAAGTGTGTATTTAAAAGTTGTATGATCTTGTGTGTAGCTCCTGTTGCAATAGATTTTAGAGCTACCCCACTTCTCACAGCCACTCTGTTTTCCTGTGCACTGCCATGGCTGTCTTACTGGGGAGTCCACACACAAAATAAATGAGCTGGGAATGGTCACACTGGAAAGGCTTTACTTCTGCAATCAAGGCAAATTTTGTTTTAACAAGATCATCAAAAAGGAGTGTGGAGGGTGACAAAGCAAAGCCAACAAAACTAGAGCAAAGAAAAGCAATAAAACTAAATGCAAAATATGGCATCCAGAAGCTCAATCTCGCTTTTTCCAGAAACACGATCTCAATTCTTTCCTTTGAAACAAGTCCAGCCACAGAGAGTTAGAAGTGACAAGGAAATCGTCTCATCATCAACATTCCTAAAATGTAGCTTCATGGGTCGCTAAAACCTGCCTCTCTTTAATAATGCGATCAAATGGCAAGAAGCTCTCAGGTAAAAACTTCTTGCCATCCATTTTCAAGTGCATCACAAAATGCTCAAGTTTGGATCCTCCATCATTTCTTGTGATGGTAGAACCAACATTGTTAGGTGCTTTATATCTGATAAGCTTTTCTGAAGCTGCAAAGAACAGAAGCTTATCTCTTCATAAACACAGCTGTTTAACTAGGGCTCTTAACTGTGATTTGATTTCAGTTTAAGGAGATAAGGGTTAATGATAGCATTTATCTTTTCTGAAACAGGGTAAGGACAGAGAACACGCAAGTGGAAAAGGACCTCCCTCCAGCAGCCACCATCTCAAAATCTGGAATTGCTCAGGTTGACATCAAATGCATTGAAACTTTACATAGCCACATTTAGCACTAAAATAAGTTACTGGTACATAATTAATAAGTGGAAAAGACAATTTTTCACCATCTGATACACACTGTTTTTATTGCTATTCCTCTCTTGTTATTTTTCCCTCTGAAATATATTTTAGAAGTATAGCAGCTCACTACAGAGACAAGAATCTACAAGCTTTCATTGGTAAAAAATTGTTAGAAAATGGAATAGGCACAAAATTGACAAAATTCTATAAAAATGCAATTCAGCTCTGTGAAAATTAGTCTAAATGGTTCCTGAATGTAAAAGGATTCCTATTCCTTTCTTCCCTATTGTTAGGGTATAATTTTCTAGGGATTTAATAGGCAAATCCAACAAATCACATAAAAATGTATCATTTTCTATAATAATCTTTACAACAGCTATACAGGACTTGTATGTCATTAATATCTTTGGTCACACACAAAAACGTACTTCAAAGTATATGCTCTCCTTAGCTGGTTTATAAATATGCATGCTTTCAACACGCTGTGTTACTACAAAACCACAGACTTCAAATTTTCCAACCAAAATCACACAATGGTTTGGGTTGGAAGGGATCTTAAAGATCACCTAGTTCCAACCCCCTGTCATGGATAGTGCCCATTAGACCAGGATGCTCAAAGCTCCATCTGACCTCGCCTTGAACACTGCCAGGAACGGGGCATCCACAACTTCTCTGGGGTAACCTCTGCCAGTGCCTCACCTCCCTCACAATTTAGAATTTCTTCTGTATATCTGATCCAAACCTACTCTTTTTCAGTTTAAAGTAATTACCCCCTGTCCTTATGACTACATGCCCTTGCAAAAAGTCCCTCTCCATCTTTCTTGTAGGCCCTCTTAGATACTGAAAGGCTGCTATAAGATCTTACAGAAGCTTTCTCTTCTCCAGGCTGAAAAACCCCCACTCTCTCAGTCAGTTTTATTGACTTTGATGTAATCCCCGTATGATGGGCTTCAGATTGACTCATTGCTTAAAAATGAGTCCTGCATTAATTTTTCAAAATTAACTAATTGTTCTCAGAAAGATATTTCTTTCAAAAAGTGACTTAAACACTTAGAACCACATTTGTAATTGCTTTTGAGATCTCAAACATACCTAATGAATTGGGAATGTCAGAGCTTCCCCACTCCAAGATTAAAACAAACATAAATTTACTATTTAAACTGACTAAATAATACCTCAAGCAAACTGAAACACCTGCAACTGCTAGCAGACAAATCTTGTAAAATTATGACCTATACAGTTTCACACAAACGTTAAAATAGGCTCCACCCAAAGGAGCACTTTGAAAGCTCTCCAGCACAGATTTTCACTTCAGAGACTGTGATCTTTCGATCTGTTATTACTATCCCACATAGACCTCTAGCTTGGAAGCCACTTCACAGTAAAGCTTCTTAAGATCTTTTTGACAAGTGTATTTGTCGTAATTTCTTCCATTTCCCTCTGGCATGAGGGAGTCCAAAGTGATCAAAGGAGTATAAGGAACCCTTTGTCAGAAGGCAAGGAAACCCCCAGCTCTGCAGCTCACTTGCACATCTGGAAGCTGCCAAGGGTGCCCCAGTTGGAGTAACAAAGGATGCGCAGGAGTGCCACTGCTTTTCTATCTCCTCGCCTCCTCCCCTTCCTGGAGCCTCCAGTGTCCTGATCCTGGGGCAGGAGTGATAGCACAGGGAAATAGCTAATGAGATCTCAGCAGTCATGCTGAACTAACACACCTTTCAGCAGGTCTAGACACACAAGTGCAACTTTATTACATCTAAGCTGGCACACTTTGGGTGCTTAACTCCAAAACTAGATTCTAGATATCTTAACACATTGATGACAATGTGCATGGTTACAGGAAACCTGGAATTCAATTTCCTTCCATCACCTTCTTTGGCTTTGTGGTTAGAAATAAAAGTAATGCTTCTATCAGCTCCCAAAGGAAAATGTGTTGAAATACGGAGCTGGGAATTCTCAGAAGAGTTTCTAATTTCCTATCATTTTCCACAAGCTTAAATCCACTGGAAACTGTGTTAAACAGCTTTAGTAAAATTTTGAAAGAGTAAAGATTACTAACATTTATATTTCTGAATGGAAGACATAAACTAAGGTAATAACAACAGACTGACATATTTGATCCTCCATGGTATCTGTGCATTTTAGACTTTATGTTCTTTTCTTTAGCTTAAAAATTAATGTGTATTTCCAACCACACTTGGCTTTCAAAACAGCTTCAGTAACTTCTTTTCATGTAACCATATATATCTGTATGCTAATACAATTATATTTAAGTTAATCTCCACAGATCCAAGCCACAAAGAGCGTAACACAAACCCCAGTACAACAGACAAATCCAAACGCAGAATGCAGTAACACAGAAGTCTTGCTGTGTGGACACCTTGGCGTCCTTGTCTGCCTTTCCAAATCGAAATGAACATCCACTGCTTAGCTAAAGAAGTGACCTAAATTCAAGAGCTGTGAGCACAGCAGCCTTCCTAAATACTGGTATGATGCTCTGTGCACTTCTGAAGGTAATCTGGGATAAATAGGTTGAGGCAATATGACTGTAGGACAGTAAGACAAAAGTAATGCTCTCTAGTAATTTTCTATTGCTCACAGCAATAGCAGCAAAATAATCAAGTTTTCTGATTGCAACTGACATGTATCAAAAAGAGAATTAGAAGAACACACAGTTGCTCCTAACATAAACCCAGTTTTAATACAGAAAATCGCCTTTTATACTGTTATACTTGATAAATAACAGTAACCGTATTAGCTAACATTCAAAAAACAGGACTCTGAAACTTTTAAAAGTTCAGAACAAAAGCATAGATAAAGTTCACAAGATATTACTGTAAAGGACAAGATTAAGAGCCCATTTGAATTAAGCCAAAGCAGACAAAGGGGAAAGGTGTTTCATAAAATAAGGGAACAGTGCCAACAGGGACACCATTCATTTTCCCTGTAAGCCAAAATACCATTACTATTACAAATGATACAGAAATTATATCAGGAAAATAGTGTGTGACTTAAGCACATCAGCAGAACAGTGAGAGGTTCTGTCCTACATCCACTGCCTGACCCACTGTATCCTGCATGAACCCTGTCCAGTCTGCAGTTCCAGTGGACACCAACCTCCCTGCAGAATTTGGGCCACAACTACCAGCTCGGCCTATCTATAATGGATGTCATACCAAGAATATTGTACATGCCTAAACTTATAAAAATTAATCCCACACAGTCTGGGGAGGTTGTAAGGAATACACCATTGCACGGAGTCAATTCAGGTAAGATACCTATGTTTAAGCAGATTAGACTAAGGAAAAGGAAACCTGCAGCCTATCACAGGTTATGTTCCCATACTACTTTTATTTCAGGGTAACTGTGTGATTTTGCTTGCAGGCAGTCATGATAGACAGTGCAATCATCACAGATGTAGTACACTGGATACTGCGATTCACGGGTGGCTCTCTGGCACTTTTGTGTAGACTTTCACAAAAAGGGTACAAAAAAGCACAGCAAAACATGCATAGGCAATGTGTTAACTTTCTCATTTAGCCTCACCAATTCACCTCAGCCTTGAGATGCATCAAGCCCCTTTTTTCTCTTCTATGCCTTCCTTGATGAGAGGCTGACAGCCACACTTTAGAGTGGTAGTTTTCTGCTTAGGGTAAATACTCACTAGGAACAAGCATTAGAGTAGACATTATTTCACTTATTGCCCAAGAGAGCACTTAAGCTTATTTCTTGAACAGTGAAAGGCTAATATACTGCTTAAACACAACATTGATTACTGAAATGCTTTCCTTCGCTTATATTTTATGTTGTTACTTGTTTGTCAGTAAAATTTAAGTTCACATTTAGCAAGGCACTTAGGCCACATTTCATTAAAACATATATATACCCCTGAGAAAAATGACTTTTGGTCTCTCCATGTTAAAAATTACTCTGCAATACCAAAAGATTGACAGAAAAAAACCTCAAGTACTGCTCTGAAGGAGTGGCAAGCTTGTACCAGAACATGACAACCCACTTTAGAAACTGCTGTTCTGCATAGGTGAATGTGTGCATCATTGGAGATGCACGGAAGATGTCTTTGGATCTGTCATCAGCACAGAACTGTTCCAACGTAGCAGGCTGCCACAATGTGTATACCACAAAATTTCCTACAGCACTGAACTCTGGCATTTCTGCTGAAGAATAATTTTGGTCCTTCACAAATGCCATCAGGAAATTCAAAATGGAGCTCAAGTGTAAGAAAAGGCTGTTAAAAACAGGGCAGAGAAGAGGATAAACAGGCCTGTAGTAAGAAAACTGGATTTTTACACTTAATTATTTTTATAAAAGATACATTAAAAACTCAGATTGACCTATAACACTGCAGTCTTCCTGTCCTTTATTTTTCTATTTATTCAAGCAAAGACACTTCTCTAATACAGAGACCAAACACTGTTTTTGCTCATCCGCAGGGATAAAAGGAAAAACTAGTGCTACACTTTCACGCATGGAACACATACTTCATAAACACAAGTCCAGAAGTTACACACAAGGAATTTAACAGGGCTGGAATGTCTTAGGAGACTAGCCCAGGAAAAGGCACAACACATTTGCATGCTTTCTAGCTGAATAAACCACTCATGCAGTTTTCTCTACCAATTTTTCCTAGATTGCTTGCTTATCAGTTGATTACCAAGAAACTAAGTTGCTTGGCAAAGTAAAAAAAGAAAAAAAAATAAAAGAAACCAAAAAAAACCCAAGGAAAAAGTCTAACCTTTGCTTCAGAAGAAATACTGACAAATACAAAAATTGATCTGCTTTTAATATTAGCTGTTTAAAAATTATATGTATCCTTTAGAAACCTACTTAAACAGTAGCAGAGATGGAAGAAACTAATCTATACTGATCTCACATTACGACTTTTTTCCAAATATGATTTAAGAGTCCACCTTGGATCAAGTGCAGTATTTAATACAGAATCGTTTGACCAATCTACTGCAGGAAGACAGAATAATCCATTAAATATTTCTATCTGCAACTATTAGTATGATCTTTGAAATATGAATATTTAAGCTTCATGACACTAGAGTTTATAATAAAAAATATAAGGCATAATTATATCATAACTAAAGCTAACATTAATTTTTTACTTAAATCTTTGGCTTGCTTTCTACTTGCTAAGGTTCCAACAACAAGCCTCCATCATTATATTTCTCTGGCAACATGTTCCATCTTATAGGGTTGGTTACTTTTTCAATTATCAAGTGAAAGAATTCTCCTGCTTCCTTAAAGTAAAGCCAATGAATCTTTCTTGTAATGGCCAATTATGAAAAGATTAACTTTTCATTTCATGATAAACTAGACATTTATGTTCTTGTCATGACTGCTTACTGTGGAAAAAAGAAGGGTGCTGCACAGGTCATGATGAAGAAGAAAGAACAAAAAAAAAAATAGTATATTTTCCTCTACCTTCTTCAGGATTCTTCCTTTGTTTTCTTAATTTTTTTATTTAATCCTTTCTTCCACTGCCTTAACTTTACACATTTTAATGCAGCTGACAAATAACAAATTTCTTATATACAAAATAATAGTTCATACTCTCACATGCTAATGAAATGTAAAAACTCAACAGGAAAACAAATCTTATGTCAACTAATAATCATTATTACTGGGCTAGCTTACCTAAAAAAAAAACTGATTGTGGAGGCTCATAAATTGATCCAATTTCATAGCCTACACAGGCTTTCTGGTGGGCTTTTTGTTTTTTATTTGTTTTAAGAAATACATCACTATAGTCCTTGTCTATTGTCTCCACTTAAAATAAGACACATCAAGCCAAAGAGTCTGAAAAATCAACAGGAATTACTGTAGAACTCTACATTAATCCATATCCTAGCACACTGCCACTAATATTACCATTTAACTTTCTCAGACTTGATTTGTTCACAGTTATATTTCATCATACTTACTAGAACTGGCCAGTTGTGAATTGGTAGCCTAAAAAATCCAAAGTATGACAGGATAGAGCTGCAGTCACTTCACTGTAAATCATATTTAAGCATCACTCCATGTATGCATTTTGATGCATTAAAATAACTGCTTTAATCTTTTATGTGCACTAGGATCAGATCACCAAGTGGACATTGGGAATTCAAACTGGTGTAAATAACTGTGCTCTACAGACAGTGGCACCCGTTCCAGAGGTTCTCTGAGGGAAGCTTTAATTTGTGCTTAGGGCTTCATGGCAGCCTTACTAGCAAAGGTGCTTTGGGCATGTGCTGAATTCATATTGCTGTGACATGCAGCCATGTGTGTGCAGAGGCTACACTAGTCACAGGTAAAACAGATAAATCAAATAGTAGCATCCCCACCATCAGCTTTGCTATTATCTGCCCCACTTTGTGCCAATTTCCTCCAGCTTCCCCAACACCTCTTGCTTTGCTGTTCTTCCTTAAGACATGGGATGGGGATTTGTCAAAGTCAATGAGCACTTTATTACAGTGAGAGTGCTCAGTAATGAACAATTCAGCAATTTAATGAGATTCTGTAGATCTGTCTCCAGCCTGTCCATCAAGTTTCACTTCTATAAAGCACCCTGACACTAATCCTCTGGCATACCCAATCTTCACCCTGGGCTGAATATTAGATTCTTCCATGGTATATTGCATTACCACTATAACCTTAGCAAAAATGATGAACTTAACTACACTTGAGGCAATATAGCTGCTCTGATTTGATTTTCTTCTATCGGGTTGACTATGAGGGAATTACTTATTTACTAAGATAAAGCAAAAAACCAGTTTCTTATTGCCTTCTGAATGCCCAAATTGGTAAATATTTATATGTGTCTTTTAATCCATTCTGGGGACCTGGAATATTTATAAATATATATTTATTCCTGGTTTCACAAACTGAATTAAAAAGATGCATGCACATTTTGCCTGCAGCAGAAAACTAGTTTAAAAAATTCTTCGGAAAAGCATTAGTAACCTTTAGAGAGGCAATTATGATAACACTTAAATGGACAGTGTGGAGTTTGTTGTCACTCAGAAAGCAGCATATTACCCATAATTATCTCTCCCCAGTATGACCCTGCAACAGAAACAGAGGCTTTGTCATATTTGCCTCATGAAGTGTTCATTGACTGGAGTGCACACAATTAAGAAAATTACTTCTGAGTCTTTCTTGCAGGACAGGACAGTGAGACACGATTTAAAAACTCCCACTTCCCAAACATCATTACAGCAGGTTACAGAGGGCCTATTACTTGGGATGTGCTTGCTCATTACTGAGTGAATATTAACTTATACTTGTATGGCCCAAGTACACCCAAGCTAGGGGAGTCCACCAACCCTGCAGACAAACGATGATAAAACCCAATCAGCCAATCATCCATGCTCCATGCATAAACCTGTACATCAAAACTTGCTTTTGATAAAGGGAATATGGGCTAGGACTCCAGAGTAGTGTGCCTTGAAACCCTAAATCAAACACAACCCATCCTCATGTGTAGTATACAGCAGGTTCTGTTGTACAGGCATCCTCCAGAGACTAGAACAGGAAAAAGTCCAACTTTATTTTGGTATTTGCAGAAAATATCATCTTTGTAACATACTCCATAATCTAAAGCCTCAAAATTTTGGAAACATATATGCCTTTTGTTATACTGAAGGGTTATGTTACATTTTCATACTGGTTTCGTGCTTTAAAGAACTTAACCTGACATTTTAATTTTTTTAAGAATAAATATTTTGTTCCAGCATGACATTATTCATCCACAGAACATGAAACATCCCACTGATGAATACACACTTTACACTTTGAGAAACTGATGGCATCTAAATGTAGTTATTTCCTTAGAATAATCCAAAAGATAAATAGATAAATAATAGGGGTTGAAATATAAATCAGTCTTCTGAATCACAGTCTTCTCTGTTGGACCAATATAATGCACTTCCTAAAAGGAATGCACAGGTTTCTTTTCAGCAAGTGTCCTTCTACCTTGAAATACATGGAAATACTTTCCTCTCTAAAACATGACAGCAAAAAGGAATCTTTGGGTAATCAATATTACAGAGATTTCCTTCCACTCTATAGAGAATTTTTACAGACTTACAACGGGAATGCTTCCAAGGACAGATTTTGGTTTAGTTTTTGTGTTTCTCTTAATAGGCTATGTGTTTTTCTCACACTAGGTTTTCTTCCAGCCCATACACACTAAAGGTCACAAGATAATGTTTTTATCTTGTTAATACTTTATGGCTAGCAATCTGGTCCTTTTCTAGATCCAGCTTTTTAAAAGGAAGTGATCTCCAGCTTCTTGCCACAAACCTTCTACAGAAGCCTCCACTCACCTCAGAGCAGACCTGCCTGTGTGATGATTCTCTCATTTGCTTCAGGCAAAGTCGGCTGTGGTGGCCCAAACAATTTTAATGACTATTGAATTTATAAGCTAAGTTTGTCTGAAGTGAATGAGAGAGACTGCAGAAGCAGGTTTGCCACCAGACTCATGGCACTAGCCTCATCAGAGGTAATTATAATGGAGTTGCATGCATCAGCCATCTCTTCCCACCAAAGAAGTTGGATCTGGAGGAAAATCTCTGGCTGTATTTAAGCAGCAGAAGTTAAACAGCATGACAAATTTCTCTTTCAAACAAAGTAATTGCATTAACACAACACAACATTTTTAGAATTTCATTTAGAAATTTCCTTCAGTTGTTATTCACAGTTTTTGCTCAAGTGCTTATTCTCCCTCGAGATTGCTCCAGGGTTTCAAAACAACAGATTACTGCTATGGTTTATAGAGTGTCACACATTCTGGTTGTTCACCAATCTCCTTACCTGCCAGATTTGTTCTTCACTGAGTGAAGTGAGTCTATCGCTTTTAAAAACCTCTCGAAGAAGACAGTATGGGAGTGCCAGAACTTCTTCAGGATGACTCTTCAATAGCTCAGAGAGATGTTTTACTAAGAAGCCAATGACTGCATTCTCCAACAAAGTGAGGTTGAAAAGATCCGCAAGCTTGTACAGGTCCAAGTAATTAAAACTATTTAATTCCTAAATGGATGAAGAAAATAAAATACAGGTCACAAAGAAAAATCCCAAACACAAAACAGAGAATATAAAAATCCACAAGTCTCAGATAATGAAAACAGGTTATTCTTTTGGAGCTGTGGAGAAGGAAGGCAATATAACTTGAAGTTAATTAACAGCCTCATTCAAAATGTATATGTAAGTGTTACCAGTGCATATGCAAATATATATGATAGTACTAATTTATACTGCAACTTCTAAGGTTATATATGCATAACGCATCTGTAAGAAATATGGATTAGCACACAATATAATAAACCAGCATGATTTACACTGTATGTCAAGAGCTCACAGGAGCTAACAAGTGGATTTAAAAGATGTATTTTTTAACTACAATGTTTTGTTACAAAGCAACTGTTTGTTCATTATTTACTGTTTTCATTGAACTAGAGCACCTGTGTAGCACAACTTTTCATTCAATGAAACCTCACAAAATACAAGATGCTGAGCTATATTTTATTACGTATTAATTTTTCTTCAATGAACAAATGAACCCTTTGTTATTTCTCCAACTACTGGCATCAACATATAGTGGATGCTGGCCTCCTACTGTTTCTCCCTCTCCTTCTGGCAGCTGAAAATGCGAAGAGACAAAAGCTGCAGTAGCTCAAGGCAGGGAGCTTTGTCCATCCTGCTACAGATGACCCATATTTATGGGCTAATGTTTCCAACTTGGCATCCCTCGTAAATTAGTACCTGGACAACTAACTACTGCAGTTCTAGACCACACTGCTCCCTTCAGGGAAGAGGCCAAGAATTCACCTTTATTAGAGAAAAGTACCCGGGGCACCTGGGAAATAGTCATGTTTACCCGTTTTCTCTGTTCTTGCTGCATGTTCACACCTCTCTTCCTCTCTCCTCCACAATCCTAGTTTTCATCTTCCAATTTACCGCATTGCTCCCTATCAGCCGCCTGCTCCTTGACCAGCCCCATGTGTGAGAATGACAAGGAGCCTCGTCAGTCTCACTTTGCTGGTGAGTTAACACGGGGACTGGAGCAAGGAAGAGAAACAGACTAAATTAAGTCAATTTCACTTTCACTGCTCTGCTGGATGGAATGGCAGCACCAAATGAAACTGACAAGAAATCTTGTAAATGTCAAATGAGCTGCACGGCTGGCAGATAGAGCAGAGCAACAGGGAAGATGGGAAAGTGCGAAGAGGGGTTTTTTTGGAATGTTTTATGGACTACATCTTGAACGTGTGAATTGGGTGCCTGTCCCAATGACTGTGGAGCTGTTTATGCATATGCAATGGAGAGTGGAGAAAGAATTTTTTTTACCTGCTTAGAGTCAGTACTGGAGGAAATGGAATCAAATTCCTGTGGAGGTTCCTGCTTGTTACATAATCTCCCAGTCTGAACAGTGCACCTTTCCTAGCAGAGTTGTACATTAAAGATGAATCCTATTCATTATCTACTTAGACTGCTGCATAAGAGTTTCACATGGTTTTCTTGGAAGTACAAAGATAAGTTCTTTACATTGTCAGAACAAGCACTAACAGCCATCATCCCAAAAGCCACAGTTACTCTAGTGTCAGCTCCTCCTCACACTAACACAGAGGAGGCAAGGATAAATCTGCAGTTGCAGAAAGAAAGAGAAAAGAATGAATTTTACATGAGAAGTATCTGGTCTGTGTGCTTGCTTGGTGATTTAATATCTTCAGATCACAGATGGTACCTCACAACACCACTCCTGTGATGGCCATGCAGTGGTGGCAACAGCACACAGGAGTCTGATCAAAGCAAACATCACAGTATTCGACAAGCAACAACCACAATTTACTATCCCTGGTTTAGAAAACTCTTTTCAAAGAACTCGCTGATTGAATAAATCCCCAATGCCAGAAAGAAACTCAGAAGAGCTCAGTGTGTATTTATGGAGCTCTTTTGTGGTCAATGGTTATGTCTAGGGAGGATAAAAATAAATAAATAAATAAATAAATAAATGAATAAGCAAGCAATGTGAGCTGAGGATCAACAGCCCCACTAAAATACATACCAGGTCAAACCCCACTAAGTGTCAGTTGAGAAGGAGAGGTGGCTTTTAGCAGAATTCAGAAGAGGACAATACTGTAGAGAACATAGTAAAATCTTTCCTTATTAGAGAGAATCAGTAATGAGACACACAAATGCAATCTACCCCTGAAAAATCTTCACATTTCCAGTGAAATCTGAATGACACTGGTAAGCCTTAAATTTTTGGTTTGGATATTTTTCATGATCCTCCAAACTCCCCTAATCCCCTCAAATCAACAGCAACAATTGAAGTTGTTTTTATGAAAGCTGTTTTACAGTTGCAGAGGCCAAATATACTTACAGATGTATAAATAAAACCTCACCAGTTGTTTATTTACAATACAGTATGTAATAACTTATTTCAAATACTTATTTATGTATGTGTGTTTATTTATTACTGGGGTTATGTGTTTACTTATTTTCATTGGTAAGTTTCAGATGATTTTTGATGCTTCTTAACATAATATGTTAGTTACGTGCTGAACTTAGAAAGTTTACTTCTTAATGAATACTACAAGTGTGTTTTGTTAAAACTGGCCTTGGCCTGGAATCAGTAACTTTCATTTCTGGTTTTGTAAGGTTAGAGTTGATCTACAGGTTTGTATTTCACAGACAAAGAGGCAAATAGTGCATTAGCTTTTACAAAAGAAAATCAAGATTACACAGTACTGTATATTACTCAGTTATGATCCTAGAGGGAAAAAATGCCACACTGAGATTGCTCAATGTATACCTCAGATCATATAACTTTGCTCTTATAAGTGGTAAGACTTTCAGAAATAGACTAAAATGCAGTAAGTGAGTTACTTGCAAGAAAAATGCACCTTACCTTCTAGCTTTAAAAAAATCCCACAGGAAGGATCAAAGCAATCACTGTCAACTCAGTCTGATTTGAATAGATTTTTCACACTAAAACCTTAATCAAATTAAAACCTGTGGTAAATGGTGAAATAGGTTACTGAACAGGAAACTTAGATGTGGCCATGAGTAAGAGTACTGGCAGTGTCTGCTTTCCACAGATTTTATCATATTGTGTTAACTGAGCAACTACAAAATTTTGAAGTAGTGTGCAACATTCTTCTGGTACTGTACTGCAGTATATGTTCTTTGAAAACATAAAATACAAACCAGGCTTATGTAAATTATTGAAACTTTTAACCCCTTTTTTTAGAAACTTTTATGTATGTGCCACTTATCTTTTTTGAACTGAAGGATGAAATATGAACATAAGCAGAACTGTCACTAAGAGCTGAAGAGAATTAGGGAAAGGTAGTGATCCTGTATCTTCTAATATGATGTATGTTACACTGCTGAAACACATTCAGACTAAGAAAATATGTATAAAATTATAGACACAGCATTTAAAACTGAAGTTGAAATAGTCCTGAAATCTCACAGTAAACTCAAACCAAATTTAGTAAATTGGCTAAATTACTTCTCAGAGTCTACTTCTAAAATAAGAAACTACCTTAGATCCTATGCATCCTACTTAGTGTGCATCCCCCACTGAAGTAAGGGAATCCATTGTTCCCCACTACTGGTCTTCTGATTCAGTAGTATCAACCTTTAGATGTCAAAACAATTCAACAATGATCTGACATTTAAAAGCCTCATAAAAGAAAATAAGTTCTACAAACAAATATAATCTGAAATATGACAATATTAAATATTCAAAATAAATTATATGACAGTGTGCGTATTTTGATACAGAGGTGTATTTTAATATAGAGATATGATAAATTGTCAAACAGGAAAAATAGATATAAACATTGTGTTTAAATTGCTTCCAAAACCATCTTTTTTCATTTGTACTTTAAAGAATAATTGCTTTGCACAAGCCACAGAAAAGGATGTAACAGATTGATAAATTAGAGTTAATCATAACCAAGTACACAGCAGACTACAGTATACCTCTATTCCTGTGCTCTGTGTTATAAATAGCAGAAAAAGCACAAGGAGAACTAAGGGGAAAGAATGCATTTCTTTATGACCTTATTTGAAAGATAAACTCCTCGGGGAAATACAATTTATTCAGATTATCAAGACCCTGCTGTGCAAATCTACAGTCTGGGAGCACACTACGGAGATCAAACAATATTTACTTTATTCTGTTGGGTATAAAAGCTTTTAATGAATGCATAATTAAAACAGAAAAAGTATATACAGCTTTAGAATTCCACTGCCAAGCCAAGCCATTAATATCCAAAATACCGTACCCAGTTGTAACTCCACCTGCTTCCTATTTAGATTACAACACTGTCATAAATCAAGGTATTAAATGACTAGCTGTAGCAGAGAAGAGTTGCATGGTGACACTATTTCCCCTTTTTCTGAAAGGGGTTCAGCCTCTTTAAAGCAAAAAAAAAAAAAACCCAAACCCAAGTGTGAGGTCTCTGAGACAGGGACAAGGTTATTCAAAATCTGTAAGCAGCACCTAATACAACAGGGTCTTGACCCTGTGTCCTCCAGGTTCTCTGCCACATTAAATACTATGAACCAGCTGCACCACTAAGAAGAGAACCTTGACAAAAATTACAGCAAAGATGGACTCTAAATAGATAAGGGATAGTAACGAAATGAAAACCTGTAGTGACAAAAATATACTTACCTGACAACAAAAGGGATCAACACAATTTAAAGATAAAAGAAATCCAATTCTGTTGGTTCTAGCTGTTTCCTTCTATATCAAAGGTTTTAGTTCTGCAAAACCTCACACATTTACCTAAGAACTAACAGGTCACACACACTCAACAGCACAGCAACAGACATAAACGTTTCGTAATAAGCATAAGCAGAAAAAGTATATTTTAGATCTTATTTGAAATTTGCCTCTGTTAAACACCAAAGTCATCCAGTTGAACCATGAAAAGCATTTTGCTGAAGCCTGGTCACAGTGGAACAGCTGGCTCAGAATTTTTCAATGTATAGAACTGATTACACTTATTATGAGTTAAGTGCAGACTGCAGATGTGTTTATTGACAAAGTAAAAGATGGCTTTCTAAGTGACTCATTTTATACAATTAATTTTTCTGATAGATCACTGCTTTCTCAACACTTTCTGTAACTCTTGCTTTCGTTTTCTCCTTTAAGCATGAAAAGTTAATTTGCATCCTTGCTGCAATTTCAAAGTAGGTCTAGAGCCAAGTAAAAGACCAACAATATCAAAACATTTCAGCCTATTATTTTCCCTCTACCCTATGAGAATTCATTTCCCTTCTCACTTATTGTTTCTATGTATCTGCTCAGTTTTCAGGTTTAATTCTGCTGGCTGGTGCTAGTGAGAATCCTCTTTGAAGACACAGAGGAGGCCTATGAGCTTCACAAGCACAGAGGAAAGTCATGACATTCTCAGATTGCTCATGTGATGACACAAATGTGCAGTCTTCAAAAAAAGAAAGTGAAACATGACATGTGTAAAACTAACAATAAGCAAACATCTTCCTGAAACCCAGTCAGATCGATCTACTTTATTAAATAGTACAAATATCTTCAACTGGCAATCCAATTAAATATTTCAGGGGACCCTGATTATACATACCTTTTATAATCTGCATACACAATTACATATATCACAGAAAGAAATAAAATAATGAAACATTAAGACTACACAGTTAAATTTTCATGGTACTGATGCCATGATCATTTTTTGCCTTTTCTTTTATACCCCTGTTATACCTTCTTACAAGTTCTGTATTCTTAGTGCTTTTTGCCTACATTCTTGGACTTGTTTGTTCAGCTAGGAGACTTAACATTTTAGAAGCTTCATAGGTAGGGGTTAGTGTGCCCCAAATCCCAAGGTCCTCTCCAGAACACATTTTGCAAACTGTGATAGAACCATCCAGGGGAAGTCTCCTTGGGGAGGGGGGCTCATTCGAGCCTCTCATTGGGGACTGTTTGATAGATAAGCTCACTGGTAGGACCTATAATGTTATACCCAATCTATAGTGGGTGTGCATTGCAGGGTGCATTTCGGTGCAATCCACCTGGACGTGGTGCACCTAAGGATCCTTAAAATAAATACCAAGGTAAAATCCCTTTTTTCCTTCTAACCTTGTTTGACTCTTGATTTTAAGACCAGGAAAAGGCATCAGTACCAGTGGAACAACTACAGGTCAGGTTCTGCAGAGGTTTCAGTAGCTGCATTCTCTTGGTTAACGGATGCTGCTATAGGAATTTTTAAAACTATTTTAAGTGTCCCTGGCACAGAAACTCCCCAAATGAAAAGCTTCACATCTCACCAGCTACTCCTGGCAAGGTAACTGTAGCAATCAATGCTATTTAACAAAAAAAAGTGCAGGGATGAAGGAACATGGAGATCTTCTAATCCTTCACCCGGCACTTTTATACCATTTCAGACAGTAGAAACACAAAGCGGGGATTTTATGAGATTTATCAAGATTTACCATTTTTGCCAACTATGGGAGCTTGCCTTTTCTTTAAACATGTTGTGAGGAATAACATGTCTCATACACATTCATATACTCTTTACTCCAGCAGAAATCACAGAATACAGCCTCTGCAGATGATTTATCATTTTATAGTTTTGCTAGCTCTTTGGATTTACTACAGTGTAAGTGGAAAGCTGAAAATTACTTGCCTAATGCATCAACAACCAGTAATTTTTTATGGTAAGTGTTCTCTTTTTTTGTTTTTGTTGCTAATATTGACAAACCCAGAAAGAGCAAGAATTGTCCCTTAGAAACCCAAACCTTACAGGAGTAGTAGTTAAAATAAATAATTACAAACCAGAAGAAGAAAAATAGGACTGTATAATACTATTCTTTTTTGGGGGTTTTTTTGTTACATGCTCCTATAACCGCCTAAGGCCATGAGAATACAGGAGTAATAACAGTTTAAGGCCATGAGAACATAGAAGTGGAGGTCTATTCCTCTTCTATACCACAAGCTCATCAAGGCACCTTTATCATAAATTAAGAAAGATCCATTTTGTTCCCAACTACTATTACAAGAAGGATCAGCGGATTTTGAGACTCCATCTCCTAATTTCTAGTTTAATTTACTCAGACAGTTTATATGCATTTGCTTCTGTACCAACATTATCTTTTAGATTTAACAGCACAATGTTTCACTCCCTGCTCCCCCCTCCCTCAGTATTTACTCCCTTGATATATTTACAGAAAGCAATGATATTCCTCCCCAGCCCTCATTTTGCTAGACTAAAGGCAAACTCTTTTAATCTTCTCGTGTAAAACAGGCATTCCTGATCATCTTAGCTGACCTTTTCTACACTTCACAGTTTTGATTTCACTTATTCTTCTGCATGGACAAACTCTTCCCAGTACTCCCGATTTTTCAGCAATACCTTGTAAAGTAGCATTAATACTTCCTTAGCTCTAGAAATTACTTTGTATGAAATATCTTAAAAGTAAAACCGCCTTTTTCTTGATGCCATCACATTAGTAGCTCAAAGTCATCATATGATTTAATGCATGAAAATTCTCTGTAAACTTGGTCCTCAAGTGAGACACAGCACCAGCCACTCAGTCTGCCAGGCAAGACAGAAGTAATATGACATATTACAAATGGGAATTATGATGCAATAGTTTCTATTGAGAAACTATACTCAGAAACTATTTTCCAATCACTTCTTTAATTTCTTTCTATATTTGAGTAACTGTCCTGGGTTGCAGTGTATTCTATAACCATCCTCATGAGCTGAAACCAGGTGGGGCAGTGTTCCCTTGCCTCCTCCCCCCAGACTATCTCTCTGTTAATGGCCCATCATTGTCCTGCCGCATGACTCAGAGATAACTCCCTCCGGACTATCTTCTATTAATGAGCCCAATCAACACTTGGCCTCATGACTCATTACCCCATTGTGAGATGCTCCACCCAGAGGGAGGAGCCAAGCATTCCATCCTGGATATAATCTGAGACTCTGACCACCACAGACACCCTTTCCATGGGATTCCCAGAGGACAGGAGCTACACAGCCACCACTGGACCTTCCGAGGAAGAGCAGACCCTTTCTGCAGGATCACTGCTTCAACAGAACCACATCCACCACTTCAGGAGGACTGCAGCCACTATCTTGTCGGACTGTGACCACCCTGACTAACAGGGTGTCAGGTATCCTGACTCTGTCAGTTTAACCCAGTGTTTTCTGCCTTTATCTTTTTGATTTCCCTATTAAATTGTTATTCTGACTTGGTGCCTCCCACTGGTTTGTTTTCAAACTAGTACAGTAACAGATCTTGTAATTGTCCTGTTCCATACCAGTTACTGGGGGGAAAATTATTTCAATGATTTTTTTTAAGACTTGTTTCAAATTATATCTGGATCAATGGGCTGAGGCCAACAGTATGAGATTCAACAAGGCCAAGTGCTGGGTCCTGCACTTTGGCCACAACAACCACCTGCAGCACTACAGGCTGGGGGCAGAGTAGCTGCAAAACTGCCCAGTGGAAAAGGAGGCTGGTGACAGCAGCGGAACATCAGCCAGCCCTGTGCTCAGGTGGCCAAGAAGGCCAATGGCATCCTGGCTTGTATAAAGAATAGTGTGGCCAGCAGGACCAGGGCAGTGACTGTCCCTCTGTACTCAGCACTGGTGAGGCCACGTCATGAAAAAACTCCAGACCACAGAACAAGAGAGTAGATCCAGACAAGAATCCCAGAGATTACAAGAGGCAAACAGTATTGGAATATAGCAGGAGATTTAGAATCACAACTCAGAAGACATGGCTTCTCAAGGAGGCTGAGTGATAGTTCCTCCAACTACTCTGCATACATGTAAATGAAAAATGATGAAGACTGATAAAAAGCATCATAGTCACTAACTAAAAAAAGGAAGGCAACATTCACAACTCAAGACATTCTGCTAAATAACAAACAGGAAGCATATTCAGAATTATCTGAATATACTGATGTTAACACTCTAAGAATAAATAAGGAGAAGGATATTAATGTACAAAGAATATGTAATATGATTTAAACAATGGTTTCATAATCCTATTTTATTTCTGGAACATTTCATTGATGTATACATGTGCTCTGTATTAAGCCCAGCAAGGGGCCACCTTTCTTAAAAACCTATTTCAGGCAACAGCCTGTCACCAAATACTTAAGGATTACAAAGCTAACAGACAAGTGTAAAAATTTACATTTGGAAAAGGGTATCTGTAGTGAGCTGGTCATCTAATAACACCAGAGAATCAAACAAGTTGTCTAAAATATGTGGGATAACTGGTTATTTAACACAGATAAACTCAAGTCTCAGCAATATTTGCGGAACAACCCAAAGCAACGAAACTTCTGTAGAATTTTAAGGTAGTATGTGATACTGCATATACAGAAAGGTGGAATCCAGTGCAGGGTAACTCAATAATGAGTATAACTTTGATAGGCAAAGCAGAAACAGTCACAATTTGAAATCAGTACTTCCTAATGCATTATAAGAATCACATCACCTAAGCTATCTATTAAAATTTGACTTGCAGGAAAGGATTAAGGCGTAAGTAGGGGAACGTTATTTCTTTGAAACCTCGGAAGAGCTCCGTTTTCCAAGTTCCCAAAAAATATTAACAGCATAAAATGGGACAAGCTTAACACAAGGAGAATTATAGAAATTTGTGTGTTATGTTTCATAAATTTCATATATCACACACTTTCAGTAGGATGCATCTCAGGCAGATCAAAGATTTGCTTAATGAAAAATTTGTTCAATCTCAAAATGAAGTTGATAATGATAACTTATAAAGCAGTGCAACTTTTTCCAACAAAGTCCTCAAGGAATCAATTTTGATCCAATACTGTTAACAGTTTAACTGAAGTAGAGTAAGTTTTGTCCACAGATTCTGCAGAAGACTCTGCTAGGACAGCATGAGTATTGTCAGGCTTTCCTGGTTAAGTAATAAAAAAAAAAAGAAAAAAAAGAAAAAAAAAAATGTGGCTATATCTGTATCGCTATCTATCTGTGAACCATTAACATAATATAGAAAATATACCAGTCTCTATTTGGAACAACACCAACAAGCCATCAGGAGGCACTAAGAAGCAGTCATAAATAGCAACATCAGTTCTCGGAGCAGTGCTGCGGCAAAAAAAAATAAGCTCATGTCATAAAATGCACATGCAGTACTGCCCAATGAAAGAAACAGACCCTCTTGCTGCTTCAACATTACATTTTAAAGATACTCTTCAATTATTGGTCCCAGTTCTGAAGTCCAAACTTTAAGGATACTTAAATACTACAGGTTGGAAAACCAACCTTGCAGGATTTCAGGTGCTCAGCTCAGTTTTTTAAAGAAAGACTCCTGAAGGATTTGATCTTCAGCAAAGATATTTATAACATGGAAAGACTATATGAAAGAAAAAAGCTCTGACTAAATTTTCAGAAAATAGCTTCTGGTGCGTGAATGTAGGATCAGAGCTACCCTGGACAAGGAACTAGAAAGTACAGGATTGTTTGCATTGGCTTCATGGGATTATGTACATTTTGCAGCTCTGCATTTAAAAAAAAAAAAATACTGCAATAAAACAAGTTTTTTTGGCAACTGTCTGTTCAGGTAAAGAAGGAAATATTTGTGCAATTTGACCTCTGGGGTTAAAATGGTTTCTCATTCCTCTCAAAAGCAGGAGTCTTGTTGCAGCTGCAGGAAGATATGAGAGTACTCAGCAGTTAAAAGAACCTGACTGTAAGTATCTGAATGATAAAAAGGCAACATTTCCATTTTATTTGGAAAACTTATTTGTTCAGGTATCTCTATGCTTCTGCAATACCTGACCTCAGCTCAAAAACCAGCAAAATGTCTGCAACATGTATTGTACAAGCATTATACCCCAGTAGAATAAAACTCTCTACAACTCTCTTTCCCCAGATTTATGCAGTGAAAAGAACATCTCTTTTTCCCACAACTAGGAGCTGTGTTACTAGGTTTACTATGTAATAATCAGAACTGATTTCAGGAGGTAAACAGTATTAAAAGGGATAGTGGTAGGCCATAAATGGGCAGAAATTAAAGAATGAAAAAAATCTGGAAGAACCACTGAATTGAAAAAAAAATAATACATGTGAGGAGCAAGAGGAGTTTGCTTGTATTTCACAGAATCACAGCATTAACTAGGTTGAAAAAGACCTTTGAGATCATCGAGTCCAACCTATGAAATAACACCACTTTGTCAACTAGATCAAGGCACTAAGTGCCACATCCAGTCTTTTTATAAACACTTCTAGGGACAATGACTCCACCACCTCCCTGGGCAGCCCATTCCAACAGCAAATCACTCTTTCTATGAAGCATTTTTTCCTAATGTTCTGCCTAAACCTCCCCCAGCACATCTTAAGACTGAGTCCTCTTGTCCTGCTGCTGGTTGCCTGCGAGCAGAGACAGACCCCCAGCAGGCTACAGCCTCCTTTCAGGGAGTTGTAGAGAGTGATAAGGTCTTCCCTGAGCCTCCTTTTTTTTCCCCAGGCTAAGCATATTTTAAGCATTACTGACTATCATTCTTTCAGTCAGAAATTATAAGTCTGACTTTCAAAACTAGAAAACCTGGAAAGTGTGAAGGCCAAATGCAAAAAATGGGCCTTGACTCAACATGCAGTTTGACATTTCCTACATCTGACCTTCAGTAGTGCCAAACAAGCCACAGGTCCCCCAAAACTAATACATGTGAATGTTCACACTGCTGAAGGTGCCAAGCACCACCAGGAATGTACGAGACTTCAAAGATCATGATGCCTCTTGTTCATGTGATTCTAGCAGTTCTTACCAAGAATAAAAAATTTCTTTTCTGCCCTCACTCCCAGGTCTCAAACAGCTTACTGTCAGAATCCCTTGCTTTAGCATAAAGCCTTTTTTATCCACAGAAAGAGAAGAGAAAAACATTTAATCAATGCACCAAATATTTAAGACAACCAAATGGTGAAATTCTCACTGACTTCATGATTTCACCCTAAAGATACCACCTTTAAAAGCTGAATAGATCACTGTAGGCCCAGTTTCTAAGTATTCACAACTACAGATCATTTCCAGGACCTCAATCCTGAAGAGTTTGGAAGGCACCTCTCTAGCATTTCCCTTGAAACACAATAGAATCAAGTGAAGCAACACTGTGGAGAAGGACATGGGAGACCTGGTAGACTGCAAGCTGTCCATGAGCCAGCAGTGTGTCCTGGTGGCCAAAAAGGGGTCCTGGGGTACATTAGGAAGAGCATTTCCAGCAGATTGAGAGGTGATCCTACCCCTCTACTCAGCCCTCATGAGGCTGCATCTGGAGAACTGTGACCAGTTCTGGGCTCCTCAGTATTAGAGAGATGTGGAACTCTGGAGTGGGTCCAGAAAAAGGCTACAGAGATGTCTACGGGACTGAAGAATCTCTGTTATGAGGAAAGGCTGAGGGAACTGGGCCTGTTCATTCTCAAGAAGAGATGATTGAGAGGGGACCTCAACAATATACATGAAGGGATGGTGCCAAGAGGATGGAGCCAGGCTCTTCCTGGTGGTGCCAAGCAATAGGAAAAGAGGCAATAAACACAAACTGATGCACAGGAAGTTCCACCTGAATATGAGGAAGAACTTTACTGTACAGGTGACTGAGCACTGGAACAGGTTGCTTAGAGAGGTTGCAGAGTCTCCCTCACTGGAAATATTCAAGAACCATCTGGGCACAATCCTGTGCCATGTGCTCTAGGGTGTCCATGCTTGACCAGGGAGGCTGGACCAGACAACCCATTGTGGTACCTTCCAACCTCACCCAACCTGTGACACTCTTCTGCAGAACATTGGAAAGGCATTTAAAGATGGGACATAGCTCAGTTGCTTCAAAGAGAATGTACTTCTGCAGAACAGTCACTGCTTTTTAAAATTATCTACAGCTTACCGAAAAAGTTTTTAGCCAATAATTATTGCATGCAGTGTTACAAAAGTCAGTCCTTTTCAAATACAAAGGTCAGTAAGAAATGTTGCTGAAACACTCAAATTTCAAAGACTTCAACCACACTTATAAGCAAAACCCTATAAAGAGCTTATAAAAGGTTACATATGCCTAATATTGTTTGTTTACCCCCACCTCAAAATATTCACCATGCACACACTGATCCTTTTTGCTACTTGTTTTGCTCCTTTTCAAGAAGTTCTTTAACCTGTTCAAGTTTTGTTCCAGGGATGAATGGTGCTGTGTGAGTCCAGAACTTGATTAGGAATTCAATGGAAGTTAAGACTCAAAATAGTACCTAGAGTAGTGAAATAATTTCAAGTGTTTGGTTACAATAAACTTTCAATACCAGTCTCAGGGGTCCTGGACATCGCCACTGCATACATATACTTCCTACATACTTCAGTTCCCCATTAAGAGGGTAATGCTGGAAATATGAGTAAAAATACTGAGAGGCAGGCATCATGTCCACAACATGCCACCTCAAGTCACCTGCAATTCCAATCCCAGTGACTGCTGGCTACTGAACATACCTGAACATACAATACTTTCCCATGATAACCAGGTGGGCTGAGATGCTATGGAAACTCAAGGCCCTTTACATATATAATTAGAATAGATAACGCATGCAATAAACAAGGAGAAAACACTGAAATGGAATTTAGAAAAAAACCTCCGTTGTAAAGCTTTGAAAACTTTCACACCAAAGGTCAAAGTGTTTACAAGACAAGTTCAACCAAAATATCACTACCTCTCTGACCCAGAGGACACAATAGCACCCATAAAAATTACCGTGGAAGTACTTCCACGTGTTCCCAGTTCAGTTTGTACTGAACTGTAAATAAAAGTCCTGGTTTAAGATTCAATGCTGCCTATATAGCTAGACACACTCTGTGATAGAAACCACAAATGTTGTAAAACTGTGTTTAAACAGATGGGATATTTAACAACAACTTCCTCCAAATTAATAAACAGATGTTTTGAATACATCACACAAGAAAATGGGCAAATGAAGTTACAGACATTTCTCGTATTTTTCATGTTTGAAATAACACACTTGCAGGACATTATTGATGGTTAAAAAAGTTGTTGATGCCACTAATCTTTAGACTTGGACCTTTAATTTTTAGAATTAGTGAGGTGAATGAGGACAATTTATAACTTTCAAAGCTCTGATTACATATTGGCTGAAGATTCAGTAAGTCATTACAGCATGTATGCATTTATATTCATTCTAGGTTCAAGGCCTATTCAATACCCTGGACAGAAAGTGTGTCTTTCTTCTAAATGGAGTTAGTCTACAACACTCTTCTGAAGCAAAATACAAATTCTACTCATGCAGTTGTGCAAACAAAATACCATAAATGATGTAATGTGCTAAAATGCTGTTTCATTTACTGCTGCTAAGAGATCTACTGGAGAACATCACTAGTGTGACATGGAACTTGTTTCTTTCTTTGTGGTCCCCTATAAACATAAATGGTTTAGCAAAAAATGTCTCTCTATTAAGTACTGAAATAGTATTTAACAGTAGTTAAAAAGAGATGATAATCTGGAGTACTTCCATTTTTGAAACTACTTATGTATAACTTGGGCTTTGGCAATTTTCCTTAAAAATCTTTCTTCTTAACTAGCACAACTAGTTGAGTATGTCGTAAGCAGTTCAGGTAGATGGATCAAACAGTAATGATTAAGCCATCAGAAAAACATAAAAAATGATGGGGCAGGGCATCAACTGCCAAATACACAGGTTTGTATCAAGTCCGGATTTCTTTTGCCTTTAATGAGAGACGGTCTACCAAAAAGACTAAAATGCAAATACTGCATAACTGGAGAATGTGTAACTTGGATCCTCATTGCTTCAGTCCATCTTCACCATAAAATAAACAAGGTTTTGAAAGTCTCTTCTATTAAACTGACTGAAAAACACAATAAAATTTACAAGGTCTTTTTTGACATTTTTTAAAGATAGAGAAGACTGAGTCATTCACTATTTTCCTTAGTTTAAATACTTCAGCTGCTAAGTTGCCTCTGAAATTCCATCAAGTAATACATCTTCTCATTCATTTTCTTAAGAAAGGTTTTGCTACTGCATTTAGAATTTGAAATTGACCCCTGTGAAAATAATAATAATTTATCTAAAAATACAAAGTAGACAAGAGGTAGAAGATATTTACTTCATAATGAAGAATGAAAAAAATCAGCTCTTTTTTGGGTAAGCCAGTATAGAGGAAAAAAAAGATGGAACTATTAACTCTCTACCACAGTGATACTTCTGAGATAAAATCAAATTGTAACTCACTTCAAGCCCACTGTTCTCTTCAGGTTCATAGGTTACAAATGATTTATAGTCACCATTTCGTACTTAGCACTCTGGCTTTTCCCATATTGTAAATACTTTATAATAAAGCATTTTCGTGTTTCAGAAATACCTTTGCTAAAATGGCTTAACACAACTAAAAGTGCTTTAGATCAAAGAAAATTTAAGTAAAAGTTCCCTCTGCTTCTTCACAGGAGGTAAAAACCCCTCTCAGTGTCTGGTGCCTATATTCCTGTTCTTTCACATTAGAGCTGTAAGTCTCCTCTTTCAGGTCACGTCTTACACATAAAAGTGCTAAACTAATGCCGCTTAATGACAAATTAATGTCCATGAATAAAAAATACACCTCTAATAGCATAGAGTAATTTGCCATTACAATATCATCATTGGACATGCCCCTGGTTTAATACGATGTATTTAATTCATAACTTAATGAGTGATATATAAAAAGAGAGAGATGAACCCTGCAATTACATTTATGTGAGTCTGTCACCTTATTTGTAAAACCTTAGAGTCATTTACATTCAAATTAGAACAAATGAGTGATTTCACAAAGTGCAGTGATAAATGACCATTGCTGCACAAGACAGAACTGTATTTCCTGTGAAAACATTAACAGTTTCCTATTATTTGTTAAAAATTACAATGCATATTGCCCAGTGTTGTGTGAATAATGACTTTTTTACTGATTAGGTCAGAAGACTAATACAGAGTAAAAATAAATAATTTTTCTTTTCATTTTTTCTGATTTTAGCTTGAATTTCTCTGCTCAAGCTGTTACGGACTCACACTGCCACCTGCTGCTCAGGCCCGGGGAGGAAGGGGTCCGACTGCCTCATTTCAAGTCCAGTTCAGTCATTCTGCCTTCTGGGTGTCATCTCTTGCAATAAACAAAATTTTCCTTCCAGACTTCTAAGTGGGCATGTCGCTGAGAACACCAGCAGATAAGGACAGCTGCACTACCCAGTTAAAAATACTTCCATTCTGGGGGCTCATGCATCCAAACTGCATCAACTTGTAAGGAGAATTTAAAGCTAAATACATTGGGAGGGACAGGAAGAACATAAAACATTAGTATTGATCAGATGGTAATAAAACCAAAGAAGAATTTTTTACACTAAGCATTATGTCATTCATCAGCCCATTTACAGCTTTATAAAAATACTGGAAAGATTCCAGAAGCAGAAATCTTCCAGGGACTGGTGGACAGAAAGGTCATCTAAAGAGGCTACACTGGCCAGAACATGAGAAGGGCAGGGAGAGAAACCACGAAGCAATGTAGTTTCTCTGTTCCTATTTAAAACACATGCCAAAGCTGCTCTCCCTTCCTGACAAAATCTGCAAAGAGATGGCAGGTACAGCACAACTACCTCTTCCCAAATTGTGACCTCTCCTGTAACTTCACTGCAGAGGACTGGAAATGTGTATCCATACAACTACCTAGACAGCTTGGGAGCTTTGATCTTGCCAGCAATAGCTAACCTAGATGTTGCAGCATCATTTTTTTACACATCCATCATCAGATTCATTTCACATTGCAGATAAATAGCAGCAAGTGGACTGCAGTAAGAATGGGATTCAAAGTGAATGGGTATTGTCACTTTGGAGTATTTTCACTTTCCTCACTGACACAACTGAAAAATGGAGAAAAACACCATTTTTTTCCTGAGTCCTATTTTAAGTTGGAATCCTCACTAGTGCATTCACATTTCACATATATAGATCATTATCTCTGTAATGTATCACTATATTAAAGAGATAGCAGAGAAAAATTCCCAAAGGTATTTCTGAGTTTTGTCCAAGAACTTTTCTAATGACTGCCAATAGCTCAATGACAACAGCTGACAAAATTTGCTCCTTCAAAAAATAGCAGGCTAGCACAGCAACAACTGGTTGTGTAACACTTAAAACCAGAAAATGCAAGACAACATTATTTTTGTCTACTTTGTATTCTTAGCATGGGAAGGTTACTTCACCACAGGATAAAGCTGGTAGATTTAAGTTTGCTGGTGGTGACTAATTTTGGGGCATTGAGGGGAGTGTGCAGAGTGTGCATGCATGTACTTAGATAAAAAACTCAGTATTAGTTAAAAAAAGCAAGCCTTGGTTGCTAGATGACCTTTGGATTTTCTTTCCAGCAGTTTAATTCGCTCTATATGAAAAACCCAGGAGCTAAAATCCCACCTGATCTGGGGCTTCTAGCAATACAAAGGTGATGCTCTCAATCTCTTGTGTATGAATTAATTCATCTCTGAAGGAGTGTATCTTAGTGAAAGTTGGGATTGTTATTGGCACCATTCCAAATGGAGAAGCTGGGTTTAAGAAAAATAAATAGCTTTGAAGCTCTGGCCTACCCACATATATAAACCATGCACACTCCTCCTTTTAATTCCACATGCAAATTCATTTGTGGCTTCTTCCATTTAAAAACAGTAACATATTTCAATCCACAACACATTCAAATAGTTTAAAATTAGAAGAAGAAAATATTCAGATCATTAGGCATTTGTACACCATGAAAAAACTTTGTTTTATAAGCCTAAATTGACCATCACAGTAGAAGCTTAAAAATCAAATGCCCCTACCCAAGACAATTTGCCTGTTTCAATTATTACCATGAATATCACAGGAGGCCTTATTTTATAATTTGTGAATTGATTAATCTTATTTTTGTATTCCACGTCTGATCCTGCTCACTGCCTGCTTTTGTATACAAGAATCCAGAGCAGGGCAGTACAGAGGCAGTTCCAAGAAAATTCCAGTTGACTGCTGTTGTATAATGTTGTGTTCAGGCTTATTTTAATCACTCACCTAAAATGCCCTTTTTTTTTTTTAGCTTAAATTAGCTCTCTTTAAAGATGGTATGACTGACATCAGTAGCAAGCCAGCAGATACACCTGTAGCAGAGTTCCATTTAATGTAATGAAGTTTCCAAAAAGTAATCTGGTACATTTACCATTTAGCAGGGAACCTAATGCACTTAAAACTAATGGGGAAATCAGCATCAAATTTTCAAGTTCACTTGACACAAAAACATTTAGGATCCCAAGAACAGTTTTTACAAGTCAGAGTAACTTCAGCGGCAATCAGGATCATCACTGCTCATGTCTACTATACCTGCTCCTCCCAGAAACTCTAAGAATAAGAAATCATTTCCAGCATTAAGTACAAGGACAGTCACTTCACATAAGTCTGTGCTGAAACGATGCCACTATCTCACCAATAAACATAACATAAATGATATCCCAGACTCTGTCCAGTGTGTAAACTTAATCTGTTCTTCACAAAAAGTGCCTGATCAGGCAGCAGAAAATTAAAGGGATATATGTTATCTAATGGTCATACCACATCCTGCCTCTCAGAACTGAGTGCTTTGCTTTGGACCATTCTGCAGCTTCTGAACCCCTCACTCACAGCTATCACCCTTGTACCTTGAATGTGACTCAGGATGTACCTAGAACTCCACTGAAAAAAAAAATTGTACTTCAGAATACACAGAAAAATCACTTAGCTTTAAGATTTCAGTTATGGACAGTCCAATATCCCAGATCCCTGAATACCAGTGGAAATCAACCTCTGGTTTAAAAACCAATTACTACCCACACAATGCTAAGCTTATGTTGATCAGTAGAAGGAAATTCCATTAAAAACTTTTATTCTCAATAGCATTCCCTCCTTATTAAGACTCTTTGATTGTTGAAATAATTTGCAGTTTGTGGCTCTCTGGTACTGAATACACAAACAGCTGAGGAAAGACAAAACTTCTTAGATCTACAACCAGTTATGTAACTCATATATACATATGAAACAAACATTTTTATGTTCTGAATAAATGTTTTAACACATTTATGCTCTTGCATAAGAATAAAGTTGTCATCTGTCTTCCAGAAAAACACTCAAAAGCTTTAAAGGGCAAAATAGGTCATCACAAGCATACTATCTAATACCATGTTCTCTACAGTTCTACTTAAAAAGTCCAGTCTCAGATGTCCATCACTTTTAATGCCTTTAACTAGCTATCTCTTGCTTTCTCCAATGTCATATGACAGATATGGTCCACTTTTAAAAGGGAAAGAAGATATTCAGATAACCCATTCCCATTATATTTCGAAGTTTGCCTATTGGCTGCAGCTCTCTGCATTAGCCTCCTTTGAAAAACCTCACCCAAAACTGACAATCAATCTGACCTGGAGGAGGAACTTGGGAAACAAGAATCTAAGAGAATTGGATGTGCACGCTGCAAGCAAATGCTGTGTGAGTGATAACAGACCCCAGTGCCACTGAAGGTACACAAAGTTCAAGTCTTTAGCTCTCCCACACCTCTGTAGCAGTTAAGAAAAATCGCATTGCCTTACCGTTTGCTCAGCCTGAGACAGATGTGCGTGCTTACAAGCCTTGTTTCAATGTTTAATGTACCTGAGAATTATGCAGATGACATGAGAGATTCATGAATATGTATGTATCTCAAATAAAATATATCAGCATGCTTCAGAAGAGTCCCCCTCTACAAATGAAGATGGAAACAAAACCCCCAAGCAGCAGAGGTTGTGGAATAATCATAAGTCAGGATATGACAATACTGATAAAGAGAAGTCTGCACAACACAAAGCTGGAATTAAGACCAAAAGTAAGGAATACTTGGGCATTTCTTGTTTGCAAATAAAGAAAAGATTATTTACTACTGTTTTAAAATAAAAACTAGTAAATTATCAATCTAAAATGAGCATGAGTTTTCAAATTAAAATATTGAATCAACATTAGATGCTACAATTTTGATAATGAGAACATTATCCAAACATTTGATAACGAGAAGTTTATAGATGATAAAATGCATTTAATAAACTAGCAGTGTTGTCAGAAATGTCCATTGCATTACCTTATTGAGGGTGGGGAGAAAATGTTCCTCTTCTTTTTCCTGTCTTTCCTTTGATTGAGCACTCTTTAAAAAATTGCCATAAATGCAATTTAAACAATTTGTTACAGATATATTCTTGAGATTCATCTACAAATTCAAGACCTCTAAGCTGTTTAGTCAATAAGAAAGAAGATCTATCATAGTCAAAATAACATTTTGTTTATTTTGAGACAACCAAGAGGAAATTCCTTAAAGACCAGTCAATATAAAAGTCAGCATTGGCTGGAAATTACTCTGTCCCCAGACCACTACAAATAATTCTTGATAATCTGACACTTCAGCAATCATCTTAGCTGAATCAGATCAGTACAGTATTCTTTGGAAACTCACAGACTACCAATGTGCCTGGAAACATTGAATGGGCAATGCCAATTGCATTTGTAGCAACAAACACCCTCCTTATCAAAATGCATGGAATTATTACAGGTCGCAGATAAAAGTATCAAGAAAAGATGAAACTGCTCAAGACCGTTCCAATAAACTGACGAGCTGGAATATCTAGAGAAGAGCTGGAACAAGTGCTAACAATAAGAGCAGCACTCATACAGGAAAAGCTTGGTCTAATCAAAACAATTAAAGATAATCCTAACAAGTTAAAACTCTGTGTCATCATTACACAATAAATGACAGCTAGATCCCACACACTGCATTTCCTGAATTTAGGCTAAACTAAGCTAAGTTCATGATATTTCAACAACTCAAAACAGCATGAAAGTAATTCAGTAGCACTGTAAATGAAGAACTCTGGCATACTCATTTATCAGGAAGAAAAAGGGCAAGCACTACTCCCCTTCCAGCATCTGTATCACAGCACATGTGGTGACAAGACACCCCAGTTACCAACTGCAGCTAGGATAAGTGGCTTTAAGGAAGCCTTCTTTAACTACTTGGATTTTATTTGCAGATAGTACTAAAATAAGGCAAAAGGTATTTTTTGAAGTCACACAATACTACGTAGAACATAAACAGATATTTGGTATAATTAGTTTGGACCCTGAAAGATATCATGGTCTTAATCTTGTTGACCTCTGTTAAAAAGACTTACAACAACTACTCAAGACTGATTACTTGCATGGACTGCAACTGTACAAAACAAACAAGACAGGTAAATTCTTACTGTGATCTATTCAGACTGCAAATCTGTCTACATATATGCCTTGCTGAGGTGAACTTCATAAAAAAAATACTGTAAAATACAGCCTAAATCCCAACATGATACAAGCTACAGCCACCCCACAGATGTGCATGCAGATTCCAAACTTTTATGATGAGACCCTGATTCAAAAATAGTTTACAGAACTAGCACTGCTCTCTGTCTTCCAACACATATTCTCCTCTTTTTTTCCCCTACCCTTCTTCCACTACCTTATTCTCTCCCTCCACTACTATAAATCTGGACACTGGGTCCCACTTCCTCTTAATTTTCACAACAGTGTAGCTCCAGTTGTCCTACCCTGGCACACTACTCAGAGCACAACAGTGCTTTTTCACATCTTTCACACATCCTACAGCAACTGCAGGCCACAGAGTTGTGGTTTCTGTAACTCATGAAAGACATGGTTATCCTCTAAGTTGTAGAAACAGAAAAAACATGCAAATAAACATTAGACAAAATGCATCTAAAGACATGAGAGCAACAGGAAAAACCATTAGCAGGAGAGGAATTAAAACACCTCTGAATCTTTTGCAATCTTTTTACAGTTGGACTTCATCTTAAAGAGCTTTTCCAGCCTAAAGGTTTCTATGACTCTCATGTCCAGAGAATTTTTACTGGTCTGTTAATACAGAGTAATTTGGAAGAAATGTTTACTAACTCCAGAGTGTTGGGTTCTATAATGGGGCTAGTGTGATTTTGGGGTTGATTTATTTTTTAATTCATTAGCAATCTATTCCTAAATAATTGACCATAGCTTGCACATTAAGGACAAGATTCAAAGCACTGATAACTCTGTAGTTGTCTGTCTCTCCCCTGCAATGGCCTTGGGATTAAAAGTTTAAAGATGGTGCTGAGGGAAGGGCTAAAAATACCAGAGGCTACTCAACACAGGTGATAGAAAAAGTTGGCACAAGGATTTATGTTGAGCATATACCTACTCTTTTCCTAAGTCCTCTCACATCCCTGCTTCATGAGCACAATATTCAGTCTTTTCCATACTCTTTAATATTTTCTGTAGGTTCTTTGTTGTAATAGTCTCTTTAGTTCAATTTCTGACAAAGTAAGAGCCACATATAAGCATCACAGACATACACTGACTGGTTTGTTTGGGGAGCATTAAATACATTGTATGCCTACTAGTGTTGATTTATATCTTTCTCATTACAGTAACCCGTTCCCATGCCTGCCTGACATTAGTAGGTCAAATGGTTTTGTGGCTTTTTTGGTATCTCACAGTTCTTATTTCTCAAACCAACCATCCCTCCCATCACAACCCATTTCCACTTTCTCAGAAAAATTAAGTTCCTCCTTGCATCCCTGAAAAAAAAAAATTATACCAATTGCAGCACTGACAGCTCCTTTAACTTTCTAATCAATTTATAATGCACAAATTAATACCTCCTTATTATCTGAACATACATTTTGAAGGGTTTCCTAAGGCTAACACTCAGAGAACAGATTCTTTCTCTGTAAGACACAGAGCCTTCAAGTACATCCTGAAGTTCTTAACATGAGATCCTGCATGCCCCTGGTACTCAGCAGCTCAGCATGCTGCCAAGCACACTCCAACTGTTCAAAGGCAGTCACGCTGTTGGAAGGCAAGTGCATACTAAGAGCACTGTGCTGATGTGCATCTTAGTGCCCAAGTGCTGCCCAGATGCAGTTAACACATCCGATTTCAGAAACGGTACTGAAAAGTTACTGAGAGCAAGAAACAGCTCTGTAGAACTGCTACTGCCATTTTATTTTTAGAAGGCTTTTCACAGATACCCATCAAAGCCGTGTTCTTGCTATCATCATAAGTCATTTCCTACACAAGCCAAAAAAAAACTTTACTGCAACTCAAACTTTTTGTTTCATAAAGACATTGGCATTATGGGCATGAGGCCAGTTGAGAATAAGGTACCATTATAACAAGCCCTCTTCCTTCAGTGAGAGGTTGTAGTACCCTGAAATACACATCAATATTCACAGAATTACACATCTGAATTTGTCACAATACTCATGATCCCAATAGGGAAATATCTTCACATTTGGTACACTGAGGTAGAAGAAAGCAAATTCCCTGGTAAAAGAGGGAATCTAATTCCCATGTGCTGATATTAATCAGTGGACCATTCTTGTTTTCAGGAATGAAATGGACAAAATGAATGGAAGGATAAAGCATCTACCATAAACTGAAACCCAAATTCCACTCAAAATTTAGATCTCCTGAAACCCAGTTCTTGACATTTACAGTGTACCAGGTATTGCACTAATAGTCTTCTACTGCAATTAGGCTTTAAACAAAAGTGTACCAAACAGAAACAGCTGATCAGGCCAAAAAGCCTCACCTCAATGAGATAGTGAGAACATAAACTGAGAAGCTCCAGCAGCTGCAAATGACTCCCAGCTGCTAGGACGTCCTGTATCACCCCTGGTTCCAAGAGGATCTGTAAAGAAGAAAATGGAAGGTTTGTCATCTGGAAGATGTACTCAGAGTACTTGCAGAAAATACTAAAGGCCTTTGTTATTTCAGATATTTAGGTCAACATAAAGAACAGAAACATACAATACAATTAAGCATATAGAGAAGTCTTTGCAGAATAGGGATCAGAGTTTCTAAAGTTCATCTGAATCTCCCTAAGGATTTTTTAACCTTTCCTTTTGCTTTTTTTTCCCCTGTGAGGGTCTCTAGTCACAATATCCCCTAAATCCTTTGAAACTAAATGTGTGCTGTTTAAGGAGACTTTTAAAAAAAACCTGAGACTCCTTTTGTTATGTGTATACTTAGATCCTTCCATACATACTGATGAATCAGGCCAACAGAACTGACTCAGAAGTCTCCACTATTAATATTATTCATGCATGCAAAACATATACAGACAAGGAACACCCTGCCTATTCTGCATAGTGCCACTTTATAATTTTCCTAAGCCCTGTCTTCATTTTACAGAGCAGGGCTCTGAAGGCACAGTGAGCATGTTGCTGGGGAAGTGCCAGAAAGGGCTTAGAAACCAAGACTGATTATTCAGTTACTTGCTCACATGAAACTCCTACTCATTTCAATTAAAATCATGTACAGGCAGCAGTAAGAATAATTGGGCCACAGCTCATAGACGGCTGTCTTGGGGTCAGCTTGTTAGAGCACCCCTTTTGGGACACAAAAATGTCTTTGGGAATATGGACACTGGTCAACTTATTAGCAATCAGACTACAAACTATCCGGACTAAAATTTTTTAAGCAGTACAACATCCCCAGAAAAATCAGAAATGCATGAGGAAAATTAATTTTTCAAAGATGCTCAGTTTATTAAATTTTATTCTTGTACTTCCCCTGGCAACTTTGGTTTCATACCACATGAGGTCAGTCTCTCACTGCTCCACAGGGAAGTAAAGCTTGCTTTCAGATCCTTCTTCTTCTGCCCGTATAATTCAGTTTTATCTCACAGCATCATTTGTATACCTCAAGTGCAGTGGAATAAGGAAAATAGAAAACAAAAGGAAAGATGCTCACCTGCATCTTTGGTAGTTTAACTATTTTTTAGGGAAATGAAAAAATGTGTATGCACTTCTTTAAGCAAAACCACAAAATATCTCCAACATAATGGATATATTAGGGAGAGGAGAGAAGGGGATTGATTCTTGTTTATATCAAGAAGTAATTTACATTGAGTTCTGGCAGTGTATGACATCCTTAATGCTTGTGCAAATCACTGTATTTATTAATACTAGGTTTTAAGTGAACATTGTATGTCATTTATATACTATATATAATATGAAGGCTCTTTATCTAGCCAGAAAGGCTAGATGAAGGATGTAAGGATCTTACTGTAAATGAAATCAGGCCCAGCACAACCCAGGTTTTTGGCTGGTGCTACTGAGGTTGCTGCACATGGTGAGACGTAGTTCAATGGAAAGCTAGAATGGATTTCAGCTACAAAAGTATCTCCACTAGACACAGATATTAAAAACAAACAAATAAAAAAATAAAAGCACATCACTGTCAAGTATTTTCAAGTGAGACTATAAACAAGCTCGTATAGACCTTGCAGTGTTTTTTATTCAGGTATGATTGACACTGAGGAAGTTGCCATCCCATGGCACGTTACTTGCTTTGTCAGCCAGAGAACCAGAACCCTAAGCAGATTAATACCTTGTAGGCATAGAAAACTGTATTTAACAGTGATAATACTAATGTATTTTAAAGCTACAGCATTCCATTTACAAATAACACTAGTAGCCCTATGAGATGAGAAATAGGACAAGAAGCAAGGAGGGTAGCTGGCTACTGTCTAGAGGTGATTTGCAAAAAGTCAGCAACAAAAGTTCATTTCAAGGTGGCAGATGTATTTCTTACATGTTCTTCCATTTTCTTACAGCCCCCCTATACCATGCAAGATATATTCTACTGAGAAAACAGATTGATTTCCGTGTTTCCCAAGAGAACTGAGGAAAGTCTAGTTTATCTCTTCACAAAACTTTGCCTTATATGGAACTATCTGAACTCTTATTCAATACTCATTCATTTGCATACAGGCAAAAATACTAATTCATCTATGCTAAATGTTCACCATCAGGAAACTTCATGCTGGAGAAATCCACAAGGAAAAGAAAATGGTAAGTAAAGAAGGAAATAAACATTGGAAGCTTTCCTTCTACTGAAACTGTGGTAATTCACAATTATTCCACACCTTTCAGCTTTTATACACTAAAGCAATTGCTCGGTTTTTATTAATTACCAGCACAGGTGTTTATATGTTATACAGGCATTCCAGCTCAATATTAACAGTAAATACACATAAATACCACCACATGCACACCACCAGTACACACAGTGACTGAGCCTCCTCTGCTTGTCTAACTCTCAAAACAATAACTCTGTGGTCTACAGAGTGATACTTATTGCAAATTAAGGAGAGTTAAACTGAGGTCTACTTTGGATTCACAACTTCAAAATTCATCATAAAATTTTAGTGTGAAAAATAGAGAGAAGGTTTATCATTTTCTGTAATCCATCCTCAAGTCCAAGGTTATGAAGCATAATTACTGGGACAGAAACTTAGAGTAATTTGGACCCATCAAATTCAGACAATAACTGCAATCTTCACCATGAAGAATGTGCCTTCATATGACACAGACGATATCAAAACTGGTTCCTGTACTGTTTTTACATTAAGATTAACTAGAAGCAATTAATGTGTTCCACCTGGCTGCATCTTACAATCAGCCCTCTATTCAATCCTTATTTCTAAGGGTTAATTTTCATTACACTCTCAACTTCTCTCTGGCATATGATGGTACCCAAGAAAATCTCCTTAAGCACCATTTCCCTGTACACAACAGGCGGATCTTGCCGATACATGAGTAACTTCCTTTCCTAAGCCATCAAGCCTGACATACTGCTCATTTTCAAGCTGATCTACTTTGACAAACTAATTGTCTCTTACAGTGACTGTTTTCAAACAGGAAACCTGTTCCTCAAAGCAGCTGTTCTACTACTTATCATGCCACAAGCCCTTCAGAGAGGATGCACCAAATACAGTCCAGTCCCTACTGTGGTCAGATCCATAGGCCAAGGGATTGAAGCAATGCAAAAACTGGCTGGTTGTAACAAAATGCTGAGTTCACAAGATCCAGAAAGGCAGATTACACAATTTCTTAGATCCACTACTTTTAGACATACAATCTAAATCTATCGGGAAACTTACCCACTTATGCTTTGTAGATATATTGCAGAAAGCTTCTTTGCAAATGCAAGAACTAGAAAATGGTAAATTAAACCTGACCTTGTAAAGCACAATTCTGAGGCAGAAAAGGGAATTTTATAACCTACAGAGACATGTGGGCCGTAACAGCCCGCTCTGTATTTTAACCCTCTGGCCAGCAGTTCAAAACTAGAATTTATTCCCTCTTACCCCAAGATTTCTCTCTTCCTTTCCCAGCTCACACCTGCATCCCCTCCAACACCTTAGGATGGTGGGTAAGCATGGGAAAAGACTTAACTGATATCATATATCTTGCCTCTCTCTTCAATCCTCTTTGGGACTCTTGTGGCAACAGAGTGTATATGAACCACCAACCTTTCCCAAGGACAACTACTCAGGCTTCATCTTCACACTGTCCACAGATCAAAAATGTCCCCCTACTCCTTTAATGCCTCCTGCACCCACCCTCCTACAGCCAACAAAGCAGTATAGGCCAAGAAAAAAAAATTGTAAGGTCAGAGCAAAGAGGGCAATAATGGCCAAAACAGAACGAGAAGGAAACTCCTTAAACTGTCCTTTACAACAAAGCAACTTACAGCCTGAGGGAGAAGGTAAGATGCAGATTAACTGTCACCTCTGCGGAGTCTCATGAGGTTTACATCTGGAAAGAACAATTAGAACATTCTATTCCCTGCATACTGCAGGCCACTATATTTCATCCACAGATTTTTAAAGACACTAAATAATAGCTACTCTAGGCCCAAGAAGGCTAAACTGCATACCCAGACAAAGAGGGAGAGACTAAGATGCACTTTCATCACCTTCATTCCAGCTACTCATTTATCCCCCATATTGTTCTCATTTCCATACAGCTGTTTGTGGGACAATGGAAAGGTGAGGTGGTGGCATGATTCACATTAAAAATAAACCAGTATTGTGCTGTAACAGTAAGGAAATATGCAGTGCAATGTCAGAAAATTCTAGAAAGTAAACTGTATGGAATTTAACACAGACGACATGAAAAAAATTTCCTAAGACTCCTGCCACTCTGATGAAAAAGAAAATTCCTCCTTGACTCCACTTGCAGTGATCAGCATTTCAAACAAGACAGGCATCAAACAAAAGTATCAGTTGTTTTTGCCTGATGGAGATCATTCCATGTGCTTGAGAGCAATCAAACACCTTAACTTTTCTTTTAAAGTAATTTAGACTGCATTTCACTCTCAACCAGATAGCACTTCTGGCTGTCTCCCTGTTCATTCATGATTTGGCTGAATACTGAGATCCTTGCACATTGACAAGTGCTGCTTCAAAAAAGTGAGCGAGGAAAGAATGTTCTAGTCCCCCGCAAGCAACTGCCCAATGCCCTGGCACGTAATGCTTGGTAGCACTCACTATGAAATCCAGATGTCTCATTAGCCAAAGCCAGAAAGAATCATGACCACCATTTCTCTGATATGTCATAATATTTTTCCAGAAAACTAGAAGAAAATCTGTGTTAAATGCACAGTAGATATACATCATAAAACCATAGAATATTTCAATTTGGAGGGCACCCATAAAGATCATCTAGTCCTATCACCCTGCTAATTGCAGAACTGTCCAAAACTAAACACATGTCCAGACATTCCTTGAACTCTGACAAAGCTTGGTGCCATGACCACTTCCCTGGAGAACCTGTTCCAGGGACCTGCCACCTTTTCATTATGTCCAGCCTGAACTTTCCCTGACATAGCTTCACAACACTGTAAGTACCATTACTGTAATTAAAGAGGGTTTGGATAAGCAAGACTTCAAGAAAATTCACTATTCTTTGGGAAGGTGTTTCATTACTTTAATCACTTTCAGCACTAGAAAAGCTACCTTGTCCCTAGCTTAATTCCTGTCCAGAGCACATGAAGTCAAACATTTAATTTTCTCTGAAAATGAACTGCATAAAGTGAGTTAATTAAAGCTCTGTATATCTAAGCCCCTTAGGCAACCCGTAGCTGAACTGTGAACCTAGGACCTAGTAGCTGTAACCTAGCGCTAGATACAGAAACAAGATTATTCTGAGAGAAGTGAAAAAGGAAAAGCCCAAATCTAAGCATCAAATTCATATTTTTTCCTTTGAAATTACATTGAAAAATGATGTTAAGTATTTATAGTAAGACACAGACCTGTTGTATTCAGTTACACATGACTTTGGCATATTGTCCCCAGTAGAAAAGAGCAAGGATAGCTGAAGTCACTTTTGCTAGGGCACAGCAGGTAGTTTAATTGATTCATTTTATCTAAAAGCAGCCAGTGGAACTGCTGTGCACAGGATGCAGTAGGTCACTTACCCAAGAAAATCAACCATCACAATACAGCTTTGCAATACACCTCCATCCACAAGAGAGAGGATTAACACAATAAGAGGCACTAAGATATTGACAGCTGCCTTACCCTGGTCTTAACTAAAAATGGCAGATGAAATACTGGTTGATCACTAGAAAAAGTGTCAACATCAAATGAGGAGGGGAGTTGATGAGAGATGAAAGCCAAGATTCTATAAAGGAATCAAAGCAATTATAAGGAGAAATAGTTGTGCTTAGAAATAATATTTATTTCTACTAATTCTTTACTATCTAAGAAGATCTTCTACTCTTTCATAGCTTTTGTTAAAGAAATAACTAAATTGAAAGAACAATTTCACAAAGGAGCTGTAAGATAATACTTCAACTAATCAGAGGTTTGTGTGCATGAATTTGAAAAATCACGTGATGGTACTCTACCAATTCCTGAAACCTGCTTGGTAAAGTGATAGATAATAGCTGTCAACAGGATGACAGATTTCAAACTAACTGAATACAAAGTAAAGGCAATAGTTAAATAGGACTCACACTGATAATGCATTAAAGTAATATTGGGAGCAACATACCTGGAAATAAAATGAAGTTCTAGATTTGTAACTGGGATAATATACTCATATTACCTTTATTAAAACACTGCTGGTACATTAGCATTTTGTGAGTAAAAGAAAACCTATTAAATATGCTAGCAACAGAAAGTTTAAAACCTATTTTTGAATCACTATAAGTGCAGCTTCATATGTGGCTTTTAATAAAAGGAAACATTTCAACATGCCATAGTTAGGAAGGAAGGCTGTGTTAATCTCAGGCTATGAAAGTATCACAGGAAAAATTACCCCAAAATTCACTTTGGGAAAAAGAACATAAAAAGCCTCATATATAAGGGCTTCCTCACTAATGCTTTCATTTCAGCTTTGCTAATTCAGGATAATATTTCTATAAATACAGAAAGAAAATATTAGGGTTTAGGGGAAAAAAACCAGACCAGCCACTTAGGAAAATGGGACTTAGTCAGGAGAACTTGGTATTAAGCACTAAGAAAGCCACAGGTGTGTTGTGCTGTCTCTGGAAAGTTATTTTCTCCCAAAATAATTTCCTGTCTGTGACGCAACAAAATAAGGACAGTGATTACTTGCTTTTGTAATGTGTTTTGAGGTCCTCAAACAAAATTCTACCTAAATGCAAAATATTTATTACCACAGATTAAAGACATATGATAGAACATAATTACAAAAAACATCCAAGTCTGAAGCACTTCAGTATGCATGGGACTCTGTGTATTTGTATTTTTGTTGAATTAGGATCACAATCATCCCCTGCAAATTAAAGCCAGTGTTCCTCTGACTTGTCAGCCGACTACACTGACCTATTTTGTGGCTATCCCATTCCTCCAAATAAGATTTTGTCTCTTTTTAACAAAAAAGTTAAAATTATAAAAGGTAGTCAAAAAGAGTAGACAACTGAGTCTCTAACACAGTGATTAAGGCTCTTATTTTGACAGTAGGGATTGTGAGCTCCAAACTCTTTGCCTAGAAATGCTTCTCCATATGAGTATTCTAAAACATATTGTTCATAAATTGATTGGACTTGATCCATCTCCCTTCCAAGGCACATTTGACACTTGCAAGATGCCCTTGTGAGAAGAAAGGGAGAGTAATCTACTCACTGAGACTCTGGCCTGGCCTTACTGCTGCCAGCTATGAAGTAAAAGAGAGAATGACCTTAAAGCCCTTCTGGGAAGAAAGGATATGGGAACTACAACAGTAAAAGAACCAACTACAACAGGAAAAGAGTTGTACCTCTGAATTCTGAATATGGGGATTACATAGTAAAAGGCCTATGGATGAGATGAAACCTATCTAAGACATATTTTGCTGAAGATTTTATTATTAAATGATTACTGAGAACATACACACAAAGAACAAAATCAAAGTCTACTGCCACTCCTTTTGTCCATTTTTATTTATTTCTATACCAAAATTTCTTTCTTTGTAATTATTGAGGACCATAGTAATGGATTAGTCCAGTTGGAATTAAATTATTTATACTTGACTTGAGTTTTAAAACATTCTTTTTTTCTGAAAAATAAATTTTTCCTTAAAAGCAAAATATTTTCAACAGTAATTACAGTAAGGTACTGTCTGCCTAAGTAGACAGGAAGATGAAGGTTGCATTTTAAGGCCACAGGAAGATTTCAAATTAACAAAAAGAGTGTTGTGTGACAGGGTTTTGGATGACAGAGTAATTTCAGATTTCATGGTCATCCTGAAAATTAAATTTCTTCATTTTAATAACTTTCAAAAACTGCAGGCATCAAATATTGCCATCATGCAATATTAAATATTTCCACCAGATGTCTCCAGTATATTATTTTACACAAAGTTGCACCCAGTTTGAAGTGTAATGTATCAAATGTAAGTGCAGTACATTAAAGAAGTAAAGAGAAGAAAGCTGCAACTAATTACTTATCTGTTTAGACAAGGATATTTTAGGGACTTCCACCGTGTTATCTAGAGAAACACCAATTTTTTTGAACTAACATTTTGGCCAAATAGGATTAAAATAAAAAGAAGAGAGAGAGAGTTCATGGTTTTCACTTTAAGAGGCACTTCAGATCACATCTTGATACCCACATTTTCAGAGCAATATAAGGTTGTGTTTGGCACAAGTGACTTCTGGATTACTGAGAAATATTTTGTTTGTTTATTAAAAACAGGAGGAGTTTTTTAAGCCAAGCTAAAGACAATTCTGTTTTCAGAACTCTCTGATGTAAGCATGCAGTAATACAGTTATTTACTAATAGCCTTTGTGGATTACTCCCACTCACTGCCTTGAAATGTTCACCCAGATTCTGCCAGTCTGAGTCAGAACACAAGCAATGCTCAATACATACAAATGCAGTGCCAGAAGAGAATTCCAAGGATGAAAGGGAAACGAGACACTGCTAATTCTCAGACCCACATTTCACTGAGTTGTGCTTCAAAGGCATCTTTGCAAGAGAACTACTACAGAATCCTTCTCATTTGTCTGTGCATCAAAGTAGCACTTGGTGTATCTGACAGACACAGAGCAAGCTTCGCCTCATAATCACTTACACGTACAAGCAACTATACATACATGCACAGCTATATTTAACTCAGGAAACCCACTCATTTATTCAAAGTAGGTTATGCCTGAAAGTGAAAGGCTCAAAAAGTCTCTAAAGGGCCAAGGACAGAAGGTACATATTTCCCAGGGATCTGAGGATACTACCCTGGAAGCAATGTGGGGTCACTTGCTGTGTTACATAAAAGCCATATCCAGTCTTTCAAAGGTTCTCAATGTATTTTACACGTGTTTGTTAAACTCTGAATTTTGCAGAAAGATGGGGAATACCTCTAAGCATAGCAGACAGGATGGATCAGACAGAAATCAATTACAACCCATCTTCTCAAAAGATACTTTCATTTAACCAGAGTTTTCTCTTCAGAATAATCAACATATAGTTTTAAATGACTAAGAGGATAGGTACCTAACATTTTCATTTTTATCAAAGACATTCAATTTTTTTTAAAAGCTTTCAGCTGCAAGAAAAAAAAAGCATACCAATGACAAGTCATGTACTGAGATCTTCAGCTAATTCACTAATATAGTATGGCATCTCTGTTTATCATTCATATCAAAAAAATTTTGAATACGTTGTGTTTTCCAAAACAGCACAAACTCAAATTTTTCCAAAGAAATTCAAGTGCTAGTCTCCAAAACCAATGCTAAAGCATAACTGTTTTCTGGGCCGGTGACAAAAATAGGTCATTTAAAACAGGTAATTTTTTCCCCTTATTTCTATTTAGTTTCCTTTAAAAAGTAAAACAAAAAAACCAAGAAGACCCAAATAAGTCCATATACTCAATCCACAGTATGGAAGCAGATGCCTTAAATTTTTATAACCCAACAGCTCTTCAGAGTAACATCACATGTATTTAAGCCTTCCTTTTCAAAATTAACTAATAAACGTCACTAATACGTCAATGGACTCAGCTGCTGTAGTGATATTCCAGAAATAGTTTGGTTATCTAGAATTTTTGGAGTGCAAAGCAAAAATAGCAGGGTGTTCTATGATACTCAGCTGGGTGTTTCATGATAGCTCACTATACATGAACAGTGAACTGAGATGAAGTCACACAGCAGCACTGTCCAAGCATGCAGTGCAGAGGTCATAAATACTTCTTTCCCCCCCCCCCTTTTTTTTTTCTCTTTCAGGCAAGGGGCAGAGGGAAAAGGAGCATCTCTCTGCATTTTCCGAAGTGCCATAAAGCGATACCTAGCCTGGGGTCATAAAGAGGGCCACAATGAAGATGTATAGAATTTATAAGCATTTACAAAGATGCCTCAACTGCATCTGTCCAGAGAGTAAGACACTACTTTTCCCATCAATTATATAATTTCTCAAACACAGCAGAGTTTATAAATATTTATTACAAGGGAAATACATTTAATTTAGCAAGCAGATTCAACTCACATTAAGATTTTATGAATAGCCAGGCAACTATAAAAAGAGCATGAAAGTCCTACATGGCTCCCTTCCTGACAATGATGCACATAAAGCACTGTTTTTATTAAACAATCCTTCTGAAGAAAAAAATCCACCACAGTATAAGAAAACTAAGACCTGTTAAACTAAAATACCTTATACTGAATAGCGCACAAGAAAACTATTTTCTAGTACCTCTAAAAAGGTCACACTCAGTTTTTATTGCAGCTGCTTTTGATTGTGTTTCTTAATTTGAAGAACTGTACAATACCTGTCCAGTATATGCAAAGTCCAGGGCCTGTTTTAAACCGAGGCTTGTGACACCATGTAAATTCACCTCATCAGCTTCACTCTCAACCATGCAGAGACTGAACATTGCCTACAGAAAAAAAACAGAAATGCTATTAACCAATTTTGGATAAGAATTCCAAATAGCAGCAGCCTTGAGAGTTAGAATGAAATCTATACCAAGTTTTCAGTAACACCACAGCAATCAATCTTGCAACTGAGTCCTTTTATCTTTAAAGAAATACAAAAACTTATTCTGGATAAACTGAGATAAATCCCTTTGGTCCATGTATATATATTTTTTAACTAAGTAATTCAGGTGAAATCAGCAAGACCAGTCACACAATAAGGTATCATTCAACAAAAAAAAGTAACTGGACTCTGGGAAAAGAGCCTACACAAGCACCACTAAAAATAATACTTATGTACAGTATCATTATATATAAGAAGGAGCAGTAAGCCATACACAATTGCTTGAGAAGAAGGGGCAGTTAAAATACCATCTTTTATAGGCAATCCTTTTCAAACAAGCATTTCAGACTGGAATATGTGCAATATAATACTCAACTTATTAAATTAAGAGGAATGATGGAGATGCAGTCACCTAAACTTACAACCTTCCCTTGCTTGTCATTGCCCATTTTCTCAGATCATAAAACCTAAACTGAAGATAGGCAAGGTGCTACAGAATTTCTGTGAAAATACCACTGAGAAGAGCAACTGTCCCTTTCATCCAGCCTTACTTTCCAGATTATTTGTCTTAAGTGCCTAGCTGGACTGAAGCAATATCCTACTCAGTGTCTGAATCTTTGTGAGAACCTTTTTCTTCTCATCTCCATTAAACTTCTTTGCCCTTCACTCTTCCCTCCCAGCCTGCACTCCTGCTGCACTACCCCTACTTACCACTCCTTCTCTCTTCATCAGCCCCATTCTCTATTCTTTGGCACCCTCCCACACTTTTTAAACAAAATATACCACTCAGACTTTTTAAACAGTAAACTGTGAACAAATAAACTGAACACTTCTGCCATCTGTCACTACTAAAGAAAGTCTAAACTTACCCCTTAAAGGATAAGTTTAAAACCTTAAAGTAGATTTCATGCTGAACTCAACGCCTTTATGGAGGCTACCAAACTTCACCTTGGAGAACTCCAGTAACAAAGCACTTCTCATGGACATAACCCCTGATACCTTCTTCCTATACTCTGGCTGATACCTGCAGAAGCTGAGACAGTCAACAAGCTCACTGGATTTCATATGTGCAATCTGTCCACCAAGGAGTGCTGAATTTAAAGGAAAAAAAATAAGCCCTACCCCCTCTAACTCTTTAGCACATAAGAACGACTACATGACCTTTACTCAAACTATTCCACAATTTACCTAGTCTCAGGTGGCTTCAAGAACTGAATGGTTCCTGCAAATATGGAATTTCTTCAAAAATATTAGAACTTTTAATCATTAAAACACCATAATCTGTTTCCTGGAAATCATCCAGTATAAGCAAGAATAACATTTATCATACAGTTAGTCCTATTTTTGCAATTTCTATTGAATTAAAGTGATATCAGGGCTTCTTCCAAACTGGCAACAGAAAAGAAGCAACAAATAGCTTAAAAGGCTTTTCAAACAAACACAGTAAGACACTGCCCTGAAATATAGCTAGGGAGAAAAAAAAATAAATTCTAACAAGTTCAGCCACCTTTTTTATCCATTAAAAATGTAATCAGAGTTGGATATTTTGTTGTCATGTAATAGCTAATGTGAGGCTTCAGAGCTTGCCAGGAGCTGCAAGGTACCCACCCATCAGCCACCTACTCCTTGGAAAAGCAGACCTGCAGCCCCTGTCTGGAAGAGATAAGCTTCTCTTCCCAGAAATTCACTGCTAGATAAACCTTTTGGAAAATATTCCTTTCACACACCAATTCCTGAATAAAGAGAGTAAAGTCTCAAATCAACATCTGTCTACCCAGGGGTAGATTTGCACACCTTCTGTACACTCAATTCCATCACTGACTGCCTGCAGAAAGACTGGAAATGCTCAGAGGTAAAAGATGCTCTGTGTCCTCCAACCATGCTACACTAATAATCTGTACACTACAGACCTGTACATAGGAACCATCAAAACAGAGTGGGGTTACTGATATAGTTTTTATTCTGATCCAGGGATAATATTCCACACAATGAGTTAAGGTTACAAATACAAAGAAACACTTAACTGAATCTTATCTGTAAACCAGGAATCATTCCTATATGATTTCTCCTGTGTACATTTAGCAACTTTATCTTTAGGAGATTATTTTAATACAGAGATTCCAACATGGTCTTTACACAGGGTTTATTACTACACCTAACTTAGTAAACTCAACAGGATCAGGTCACTAACTCAGTCACTGTCCATAATCACTCACAGCATTTAAGGAACACAGCCTCCAGCAGAGCTTTGAGCCCTGACAACTAGCACTCTCCCAGGCAATGCCCAGACTATGGTCCAGAAGATAACTACAGCCATAGCTGTTCCAAACAGCATGGATAAAGCCAAGCTGTTCACAGAGGTTTAGACATATTGTCACATGCTGTGTTATGCCAGACAACAAGCCCTCATTCACCTTATTTTATAACTACAGATACAGTCTAAGAGTGCAGTGGGCTATTAGAACTGTAGCTGCAAGTAAGACAGAACTATGGCTTTGTGGAGAATCATAGAATGATCTGGGTTGGAAGGGACCATAAAGATTATCCAGTTCCAACCCCCTGCCATGGACAGAGGCATCCTCCACTAAACCAGCTTACTGAAAGCCCCACCTAACCTGGCATTGAAGACTTACAGGGACAGGGCATCCACAAATTCTCTGGGCATCCTCGCAGTACAGGATTTCTTCTAATATCTAGTCTAAACCTACTCTCTTCCACTTAAACTGAAAGCCTTCCCCCTTGTCCTATCACTACCTGCCCTTATCACAAGTCCCTCTCCAGCTTTCTTGAAGGCGCTCTCTACATAAAGAAAGGACACACACCCTGAAGCCGTCTCTTTTTCAGGCTGAACAGATCATTTCTCTCAGTCTTTCTTCATAGGAAAGGTGCTCCTTCTAATCAGTTTGGTGGCCCTCTTCTGGACTCATTCCAACAGGTCGAAGTCCTTCCTGTATTGAGGACCTCAGAGCTGCATGCGGCACTCCAGGTGGGGTCTCATGTGAACAGAGCAGAGGGGCAAAATCACCTCCCCCAACCCACTGCCCACACTGCTTAGGATGCAGCCCAGGATACAACTGACTTTCTGGGCTGTGAGTGCCCATTGCTGGGTCATGTCCAGCCTCTCATACACCAGCACCCCCAAGTCCTTCTCAGTAGGGCTGCTCTTCATCTGTTCATCCCTCATCCCCATTCAGGAGGCTGCCCTGATCCAGGCGCAGCACCTTGCACCTTATTAAGCCACAGGAGATTCCCATGGGCCTATTTCTAGAGCTTGTCCAGGCACCTCTGGATTGCATCCCATCCTTCAGGTGAGACACCCAGCATTGTGTCATCTGCAAATGTGCCAAGGGTGCACTCAACCACTTTGTCCATGTCATTGATGAAGGTACTAAATAACGCTGGTCCCAGTACAGACTCCTGAGGGACACCACTTGTCACTGATGCCCATCAGGACTCTAAGCCGTTGACCACTACCCTCCAGAAGCAACTGTCCAAACACTTTCTTATCCATCTACCGGTCCCCTCATTTAATCCATCTCTTTCTAATCTAGAGAGAAGGATGTTGTGGGAGACTGTGTGAAAGGCTTTACGAAAGTTCAGAGAGATGATGTCTGTAGCTCTTCCCTTGTCCAGAAGTAGTCACTTCATCATAGATGTCATACATCTGCTATTCAGAGTTCATTTGCTCAAATACTATCCCCAAGTAATCTGTGAAAGTTTTTGAAACTGGGTAGGAACTACATCTATTTTTCAGGAAGCAAGGCCAAAGAATTTGATCAAAAGACAAGGCCTGCAATGGTCCTCAGACAGTTCCCATTCAGCTGAACTGGATTAGCCTTCAGGAAAGTAGTCTCCCCATTTGAATGAACTTCGTACTGCTCACTGATCCACACTGCCTTCACCAGCAGGCAAATTTCCTTCTCAGCCTGATAGTTTTTGAGGTTTAATCCAGCATGACAAAAAAATCTGTTCTACCATAGGCAGAAATTGAACTCAAACTCAGTGTTTAATTTGCACTCTTGTACCTGAATATTGTAGTTTAACTGTAAAAAAATATGGACCATTAAATTCTGATTTAAGACTTCACCAATACCTGGAGAATGAGTTACGGTTGAGCTGTTAAACTCCAATTTCAGATGCATCCCTGAAAACACTCTAAGGTTTTATGAGCTTATATAGATCCATCAGTCATGCTTTTAATACAAGGCTACTAGCCTACTTTATTTTTCCCTCGGGTACATTAAAAACAAGGCAATAAGATAAATATCTCAGGTGGATGTAGAAGTGAAAGACAAGAAAAACAAATGAAATACAAAATATTTGGACAAATGCACAATTCAAAGTCAAACCTAGCAGAAAAGTTAGCAAATTGGGCTAAGCATGAAATGTTAATCATGTTAGTTACTGACTTCATTCAACAATGCTATTATACCTTATTTTAAAACATTTCAGCTTGAAATAAAAGCTATTTGGTAATGCCTCATTTCTGCTTCAAGACCTTCATGAAGAGTGGGAAGTACAAGTTTCCAGTGTTAACCAAAGATCCCTTTTATAATGAAAACCCCCTGATGAGAGGACTTACCCTTTTTCCAGCTTCTTAAAATATAAATAAATAAATAAAAGATCTTGTTCTGCCACCCAATAGTATACTTAGCCAACATTGTGGTAAATAAATTGATTGCTTAAATTCTGATATTTCAGTTAAGATTTTAAGTAAGTAAACGAAATCCCTCAATGCAAAATAAGTACAATCCACTTGCCATTTTGTGGCAACTGCTCCAAAATTCAGGTCTCAACATGCTGTCACAAATGGATGTATTCCATTTGTGGAATTCCACCTGAGGTCACACTTATTTCAGATGCTACAGATTTGGATGGCCTTATTCTTGTGGGGCAGGCAGACACTTTATTAGCTCCTCTTTTTGGAGGAAGGGAGGAATCAACCCTCTATTCTTCTTCTAATCTTGGCCTGAAACAAAGCTACAGACCTATACCCAAAGGAAAAAGAAAACAAAACACACAGTCCTTAGATAAAAATATTCAAGCCATAAAAAAATTCTCGGACTCTTGAAAACTAGACTTCAAAGAAATGTAGCAAGCTGTTGGGCATTTAACACAGTGCAACCGTAGTTTCACAACTTGGCCCTCAGCAGTCACAGGCACCTTTATAAAAGTTTTCCCTACAAATACAGAATACAAAAGTCAACAAGAGCTCCAAACTGAAAAGCACACAACCACAGGGTGTATAGACTTAGATGTTATAAGATCTGATGCCAGGCAGAGCAGTCCAAGTAAAAGATGCTTAGAACAATCATTGTGTCTAACTTTCCATGCTCAGCACAGCAACATGCTGTTGTTTAGCTTTCAAAAGCAAAATGTACAATAGCTGTAAAACACCACCAAATCAGAATAATATATTACTGTTAAAATGTCCATACACATTGATTTTATCAGTCATGCAGCACTGCAGCAACATATATAGACTCCTTCACAACATACGACTTCAGGAACAGATACCAGGGTAACAGACACACAAGATGATACTCAAAATCCCCAAAATACAAATTGCTCACTGTCACAGTGGTGACATACAAAATTGCTCCTTGCCTTTGAGTCATTTTCTTACTTACTCAGATGTTCCATATCCATGAGAGTAATGAGCTTTTCCTCATTTGTACACATCAACCTTACAGCCATGTCAGTCACAGCAAACAGCAAATCATCACAAAACAACTTAGCCAAGCTGTATGTATTTTTCACAAGCAAATTTTGTCAGTGAATTCCACATAGCTTAGTGGCCTTTTAAAAGCAAGAAACAGAATCAAAACATATGCAGTGTCAGGAGGCAGATAAATGATGTAAAAAGAACAAATGGTTATGCTTTACGCTGTTAAAAAAATAGCACTGCGACTGAAATCGTAAGTAACTTGCCTCTGTGACTTGGCGCCTCCAAGAAATACCCTGCCTCTTCTAGGAGTAAAGAAGTACATGGTTCCAGTGCATAGTAATAACCTCTAAAATATCTCAAACTTTTCTCAGCAAGATTGTGAAAAGACATTCATTATTTTCCATTTTTGTTTGATTCAGCTTCAAATGCAACTTTCAAAAGAAATCTAAGCTTTCAAAAACAGGCAAGTAAGCTGAGCTTACTACAGCAAACTACAATAACTCCAAAAATAACATTCACTCCCTCTGTTTTCTCAAACGCTGCTTTGGTAACAACCAGCAGCCCTAGATCCACGTCCACTATAACACAAAACAAACATTTGGAATTTCCCACCAATGCATAGCCCCGACCTACACAAATTCTTGTTCAACCACAGACTTAGCTGCACAATAATAAAGTCCAGGGATACTTTAGAATTACCTCCATTTAGCAAACTAAGTGTAAAGAATTGATCAATGAAGTCACCAAGGTTTTCCTTTGCTATTTATCTTGTTGCATTGAATTTTCCAAGTAATTAACACTATCTAGTATTGTGGTGGCCAACAGCTGGCCTGAAGGCCTCACAATTATAATTAATACCCGTTTTATAACTGAAAGGTAACTAATTATATAAGTACCTTGATTATATAACCTGACCAGTGTGGGCTCTTGGAGAGAAGGCCTGGGCCGTTGAGGAAGCGAGCAGCCACTGGCTGATTGGCTGGGTGGCAACTGGTTTGGCTATGAATTGACCATGGATTGACCATGCAGACCTTCAGATCTGTATAAGGGGAAGAAGACTCAATAAAAGTTGGCTGCTGTGCACAAGGCCAGTGTGTCTTGTCGCTTGTCTGTCTCCGAAACTGCGACAATCTAGGATTGTGCTACTGATATAAAAAGAGCTGATTTGTCATCTCAAATTTCTGCCTCCACAATTAAACAATGATACTGAAGCCACTTCTTTTTAAAATTATTTTCAAATAGTTAGGCATCTTCATTAAGGGCAGTGTTTTATTCAAATTCACTTCCCACATCATAGGCACTTAATTCTACATTCACCTGTTCCATTGCTTTTTCTTTACAGGAAATTGATTGCACTTCTCATCTCAGGCATCAGAAGAGCTATGAAGAGAGTAAACTAACACTTTGGAGAGCTCAGATCAATTTCCCACATTGCTCAGGCAACTCAGTTATGATGTGATACCTCAAGATTTTTTCCATTTCATGTGTAATTTTAAGCCTGTAAGAAATCTTACTGGCATCAATGGAACAGATCAGTCGTGCATTCTTTCTGATTTGGGACCTAAGCTTATCTGTCACCCGGGCTACTAAGTATCCAGCCCTGACATAATCTTTTCTGTTTGGACTATAAACTTATTCAGGCCAAAACATTTTCTTTTGCAGTTTGTATTAAAAATAGCAATTCCCTGTTCATGTAACAGTAATATTAAATAAATAAATCATACTCTATTTCATCTACTTTGTTGTATTACTCCTGAAACAACCTTTGGCTGTTCTTAGCTTCATGTTCTGATTCTTCATTACATAAGCCATATAATTTTTCCTTTGCTGTTTCCACCTATCACAACAAAAAAGAATACATTCAGAATCTATGAATAGGAGTCAAAATACTGCTTTGACAGATGACCATGCCCACATCAAATAGCAACTATGCTCCAGATGTGCAATATATACTTACCCAAATAACCAATTTAATATGTGACTGTTTCTTTACAGCATGTAAAAATCTGCCTTGTTCTTATAACTAGCTTTGTTTCCCTCCCGATTCGAGCCTGTCTATCCTAAATCAATCATCAGCCAATCAGCCATGTCCTCCGGAGTCTCTCACACACTGAAAAACATATCCATCAATACCAATTGCATGAAATATGATTAAGAGGCTCATTACACGATTCTTCTGAAAAAAGTTCTATATAAATTCCCAGAGAAAATGTCACATAACATCAATCACTGATAACTGAGCCTACAGTAATTTATCTGCTCTATGAAACCTACCTAAATATTGTTTTTTAAGCATTTGCCAAGCAACTAAAATGAATCCCATGAAATTGAAAGGTCAGCTATCATTCATAGTTTAAGAGAATATATAGTAATAAATAGTTAAAGAAATAAAACTGAGCAGCAAACTATACAACTTTATGCACAACATTCAAGTGTCACATATTACTGTTAGCAAAGCAAATTCCACTGAACCTTTGGTGTTTCTTTTAGTATGCCAGTGTCAGACAGTGATAGATAATTACGCAGCCCCAAGGGCTTACCAACTCAAGGATATATACAGTGCACTTATTACATTACACTCTGGATACAAAAAAGATAACCCTTTCTTGGCATCTTTCAAAATAAGTAATGAAAATTGCAATAAAGAGCTACCTTACACTCCTTAGAGGACCTAAGGCTGTGATATTTTTTCCTGTTTGTATAGTGGACATTCCATCAAGAACAAAGTAATTTTCTTGGTTTTAACAAGGCACAGGGTCTTCATTCCCAGTCAAAATAAAAACACAAATATTAAAACAAACAAATAAAAAAAATCCCCAAAATTTTGTTGCTAGCAAGTTCTATCCTTGATTGAAACTGCATCAAACGTAATTTGTGTTTTGATAGTCAGAGTTTAATAGTGTAATGTGTCTTCCCCAAACCTCTGCTTAGGTACACAAACATAATTTAAGCCATATGGAAAAAGGAACTCTTTAGCATGCTACTCCTCATGAGTTGCTGCATCATCCCTAGAAAGACTCTCATTCAAAATCTAAGTAGTGCCATAGAAACAAAATAATTCTACAATTTCCATGTGCATCTCTGTATCAGAACACAAAAACCCACAAAACTGTGAACTATTACAGCTACAGTTCCAATATTTCAAAATGAATTGGTCATCACAGGTGGTCCTGAATATCAAAATTATTATTTTATGGCAGAAGCAAGAAAACTGAATTTTAAGGACACTGCCATGCAAAGCACTGCATAAAACTCCAATAATGTACAATCTGTCCTAACAATAGACAGCCATAAGCAGGCCTGCCTTTTGGAGAATAAAGAAAGCAGCATAACTAACACCAGATTTTTTCCAGCATTTCCAGTCAAGCACAGAAAAGCATGAGTCACATTTGCAAATTTTGGCTTAAATTGGTTTAATGCTTCCCAGTGAATGCATAAGCCTATTGTTCACGTCCTTCGATGATTTTAGCAAGTGATATCAAAAGCAAGCCCAGAATAAAATTGCAATAAAAGTCACTTAGCTCTTGAACTAGCATTTTAACTACCACAATACACTTAATTCAGGGAGGCAAAGCTTCTTGTGATTCCCCCCACCCCAAGAAAAAACCATGATCCAAACTTGGACACCTTTAAGGGACTTCATTTTTAAAACCTACTTCATATAATACCATTAAGACAAGTTTTCCACCTTAGTGTATGCAGGCTCTAATTCAATAGTTGTACAGCAAGGCTTAATCTAAGGGAACTGCAGTAACAATCTTAGTTGTTATTATAATTACCTTTTTAAGAAGCCATTTATATAATGGGATGTGAATGTCATTAGACACTGACATCCAAATGTTCCAAGCAATAGTAAACTATAGCAATTACTTCTATTCTGTATCATAACTGCAAAAGCATACTTGTTATGTGAGAAGTCTAATGCCGAAATTCTAAATCGTTCATTTTATGAGACACCCCTTTCATATCCTGCCCATTTTATGAGGGCTTGAACTAGACCTTTGTATCCTTTAAAATAATTCTATTTTTCACTATGATTATAAATCTTGTTTTCCATTAAGAATACAGCACAATTTTGCTAAAGTACCACCCTTAATTCCCACCAACATATTTATTAAATTTTTATACAAAGTAATAAAACCAGGTTACTATTTTTCTTCGTTTTTTCATAGCCTTATACTGATAAAAACCTAAAAAGTAAACAAACACTAACAATTTGCAAAATAAAAGAAGAATGACTTGACTAACCAAGCTTGTATTAATGTTGCAGTCATTTGTCACAGTAGTTTTCATCATCAGCTAAGCTCTACCCTCCATCAGCTACCTCCTCTGGAACAAATGCCTCCATAAAATGATCTCTTCACAAATGCAGTAGCCTGCATTTGACCATGTTCATTTATCCTTTGGCTTTTCCTTCAACTCTAACAAACTAAGCCCTTCTGAGCTAACAGACCACAATGACATTAATTTAATTATTCCCATATATTCTCTAGGCTTGACACCTACTCCTTCTTGGCTGAAATCTTACCCTGACAGGGTAGATGATTAAGTGCCAGGTATAAGAGCTTCTGAAAATGCAAATGAACATTTCATAAGTTGTCCTAATATTCCTAATTGTTATATAAAATGGGGTTTGTGTATATTTGTTGCCTATTTGCATAGCTGGCACTCTATGACCCTGGAAGGGCAGGTTATTTCATCAAGTAGCTGAGAATGTTCCACATGTCTAATGAGATGGTAATTTGATTTTTGCACACATACACACACAAACATGAAATTGGTTCTATATATATACAGGTAATGGATGCAACCTAATGGTGAAGAGTATGCTATGCTGGGCTTTAACCATTACTTTTTCACAATGTGGATTCACAAAAAGCTTTTGACAGAGGCCTTTAAATGCCTAGAAGGCAAACTAGGCAAGAGAGAAAAGAAGAGAGATCTTTGCCTGGATAAGTGACTGAATACATAAAACAGTGAAAAAGAAAAGACCGGGCCAGTTTTCACAGGGAATGATGATTCCAGTGGAGCATCCCATGCTTAACATATGCAGAGCAGTTCTGGAAAAGGGCAAGGGGGGTGCAGATAGGAAGTCCGTGGAGACAAAACTATGCAAGGATTGTATGGAAGAAGCAGTTGGCTTCTAAAATGGCAATTATAAAAATGAACATATGAGTTTAATAAAAAATCATCCTGATCCTCAGCAATAAAAATAAGAAAAAAATTTAAAAAGCTAACCAAAGCTTAGAAATTTTTTTTGCAAGAGAGAACAAAACAGAAATCAATCCTGTGCCCATACAGAAATTTACACTTTGCATATTGCATGCAATCCCCTTAACCTCAGCTCACAAAACACCAGAGCTATCAAAACTTCGGAGAAGGGCAAGAGGCTTCATCGAGCATCCTGAACAGCTTCCATTTAAATAGCATCTGATTAAGTCAAAAGTTTCCAGCTGGAAAAGAGATGATTGAGTGCTATGAGAAGGACCAATGGTTATCTTTTCCAATAGAAGAACTACAAGGAATCAAGTGAAACTGGTAGAAACCAGCTTGACAATAAACAAAAGTAGATCTTCATACAACAGGCAGTTGTCCACCCTGTACAGGGCACGAGAAATCTTACACAGGCCCAATGGGAAAGAAGATAACAGCTTAGAAGAGACTTACTTAGGACTGCTGAACAGACAGGAATCACACCCTGCTCCAAAATGTCCCTGAGCTGGAAACAGCTGAGGAATTCTCTGGAACACACCACACACACTTACCCTGGATTTACTCTTCTTCACCAGACGTCTCAAACAGCTACTGCTAAACTAAACAGCCAATGATCCAACTCAGTGCGGCCATTCTTATGCTCTCACCTAAGGCTGCTAAGGGCATCTCCCTCCTTTGAGGCATTACTGATCAGTTAGGAGATTGAGAGGCAGTTTGATTCATTCATCACTCACACATTAGGTCATTCAGTAAGAGTAGACTGGGATTTAGAGAAGTTTTTGATGTCTGCAAGTTTGCAAACTGGCTGGCTCAGGCAGACTAACTCCTGCCAAAGATAAGCAATCAGCAGCACTTTATAAAGCTGTTCAGGACAATCAAATGCAAAGGTTCCACTGCTTAAGTCCAACGTTTTACAAGACTGAGACCTACAGTGATATGAATTCAATTTGCCAATATTATATTTCAGTCTACTAAAATGAAGGTGTTAACAGGATGTAAAACAACGGCACTGTTGACAATGAAGCAACTGAAGAATTTATTTAAAGAAAGGTATCTCCTCTAAACTTCAAACAAGCAACACAAAAGCCAGAATTGCATTGTACTGGGCTTCTTATACAAACAAGAGACTGGAACACTCCCTGAGGGAGTAGCCAAAAGAAAAACAGCTATTTCAAGAGTGGTAAAAGATCCAAACACCAGCTTCAGCTCTCTGTTTCTTTTGTTGGATACTTCTCATGTTATTAAAATGGTATGTGGGTCCTAGTCACTGAAGCTAAAAGTGATATGCTGCCCAAATAATTCCCTCGGGTATTTTCAGCTTCACTACACCCACAGAATAATTTTAATTTTTCCCGAGGTTGTGTGGGAAGATACTGACAGAGACTACAAGATATACAAGCGCATCTACTGCATCCAACAATGTTCTGAAACACAAGACTTCTTCACCAGACTATAGAAACTGAGAAGAAAACAGGTACAAAAAGCTTCTCTGCCACAGGCCTGCCCCAGTAAATTGGTTTTCATGGGCAAACACTAAGCCACATAGAAATGCAGCTGAGACCAGCCCAAACTCAGAACACTTGTTATGGCAGCACTGCAAAACTGAACTGAGGTAGCCCGGTGCGGCGACCTGTCTACCCACTGCTTTTCTGACTCTGTATCTCCTCCCTGCTTTCCCTTTCTCCTAGCCCTGGCCACTCCCTCGGATCCTCCCTATTGGTTCCTGCACCCCAACTCCGCCCATGTACCGCCCCCGCGATCTGACAAAACACCCCTGCGCCTGGATCACAGGGTCTCTCTGCCTCTGGGGATTGCTGGGATGATTTTCTGAAACCCTCACGGGGAGACCCTTCTCACCTCCTTTGCCATCACTGTGTTGTAGACCTGACAGCTACCGGAGCAAAACCACGGAGCTGTCCCAAATGGACCACGGGAGGGTGACAATGGTCGCACTGCCCTAAGCAGCTCCGCTGAGCTCTCAGGGAAAGCTGCAGCCTGCTAAACCAAACCTAGCACTACAACAGGCTGGAGTAAGCAAAGAAGATGGTAAAGAAAATGGACAACCAGAGCAACATGGCTGTAGTGACTCCTTTCTGTCCTAGTTTTAAACTGAGAAAATGCATCAATTCAATAGCCAAACACCACATGCTGTTACCACACCAATCTGAGACAGTGAGCCACAGCCTACTATGGTCTATCTCACTAACTGCAGAGTTGATGTTGCCATATACAACCATGGTGCATGCACTTACCATACAGGCACTTCAAAAAAGAAAAAGAAAAAAACATCAAAATGATACGACAGCATATTGTCTACCATCCAACACTGAGAGAATTGCAATGAATTCATTTATGAACTATGAGAATTGCAACAGAAACATATTTACTCAGACAGAATAACATCTATTGGGAATTTGAATACAGAATTCAGAAAAGAGAAGATTCTTGTAGATGTTTTTGATAGCACCAACAGTGCTGAGCTGTGGGAATTCTGTCATCAGCAAAGAAAAATTGCTTCAGAGCCTCACAGAATAAAAACCCATTAAATACAAAGATAAGGACGAACAAAATAAAATAACCCAGATACACTTCCTTATTTTTCTCATTTTGAAAGAATATTAAAGTATTTCTTTAGACAGCTTTAAAACATTTGCAAATCATTTTTGTATATACTCCAGAAGTAAAAGAGATTGTTCAGATAAACATTACACAAGACACCTCACACCTACCCATGCTATATACTTCCAATGCTTTAACTTAGTAAAACTATTGAAGTGCCTATATTAAATAATGTTTTGAGAAGTAAAGGAATGTGCAGGGTTTTTTACACTCAACTATAACTGGATTACTGAATAATTAGCAGTAACATTCTAATTTGTATTTAAACTTCTAAAATATGCTAGTAATTGAATTTTTTTTTCCCCAGGCCTCCTCGTATTTTAGACAAATTTCTTTTTTTTTTCTAATGGGAAGCAAGCATCTCACTCTCAACAGGTGGCATATAAGGAACATATTCACAAAACCAGACACTACTATGAATCTTAAAATATCTTCTGCATTGTTGGCATCACTCAGAACCATGTGTATTGTGATCCATCTGGCTGATTCCATGTGTAGGAGAGCTTAAAAACAGTGCTAAACAGCTAGACAGCATGCCAAAACAGCCCTTCGGTTTCTTAAAGCATCACTGTATGGTAGTGAACATTATAAACTCAATAATCTCAAGCCTGGAACCACTACTAAGACTATATTCCTTCCCAAGTCTGCAGTTAGCATTCTTACATAAAAAGAATGCATTAAAAAAACCTACAAAACCAAGAAACTAAGGAAGATTAAACAGAGAGTTAAGAAGGGGGGGAAAGTGGTTTTATGTCAATACTAAGCATATTTAAATGAGACTTATTTATCAAAGTTCTTATACAGGAAAACTGCTGGTGTGACAGTAAGTGAGAACAGACAGTAGATGAGAATATCCTGTTCCAAAATTTTGTATAGCAGTTGGAAACTGTTTCTGAATTAAGGGCTTTGATAATGGAGAATGGCACAGGACAATATGAAATAGTATAGCAAAGACCAGAAATTGGTCAAAAGTCTTGAGGGTTCTCAGACTATGGGGAAAATGTTAAGAGTAAGAAGATGGCAAGGACGTATAAGTAAATGACAGATGCCACATAGCTGGGATATTACTACTTTTGCATAAATCATGATGGTGGCAGAAAGGGAGCTTGGTGTTTCATGCAAAAGGTTTCAAATGTCATATAACTTTTCATCAGTGATAACAAAGATAAGAAAGAGAAGATCCAAGGAATCCTAGCAGGGTGCATGATTTGCCAGCTCTGGGATGTTCATCTGACATATTTATAGTTGTACTATCAGATTTCCAAACAAATAGCTTGGGGAAATCTGTTTACTGCTTGTAAGGATTCAAGAGAGAGGGACAAGAAAAGCAAGCCTATTGGTGAGCCTGACTCAGTACAAAAATTCCTCCTCTAGTACTCAAGCTAGAAAGGTAGTCTGTAAGTTACAGAATCACAGAATCATTAGTTAGAAGGGGCCTTTGAAGATCATCCAGTCCAACCTCCTGCTAGAGCAGCTCACACAGGAACATGTCCAGGTGAGTTTGGAATGTCTCCAGAGAGGGAGCTCCAAGACCTCCCTGGGCAGCCCTTTCCGGTGCTCTGCTACCCTCAATGTAAAGTTCTTCCTCAGGCTGAGGTGGAACTTCTCTTGTTTAAATTTATGGCCATTGCTTCTTAGCCTGTTGTTCAGGAAGTTCAGAAGCAGACATATCTATCCATACATGGCTTGGGACTAGGGAAGGACTGCAAGTAGAACTACTGCTTGGAAGAATAGAGCTGATTTGATCCAATGGGAAGAGCTTACATTTTTATCGGTTATCTGGAAAGAATTTCTAAGAAGCATCACTTTTGGGTATGATAGAAAGGAAGATATTGTTTCTTTAGCAGACACATACCAGCGGTAAAATACTGAAAGACAAAATCACATTACACTGCAAAAGCAGCAGGCAGTCCTGATTTCTCTGAACTAGGTCCTTACATCTGAGACATATCAGGGAGAGCCTTTTCCTCTTTATGATTAATATAGCAAGACTTCGAAAGCTACTTGCATCCATCAGCCTTTCAGTCCTCAGGGATTGGTTTATAAAAATTAATTCCCTAACCTTATCAAGAAACAATGCAGTATACTGTAAAATATTCAGTAAAATCAGCAATGCTGTGGACAAAGGAGGAAACCATCTAGCAAGGGGCAGGAAAGTCAGCACAGAAAACCCCTAAGAAGAAACTGTTTAAGAATCAGCTGTGACAGTAGTATAAAGTCTGTGTGCAAAACTATTATCTACTAGTTCATTTCAGAAAAGAAAAATTCTTCTAAGAATTGAGCATGCTCATTGTGGAAGAAGAATTAGAATATTATTGACATTTTAAAATCTATCCTAGATAATTGATATAATTTTGTTCATCTAGATTAGATAGAAAATCTGCATATTTTTGAGAAAGATCAAAGTCCTGCAACTAAAAACCCACTCAAATGAAAAGTAAGGAAGAAGAAAGGAGTTTTTCTGATTGGAAAACCAATGTATTTTGTACAAGAAAATCTTGAGGTTATATAATCACCTGCCAACACTGTAAATGCCTACTAATGAAGTCATGCAGTAACATTTCATTTTGCTCCCAGAGGGGAAAAAAGCAGAAGAATCTTTTAATTGGAAATGACTTAGCTTGCTAGAGTTATCACAGTGCACACATATTAACTCAGCTGCCTTGTCTCAGTGCAATAGATTGAGACAAATGGCAAATCACAGCATGTCAATATGGAAAAGTTTGCTTAAAATGCTGTTTGTTGCATTAAAAAGAACCCATAAAATACAGATATGTACTACTCTTTATAGTAGTATTTTAGAGTATGGAGATAACTATTATATTCCTTAGCACATTCTGAAAGAAGAGGTACTTCAGGAGCAGAAAACAAACCTCTAATTTTCAAGTGTTTAATCTTGCAGTGTAACTCCGTATATGCAGTCTTTGTATCCAATTTCCTAAGGGTTTTTTTTTTCATGATGAAAGAACCCACAGAATTTTGGTGTACAAATGTAACAAACTCCCAAACCAGGAGCTACGCTTAGGATTTAAATGTCAATGTTTCTGCACAGCTGGAACTATGAGACTAACTACACCAACAGGAAAGATGGATGGCCTGCTGTTATCCTAGAAGGCTGGCCTTTAAGTATTTTGCTGAAGCTCAGGTCTTCAGCTTGATTTTACTCCAGACTATAATCTCAAAGAAAATTTGATAAGGAAACCTCTGGCCTTCTCTGTTCACTCTTCCTCACACAGTGGCTCCAATTCCCCCAGTCTGTAACATGACACACATTTAGTTAGCCTTCCAAAGCATTAACAACTGTTCTTTCCAGTAAAAGACATAAGTGTCAATTTCAAAGAAAATATGCTGCTCAAGAAAACACTCCAGTTTAAGAAGTAGCTCCATCTGAATCAAAGTACACACAGAACAAAACTGCAGAAAACTGTACAAACCCTCCATAGAACGCAAACATCCAGTCTCTTGCAGAAGCCGTTTTATCATAGTAGCAAAAAAAAATGGAAAACAAATTATTTATTCTGATAGAACCCTGTGTAGAATAGAACATGTTTTTGGAGACCTGAAAAAAAGACTGTAGTGGATGCTGGCTGGATGCCAGGCACCCACCAAAGCATCTCTCTCACTCCCCTCTACAAATGGACAGGGGAGAGAAAATATAATGAAGTGTTCATGAGTTGAGATAAGGAATAGGAGAGATCACTCAGCAAATAACATCATAGGCAAAGTGGACTCAAATTGGGGATATTAATAGAAATCATTACTAACAAAATCAGGATAGCAAGAAGTAAAATAAATCTTAAAAACACCTTCCCTGCACCCCTCCCTCCTTCCCAGCTCTCCCTCCTCCCCCAGCAGCGCAGGGAGACAGGGAATGGGGGTTACGGTCAGTTCAGCACCTGTGGCTTCTTCCACTGCTCAGGGAGAGGAGTCCTTCCCCTGCTGCACTATGGGGTCTCTCCAAGGGGAGACAGTTCTCCATGAACTTCTCCAGTGTGAGCCCATCCCACGGACAAGAGTCCTCCACAAACTGCTGCAGCATGGGTCACTCTTCCATGGGGTGCAGTCCTTCAAGGAGAGGCTGCTCCAGCATGGGTTCCCCACAGGATCATAAGCCCTACCAAGAAACCTGCTCCTGCATGGGCATCTCTCTCCACGGGTCTGCAGGTCCCTGCCAGGATCCAGCTCCAGCACAGGTTTCCCAGGGGTTCACAGACCTCTTTCAGGCATCCACCTGCTCTGGCTTGGGTCTCTTCCACAGGCTGCAGGTGGATCTCTGCATCCTCATGGACCTCCATGGGCTGCAGGGGGACAGCTGCTTCACCAGGGTCTTCACCATGGGCTGCAGGGGAATGTCAGCTCCAGCACTTGGAGCACCTCCTCCCCCTCCTTCTCCACTGATCTTGGTGTCTGTACAGTTGTTCCTCTCACATAGTCTCATCCTGCTCTTCTCTGGCCACAATTACACCTGCACAATAACTTTTTTTTCCCCTTCTTAACAGATTACAGAGGTGCTCCTATTATCCCTGCTTGGTTCGGCCCTGGCCAGCAGCAGGTCCATCCTGGAGCCAGGCTCTGCTGGACATAAAAGAAGCTTCTGGCAACTTCTCACAGAATTCCCCCTGTAGGCCCCCGCTCCCAAGGCCACACAAGCCCAATACACCTGTGAAATCATAAGAAGTGGATGACAGCCTCTCCACACAGAGCTGAAAAGAGGCTGGGATATTAAACAAATCTTTGAGCTGTAGAAACCAGAAGCTATGGTAGGCAAGTTCTTTGTGTCACATTGACGTATATTTGTGTCATCTCAGTGTTATTCAAGGAAACTCCCAACACCTGATGTTCCCAGAATTCCATTCACTGCAGTCCTGTGATGATTTCTCACAAAAAATAGTGAAAGGCAAATTTCACATGGCAATGAGTTCTTCATAAATGACTTCAGGGATAGAAAATCTGAAAGCCTCATGTAAGAATTCCTCCAGGAAAAAAAATAAGGGTAAAAAATATATAATATTAACAGCTAAGTTTGAAGCAAGTGAGTGTGGCCTTTATGGTCAGTTGAGAGAGATCTGGCACTTCCAGATGGTCATTCATGTAATTCTAAATAAATCTGCTATTCTCCTTTATCACCCTCTGGAAATGCCTGTTTCTTTTCACCAACTCTGAAATTAAGCTTGATGCATTCTCCTAAATCTTAGAAAAAGAATATCCAAGTAGCTCAAATCAGGCAAGATCCCCCTAGATATAAAAAAGATCTATAATCTCAGGTTAAATACAAAACATTATTACTTTTTAACCAATGCTTGCTTTTTCTAAATTATTAGACTCAGGAACGTAGTGAATAGTAACTTACATGCCATTTTCCTCCAGAATATAGATCTTATTTCACAATATTCTAAAAAAGATTTTTGTCTATTAATAAAAAAACCCTGTTTGCCTGATTTCCGAAATCACAGGTTCCATGTTTATACCTCATACCTAAAGTCTGAAGAATACATCCTACCAAACCATAAGAGTTTAGAGGCAGACCAAATTACTAAATGCTGCATAAATCATTCTCTCAACACTTTTTTAATAGAAAATATTTATGTAGCAATTAATGGCATTAAGATTTTTATTTGTAATAACTGTCCAGCCAATACCAAGTAACTCAACTGGAAATAAGAGGATAAATCACAGTGCCCCAAATCTCAACATCAATCAATAAGTGACCAAAGTAGAAGCTGTCCCTAGCACACTGTTGGAACGCTGGGCACAGGTGCCCACCCTATGATGTTTCTAAGCACAGGGTACAATGAGCTCTGGAGAGAGTGTCACAGGTGTGGATGATACGGCACCCTTATGAAAATATTTCAAACAAACCAGGACAACAGGCACTATATCTATCATTGGCAAGTATACACAGCAGTTGCTACAGCTAGAAAGGTCCAGAATCCATCTCAGTGCACTGGGGTAAAAGCAAAAAAAAAAAGCAAAGCAATCTCTGTTACAGCAGGGCCTGGGCACCATGATGAAGCAACATCAGCAACCACAGCAGTAGGAACTATGCTGTAGTAGAACCCATAAGCATGCAGATAAGCTCAAAGAATGAGCAGTCAATTCGCTCAACACCAGCACAGCAAAAGACACATCAAGGTTAACAACATTTCTTAAATACACAGAATAAATTAAGTCTAAATTCTAACCGAAAGCGAGAGAGAGAGTTGACAGGAAGATAAAAACCCTGCTCAGGTAATCAAAGATACAGATAAGTTGTCACACACTGTATTACTATTGTAACAAGACAAAAAGGTCCCCATAAAGAAGTTCATAACACTAAAATTACAGTGTAGACAAAATATTTAATAAATTTACTTTGTTAGAGAAAATAGACCTTTAAATTAATTTCAGCTTTAGTCTCTGATTAACAACAGGATGACTCACACTTAAAAATACAAGTCAACTACAGAGCTAGAGAAAGTCCAACATTTTGAGTGGGTACATTATAATAAAGGTTAGTAGAATTGCTTTATATGAAGAATATTTTTCCTAGGAACAAACACAGTTTTTCAGTTACTCCAATTTTAGACTGGAATTAGACTGGAATTGTCCAAATTAAATTTCCCAGGGAATATTTTATTTTACATCTTGGAAACACTTGTTTGTGAAAATACGTTTTATCACATTTAAAAAATTACTATGGCTTTGTCTTTGAGAGCAATCATTTATATCCTACAAAAATCCACTCTCAAGCTGAATTAAATTGCAGTTATCATAGTATCATAGAATGGCTTGGGTTGAAAGGGATCTTAAAGATCACCTAGCTCCAAACCCACTGCCATGGACACCTCCCAGTAGACCAGGTTGCTCAGAGCCCCATCCAACCTGGCCTTGAACACTTCCAGGGATGGCACAGCCATAGGTTCTCTGGGCAACCTGTTCCAGTGCCTCACCAACCTCACAGTGAAGATTAAATTTAAACTCCCTCTCTCCATACTTCCATATTCTAATCATAGAATCACAGAATACACTGACTTGGAAGGAACCCATCAGGATCATTGAGTACAACTCCTGGCCCTGCACAGGACACCCCAAGAGTCACACCATGAGCCTGAGAGCATTGTCCAAGTGCTTCTTGAACTCTGTCAGGATGGTGCTGTGACCACTGCCCTGGGGAACCTATTCCAGTGCACAAACCTCTGGGTGAAAAACTTTTCCTGATATCCAAACTAAATGTCCCCTGACTCAGCTTCATGCTGTTTCCTTGAGTCCTGTCACTGAACATCAGAGAGGACATTAGTGCCTGCCCCCTTCCTTCCCCTTGTGAGGATATTGAAGACCACAGTGACGTCTTCCCTCAGTCTCCACCATCCTCTCATCACAACTCTCGTATGTTCTACAAACATTTCTACATACTAAAAAAATCGTCCACTTTCTGACTTTACTGGGGCATTAAATTCATAAAAAGATGTGTACTGCCTATCTCTGTTGGGGAGGAGGGAGGGAGAAAGGGAAAGACTTACCCTTAATTCTTATAAAAACCTGAATTATGTTCTTATCATTTTTTCCTACGGATATTTAAAGTTGTATACTCTACTGAATGTTCAATAATCCTTCATTTTCCAAAGATTCAAATTTAAATCTTCTTCAATATGATATCTATAACCATCCCCATCCTCCACAATGATAATTTTTAATATTATTCTATAAAGTGAAGAATCTTGGGACTCACTCGGAAGTAGTCACTGCAGGCTGCCAGGACTGCTTTATGTGCATGGAATTTCTGCTCTTCAGCAATAAGGGTAATATCACAAAGTATGCCATCACTTCTTTGTTGGTTCAGAGCTGCCAGGACAGCATCGTTATGGGAGCTGGACTGACAAAGCCTCTGACCTGTCAGCATTTCCTGAACACTGAAAGGGGAAAGGGGAAAGATTCTGTCAAAAAAAAATGTAAGAAACAAGCACATTCTGTCAGAAATATAGAACAACTTTTTCTAAAACAAGATAGTTTGATAATTCTTGGAAAGCAAAAATGTCATGAACCCTGTCAGGCAAAAGTGTTTACACAGCATCAACAACAGAAGAAAAGCTCAATATAACAAAGCATTATGAAACCTGATTATATACTCAAATTTAAAAACCTCAATGGTTCTGATTTTTCATTTCCTGTACCAGAAGTCAGCTGAACTCACAGGACTAATTCAGAATCATTTTAGGATTAAATGAGAAGAATAAAGGGCTTAGGTCAATGGACCACCAGAAAACTTTTAAGTGGTTCAAACTGAAGAACCTGTAGAAAGAAGGGTGTATGTATGTATGCAAGGAGTTCTACTAAAAAGAATGAAGCCTTGTGGTCTCAGGTGGCCTGTTTAAGTCTGATGCTGAGTTACTGAATGTTCTCAGACCACTTCAGGATATTCATATTTATGAAGTGTTGTGGTGTTTTTTCAATTTTCTGTTTTGTGTTGGGGGTAGGGAGAGGATGTTTGCTTGGTTTTAAAATGCCAAGGCCTTCTCCACCTCTGAATATCTCCATGTATGAATATAAGATTTGCATATAATCCAGTCTGTCTGATTGCAGCTTTCTTTTTCTGTAGCAGAAGGAAGAGACAATATAACTGTTGATGCAAATGGAAACAAATCAAAACATATCAGCAAATCCTCTTTGATACAAAACAATGCAATTGATTTGAACTCTGTGAGACCACCAATTTATATTGCCAGAGAATCCATATTTGTGTTTATAGAAGGTGAGTTTACAGAGTCATCTCAGTGTAAATCAAAGGCAAGATTTTTTTTTTTTAAGGGGTGAATAACCCATCATCTTTCCAGTACAATCATGTAATTCACTGCATACACATACTATACAGCAGCTGTGTGGCTGCTATATTCTCCTTTCTCTGCCTATCCTACTCCTGCACCTTGGGTACCTGTAAACTACTGCAGACCTGCCTTGCAGACTGTTTGCTCTAATCTAACCTACTCTTTTAGAAAGACAACAACTAAAACATTACTTCTAGAAGAAGGCTGGCTGAAGAGGAATAACACAGAAATAGCATGTATCTGAATTCTACTCCCTCTCTGATAGTTTAGGTTTCACATATGGACATGGCCTAAATACATTTCAAAATGACTCATTCAAATTATTCTTTTTTCTTCAGCTGTTCTGTCTGTGGAACCCAACTGATATGCTAAATGACAGTTATCAAGAAATCTAACTTGCTAAAATACAAGGGAATTATTTTTAACTGTTATTTCTCTTCTGTAATTTCTATAGCAAAGTGACTAAATCAAACTAGTGCAAGTATAATACATTAATGACACTCAGAGATGCTTCTCTTTACTTCTGTTTTTGTCAGCCTCTCTCCCAGTGTTGTAAACCAAGACCTTCATTCCTCTTGCTTTTTCACCATCATCCACACATCTGGGATTTTAAACTGCATTCTATCATAATCCATTTTTCAATTCATTGACCAAAGTGAAGAATCAATTGCCTGTAACCCTTGTGCCAGCAACATAGGAAGCATGCATACACATGAAAAGCAATTTAACTGGAATTTATGAATGAAAATACATAGAATAATTAAAACATAACATGACTGATTACTTGTAGTGATAGTGTCAGTTGATTCCATATTCAATAGCTATAAAAGCAAGCAAGTCCTGATTCTCTTCTGCTGCAGAAGCATGGCAGAGAAGGGGGAACGGAACTGGAATGCTAAGGTGTCCCAGTCATATCAGGGAGTTTTCTGAGCTCCGAGATCAGAGTGTTAACTACTCTGTAAAGCAGAACTACCAGCATATCACACTACTGCCAAGTTCTGCAGAAAACCAATTCAGTTAATAAATTCTGCAGAGCATTCTGTCTGAAAGAACTGTGTTCTGCTCCCAGAAAGTAATTAAATTATAAATGACAAATTCTCTATTGCAACAATGGGTGATACAAACAAATGAGAAAGACTACACTGGAAAAGAGAGAGAAGGGAAGGCAGAAAGATGAATTTGGAGAGAATTCTTGGAAGACATTTCATATAACTGGAAAAGCTATATGTCCTGAACAGTGGAGCACTACACAGACCCAAAATTATCACCAGCCACCAGTTCAGATGCATAAATGTAAAATGCCAGTTGCTTCCACAATCAAAAATTCCAAGCATAGACTAAGGCATAAACAAGATAATGTATGAAGAGACCATGGGACTCCAATCAATCCCAGGCACAATTTTCTTTGCTAGAGATAAGTGGCAACAAGAAGGTAATATTTTGCAGATTATAACATGGATATGTATTTAATAATGTGAATTCCTATCTAATGAACAAAATTATTAGTTTTACTCTTTTCTACTTTCTTAACTGAATCTTTGGTAAATATCATCCTAAGTGTTAACAACTTCCTACACACTACCAAGTACTATACCTCAGGCACCTCTCGGATGGCATCCTTCAGTTTTGGTCTTCTGAATATCAAAGCTTATAATCCTGTAGGGAAAGCTGCAAGCGTTCCAGCTAGAAAAAGAGAACAGAGAGGAACATTAAAATTCAAAGCATACACAGCCTCAGCCTTAAAGATCAATACTTTCAGGATGTGCAATTCAAAAGCAACTTTCATTGGCTAGATTTGAGTACAGTCTGAAGGTGGCCTTTCCTCTAGTCTTTTCTAGAGATTCACAGCTTGCCGTCTCAATGTCCTGTACCTACCGCCCTTGAGGAATGCTTTCCACAAACTCAGGAACACATATTGTTTCAGAAAACATGAAGAGTGGTGAGGAGGGAAGTAACTGTACCAAAAATCCTTCAATATGAAGAGTAAGCCAAAGGCATGTATTATTGTTTGTTTACTTCCCTGAATAACATACAGTTTTTATGTTTAATGATCCTAAGGTTCTTTTCCAACCTAAATGATTCTATGATGCTATGAACATTCTGGCAAATATAAACAGTACAGTACAATCATTTTTACAAACACAATGGCTTCTTTTTTTAAAGGCAAAATATTAAAGTGACCATATAAATAAACACAGAACAACTGAAGTGTCCAAAGACCTAAGTTATTGAAAATGGGGTTTTGTAGCAAATTTTTAAATGGTGTAGCATCCAGCACAGCTGACAAAACATTTCAACTTTACATATGAAGTATAAAAAGTAGATTTTAATAGAATAGTCAAAAAAGAAAAGTACACTACTTTGGCTGCTTATTTATACCATATGTGGATAATTTAATGTAAGTCAGTGACAATAAAGTAATAAAATTCAGCAAAATTTGAAGAATGGAAAGATTTCCGTATTTTTCTCCCTTTTCCAAAATGTCCGCAATTCTGAGCAAAGGGGTGAGGTCATAGAGAATGTATGCTGATGATTCAGCTGGATACTGAGCAAATGCATATGCAGTGCTTTCCAATGCTCGTTTCAGAACATTTCACTCTCACCATCAACCATCACCATTCTAGTTCTACTAAGACAATTCACCTTATCCTTCAAGAGACAGAAAAACACCACATATTAAGTGAGTGCTGTCGACTAATGACACAAACATTTCTGATCAATGTACCTGCTCTTGTATACACCCATACATCAATACTGATGGCTGCCCTTAGGAAATCCTACACCATCCAGAGACTGGTAGAGAACAAAATCAACTTTCTCTGAACTTTGAAGTCCAAACTCTCTGGCCCACACGCAGGAAAAAAAACCTCAAACTACAAGCAGCATGGAGGGCAAACAGAGGAAGGACGAAGACCTGCAGGGAAAAAGCATTCCTTCTCCAATAATTAAGGCATATGCATCAAAGAATTAACAAAACATTCAAAGAGTCCCATACTGCATTCAGTGTTTTTACCCTAACAAAGCAACCTGCCCTAAACTTTGGCACTCCTCCTTTCTCTTCCAAAGCTCTAGCACTGCATGCCTCACTTAAATGTACACCATGTATACAAGAGTACAGCGTGGAAATCATTTAATCAATACTACACTGATTTTGTTGAGCCACATAGAGTTAAGGCAGCTCAAAATTTTTAAGAACTGGAAATTCGAAAGCATTATTTATCCTTATGGAAAAAAAAAATTAAGGAGGCACTTCCACCTGTGTGGATACGCTGTGCTGGAACAGCTCTAAAATCATTCGAACCAACAGTTTATTTCTATTTCAGACAGCTAGATAGATCTCTATTATATAAACTGTGATTGGTACCTAAGGAAACTCTTTGCATTAGAATGTTTAAGACATACTATTGTCTTTCAATTTAACTACTATAAGTAATCAAATCAGTTTAAAAGATTAGTTTATAAATTTAAGGATAAGACTTTTGGTTTAAATGGAAAACTTTAAATCCGCTTAAATCCTTCTGTTATAGTGAAATACTCCTTTATGTGGAAATTAACAGGGAAAAATAGGCCAGACAGAAAATGCCCATTACATGCTAGGTCTGAGATACACGCGAAAATTGCCAAAAAAATGTTTTTAAACTCACATTCAATCTACTTTATACTGAAAATAACTTAAATGTCCCAAAATTCACTGTTTCCTCCCCCCTGAAGTAACAAGCTTTTTTTTTCTAGTTCACATGTCTGATTTGACAGAGTTGCCTAAACCGTCATCCAGGTCATCACGGAACTTACCCTGTTGCATAAACAGGCTCTGTATTTTATACTGGGTACCTAAGAAACATTTTTTCCACTCTAATTATGCTTGCTTTGTCTTGCAAACTAGTAAAAAATTTATGTTCATAATGGAAATGACAGTCTATTAATAATGCCTGAAAACAGGCAGGTTTTCTACATAATTCAAGCTTATATAAAATAATTACCACCTTGGTGGTTTCATCAATAATTTTACCATTTGCTCTGTATAAATAAGAACTGAGTTACAATCAACTTCAGTGTGAACTCACTTACAAAACATGACATAAGCATTATTTTTGTTAGGTCAAAAATGAAACTATTTAAAAATCCTGATTTTAAATGTGTTCTTAATACAAAAATAAAAGAGCATTTGAAAAAAAAGCTTGCGCTCTCTTCTTGACTAAGGGAATTACTTCTTAGGCAGATAGTTACTAAACTATCCCACTCCCCTCCCCTGAGCCCCACCTAGGTTTAGGGGAAAGCAAGGGTTCTATTACCTATGTAGAAGTCAGAAAAACCCCAACTGACTGCCTCCATGGTTCCAGGTATGGCCAAGATCAGAACTCCTTTAAAAGACAGGGTGGAAAATTACAGAGCAGTTGGTGCCTTTTATCCCACATAAAGAAAATAGTTTAACTGTGGAAAGCTGCAACACAAAATTCGAGCTAAATATCTTTCAAACAATTCACTGAGATCCAGGCAGCCAACATACATAAATCTTCACTGCAGCCAGATGCAATCTCTGCTCTTGTGATGATCCACATTTGGAGGGAGGTAGAAGAGCCAGCTTCCAAAAACCCTTGGGGATGTCTTCAAGCAGCCACTCCTTCGCTCCTCACAACAGCCCCTGCTTCAGAGCCACTTACAGAGTGACAGGAGACTGACTTGCCTCTCTGGGAAGATCCCTGGCACTCATCTCTTAATAAAGGAGGCAGTGAGACTTCGGGAACTGCGGAGTCCTTTACACTGGTACCACTTAAGGCAGCTTTCACCTAGTTCATCACAAATAGACTTGCTGATCTTCTGTTTACCACTAAATTTCACAGAATGGCACTGCATTAGTTAAGTATTTCTCTGCCTTTAAAGTCCTCTAGTGTGTGAAAGGCCCTCTAACTTCTCCTTTAATTTTTCACTTTGAATTGGGAAAGCCACTCATTTATCCATTACCACATTACTTAAAACAATACTGCTTATCAAAGACATATTTCAGCTAATTAATTTTAACTCACTCAAACCACATAGCCAAACCCTGAGTGTTTAAGTAGATTTTAAACTCATTCCACGTAGGTAGCTTTTACTTACATTCCTAAACTTCGTTTCACTTGTCAGTAACCATAAAAAGGTGTTGATTCATAAAACGTTACATTAAATGTGGGGGTTTTTTTCATTTCTCTGGGTACAGATAATGTATCTGTTCAGATAGCAATATTTCATTTAGATATATTTCTTAACATTCTTAATTATGACTGTTGTTATGTTGGAAAACAGTAACTCAATATTGCTTACATTAAATTTGCCATGTGCCAAACTCGCTTACAGAGAAATTTATTAAAATTCACATGCTCAAGAACTGGTTAAAAAGACTAAAAATACTGAATATATAAATAATTTTAAAGATATTTTGCCTTTTCATGTAGTTATCTTTAATCAGTTATCTTCTTTCCCTCAAGTCACTCCTTTTCTAAGTGTGTATATTAAATATTGAAAAACACTTCCACTTAAACCCACACCACTTCAAGTCAGATGCATGGACAAACTGAAGGGATCATGAGCTCCTTCCTGCAAAAAAGTAAAATTTGGAACCAACTGGATAAGTCATGAAGATAAAGCATTTGTACACAGTGAAATGGTATTTTCACTTTGACAGCTCCAAATATCTGGTTTCAATTTGGCCTTTTTTAAAAAAGAAAATGCAACATTTAAAAGCTAACAGAAGAACACTATATTCATTTCACTCCAGAATGGCATCATAGCACATCCTGACGGAGGCTGTCATGGATACAGAACCAGACCATTAAGATTAACCCATGGCAATTTTCTGTTCTGGCTTACATCCTTATTCACAGGAGCTTCTGCTTTTGCCTGTGGTTTTAGTAAGTCAGAATAAATCATCCTTTCAAGCCGTACTTCACCTTCTCTCAAAGTAAGGGTGTCTTCAGAAACAAAAATACGAGTTTACTATTCACAGAAAATAAAGGACATGATCTTCTATTTTTTTTAAATCACATCTCTGCCAAATTAATTTGTCGAAAGGAAAACACCTGGAAACAGCTTTAAAGTTTGACTGCAAACCTGCCCTTCTGAGTATACTAGCACACTTTTATGCCTGGGAGACACTACTTTTTCCCTTTTTCATTGAGATCTTTGAGAATTGGAATATTTTTCTCACTCCATAAAAAATGTTCAAGAATGTCAAGTGTGAGAAAAACTCTGCCACTGCCCAATGTTGTCAGTGAAACCATCACTCAGCTCAAACACAAGTTGCTCAACTAATTTAGTGCCTCAATACAGTGACTTTCAAGAAAAAGCATTCATAGTACTGAAAAAACCCCTTAGACTTAATGTAAATTACAATATTAAGGGAATAAAAAAACTGAAAATCTGGATTTGTTTGGGAAAACAGAAGTCAGTAAAAACACCTCAAGAAAAAATTCAGCAAAATAAATATAGAATAAAACCACAAAAAATTCAAACTTTTATAGTCTTCTGATTAATTACAAACTATTTTCTTGTGAGACTGGAAAGATCATTGCTATCTTCAGGCCATCAGCTATCGTCAATTAGAATAATGAGGTTTATTTTCTATTACTACCAAATTGCTATCTGACTTCACAGAATAATTAAGATCTTAAACCACAAAAAATATAAAATGAAATCACAGGGGTAAAGGCTGTACGAGTAGAACAACATCTTTATGTCTTTATATCTTCTTTGTGGCATTATATCTTCTACATATCTCAATACATCAGTATTCTGGACATTTTTTCTGAATACACATTCACATAAAATAAAAAGCAAGGTTCATGGTCATCTGTGTAACTTATGGCATATTTTACCTAAACTACCACCTGAGAAAGAGCTTGTTGCATTCCAGTGATAAAAACATATAGAATCATGTAACTCTACTGGAAACTACACAGGTGAAGTTTGATGACTTTGAAGACGAGGTTTGCTTCCAGGCTGTGTGCACACAGTTTCACATATTTCATTTGAGAAAAGATAACAGTTTTATACAACTGTAGTAACATATCTTTGTGCACTATCATCTTAGCTTTTCAGAGCACTAATTGTTGCTATCATTTAAGCTATGATACTAATTACTCACCTGCTGAAAGGAGCAGGATGTAACTTGCAGCTGATCCATTTTTCGTAGTTGGGAGAACAATATTACAACTTGACCCTGATCTCATTGAAGAAATCTCAGCTCATGGCAGGGGACCAGACTAGATGACCTTCAAGGGTCTCTTCCAATCCAAACTATTCTATTTTTCTATAAACTTATTTTCTCATCTTTCTGAAAGTTAGGCAACAAACATGCTTTTACATTTATATTTACATAGGCTTAACAATTATTCTCAAAATGAAGTATCTAATCCATACATTGAGTTCACGGTCATTATAAGGGACAAGTCAAAAGCTATCTGGTATTTCAGCTTTAAGGCATTCTGCTGCTGGCATGAACCAAAATCTTCAGTTACTTTGCAAAACTATGCTTTCAAGATTTTTCCTGTAGACTTCACGAAACAAAAATAAAATATAAGGTGATTTGAGTATCTTGTAACTGAGTGTTCTTTTGGAATTTGATTCGCATTTTCATTTGATAAAAAAAGCAACAAGAACACCCTGTTCTTCAAATCCAAGCTTTTTTTTTCCTAGAAAATTTGTCATGATTTTTTCAAAATCATAGAATGGTTTGGGTTGGAAGAGACCTTAAAAATTATCTAGGTGCCAACCACCTGCCAGGGACAGGGTTGTCACTCACTAGATCAGGTTGCTCAGGGCCCCATCCAACTTGGCCTTGAACACTTCCACAGATGGGGCATCCACAACATCCCTGGGCAACCTGCTCCAGTGCTTCATCACCCTCTGAGTAAAGAATTTCTTCCTAAAATCTAAACTAAGCCCGCTGTCTTTTAGTTTAAAACCTATTCCAGTGAACAAGTATCTATATATTTCAATAAAATCATGGAGAGTTCATACATCTCTACAGGACCTGCAAGAGCACTCCAACTTTCTCCGTGAAATAGCATTCATGATGTTAAAAGTAAAAGGCTGTGACTACCAGCAGTTAAGTAAACATGTACCTTCTAAGAACGGCCTTCAGTAGCCACAGGGTGGCAGAACTATACTTCAATATAACCTGTACCTCCAGGACAGTGACAGTATTTCAAAGAGTGGATTTTTTCTTACAGCATAATTACAATAACATAAAATATATGCTCTGTGTCCAATGGGTGCTTTCAATTTCAGGAATCAGAGGAAAAAAAAATGTCTGTACCTAACAGTACAGCTACACAGCAATTCTATAAACATCAAAACACTGCAACAGGTTTCTGACCTCCATGTTTCTATTTTGACAAAACATTCAACTCATAGAGTAACTGATTATTAAAATCACTATCAATTTTACCCCAGAATTCAAAGAATCATAGAATGGATTGGGTTAAAAGGGCCCTTAAAGATCATCTAGTTCCAGCCCCCATCCCATGGGCAGGGTCCATTAGACCAGGCTGGTCAAAGTCCCATCCAACTTGGCCTTGAACGCTTCCAGGAATGGGGCATCCATAGCTTCTCTGGGCAACCTGTTCCAGTACCTCTCTGTCCTCCAAATAAAGGATTACTTCCTGACATCTCACCTAAACCCTGTAAAACCATTCCCCTTGTCCTATCATTACCTGCCCATGTAAGTCAGTCTCCGTCCTTTCTATAAGGCCCCTTTAAGTGCTGGATGGCCACTGTGAGGCCGGGCTCCAAGTTATTCTCCAGGCTGAACAATCCCAACTGTCTCAGCCTGTCTCTGCGGGAAAGGTGCTACAGCCCTTTGACCATCTTTGCGATCCTTCTCTGGACCCTTTCTAACAAGTCACCATTCCTTGTGTTGAGGACCCCAGAACTAAACACATTATTGGCTTATGGACTATTCCTCCACTCTTCAGTGTAAGAGAACAAAGATAGTTGCAAACACCTTTCTGTTAAGAGAAACAGGCATTAAAAGATTTCTGACAGCTTTAAGCAAATTGGACAGAGTGTCATTCGTCTTGATGACGAAACACATTTTGATGAGGCCAAGAGGGAGATGACAAGTGGGAAATAAGTAGGAAGAGGAAACAAAAACAATATGGAGGAAGCTGGTGATAAAGCCCAGCTACAGTTATTTCTTGGGTTTCCTCTTTTGCAGAGGGGAAGGGGAAACAGTGGAATAGTACACAATCTAAAAATCAGATGAGTATCTGGGAAAACAGATCAGAGAGCATGCATTTTTCTACAGTGCAATCACAGGAAGAGAAGCCAGAGGGCATCAGGAATAATTCTAATTGCTGGACAAGAAGACTGAATGCTCAGGAGCACAGACTGGGAAAACATACAGAAGAAAGACAAAGAGCCAAGGGCAGGGAAGATCCTGGACTAAAATGTGCGTGTGACAAAACCATCAGATTTAGAAGAAAGCAACTAAAATAATCAATGTCTGTTAAAGCCCATTTCATCTAGATTTTAGACTAGAAATCAAGATCACCAAGTTTTGCACCTTTTTTTTGTGGAGAAACAGCTGCAGAACATTTGCTTTCACTTTCTGCTGATTGTGATGGATTATAGTGAATAATTCCTGACAGTTTACTTAGTGATCTTAGGGCTAACGGTTGCATGCTGCTGTTCCATGCAGTCAGTACAGCTGTTCCAGATTTTTTCTTTAGTTTACCTTTTTAAAAGTGTTAGAGGGTTACATGCTCATGAAACTAAGAATGCTAGAAAAGGCAAAAAGCTAAGTTCTCCAATACCTGAACCGAAGTTCCCTACAATCAGCTTACTACAAGAAAAGGCACAGGTATTCCTAATTCCATCATTTCTTTAAACTTGAATGTTTGAACTCCCTTAGGGCCCTTTTTCTACACTTAAATTGCATCAAAACTTCTAAAAGCCTGGCTAACGCCATTCCAGCATAAACTCTTGTATTACAGGGATGCCTGTATTACTATTTAGCTGCAAGGCGCTTCAAGTATAAAAGGAATTTCTACTATGTAGCTTTTCATAATTGACTTAGAAGTTTAAGTAGGAGTGACAGCACTTGAAGTTAGCTAGAGCTCCGAAGTAGATCCACCTAATTTAGACCTTTTCCTTACAACAAACACGGATCAATTGAAACACTTCCTTACTGAAAAGATATATGTGATTTAAACATTAAAGAAATTTAGATTGAAAGAGAAAATCACAACTAATTAGATGACCAGAATAAATAAGACTTACAGACAAATTCTGTTTGTAGGTGAGAAGTAGTGGGAGAGAATGGAGAGGGTTGCCCGTCTCCAAGTTCTATTGCACACTGCAATCACAAAAGCCATAAGCAGTGAAGCCTTCACAGTTATCTCTCCTCTAGCTCTTTACCCTGTTTTACACTGCCTTCTGCAGATCAAAAAAACCACTTGTATTTTAGGAAAGACAGAGTTTCCATCATGTACATATTTTGTTACTGTCAGACCACTATTTCTTATATTCACTGTCTGCAACTTGTTCATATAGTCACTGCTACCTCTATAATCTTAACTAGCCTAGCTAGAGGAGTACACAGATAAGGCTGGTCTGGGATATGCAAAGCAGCACTGAAGATGTCAGATAGATTTTTTTTTTTTTTGCACCCATAGACAAAAAACATCAGGAGCTTTGCTATACACACAAGACTGTACAAACCTTACCTGGATAAAGGAGAAAACTCTTACCACACCACTAGAAGGAAAAATGCACTCAACTCAAGAGGGATATCGGGGCAGATTTACTTAGGGAACTGTGCCCTTCTCCCTGCTCCCTGTGAGCACAGCCTGCTAGACTGTGAGCTTTTGAAGCATTAGGACAGTTGGGAATGGTACAGTTCCTACCAGAGGAATCTGTGGTTCACATATCTGCTGGGAACACAAGGGAAAAACATCAGGACACCTGACCTCTTATGCCAGAAAACAGCTGAATGCCCTGCCCACATTGATGATAGAGTTAGTGGATTCTTTCTCTCCAAGGATTCATCCAGAATCTAGATTTCATACTAGAGTATTTTACTGAAACAGGAGATCTTTTTTCTCTCATTCTTTACTCAACATATGTTCCACTTCTAACACAGACTTTATTCAATGTTCCAGACCAGCTACCTAGAAAATGTTCTGATATTGACCTCTGTCATTAATACCCATTGTCAATCCAACAAATAAAAATTCCTCTCAGAGCAGAAGGGACATACCAGGTAGGGAGGGGAGGTGACAGGAAATACAGTCTGAAAAAACTCAGTGTGAAAATGCATATGATGTATTTGTAGTGGGAGTCATAACTTTGACAACATGTCTTAAGAAACTCAGTTTAAGGAAATACTTCGTACTAAAGTAAAATATTACTCTAATTAAGCTCTATCAAATAGGTTACTAGAGAAACATGAGTTCTTGTTTGAAAACATCAGATTTGAACATGCTCTACTTTCTGCTTTTCAGAGAATCCAGGAATTCATACTTTAAATCCTTTGGGTATATACAGATTTAAAGACAGACTCAGATCCTTTTTTAGGTGAATGTAGCATCAACACTCCTTAGATTATGTAAACAAACAAAAAAAACCCAAAACAAAACCACACACAAAAAACAACAACAACAACAACAACAAAAAACAAACAAAAAAAACAAAAAAAACAAAAAAACCAAAAAAAAAACCAGAACCTAAATTTCAAAAGAAAAGTACAAACTTCTTTTTTAAACAAGTTGCTGTTTAAATTCTCAAGGGCATTGTGAATGTAGGTAGGCACCTATGAAGGACTGCATAAGGCTACACTTAGGTGCTTACTTGCAGAAGTGAAGAATTTAAAACTTGTATATGTTTGATTTTTTTTTTCTAGTGGTTAAATTGACACATTGTTCTTCCCTTTATATACATGCAAACAACTTACAGCTTGTTGAGTCTTTGTTCTGAAGCATCTATCACTACCCAGACATTAAACTGGTAAGCTCAGCAAGTCTCTAGGGTTTGTGAATACTGCCCCTAGCACCAAATATCAGGTGATTCATGGAGACAGACCTACATGCCTAACTGAAGTTGGTGAATTGAATGGCAATCACTAGAATCACACTATATTTGAGAAAGCTAAACAGTGATGAGCAGGAAAAAAAAAAAAAAAAAGAAAAGGCTCTAGGAGCATTTGTTTCCTTGTTTCGAAAATAACATTTATTTTTCAATTTCAAGGGCAACAATTACCTTGTTAAAAACCTCTAAATGCTACAAATAGCTACTTATAATTCAAGTTAAAACACAGTTTCTTCTATAACTTAATGGGCATGAATTAACAGACATGGAATTCCATTAGAAAATGATTTTTGCTGTGAGGATGGCTAAGCATCAGAACAGATTGCCCAGAGAGCTTGTGGATCTTCATTCTTGGAGACATTCAAAACACCTCTGGACACCGTCCTGGAGAATCTGATCTAGCTGGCCCTGCTTAAATTGGGGGGGGGTTGAGTAAATTATGTCAAGAGGTCCTTCCAACCTAGACAATTCTGTGCTTTGTGTGATTTGGCTGAGAAGACTGTGAACGTCTTCTCAGTGCATGCATGCAAGAGCATATTAGTCCCATATGACCTATTTATTCCACATTCCAATCTTCCTGAAGACATTTTATCTCATAAAAGGAAACAGAAGGGGCAAAAGGGGGAAATTCTAACAAAACCATAGCAAATGCACATGCCTCCACATCTCTGTTAGGTGTCCCAGCAGGGCACATTTATGAAGTTCAGTCTTTTCCATTTATTGGAACTGCCTAGAAATCCTTTTAACGCCTGTCTAGAAATAATACCAATCCAAACCAAATGTCCCGTGGCACTAAACACTTCTTTTGTCATAAGCAAGTATTTTTTTCTTTTTTATTTTTTTTTTAGGATAGGAAAACTTGGTAGCAATGCAAGTGCAACTACTGTCTATGTGAAGTTTGCTGATTATTTCACTTGATAAACAAAAATAATACTTTGTAAACAATTCATGCACTCACTTTTTAAAAATTTTTTCCAATTAAACTCAATTAATACTTTAATTCAATTGATAATATACAGAAATGTACTGTTATTTCAGACCCCATAGAGTATCTAAGCCATCTTCCTGGGGATACGAGAAAGATGACACAGGACACACAGGACACCCAGTCCCTTCTGGATTAGTATCTCAAGTGGCATTAGACATTCCTATTCCAGAAAGTAAGTTGAGCCCTGAGTGACTCCTGACAAAGAGCAAAAGAATTTATTTTCTTTAACTAAGTTTCAGTGAGGGTATTTTCAAAATTTTCCAGCAGATGGTCATCAACCAAAAGAAATCCAAGCAATTAAAAGCACCTGGAATAAATTTCCAACAATCACTAAAATTTTTGCTTTTAAATGTAATGCTTCTGAGAGTCAAAAGTTAAGGCAACAAATTAGTATATATCAAAATTGAGTCACACTAAGAGGCCTTCTTGAAAGATAATTCTGCTAACTATGTCTGGGAAAGCCACAGCTCCTAGAGGCTACAGTGAACATCTCTATCTAAACTACACTGCCAGGTAAAGAAGAAAATCAAAACAAAAGGAAACCATGAATTACCAAAGGGACAATAGTGGCCTATTACTGTTACTACCATATCCCAGAATACAATTAAGATTTTCCTGGATATGGTAACAACAAAACTCTACAAGACAGCCCTGAAGAAGTTTTTTCCTCCAAATCTCTTCTTCATGGACGTGTGTAAGGCCAAAATAGTTCCTTCATTCCTAAAAATGTTATTGAAGTACTTGAAGAAGTCAAATCTTTAACTAAAATTGAAAGATCCACAATCTTTTTAGCAGAGCACAGAGTTATCAAGCTTGTATTACAGAGGTTTGGGGTTTTTTTTTTTCACTTCAGTGTTGGCTGGTTTGGGATTTTTTTGGTAGTGGAAAAGAACTTACATCAAAAATACATTTGACTAGATCTTATGCTGTTAATTGCTTTAACTGTGCACTTTATCTACAAGATCTCATATTAGCATTTTTAATTATTTAAAAGACATTAAATATTGCTGGTACCGGCATGATCAGAGATTAGCTTCTTAATAATTACTCGTTTGAGAGTAAAGCATTTGATTCCAGCTGCTATGAACTTTTAAACAAGCAAAAGCAACATTTGTAGACATAAAAGGGACAATCCACTCTGTAAAGGAATTGTGATGAAATTAAACTGCCTATGTCCCACAAAACAATAATATTTTATATTAGACACTTTGCAAAATTTTTTAAAAAGTTTACTTGCTCAGGAGAAATCTGAATTACTGTATTTTACTATATTATTCTGACTTGTATGCTGTATCACAACACTTCCACATTACTCTAGCTACTTTTTCATTAGTTTAGATTCCCAGCCTCTAATCCACATGGAAGCTACCTAGGTTGCTTTTACATTTGGACCATAGCAAATAATAAAATTTAAATATACCACTGTTACTACACCTCTGGAAGAATCAGTGGGACAGCATGATCCCTAAAATCAACTGAATTTCTAAATCAAAATTTGACACAGACTGACTTAGGAAGGAAAATGCCAACTCAGGCTCTAACTCTAGAGAATAGTTTTGTTGCAATCACAGGTAAGCCATGATCAGAAAATAAACACATTTTAATGTGCAAAATAGCCAAAATAAACCAGTCATGATGGTTTCCTTCCCTGCCACCAAATGTACCTCCTGGAACAAAACTGTTCCTGAAGCTCTCACCTCACAAAAAAGAATAAAGTTTATAGGGCTGAAGATTACTGAGAGAAGCTTGAAAACATAATCTAACACCAGGTTTATGACTTCTACTGAGGAGTGTCTGAATTTATGTGATTACTGATGTCTGGGAACTGACTTTTAGACTTTGAATGCTTGGGAATGACAATGCTAAGATTTAAAGCCATTCAATGATAGAACAAGTAGAAGCTATTCATCAATGTCTTGAGCTGGGAACAGAGACACACTGGCCCAAAAACTGCTGACTGGCATAAAGATGGCCTGAAGCACCCACTCATCCCCTCCAGTGGCCAAGCCCAAGGATACTGCAGATACATCCAAGGACTAAGAGGATAATTAAATTGTGTTTGATTTCTCTTTACCAAATGGCACACAAAAGAAGCTGGATTTGAATCAGAGAATTTGCAGGGGACAGACTGCTCCTCACCTTGCCAAGGAGCTGAGCCATTGGATTGTACATGATCCAGCACTCTAAACACACACTCACTCCTTTTCTGTCTTTGGACAGTAAGATGCCTAATGCAGCCAAGAAGTGCAGGATTACTTTGGTCAGGTTTATTAATTCACCTGGCAACACTACAGTCACCCCCATTTAATCAGGAGACAACTGATCTCCAATAAACAAATAAATAGATAAATAAATAAATTCTGAAAGATCTCTCCCCACCTTGAAAGCACTTTAACTTGTAGATCTGACAGTGTTGCCTGTCACTGAGCATATAGAAGCTCTTGCATCACCACTAGGACTGGCTTCACCACTAGCTTGCTCTCAGGCTAATTCTCAGTTATATTTGAAAAACAAATGCAAGTTTTTACCTCTGTATTTATACCAATTTCAAGATAATCAAATAAAGGCTCTTGCCACCCATTTTCAGGGGAAAAAGAGCACAATCTGCACACTAACTACAACTAAAAGCTATTTATGAAATTCCTTCAGTAAGTGCTACTGGCAATACAAAACCTTCTCAAAGATGAATCAAAATCCAATGCAGCAATACTATTAGAACTCAATAGTTTCCCCAATTTATTACCATCTAAGTGTGGTCTTTGCAGTCTATTTCTCACAGAGAAGGAGAATAAAATTTCTAAATCTGGACTGGAATTTACTGACCTGCATTCAACATAGCCCAATGCAGAGACCTGCAGACATAGAAGTAATTTCTCAACACGTTACTCACATGAAACACTACACCACAAATAGTGCTCCTACATGTTTAGCTACTTTGTTCAGAGCTAAGCGCGTATCTCTACACCGCACAGTCAACTTGTATGCCCTAATGACAGTTTATATGGAAGGTTTTGTCTCTTCTGTAAAACATACTTCTTTTCACTACCATCACAGTCACAAACACATCTGAGCTATTAATACCATTTCCCCACCTGCTTGGTTCCAGTGGAACCCTACAACCAAGAGATTCTCCATGAAGACCATAAGATTGCTGAAGACACATTTCCACTCCACACAGGGAATAACTAAGAAAAAGGTACAGCCTTAGCCACGATTTTTATTACCATTTCATCAGCTCCATTTCTAGTCTGAGTCTAGTCTATCTTTTAAGGCTAGAGATTCTTTGGTACATTGCTGTGGTTGCATGAAAACCACTAAAAAAGTTGCAAAAAAGTCAGTATGAGTTATCAGATACTAAGATACTTGGACATTACTCAATCACAAAAACCATGTGTCAGTATAAAATAAAAATGGAATATTGATTTTGGGGTTTGGTACCATTTAACAACTACTTTAAAAAGCCCCATAAATCCATCCTTCAACTACGTAACTGGAAATGCTCTACTTATCTGATTATTGCTTACCTACCCCTTTATACAGTAATGTTAGACTGAAAAAAATCCCAAGAACACAAAACAATAAGGAAAATAACTTCCTTGTAGTAGGTAATAATCTCATTAAGTACTAAAAGAAGAGCTTTCCTTGTAGGAAAAGGTTTGTTAGGGGATTTTTGAAAGAATTCTTTTCTTTAGTTAACTACAACATTTTAAGTGACTGCAAGATTTCTAACACTCAGAAACAGGTAGGAAATTTTCTTGGAAATACCTTGGGGAGATATAAAAGACTCACATCAGTATTGAATGGAGCTGAAGATTTTCACCCTTCTCTGTGGCTGGAGTTGGTTAAAATCATTTGCCCTTCTCTTCTTTATGTTTTCTAAAGACTGAAAACAGGAGAACATGAAATGTTACTGAAATTTATTCCAGGTTCACAAACAATGTTTTTCAGTATTTGAAAATTACTTACTACTTTTGTTCACAGTCTCTTCTCCCTTTGCAAACCATGAATAACAGCCCATCTTTTATTTGTTTTCAGTTTCTCACAGAACCAGTTTGTTATGACTGCTCTCTCCTACACAAAAGCTGGTCAGGGTTTCCAAACACCCTTCTGTTTATTTATGGCAAGCTGCAGTGTAAACATTTGCTTACTACCAATCAGTGCCAGAAATTGCTAAATAAACCCACTGTTTTAACACCTTTTACCCCTGACTATATGAAAGAAAACTAAGCACTTACAGTCCACATGCCTTTCTCTAGTCTGCATATATTCATTACAGGTCAAAGCAACTTTCTCCTAAGATAGAATGGGTACAAGCTCAGCAGCAGTGCTGGCTTCTATACTTCCTTCTCTTGCCTGACTTGGTTTAAGAGTGTACGAGAGACTTCTGTGGGGTTGTCTTTAATTTTTTGGGGGGAGGCTGGTTTATTTTTCATTTTTTATCCCCAATACCCCTCCATGAACACTGATGCCAGCAAAACACATGAGCAATAAGCTGCAGCAGGAGGACAGAGATCAGGAGTACCTCAAGCCAGTACTGCTGCAGAACATCTTGTGTCAAAACAAGATGCATAAGGTGTCATAAACTCATTAGATGGAATTTTCTGATAAAGTCTGGTTCTTCTGACAGTTTTCAAATGTGTGTAACAGAGATAAACAGATGGAAAATAATCTTAGTTGACAACAGATAGAGGGGCTTTTTTTTCCCTTCATATAGAAGGTTCTGAATTTACAGTTCAAGGTTTTCTTCAACCACTCCTTAGCACTCCTTAGCCTGAAAAACTATTTTTTCTTTACTTGGAGAAAAACTGCTGTTTCAAGGAAAAATTCCTAAAATTAAGATGTTAAATAATTTTTAATCTGTGACTTTAATTAGGAGCAGATGTTGAATTAGAAAAAGAACAGGCAAGTGTTTAGACTTCTGTGCCTTCTTCAAGTCTAAGCAAAAGAAACACTTCTGTTCACGCTTCCCCACTCCCCCCCTCCCCACAGACTATACCAACTAGCCCAGAGGAAAAAAACAAACCAACAGCAACAATAAGACTAAAAAAAACCTCAAACAAACAAAACCCCACCATTCTATCGTATATCTTTACATCACTGTAGCTATACTACCACGTTTTTTCTTTTCCTTCTCTTTTTAGGTGTTCGGGGCTTGATCTGGTTTGTTTAAGGCTCTTTGGTGATCACACAGTAATCCCCCTCACTACCTGGGCCAAAGGATAAATACATTAGGAACTAAAGACACAGCCTATGAAAATTCACTCCTTGGGTTTCCAACAACAATTTTCGTCACTCACAGTACACAGACCAGTGACAAGAAAAAACGCAGGAACATAATGTGGAACTCACAGAATCAATCCATGCCACTGAAGATGCCTCAGCTCCCCTGACCCTGTATGCCCCATGCTCTGCCACATACTATTGCCTCAGAGTACAGGTGACACTTGTGTTGCCACTGGTGTCGTGGTGTAAACTCATACTGACATCCCACAATAGTGCCTTCAACCAGACAAAATTCAGGCACTTGTTCCACTCCTCCAGCTCTGCAATACATGCAGAGGGAGGTGGAAAGCTGGAGGTATTTATGTCTTAAACTGCCAGAAATTACAATTGACAAGGTTCTGTTACTAGAGCCTTAATTCTCTTCACCTACCCATCAACACCACTAAAAATCAATGCAAGTCCATAGTGCAAGAGTTAGTTCTTATTAGCAAAGACAGTAATTTCAAACAGCCTTTCTAGCAGCTTTCCAGCCTTTAAGGTAGAGTTGCACTCCGGTGGATTTGGAATCCTAGGGAAAAGTGAACAGCTGCAAGAAATATAAACTGCACTAATTTTGTGTATGACTTGTTCTTGTCTGCTGCCACTTGCATCCAAAGATGTGAAGCATGGAATCTGATGACATTGTGAATGATGGATCTGATCAAAAGGTCTTAAAGAAATTGAACAAATCTAATAAAAGGAAAAAAAAAAAAAAAAAGAAAAAGAAAAAAAATGAAATGGCATGATTCAAACTGAATATATAATTGAGGATCCAGTCACACTGGTCCAGGAGAGCTTCCTCCTGTATTAGGTAGCCAGCCCTGGCTATGGAAACATTTTGGAGTTTGACTTGCACTCTAATGCTGAATTCCTCTTTCTGTTTCACCTCCATTCAGTTATCCTCCCTAAGCAAGCAAAGCACATCTAGTTCTTCTATTTACATTTCGACAACACCTACGTTTTTGCAATTCTGTGAGTGTGTTTGGAGGATAGAGCCACATACATGAAATGTAAATGGACAAGACTTCAGTTGAATTGTCACCACTCAATTTCCTACACACTTTCCCTACATGGAAACACAGCAGCTACATTTGTATGCAAAAGTCACCACAGACCACAAGAAACGCCCAGTGTACTTTAATGTAACCTCACCAAGGATAGGAAGCTCAGCACAGCAGGGGGGGATGGCACACTCTCCAGTGCACTCTGCAGTGCTGATGCACTAAGGCCCTGCCAGAAAGGAATTCTGCTCCCTTCCTGTTTGTTTGCCTGAGTTTTCTATGGAAAAGAAAAAGTGAAGAAAAGGAAGTTCAGCTAAGGAATATACCAAACCCACAAAACAGGTATTGTGATCCCCTCAAGAAGACAGCACTTCAGTTCAGCCTTGCTCTCGAGACCTCTATTTCGATCTTCACAGTTCACTAAAGTCAAAGTCCCAGCTCTGTTCTGAAAACATCACCTCAGTTCTTTATTTTTTTTTTTTTGTTTTATTCAACTGAAAGATAGGTCACTGACTGAAAGGGGGCTTTCAAAACTAACAGAGAAAAGGCAAAAACCACAGAAGATGTATACCCTCAAAGGGAGAACCTTCTTTTTATTGCTTTAAAGACATAATTTTAAAATCTGTATTAGATCAGGAAAAAACTACTACTCAAGAGACTCTCTTATAAATGTAGATATTAGGAAAAAAAACATTAATACCAATTTTAGAAAATTTCAAAAATAAACCTGAAAAAATACATTTCACATATCCTGATGACATTTCTTCAACCACAGGTTTTTATCTATTTTGTCTTGACAAGCCAGGTAGAGGCACAGTTTAGCTTACAAAGGGCAGTGGCCCTTTTATTTTATTTAACCTGAAGTGAAACATGATGGAAAATGTTTCAGACATAATAAGGCCATAAGCTTGCTCACATCTTCTTCAAATTTTTTTATTAATCTAAGAAATGCTTCTTACTTAAGCAATCACTTAAAAAAAACAAACAAAACATACAGGACAGAAATTGAGCCTTATCAACACTGCAGAAATGGACCTCAATCACTCTGAGATACAATACCTTCAAAACAAAACCCCCCTGTAGTCCAAACTAGTGATGCTGAGAATTTTTTTCAAGTGGTTTCTTACTGAAGACTAGAATGAAAGGCTATTCTGGAGGCACAAAGGGCTAAAAAATTGAAAGAATTTCAGTCACTGAGGGGAAAAAAACCCACAACCTTAAGATCCATCCTAAACAACCACAGCATTCAGGGAAAACACAACAGTAAATTAGGCTCCAGCATTATGGTATCTATACTGTCAAACACCATCACTATATGTATCATTCCTGCCAGGAAAAACAAAGACAGATGGTAGTAGAAAAAGACACTCCAGAACAACCTTAACCTTCGTGTACTGATGAATCAAAATATTTACAATATTTATCCCCCTACAGAGCTCATTCCCAACAATTAAAGCTCTTCTAAACTGCTGCAGCATATTGCTACAGAAATTTTGGCAGAACAAATTCTTAATTTACATAACTGTTCAGAGTAGTCACCTAACTTAGAGGAAGAAAAATCATGCATTCTCAAGTATTATGGATGTTCTGAAGCCTCTCATTTATTTTACTCATAACTGTTTACATCTTTCATTGCTTTCTCATCACAGGGCAATATCCATCCGGTGATATCAAGGTCGATAGCTTCCAACTGGCATGAGTGTGACTGGAATTTGCATGCCATTCACTACTGGAATGTCACTTTTTGAAACAGCATCTTTCTTGTCTCGAGCCAAAGGAGAGATGTATTTGGAAGATCTAGCAACATATGTAGGTGCATAAAGACCCCTTGGTACTGCCCCAGCTCCCACAAGCTATCTGCCCTGAGTGACTTCACTGTCACTGACAGCATGGAGACAAAAGGTTTCCTAATTCAGGTACCTTGTCTGTGCAAAAATCCTGCCCCAGAAAGGAAGACAAACTCTGCAGGTCCACAGCAAGCCCAGTAACAGACTTCAGTGTTGAATCTTAGCTATGTCCAAATGTTTCCATAGTTAAAAGTGCAATTAAAACACATGTCTGATAAAATCTTGACAAAACATTTTTGTGGAATCTAGAACACAAACTAACACCTGCCCAGAAGCTGCTGCAGCTCCTTTCTGGCCTACATTAGACATTTGTCTTTCTATAAAAGTCAGGCAGATTCGGGGTGGCTGGTCCACATGGGGAACACCCAGAACGGGGAGTTTCAAAGCTCTCCTGGTTTCCCAGTTTAAACTGTCAAACTCCAACATAATTGCTTCTTTTTCTTTTCTTGCAACTACCTCCCAGAGTTGCCTCTAGTCCCTGAAATTTCTTCAGGCTTAGCAGGAATTCTCCTGGAAAAATAGTCTCCTAAGTATGTTTCTTCTCAGTTTGAAGGTTCTAACTGTTCAAAGCCCAAAATTCAGTCAGGGGTAAAACCCACACACAAGACAAAATTTTTAAAAAATGCATTAATTAAACAATTGCTTAAAAGACCCTGTGAAAGGTTTCTACTCTTTACTTATTTTCACTAATCAGAATTTGATAGTAAAATCTCAAAAATCTCTTGGAAATGAAAGCATCCCATCTAGAAGCACACATTTGTGCAATATAGTATGCACACAGAATGCCAGAGCAGCAGACCTTATCTCCTCAGTGGTCAAAAGGCCAGAACACAAAGAATTGAGGGTTTAGAAATCACTGTCAAGGATCCTATGTCTTTCACTACTAAGTATAAGCATCAGATAAGTCAAGAAATGCGAGGGGATATACTACTACTACCAGTTAGTAGTACCAGGGTGGTTTGGCAGTTTTTTGTGTGAGGAATAAACTGTTAAAAAAATCTGAAATCAGGTTTATAAAAATTTAATAATTTCTTAGGAAAATCTTGTAATTTTTAGCCTTTTGGAACTGTTCCTCTATCTCCAAAGTAGAGAGACAGAAAAATACAAACACAAGATTCCCCTCCACTCCCTGCAATCAGGGTAATCAGGGTAATTGAAGTCCTCAGACCAGAGAACACACTGGCAAGTATCATATGAAAGTCTCAGATGGATGAGAAATATGAAGGATAACTTTTCTTTTTCAATAAAATAATTAAAATGAGACAAATATGTGGTTGCTGTAGGTATGTGTAATTACACTGCATGATATTTTTGTTTGGCTAGTTTTTCCCAATAACTCTGTCATCTGTTCTCACCCAAGTGATTAAATTATTTCACTTTTCACTTAATCTAATTCCCATTTCTAGTTCAATTTATAACTATCACTTCCCCATGCTAGTGTGGCATTAAATTACGGTCATTTTTGGCCATTAAGTTCATCATAATCCAGTCAGCAGAATCGATCAAAAACACCACAGCAGTGCCATGAATTTCTTATTAAATACATTCCTTTTTTGCTGCTTTGTAGAAGCTGATCATCAGTGTCAGAAGCTACATTACATCTATTTCTGATTTTTCAGGCAAAAGAAACACATTCTGAATCAAAAACAGACAACAAAATATTCATTATTTTAAATGAACGTAGCATTTTCTCTGTTCAAATCATACTCACTTTACTTTGTAAGTGCCCACTGAAGAAATTACCCATGCAAGCATAAATTTCCATCTGCTACTGATCTTCTAACCATACTTCTTAGCATAAACTCAAAATTTATTGCTCCCCTTAATAAAAAGGGAGGAAAAAAAACCAAAACAAAACCACCTCCTGTGATGCTACTCAGATTTCTTTTTATGTTCAAATTCAGCTCCTGGGTCAAATTCGCTTACACGATTAACAATACACAGACTTTTTAACAGGAGTTGCCATCTTAAACACAGTTGTTCATGTCCTATCTTACAGAGAAGACAGACAGAAGAAAAATTACAGCTCCACTAGAAGTTGTCCAAGGCAAGATTCTACACTATTTGTTCCGGGCCAATTTAAAGCTCAGTCACTTCCAAGCTCGCTTTCACAAAATGGTATCCATAAATTAAATTTCTGCATAGTCATCTCTACTTTTAAAATATCCCATTGTTTTTTGACAGTAAAGATAGTGCTCAGTCTCATCTTCTGTGTGGTTCGTGCTGAGCTACAGTGTTAAATAAACAACACTTCAATTTCCATATTAAAATTCCATTCCCTAAGAGCACTTTTGCTTGGAATTGAATGGAAGGTATACCTGCCAATCTAACTGGACCATTTTCAAAGAAATCCTGAGGCAACTTCTTCCTCTCTTGAAATATTACGAGTACAATCTTCCTCCCATCTGCCAATTCAATAGCTGCCCAGATGTACATTTTCTCCACGCATGCTTATACAGGAATTAACAGGACCTTTTGCTGCTTGTATGTACAATAAAACACAGTATTTTTATAAACACCGTAGGCACCTAAAAAATAAAAAAAATTGTGCTTAAGAGATGTTAATTGGTACAACTCCATTATTTTTAGTGTCCTACTAAGTCAAGAGCTTATTATTCTCTAAGAGTTTCTCAGAATACCCATACCTAGTGTAGTACTTTGTACATAATAACTGTAAAGTACTTTACAGATGCCGTCAAATTATTCACAGTCTGAAAAGCAGACAAAAGATTAAAGGAGTTTTTCTGGAATACTTTCAAAGTAAAGAAAAAAATTCTTTGTAATCATCTGTAAACTTGAACAACACAAAGAGATGTGACGGAGTAGCTATATATGGGTGGCTTTTTAAGCATCTGTGGTAACTGTATTACTTATTCAGAACATCGCTGGATTTCTGTAGGATGTACTTAAACAGCAAACACGGTTTTCAGATAAAAACTCTAAAGAATTGAACACACCTCAGCGGCCTTGCCCCTGCCAACTGCTTCATGCAGGCAGATCCCAGAATCAACAGGAACTGGCAAGGCTACAGCACTCCTTTACCCTATGAGCTACAGTTAACAGGATTGTGGCCTCTCGGTCTACTCCTGATCTTTTCATGACTGAACAAACGCTGCCATGAACATTTACGCAAATAAGACTAACCCCAACTTGCTTTTGAAACGTTTGTAAGATTTCTCCTAGCCCTACAAAATTAGAAAAATTCATGACAAGCTTTAAAAACTGTAGTCACACTATTTGCTAGGATCAACATCTGCAGTTTATTTCCCCGTGGTAAGATTTAAACCGTAATCCCATTTCTTTCCCATTTTACTGTGGTGTCTGGTGCCAAGCCCGCTGCTTCCCAGTGTTTGGTGTGACAGCTATGGATCAGCTGTCACTCCGACTCCGCCAGAGCCCGCTCAGACAAGCCGGGCTCGCTCCACGGGGGGAATCCAGCCTCCACCGATGGCCTGGGAGAGCGGCAGCAACGAGCCATCTGCAACCTGCGGCATCGCAGCGACCCGCGCTCCCGCGGGAGAATTGCTCCAGATCGACCAAACGGGAGATTTCCTGCCGGGAACCAAATCCTTCCCCACCATCAGCTACAACCACCTGAGCAGCACCTTTGCAACTGCGAGGGCTGCAGATAAAATGTTCCAGCAATCACGGTGCCTAGATCATTTGCAGTTGTGATCTCTCGCATATTTAAACGCCGGAGAGGAGCAAAAGCTTGTTTTTGTCACTCAAACGAGTCGCTTCAAGTCCAGGTTCACAAGAGCGCGGCTCACACCAAGTAACGAGACGCCTTCCAGCGCCCGTGTCGCGGCGGCAGAGCCATGTTTCGCGGAGCCGCCGCCAGCCGAGCACCTGGAGCACGTCCCTGCCTAACCCCGCGGGGAGCGGGACTCACGGCGCCCCGGAGCCACCCCGGGCTCCGGCTCATCCTACCCCCACCGCCGCTCCCCGCCGCCTCCTACGCGGAGCCGAGGGCCGGCGGGAGCGCTGCCCGGTGCCCGGGGACGCCCCGGCGGCCGGAGCTGCCGCTTGACCCGTCTCCCTGGCAACGGGGACACTGGCCCTCGGCCCCCCCCTTCCCCGTCAGAGTCCCCCTTCCCCACTGCAGCGGTGCTGAGCGGCCGGGGCGGCGGGGCACGACCGGCGGCCGCCCCCCGCCCCGGTCCCGGTTAGGTAACAGGGGCGGCGAGGCGCCGCCTCGGGCCCGGCCGCTCGCTCACCTCGGGCAGGTGCCGGGGCCGCGCACGGCGGTGGCGGCGCCGCCTCTCCGCCCCGCTCCGCTCCGACGGCAGCGGGCGGACGAGCCGCGGGCAAGCAACTCCCGCGCCGCAGAGCCGCCGTCCCGGCTGTGCCGCTCCGGTGCCCGAGCGGGAGGAGCTTCCCCGCCCCGCCCAGTGCGCAGCGGCGGCCCGGCAGGGCCGCACCTGCCGGAGGAGGAGGCGGGTCGGGCCGCGGGATCCCGGCGCCGGGTGTCGTCCGCTCCCGTGGCGCTGGAGGGCCGCTACTGCAGCCCGCGGTGCCCCCAGGAGGCGAGGGCCGCCGCGCTGCCCACCCGCCGGGACCACGGCCCTGCCGGAGGGCTGGAGGGAGAAGGCCTGGTTGAGTGAGCCCTTTAAGTAGCGCTAAGTTTGTAGGCAGAGCACCTGCGAGGCGGGGTCAGGAGGGCTGTCAGGGGAGCATTGGGAAAGAGGATTTTAGGGCAAGAGATACGGCTGGAAAGGATGAGGTCTCTGCAAGATAAGGACCAGAGCGCTACATCCTAGGATATTAAGGCATCAGTGCTTTATCATCCTGTTACGGGGTTTAATGTTACTTTTTAGAAACCTTATTTGCAAAAGTGATGAGGAACATCCATCTGAGATACAACTGCTGCACCATCGTGTATTTTTCCAAATGCCATCTTTGCAGGGACACAGGACCCAGCTCTGCAGAGAGGCTCAGTAACAGTGCTTTTCTCTCAGCTTCACCTCATGAGCTGAGAGGTGGTGGGAACTTTTCTTCCCGCACCCTCTACCCAATCCCATAATTGTGAAGAACATTGAGGAGAATTAAAAAAACAAATCTAATGATTAGTGATCCAGTCATAATCAGCACGACTGGAACATGCGTTAATATGTAAGAGAAAATACTATTTTGAGAATTGCACAGAGCAGCTCTACTTTAGAACATCTTGCTACTGGATTTTCTTAGGAGTTTAGTTCCAGTTTTCTGATCTGTGAAGTTAGTATGAAAACAGTAGATCCCAAAAATCTCTGCCTCCATCTCCAACATACCTCCATATTAAATTTTACTTACATGCCACATCAGAGGAGTTCAAGTCTTTTTCAGATAACAATTCCTTAAGACTTTTCGGCATGTGGGTCTTCAGTTAAGCCTACTAACAGATGAGTTGTTTGTTGTCAGGTGTTTGTGAAAGGTATCTAGAAATACCCCAATTCCTCATCTGCAGAGCAGACAGTAACAACTGGAAAGTTAGCTCAGAAGGTGCACCAGATGCAGTATATGGAGTGTTTTGGGTAATAATGCAAAGCTTCCCAAAGTCAAGGGTCAAGCTGCTTGGTGCTTATGCAGTGCAGTACCAGGCAGAAGCCCATGTTTGTTCCAAAACACAGGCATAAAGAAAAAGCCAGTGCTTCACTAGAACCAGTTAAGTCATGTCCAACACGAAACTGTTATGACTATAGTACCTTTCTTTGTCCAAGTGGGTTTTGAATGTCTCCAGAAAGGGATACTGCATGACCTCCCTAGGCAGCCTGTTACAGGGCTCTGCCACCTTCAATGTAAAGAAGTTCTTCCTCATGTTGAGGTGGAACTTCTTGTGTTGTGGTTTATGGTCACTGCTCCTCAACCTGTTGCTGGACACCACTGAAAGGAGTCTGGCAATACATCATATCGACTATTAGAAAAAGTCACAGAGATTGACAATGATTTTTATTCTTCTTTTTGTAAAATTCTCTCTTCTGGAAATACATAAGGAAGGGCTTTTTTATCTCCTGAATCCAATTCGCAGCACTAGAGAAAGACTGCAGATGTTCAATGACCCCATATACAAGACAGGTGTAAATGTGAAAGGCTCAGAAGAAATACCTGAACACAACAAAAATGAAGCCTACCAAATCTTGGAAAAAGGTGCAGCAAAAAGAACTATTACAGCTACTTACATGAATTCATATTCCAGTTGATCCTACTGTTTTTCCTTGACCATTCATATGAAAGTGATTCAAGCAGATGGACAAGAGCTTGTTAGAACTGGGAATACAAACTTGCATGAGGTAAGAACACTTCAGTTTGGGGCAATTGATAAAAGAGTTTATGAAGCTGGAAATACCAAGTCATCTATTCTGATCCATGAAAGAGTTATTGCTGCTCTTGTGGAATAAGACACAGGGCATCCTAAGAGGATCCTTCAAGACTTTTGTAGAACACAGAACATCAATAATAGCCACAGTTTCTCTCACATCTATAAATCCCGAGGGAAAACAGAGTACAGTGAAGTATGGTCACAGAGCAAAGAATGTGTTGAAACCTTAAGTTAACCAGCAGCTGCCTAAGGAAGATACTGAAGATATTAAGCACCTAAAAGGAGACCTCACTGCTGCACAAGAGTAAAATGGAATCGATATTTTCATTGAAAATTCATGTAGCCCTTAAAGGAAAGCTGGCAGTTTGGGAAGAACAAGTATATTGAGATAATGAGCACCACAGAAAAAGTAACGGAAACAATCACTAAACCATTCACAATCAATAAAAGCAATGAAACAATGAAAACATCTGCAATTCCAGGAGAAATAACTGAAAAGAAGCACAGACAGATCGGCAAGAAACCAAGATTACTCTAGCTGAGAAAGAATATATGGTTTCAGTTCCGAATACACAAAAATTTCATGGCACAGCTAGCTATTTGGTCAGTACTGTTAATTAGATGATGTGTCTGTGCAAAACTGTATCATAAGAAAGCTGTTGATCAACACAATCCTATTATCCAAATAGATTTGCAGGAGAAATTAATGTTCTGGTCAATAAAGTACAAGAATCAGTTAGTGAGAACTGTCTGAAGCAGCAACAGATGTTGATATCTCATACATATTTTATAGGTGTCCTCCTATCTATCAGTTGTTCAGCAGATAATGTATTTGCATTAGTTGTATCAGGGTCTTTCACCTCTGTTAAAAAAATGCTGACCACTGAATTTTCTCAAGTGTCTGAAAATGTGTTACAAAATATGACTGTGCCATTTGCTAGTAAAGCTGAGCCATTCAGGTTGACTGAGAAGCAAATATCTGGATCAGGAGGAGCATTAAATATCTTGACAGCAATGGCAGAAATTGTCCTGGAACTAATCTGTTTGTTTCAGAACAACATAAGGAAATTTTCTGGTTGATGAGATGGAGTGCCATGAAAAACAATTAGTATCTTCTTAGGAGATCTCTGTCTCACTCTGAAAAAAATTACAGAAACAGCCAATTTTTTTTCCACAGCTGCAAAGTGCTGTGGGAATTTAAGAGAAGTGGAAATGGAAAAGTGTGTACATACAAAGAATGCAAATTAATTAGTGTCCTCACTATAAAGCTAGCTGGACCTGTTGGCACAGGAGATGCAGAAGAACTTAGCTTGTATACTGTCAAAAAATGCAAGTTGGAAGACTACCATCACTGCTGGGCAAGAAAATGTGTATCTGGAAACTATTGACCTAGCAAGCAGTAAAACTTCTGCTTCAAAACAAATTTATCGCATCTCTGGATAATTTCTTTCAAAAGCTCAAGGACATAAATGGTGGTTTATGGCCATATGTTTCATGGACATAAAAGAAGATGCTGTTGTAATCCATAGTCTGTTCTTAGCAATCTAAAAAAGGCACCTCAGGACACTGGTAAATGGAGGGAATTTAAAACTGCTCAGATAAGTCAACTTTATGGATCAGTAACAGTCCTTCAGCAACAAGAAACAGCAGCTTCAGTGCTTGCAGCAGGGAACAGAAGGTTTAGGAGTGAGAGCCGTATTTTTTACTGGATATTTTGTTCTGCATTAAGGTTGCAGTAGATGTGGTTCGGAACTACTGCACTGTAAGAACACATCCTCCAATACATTTTATTATACGCATATCAAGAATACAAATAGTTGTGTTCAAAGATCCTTGGCATACTGCTGGAACTAAAACAAACTAATTGCCAATTTTAAAAGCATTGGAATTCACCCATAAGAGCTACAAACCAATGGCCTATATTGACCTTAAAAAAGGAAAGAGTATGTCATGGTGCTGCCAGCCAAGTCCAGGGTCTCCACACCCGTGCTCTCATTTAGAGGCCTGCCTGAATGACTCCTAAAAAAATGATCTTATCGATTTCCAGTTTGTGCTCACTAAAAGCCAGTCAATAAGTAAGAACTTATTCACAGCATGGAATTGTCCTATAGCTATTGAAAGCTAGACAGCAAGCAATTCTGTGTAACGGGGAGATGCAATGGATTTATATATTATATACAACTTCTCTCAAGAACAACAGTAAATTATGACTTGCAGCATTTACCATTAAAGAGACAGAAAAATTATCCTTAAATAAAGGCTTGTCAAGCTCTTTTACTCTCTCTCTCTCTTTCAAAGCTCATATTGCCACAAATATACTCCCTTATATATTTTTTAGAAGACTGACTTCAGAGATTGGCATCAATGTAATTTTATCACTGCAACATATGGCAGTCTTCCCTGCTGCCAAAACATGGCCGTGTTTCAGCCTCAGGGTACAGCTGGCTTGAACTTAAAACTGAGACTGCTTTCAAACATAAATACAGAATTTTGTGTTACCCCTTCAGACACTATGAAGAAAAGTAAATTAAAATGTCTGTCACTGGAACCTCTATGAATACTACAGTGCCTCATGGTTCCAGCCACACCAGGAAGTATTTTTTCCTTCTGGTTTTCAGATAACATCTAAAATGATTAACAGTCACTGTGTCAGGATCATGTATCACTCAACTATCCATACTGAACACTTATGCAGTTCAGATTCCCGTATGGTTTGCAAGATTCTCATCTTATGGTGATTTATGATGAATTCCCCACACAGGCACAAGTTACAGCAATCTCTGATCATGTGCAATCAGTGCTCGTGTAAACCTTCTGTTCAGAGGTTTTTTACTACTCATCTGTACTTAACCCATCAATTCCTCTTACAGTGCTCTTCATGATTTGCAAAGCTGAATGTAAACCTGCTGTACTGGTGGTGCATGTTATCTCAACATTCTGAAAATTAACCAGATAAACACAGGCAATTCCTAATTGCATCTGAAAGTATACCCAGCACCACTATTTTGATTAAAAACATGAAAACATCAAACACTACATTATGTTCTGAGCAGTTCTCTCAGCTGAGCATTTTCCAGGTTACACGTCAGTACCACAAACATCTAAAAGAAACACACAGAATAAAAGTCCAACATTAAAAAAGGAAGAAAATGTAGTATCTGCAATCCCACCCTCTATCATCATTGCAACTAGAAGAAAACCCCTAAGTGCCTTGGGTTTTCTGCTGGTTGGTGGAGCTGACAAACACAAACTACATGAGAGCACCTGCATAAAAGAAGCCCAGTGGGCAAAAGAAAATTAAAACACGTAAGGGAATAACTATTCCCTTCTCAGTAGAAGCTATATAAATAGTAGTGTTAGCTGTAACATTGAAGTTGTCTAGGCTATTGCTTTGACCTGGTTCTTTCATTTGGAACAGATTTAGTCACATGAGGTGACATCCCCTATCAAAGGAAAGAAACTTCCTGACAGGTAGGGTGTGTAAAGTCCTGCTCGAACTTTGCAGTGCTTCCTCTGCTATGTATGTTTTTCTGAATACAGCCCTGGATGCAGCCCTTAACATTTACAGAAAGGGAAAATGGAAGTGGAGGTTAGACAATAAATGAAAAAAACAGTTCTCTAAGCAACCTGTATAGTACTTTTGGTAGGTAAATTGCTGGCCACTGAATGTTAACAATTTTCTTATTCCTCCATCTCCCTTTCCTAGATCCCCCCTACACCCAAAGAACAGTTGAGCATGGCTCAGCCTGAAGCTGGTTTAAACAAAATCATTCTCAACTTCTAAACTGTTGAAATCAAAAAAGTCTGGCACATTAGATGTGATACTCCACAGCTTTTATTTCTGTGAAGTAGGAGGTGTATTTCTAACATCAAGGAAACATATTTTACTGTCAGTACTCTGAAAATGTAGCTGCTTCATTCAGCATTTGGCTGCAGCAAGAGCATCAGGCTGGAGGCTCTGATGTATGAAAACCTCTGATCAGATGAAAGGGATCATGACATGGCTGGCAAAGGAAGAGTAAGGATAAAACCTGGGGTCAGGAAGAGGGAGAAAGACCATGCACTCCTGCAGTGCTTTTTACACTGTGATAGATGAGCTTGTATATGTAATGCTTTATGGAGCCTGTTGTAAGCCTTGGTACTGGCACTCTGCTAACAAAAGCGTAGACCTTTGTGTAGAGCACTCTGCAGGTCTTTGTTTTCAAAACCAATGAGTTTTTTCTTCCTTTTTTAATGTTGGACTTTTATTCTGTTTGTGTAACAGTGTCTTTAGATTACTCTTCCTTCAGCCTTTTCTTACATTCAGGTCCTTTCTGCAAATGAAAATAGCATGGGGATACTGAAGATCTGAAAGAATGACTGAATGTTTGCTTCACTTTTAATTCTGGGGCAATTAGACAACCAGTTATCCCCCTCATAAGAGGGAGGATTCAGGTGTTAGAAACCTGCAGGGAGAGGGAGAGCTCATAAAAGTAATTTATGGAGCTTAGTCTGTCTGCAGAACCAAAGGATTTTCTATCATCCCTTCCACAACTACAGCTGGCACAGCTGACCTCACTGTGCTAACTATGCAGAGCAGCAACTCCTTCCTCACACAGTTAAAAAAAAAGTTAACTGATTAATCATAAAGCTCTCCTAGTTTCTAACCTCTGAAGATGAAAAGAATAAGAAGAGCCAGTGGGTACACAATGGAAACACAGCGTGGGACAATGAGCATGTGTAGTCTTCCTCTACCTGGGACTATCTACTTTCCAGGCACCATCTCGAGAATAGCCGATTCCATATCTGGTCAAGGACTTCCAGCATTTCCCTATGCAAAAGCACCTGCAGAAATCAGTTATCATAGGCTGCTACACCCAGCACTCACAGTTTGAGGCTTGCTACCTTTTAGATTGTTTCAGCATATGCTACCAGCCTTTCATCCTTCTCAGTATGTGTTCTAACAGCTCTCTGTGGTTTTTAGGGCATTATTGAAGGTTCTCTATGGCTTCATGTTGTGAGAGCATGAATTCATAGACAGTGTTAGGAAGAACTAGGTAGATATCCAAAATAATGATGTTCTGTAGATACCAGTGATACAAGGTCACAGCTTACTCCAGCTCCTCAGTGTCTGAACTAAGACCCCTGCACCTTTGTCAGGATTTGTGCACTGGAAACAGAAGATATTCTAGTCAACATACTCACAGAATAGATGAGTCCACTCACAGTGGTGCTTGGGCAATATGGAAACCTCAGTTTCTGAAAGCCTGTTATTTTCATGTGCATGACTGGTGCTGTTAAATCAGTGAAGGAAGAACTTTCTTAGTCACACTGGTGGCAGAATAGTAACTCTACTTATTCAGACCAAAGATTCACCTAACACAGTGTAAATGAACCCTGACAGGCTGACATTCCAATGTTTAACTCCTTAGTTAAGGAACAGTAGAAATATGGAATAGACAGTTTCCTAAAAGAAATCTGTTTTTTCAAATAGGATGGAATCTTTAATCAATCATCTAACTGGTGACAGAAGGTGCAAGTTCCACACGTATGCAAATTTGCTTATTTTGAATGTCACAAAAATACCTGTAGAGATAAGGAGCATGCTTGTTTTAATTTATATTTTTTTGTCCATGTTTGCCAGAAGATATGTTATGTCTTTTTCCATTCTTGATATTAACTAGCCAAGGAAGTATCTAAATACTGCAAAAGCCACTCTAAAATATGTCTGCATAGTTACCCAACAAATGAGAGACTGAGACACAGTTCTCTGAAGGGTCTATGCTTGCTTTCTCAAAATTTCCTTGTACTGGTTAGGCTGCATGCATGGTGGTCTGCAATATTATCATTTGGATCATGATGAAAGACAAGAAACGGTGCTCCATACATCAAATACTAGACAGGCTGGCCATGTAGCCCAAGACTTGCTCTACCTTGATAAGAGATCAGATTTAGGTGTAATAATTGTTAATCCATCTAGTATATGTGGGAATAGTTCTGTATATATGTATGTACTTGGAGGTGAATTTCTGTAACTCGATCATTTTTTAACAGGCATACTAGTCCAGAGCACAATGTTTCTCTTTTCATCACTATAAAACATCAGAGATGCTAGAACAAAAAAAAAAAAAAAAAAAAAAAAAAAAAAAAAAAAAAAAAAAACCAAAAAAACCCCAGCAACACAACAATAAACCAAAGATTTGACAAAAGAGCAGGACAAAGAGGAAGATCCTTAGCACATCAGTTAGAAATCCTCTTCTTGTCACTGACAAATTAGGAAAGATAAAATCACTACTTTAGATACCAGTCTTGAAACCCCTCAGCCATTTTCTGGACCATGACTGTACTTGAGGAAGACATATGTGCTATGCTTCTTACTCACCCTCTTAAACAAGGGGTATCTGAAAAAAAAAATAGAATAAAAGAATAGAAAGTGAGTAGTTTTCTGCACAGGCAGTGGATTGAACTGGCTTACCACGGAGGCAGAGGAGCCCTTCTTACCAAGGGGGCTGAGGGGTGGCTACTGGCAGAAGCAGGATTCTCCTTTAGAGACAAGGCACTGTTAGACTGCAGCTTTAAATTGCTTCTGGTAAGCACACAAAAACTTACTTGAAATTAACTTCAGGATGATGGATTCCACTCTGGGAACCAGGCACTTGTCTGCTTATATAGACAGAAAAGTCATAATGGTGCAGGAGACACTAAAAGGCTGCAACTTACTTTCATGAGAGGTACCTTTGATTTATGAAAAAGTCTAAATCCTATTTAAGGTTACTAGGAATGATAGCCTACTTCCATTCCAGCTACAGTCAAATACCCTTTTCTTAAAAATTTATTTTATCCAAAACAACTGAAGTCACTGCTCAAATTATTCACCAGAATGAGAGGCCTGGAGTGGAAGTTGAATAATCCGGTCTGAAATCAGGAGGGTTGAAAATTGTCTGGGGAGTCACTCTGTAATTTGAGATAAAGATACAAAAAGCAGCTTGGAGGGAGACAGGTTATGGAAGTCATTAAATGAAACATTAGGGTTGTGACAGCAAGGGCTATAATGACAACAGCCCCTCCTGCCCACAAAAGCAACAATAGCATACAATTGTGTGTCTGTGTACATGTGTGAGTGAATGTTGCCTGGTGGGGGCCTGAGACTGAGCACGGAAACTATCTCCTATTTCCTGCTGTGTCCAGAAAAAAGGGGATTATGTATACAGTTTGATAGGAACAGAACCCAAATGAGCAAGATGCCTTCAGAAGAGTCGTTGAAGCCATCTTCTGTTTTGCCCAGTGGGAATAACCTGCAAAATCAGAAACACCAGACAAAATGTTAGCATTAAAGCAAATATTGTTTCCATTTAACTCCCAGTCTACGGGGCAATTAAAAAAATACATGTATGGTCGCCTCTGGCAAACACACATAATGCATTAATAAAATGCTAAGTTGTAAAAAGTATCAAAATTTAAACCTTTCAGATTTTTCCTATTGTTAGGAAACAGGAATACACTTTCACAGTTTTTCATAATTTTTCATAATAGCTTTTAATTACACATTTTCTGACTATACTTTAGCTTTTTACTCTCTATTTTCAATTTATACACTGCACAACAAAAAAAAAAAAAACAACCCACACCTTATTTATGCCTCAGAAAAACAAAACATCTGAAAAAAATATTTAATTTTAGCAAAAAGTGTAACTGCTGTTTTAAAAATTGCAGTGTTACTTTCCACTCCGTTTTCTAACCTGTCTTAGGATATTGTGGAAGAGCCTGAAATACATGTGAATCAATAGAAAGAACAAAAGGCAATGGTTGACATCATCCATTCATTAAAAAAGAGAAAAATGTATCTTGCTTTGTTACTGGGAGCTGCAACAGCTAGTGGGGATCACTGGTATGTGCATTTCAGCACTTGAAGAGAGAGAGAGGACAGATTCTGAAATCGATATTGTTCTGTCTCCTATGAGAAGAGCCTGTAGTTCTGCTTCTCAACCCCATGCCCAAAACCAGAATATAGTACATCCACACAGGTGTCAGAAAAAAATGAAAACACGTCATTGTTGGAGCAATTAACCACTAGAAGATGACCCACGTTTTCCAAACAGATTAAAGTATTAAACAAGAACAAATAACTTAGCATGTTCCCTCTGATGTCTGAACAAAAAGTGAAAGACTGCAGAAGCAGCTTGCAGAATTCTAAAAATCTCAATTGTTCTTGGGGTGAGAGGTGAATTTCCCCATGCTGCAAAGAGAAATGCCCTGCAGGGATCATTTCTACAGGCTGACAAGAGATTTTACACCAGGATGAAACTGGTCCATGTCACAATCCATTGATGAGTCTGGCAGCACTTCTGACAAGAGATGCTTTGCTGCTGTAATTCAGACAGGCCATCAACAGATACTTCCTCTGGAGTAACTCAGTGTACTGAATTATTTAAAGTCTGTCATCCACAGGCTGAGACCTGCTACTTGTAGGTACAGCAGGGAACCTCATCTCCTGGCAGCTCTTAGATGCTGAGACCTAGTCACAAAGAAAGGTGCTCAGAGAGATTTTTTTAAACTAACTTCTACCAATTTTATGCATGTGAAATTTATCATTTGTTATCACTTATCAGTATACCCTGCAGAGAATTCCTTAATTCATATTTGAACAATGTGAGTCACCCTGACAAACTGTTTATCGACTAAAGGAAACTTGACCATTTTCAGCATTTTCTAGCCCAAAAAAGTACAATAGTACCTATAGAGTTCCTGAACTAATGCTTGAGAACACTGTTTTTGTATTTTATTATGTATACAGGAAAGTGTGGTAGCTTCATCAGGATCCCAAAGACATCTTACATAAAGAAAGAGCTCTGCCTTCAAGGAGTCTCAGTAAGTCTGCATTAAAATGCTGGAGCTTTGAAGCTTAATCATGTCCTTATTATACAACCTAAAAATGAACTTTTAGTACATAGAGGCAGTACTTTAAATATTTGGGGATCTCTTTAATGGTGTATTTTAGTAGTCCCCAGAGCAACCCGACACTTGCATGTTTAACCACTGTATCTCTCTATATAATTAGTAAATGTAACTGTTCAAAATACATCTGTGTCCCACATGCTGCCCTGAGATTTTTGATGCTGTGGAAAGAAGAGGCACACAAAAGGGCTCTCTAACTTCAGTAATTATTTCCACTTGAACTCTAATACTGATAGTCATGTGTTGGTATCATTGAAACCTTTTCTTCTTTCTTTAATGCATTCTCTACCAGCACAATTTGGGTATGTAATCACACAGGTAAATGGTGATACATACAAATGAAAATGCTCAGAAGACCTGGAGGAAGAATGTAATTAATTTTCTGTATTAGTGTACATAAAGTATAATATCAGGGAATAATGCAAAATTAACTGAAAAAATCCAGCATTTGTCTCAACTATATCCTTCTCTGTGACATATGTTTAGGAATACTGCATTAGGTGTAGACCAAATCCTTTGTTGTGAACATTATTCCTGTTACACTGTGCTACATAATCCATACTGGTATATTCCTAAATCAAATAAAACATAATATTATATGGTAAATGAAGCAAGTAGATAATAAATCTATTTTGCCCTGATCATCAATATGTCTAAAACTGCGTCTCTGATTAAGGGCTTCCACAGGGTATTTCACAGTAAGACACAAAACAAACAAAACCCATGTAGTAGACAGAACATAGTTATGAAGAATCTTCCCTCGTGAATTTTTTTCCTGACCCTCACTGAATTACACTCCAAATTCTAAGAATTTTTGATTCATTTAAAATGCAGATTTTTGTATAGAGCTTTGGATTCTTTCCCATTATTTTCATTCCTATTTATCCTATTCTGGATAAATGTTATTGAAGTCAATAGGATTTTATCTGTTTTACATGTTTTAAGGTCAATTACTACACAGTTGCTACTTAGAGTTTAGAATAAAGTTATTTCAATCAGAAATTTAAGAAAAAATTGTTTGAATCAGCAAGACTTTAATATTGTAACTCTACTGGTGACTGTATATCTTAGAATATTCATTTGTTTCTTGGACTAAATGATAAATGAATGTGATATATTTCTCTAATCACGCTCTGTTGTTTATCTTTTGGTAATGCAATATTGCACATTCATCTTTACTTCAAGGCTTTTAATTAAAGGTTGTAGGTTGTAACCCTATGGTCACATTTTCTTTGCTCTGCAGTCTGGCAGCTTCCCCTAATAGAATCCTCTCCCAGCATTAGTGTAGATACATTTGCTTTTTGGAAATTAGAGGACTTGAAATGGCTTGTGGAATCAGCCAGGAAAGTTGTGTAATCTCACTATGGTATTCCTTGAATATCTGCAAAGAATCCTCTGTGTGTGCCAGGCAGATTTTTAGCTACTGTGTCTAAAAGAATACAGGTATAGGACATGGACTCAAATGCTACTTAACCAGCATAACGCTGATTAAGCCACTGAGCTATTAAACCACACTGTAACTTCTCCAGCTTCTTAAGATCTATATATAAGCCTTCTTTAAGACTGAGATATATATAAAATGGTTTTAGAAGTGTTCACTGAGGTCATTTTGGATTTCCTATTCTGCACAAAATTTGGCTCCTCATAGGTAAATAAAACAGACTTCAGTTTTTCATGTAATTCACACCTGCAAATACACAATTTGCAAATTGCAGAAGGATGCAATTCAAGTGTAAAAGGAATAAATACAAATGGTTCTGCAACTACTTATAAAAGCATGGAAAAACAATCCCTTGATACATCAAGTCACAGATAATAGAACGAAATTATAAAGTTATGTATACAAAATGCATCACACCTGTATAAATAGTTATGCAGCATCATAAATTAAAACCATATAGAGAGAATAAAAATATCCTTTGGGGATGGAAAAATATTACATTATTGTAGAAGAGCATCTTGCCAGCACACATAGGTTATACATTTGTTATTTTTTATGTGTTATATTTCATGAAAGAAACTCCAGCAGATAGCTAATATTTTGAATCCATTCCCCAGCTATCTTCTGGACTATCAGACAGCTACTGCAGTGGCAGTGCAGTAAAATCATGGCTACTGTTACTGCCTCAATCAGTACAAAGGATGTTTTTTGTCTTGGGCCATGTTAGAGCACCAGCAAAGCCAGCCCAAGATGAGCCAGCCACCTCTCCGTTCCACCCAGCCTCTTCCCACTGCTGGTTCACCTCCCCCTCACTGGAGCTGGTACAGTTGTTTCTGTCACTGCTGGAGGAAAACAATCTGGCAGCAAAGTGCAACCTCTCACAAGCAAACCGAACAACCAACCAACCTGGCAGCAATACCACTCCAAGGTATTTGCACTCCTCCTGTCATATGCCTTTTGTTTCTCCTCTTGTGTTTCCAGTAGCTTGCTGTGGGAACAGTGAAATCGTCAGTGATTGATGCAGCTTCAGAAAGTTAAGGGAGCTCTTCTCTTTCTTAAATCAGACCATCTATGCAATGTTGTTTGCTCTGGAAGTGTTCCTACATCCTCACTCTAGCAAGAGGGAAGAACTGAAGTCAGGGTTACAAGAAATAATAAGGCTGAACGTTGTCTCAGCTAGTATTGCCACTGAGAAGAGAGCATGGGGTACTGAATCCTGTCAGTAAAAATGAAGTAAAAAGGCATGTGTAACTGATGAAATTAATTAATTCCAGTACCAGGCTGCCTCATTCTCAAATATGCTGGCTCCTACTGTGCATTTCCAACTCAAAGTAAACTGCTTATTGAGATACAACAATCAGACAAGAAAAATATTGAAGATTATGTCAGGTATGTCAAGCCACAGTCAATCAGGAGAATTTAAATGCAATGTCTTTGAAATTAGTACTATCTGACAAGAAGCTAGTGATCTGTCTGGCCTGGTGTGTGAGCCTGCAACACTGAGCTTGCTGCACTTGCCATAAACTTCATCCACATAAGGACTTGACAAAAAGTCCTTTAAATAAAGCACTGCAGCCACCTAGCCTTGAAAATATGCAAGTGTTCAGGAACACTCTGATCACAGACTGGAATTAAGCAAAATCCTTCAATGTAGATCATTCTGTAGATACTTCAGAAGCCATTAAATGATGGATCAGTTGAAAGCAGTAACAGAGAAACAAACCAGATTAAGTAACAGAACGACCAAAAATCACTGAAAGGCAAAAGTGATCCATCAGTAAGTCCATCTCTCTTGAGTTCACCTTTACAAACTTGCAGGACAGTCATTTTTACTTGGCTCATAATCAATTCTTGCTAATTCTGTGTTCTCTGGTTCTGCCTAACACTGATGAGATAAGGAACAAAAGGATCAATGCTCTCATTGTGTTTACTGGTAAACCAGTAATCAGGATAGAGGGCTCAATTCCCTGAATCCTAATGATATATGAAGTTGCTTAAGTATCCATTTAGACTGACATCAATTATGAACAAACAACAACAAAAAGAAGAGAAGAGGAAAACAGTGTCAGTGGTAGAAAATGTGGACAGAATAAAATATAAACCTGTACTGCTGCTGTATTAGGGCATTCCTAATTTTCCTCTGTGGTCGACTGCTGTGCCATTCCCAGACCACAAATCACAAAGCAAACCTCACCTGCCTCCTCTCTAAGATTCTCTAGCTGGGCACCGGTTACCAAAAAAAGACTCTTATTTCACTGAGATTACCTGCTCGTATGGGCTTATACTCTGACTCCTGATCTTCTGAGTAGTGAAGACAGCAAAGAAACCTCAGTAGTACCACACAGTAACACAAGTTAATGACAAGACACTCCTCCCTTTTCTAAAGGGAATTTTCAATAGGTCAATCAGACTTTTGATGCTAGTTAACTATCAAAATTAATTTCTCATTTTCCACTCAGCTACAGAACTAGCTGAGAAAGAAAAAAATACACACAACATCTAATCAAAACTGGAATGAAAAACCAAAAAGATTCAAAGAACAGTCACAAATGTACTTTTTATTTTCCAGGTGCACAGCAGCTTTAGAAATGTCTCTCCTAAGAGGTATGAAAGGATAAAAAGGAGATCTAGTGTGGCAGCCCATGGCACACGTATATCATGGGAGTTACAGTATTTTTCTCTGATGTGTTTGGTGCTGCCCGGCATTGAGAACAGGCTGCTGGTGTATATGAACTCAGCTGGATAGCCTGTGTTCTTCTCATGGGCTGTTTTGTTATGCTATTTTTAAATTACCTGGAAAAATTCAGAGTCCTAGTTCAAGAAAAATGCATCCCATTTGAAACTCTATCTAAGCTGAATACACATACATTCATTTTTTAATCATCCCACTTGCAGATGCTTTATATGAAAAAAAAAATCCAACCTCTTGATTATTTATATTTAATATCAACATGGTCACATTGGTAAAATACCAAATTATTAAAAATATATATTTTTTTTCAATCTCAGTTCTTCTGCTTGGTACAGTCTAAGAAAGATTCTTCAGAATAAAAATCTTGTACTTTTGGTGTGTCTTTATACATGAAAAGAACAGCTTTGTTCCATCCTCAGTGGTAGGAAGTGACAGGCAGAGCATGACATCACTCTTTATTTTTAACTGACTGCCTTCTGGTGAATTTATTTTGCTGTCAGTAAATATTATAGCAGTGTTAATCACATGCAGGCTTTACGAAGACAGAAGCCCTGTGCCGAGTTTGATCCCAGAAGCTGTGAGTTCTTAGCTTTTGAAGGAGAAACTTTGTTTCCAAATTTGGCACAATGGCTGATCTGCAGACAGATCAATAGGGATGCGTCTCAGAGAAATGCTGAAGTACCTATAAAAGGTCTACAACCACCAAAGGCATCCATGTGGATTTTTCCATTATAGCCACACAGACAGACTCACCACTTACAAAAGTATCAAATCCTGGACTCAAGAACACAGGTTTAGTCAGCAAGTAATTGACTATAGATAATTAAATAAACTTGTCACCAGTCTGACTTCAGCAGATTTTAACAGCTTCCTATTATCACTATATCACTTGTCTTCTTAATTCATTTGCATGCAATGTCTAAAATAAGACAGGGTCAGAAAGCTTATAACCAGAGAACAAAAACATGTTTCTATCATCCTACAGACCACAAGAGCCTTTAAAATAAACAAGTGGAGAAACTGGACCTTCCTGATTCCCAAAGACAGCAGAAATCCAGCACAGACCATGCTTATGTTGCCTTGTCTCCATTGTCTGTCTAAATCTATTTGACTTCTCTCTAAGGAAAACACTGTCATTCTTTAATCCAGCATTAAATGTAGCCCTGATAACGATCACATCGTAATTGCTACTACTAAATAAAGCTACTAGTAGAAGACCAAGTTCTGAAACCCCAAGTTTTGCATACCCACAATAATAAGAACAACTAGATAGATGCAAGGGCAGAAGAAAAGATGTTTCCCACTTTAAAAGAAAACAAAACAAAACAACACCCCCCCCAAAAAAAAAACCCCAAGAAGAAGCCTGGTCTTTTTTCTGCCCTTCATTAACACTCCCACTCCAGGTCACTTCATTCAGGCAACTACTACTATGCACTAACTAGCAGCCCAGAAGGCACTAAGAGTCTGCAAACAGCATAAACACAATTTCAAACCATAAGGGAATTACTTATCGACACAGCAGCTGGGATTGAAGTGTCAATGATCTCTGTTGGTAAAACACCTTATCAGCAGTCGTGGTTGAATAAAGTAGTCAACCATCAGGCTTTATCGCTTTTTGCATCAGGCCAATAACTCTTACTCTTGTTCTTCCTACCTTCCTTTCTCTGAGGATTCTGTATATTTTCACACTTTGCTTCTTGAATCTACGAACTGATGATTCCATCTCAACAATTTAGATTCTGTCTACAATTTTACCTTTCTTATCATGCATGGCTCAAGGCCTCCTCAGTATTTCCTCACAAGTAGTTTTTGCAATTTTTGCAAAGTCAAAAGAAGGGTTATTTGCTTGAGCTGAAAAAGAGGGTCTGCACCCTGAAAGCATTGTGTAGCCTACAAATTCTCAACAGTACGGGAGAAATAAATGTCCCTCCCTGCAGTTTGGAGCCGCGCCTATCCCCGCCGACAAAAAAGTGGCGACAGTCACGACATGACGTGTTCGGGGGCTCACGCCAGCCACCACGGCTAAAAAGGAAACTCTGGGGCAGCCCGCGGCTTTGAGAGCATTCCCAACGGGACCCGCCCGATGCGGGGGCTCCGGTCACGCACGCGTTTAGAAAAGCCACGGCACGACCAACGCCGCCCCGGGCCAGCGTCGGAGGCAGCGCCGAGAGCAAGGAGAAAGCACCGCCGGGGCGTATGAAGTGCAAAGCGAACCGCCTTGTCCGGAGTTCTCATTCGCTTGTTTGTTTGTTTTCCTGCGCTACTCGGCCGATTTTCTTCCGGTGCATTCGCCGGCGCGGCGCATCAACCCGTGTCGCGGCCTGCCCCGTGCGCAGGCGCGGCTGGCGGCGGAGATGGGCGGGCGGGTGACCCGCGTGTTCCGGAATTTTAACGTGGAGAACCGGGCTAGCCGCGAGATCAGCAAGGAGAAGCCCACGCCCGCGCCGCGGCACCCCACCGCCCGACCGGACGCCATGGCCGGTGAGTGCCGGCCTCGCCTGGCCGCGGGGCGACCCCGGCGGTGGGGGCGGCCTCTGTGGGCACGGCGCGGGGCCGTGGCGCGGGGCCGTGGCGCGGGCGGAGGAGGGGCAGGGGGTGCCGGCTGCGGGGCGAGGAGCGGCGGCGAAGCCGCGGCGGCCCCCGGTGCGAGGCCGCTGACATTGAGAGCGGGGCTGGGCGCGCGGGGCATGCCGGGAGCCGCGGCGGCGGTGATGGGGCGGCTGTGGGACGGTTCGCGGGGGCGGGGGGTCCGAGGGGAAGCGGCGTGAGGGAGGTGATGGAGGCGGCCTGTCGGGGCTCCGTGATGAGGGCGGGGGCTGGGGGCAGTTAATGGCGCGGTTGGTGGAGGCTGTTGCTGGGACGGTCGCAGCGGGCGGTCGGTGGAGGTGGTTGATGGGGCCAGGACCTGGGGCAGTTGATGGGGCGGGTGAGGGGGTGGTTGCTGGGACACTTGGTGCAGGTGGTGCTGGGGGTTGCTGGGGCAGTAGCTGGGGTGGCAGTAGGGAGCGGCTGCTGAGGCAGTGCTGCAAGCGTACCGCAGGCTGTGCTTCCCGCTGTGCTGTGACGGCTGACTGGCCCAGCCCCACCATGTGAAGCGGTGTCGCTAAGGTCAGGGCGGTGGGAAGAATGACACCTTCCCAAGAGGACACGTTCATTTGCGGGAGCCATGCCGTGCCTCTGGGGAAGCGATGAGCTGGCAGAACTAACAAAAAGGAAACGATTTGACTCAGATCAATCTTTTCTCCTTTTTTTTTCCTCCTTTCCCTTCTTCTTCTCACTGCCTTTAGATAGCCCAGAGATAAAAGAAGAAGTTCTCAGAAAGGATGATAGGTTCCTCACCTTGCTGAAAGATGTTTATGTGGAGTCCAGAGATCCACCAGTGCGGGTGAGTGCATCTCTCTGTACGAGCCATACCAGCATCAGCTTTGTGGTCTTCAAACTCAGCACAAAGTTTGTGTCAAGAAAAACGCTCTTAGTGCATAAAAGCTACCTTTTTTCATTAGATAAAAGTGGTGGTTTTATTACTCTTCTATACATCAATAGCACTGACTGTGTCTGACCCCAGGTTTTGAACATGTGACAGATTTTGATTGTACAAACTTGTAAATGCTGACACAGTCTTCCTTTTTAACATTGAGTTGATCTTATATTGTTTTTCACCTAAATTCCCATTTCTGCTTCCTATGAGGCAGGATAGTTCTCCAGCCTTTTGCAAAGATAAAGGAGTTTGCCAGATGTCATTTGTTGAGTTGTTAGAAAACATTTGGATTGCTGGGGGAGCAGGGATGTGGTAGAGGACAAAGATGTTTACATTTTAATGGAGTGTTTAACTAGTGATGCTAATGTTCTACAGTGCAGAGACTTTTTTTAATCCAGCTCATGAAGTGCCTTAGGTTTTTTTCTACATAATCTTGTGGGTTGTATGGTCATCATTTCCTTATTGCCAGTGGCTGCAATCTTCTAGTTTGAAAGGCAAAGCATACTCCTTTGTAAAATGCAGACTGGGATTCAGTGTCCTCTTTTCCATCCTATTGTGCTATGGCTTGTGTGTTTCACCTTTTGCTTTATTGGACTACTTTATTCCAGCTGCTTTATTCAGCAATAAAATTTTTATAGTCATCTAGCAAAATCCCTACATCTCTCTAATTTGCCACTTACATGGTATTCAAGTCTAAAAATATTTAAAATGCAAATAGATTTCTTCAGTTCCTCCCTGAAATTTTCAAGTAATTTCTATCCTTAATTTCCATCACAGGTTAGGGCTCTAATCTTGAAGTGCTGAAGGTTTAATTTCAGTATCTTTCAATATTCATTTATAAGCCTGTCAAGAGAGATTTGAGAAAAAGCCAAAAGTGGAACAAATCTTTGCTTGATTCCATGCCTACTCCGAGGTTGCTGCCACATAAGACTTGCCCTTGTGGTATGTCTGCTTGCAGTTGTTAGAGCTCAGCTGAAATGTAATCACAGAGACTTGTGGGCAAAACAATACAAAAACTTTTTCCCATTCCTGATGTTATCCTGATGACTTTGTGCATTGTATACATGATGCCTACACACCTCTGTGTATGTTTGGGATGTCTGCCTGCGGTAAGTGGGAAAGCACCAGCTCGGGAGTCCTGAAGTGGCAGATTCCCAGAGACAGATGATCTAATTAAGATTTGAAAAATCATTCCTTATCCGAGCACAGATTTAGCACAAAGTAGAAGGAAGACATGGAGTACAGGCCAGACATTCCTTGTAGTTCAGAAACAGACACACAGGTGCTGTAGCATCCACATCAGTTTTCTCAGCATGTGAGTTAATACAGAGTGTCTGTTTGATAATCAGTGACTGTGGGCTCTGATTACTATATAAGTACTTCTAAATTTAAGAAAGGCTTAATTATATCCTTTTATTCAGTGTCATTCACTGGTTAAATCTTAATAAAAGGAAATATGTGGAAGTCAAAGCTGGTTTGGAAATTATTTGGAAATACGAAGGGACCTTGGTGAAGAGACTTTATGTGTCTACATGTTGCAGTAGTCATGGCAATTAAACTCCATACGATGCTGCAAAATAGCAGGAAAGCTTGTTCTCTAGACAGAGCAAAAGAAGGAATTTCTTTTAACAGCAAAACTAAAATTTGAAAACAAAAGGAAGGGAAGAGAGACTACATGAAATAGTTTTCCAGTGGTATCAGAAGGATACCAATTTGTTGTATGATTTTTTTATCCCTTCCAATGAATCAGTACCAAATATTAGGTTAGCTGCATTTACATTTGGCTGCCAGAATCTGTAGTTTGCCTTGTGTGAAGGGCTGCCAAGCCAATACAACACTTAGAGTGCAATGAATAGGAGCTTCTCAGCATTTGGTTGGGAGTTGACACTATATAGAAGAGCTGTGGAAGAAGCTAGGCTGGCTAAGCTTTTAAAAATAAATATGAGGAAAGCTAAAAGGAAACGCCATATTTAGGAAAGCGGTTTAGCTGCTACAGTATGCATAGTAAACAGAACTGCTGTTGAGCTCTTTTTGTTTTCCTTCCCTCAATTAGGTAAAAGATGGAGGTGGTGAACATCTTCCATGTAAACAGGAGGAAAAGAGACTTACAAAATTAGGCCACTTGGAAGCTCTAGATGTTAAGAAAGTTCCCATAGGCAAAATTTCCATTGTGGAGGCTCTGACACTTCTTAATAATCATAAACTTCAACCTCAAATATGGACTGCAGAGAAAATAGCAGCAGAATACAGTCTGGAACTGAAGGAGGTCAACTCTCTTCTGGAATTCTTCATTCCTTTCGCTGTGCAGGAATTTCCTAAAGAAACCAAAAAAGCCATAAAAAGTCATAAACCAAAACAGTTAACATAAAAATACTTGCCAAAACCTTGTGTGATCTCACTCGTGTCTTCATTTTACTCTCAAGTATATTCCGTGTCTGAAAATTCAGAGTCGATAACGTGTCATCCACCAAGGCTGCTTCCTTATGCCATTGAGATGTATTCCAGCAATTCCATTCTATATTGGATGGCTTCAGTGAAATGCAGCAATTACAGTTTGTAAACCAGAATATGACTAATTTGTGGTATGAGAGCATGTCACACAATTCTGATTATCCCATTCTAATGTTACGAGTTCAGTTATAGCATTTTACCTTAACTGATTGCCTTCCTGAGCAGAGACTTCCTGGCCTGCAGCTAAACAGGTACTCTGTGGGTGTTGGCTCTGTAATTTCATGTTGCACTGTTCTTTCAAGGACTTGCTGTCAAGGTGTGTGTATATAACAAACAGCTGTATTTCTCTTGTATAAGAATGTAATAGTGTTTATACTTTGTAAAGAAGGTTAGCCACAAGAGCATTTGGGAAATTCAGCTGTGCCAAACATAAAATAAAAAGAAGGTGAACAGCAAGAAAGCCTCTTTCTGGTGCTGGAACAGCAATGGCTCATACGTAACTCCTCTTTTACTCTATTCTGATTTAGATTAAATACCTGCACCTCTACAGGTGCTGTTAGTCAGGGAGTTTATAGAGTGATGATCTTCTGGCATAAGTCTCTTGCAGCAGCCCATGGCATCTGCTGTACGAGAAACAATGCTTCATATTAACAGGTAGCAAGGAAATTCAACTGGATGTACTAATTGGACCCACTAGTAGGACTTCTGTGAATGTTTGCCCATCCTGTTACAACAATCCTTTTTCCCTGTGGAGGCCTTTTCTGATCCAGATGTGGGCTAGATCAGGTCACGTTTACTCACAGCAACTTACTCCCATGCTACATCTAGGCAGATGACACAAGGGTGACACGAACGGCGAGGTAGTAGTGGTGGATTGTAACCTCGATACTGTGTTCACATCTGTGTAGGTAAGAAGTTTTGCACTGACGAATAATCCTATAGTGCAACATGGTCAGATAAGCTGGGGAGATGGGGCAGCAGATAATCAGAACTGATATTTAAAAATGCATTATTGGTTGCCTTACTTCAAAAAACAAACCCAAAATCTTTAATTTTATGCTCATCACTAAAGAAGGTGAATTTATTTAAAGGGTATAAGTCAGTACCAGGTTTACAATGTAACTTTCTTTTCAAGAACTTTTCTGCCATGTCTTTGATTCAGAGTCTGGTAAATGTCTTATCAAGAAGATGATCAGCTTTGTTATTTCACAGCAAGATTCCTTCAACTTCTGACCTGTAACATGGTATCTCCAGTAGCGTTTGCCACAGTGTATATCAAGGTTGTGCTTGCTTGATTAAAATCTGAAGTACATAACACTGTACCACAGTGGAAGATAACACTATGTGCATTGTATGAAAATTCAAAATTGTTAGTCTTTGGATGTGTGGCTTGTCATTTGTCCTCCAGTACAATAGGGTATGGAGCTACACTCTGAAACTAATGCACCTGAGTTATGTACCACATTAAGATTTCTTTGCACAAAATACTTTGTTTTATAGAACATTGTAACACAAATACTTTATTGTTTGAGTACTGTTCATCCTAATGTAATATTTAAGATAACACTCAGAAAACAGCTGTGGAATGCATTTGGTACAGATACTGTTGATATTGAAGATGCTGCAATTTCCTTTAAAACGAATTTTACTTATGGATCTAAGTTGATTAAAATCACACTACAAGCAGCACCAGACAACAGCTTAACCATTCTCCCTTGACCACCTTGACATGTATTTTGGCATCTTTTGTCTGCCTTCATGAAAAGTCTTGTGATGTGGCTGCACCATGACAGTGCCCCGTCTCACTTCATGGTACACTGCTGTGTTGCTTACACTGTTCAGCATGCATGTACTTCGGGATGTTTGGTGCTCATCATATTCAGTGCCCCAGCCAAACCATCAGGACAAAATCCTATCCACAAATGTGATGATTGTAAAGCTGTTCCCTGTTTCTGTGGAGCCAGGATCTCTTCCTCAGGATGTATTATCCACAGTGGGGAAGCAGATGTCCCACAGCAGAGTTGGTGTCTCCCTGCAAGCAGATGAACTTGTGGCCCAGACGGCTTCTCTGGAGCAGGGTAGTTCTCTGGTAAGCTGTGTTCACCCCAGGAAAAGGAGATGCAATTTGTCAGCACAGATTGTTCTGCTGGTCACATGCCCCACCTGCTGGGCAGTGCCAAACCAGCATTACAAAGGTACTGCCAATGGTACAGGATCATGTAAAAATTTATCCCATAATCAGTCCCAGTTATATGAGGTCTGAATGTTTAGCTTTCACTGTGTCTTCAGACATGGAACATATTAATTGCCCAAAACTCACAAGGGCCAGGAGTATGGATTTTTCCTCTCCACTCTGGTGGGAAAGCCTGTCCCTGATCAAGCTCTCCCATGCTACCATCTTGTCCTGTGTAGGATACTGACCACAGCATATGTATGTGCCTATAGGGTTCCAGTGAGTATGTGTTTGAAGGTAATGCTGTCTTTAGGGTTGATGTCTGGAGCAAGACTATTCTTACTGTTGCATCTTTTCTAGAACTCCTTATTTCCTTCCTTCCAGTTTCAAGGGACATTTTACTTATCAGTTATGTTGCTTGGTCACTAGTTTCTAATTGGAAGAATAATGGTATTTTCTTTACACTTGAAACATGGTTTTGTGTATGTCCCTTTATGGTTATCTCCCTTTCCTGTTCAGCTGTCAGCTTAAGGAAAAGGTATTCAAGCAACTGTTTTGAAGAGGTAATTATGGGGAATTTGTGGGAATCTGCAGTTCAGTTTTCTGGTATTTCTATGTGAAGAATATTTCATGTCTCATTGCCAAGCATATGGTGCACCAAATTTAGCTCGGGTGGTTTTGGCCACCATATAGAAACATTACATTTGGTAGGGAACAAACTGTCTCACTCAGACTGCTTTGTTCTTACGGAATTAATGTAATAATGTCTGTTCCCAGCCTTCTTCAGCCAGTCTTTGCTGCTATGAAAACTTCATGCAGTTGCATTCTTGCTCTGTTCCAGTTCACATGCAAAAGTTGGTTGTATTCTGCCCTTTCAGTATCAGCTATTTTATTTCTGCAGAGCTCTCTTGCCTTCTCAGAGTAACACATCTGCTGAGGTAAAGATGAGAAGACTGAGCACATTTTGCGCTGCAGAACTTATGAATAGGACAAGTTTTCAAAAGGAATATAGTTTTCACATCTTCAAAAGCTGCTCTTTAGGGATATGTGAACCCAAGTAATCTGTCTCACCACAGATGTATTAATTGTAGCTTGGTACACGCAGAGTGATGACAAGATAGCAAGATTGGAGCTTGTCAGAGGGACCTTCAGTACAAAATGTGATTTTTCTGTAGCCTACCAGCACAGGGAACTTGTCTTTTAAGCTGCCTCTTTTTGCTCAAGGAGAAAAGAAAATTATATGTGAGAGGTATGTATCAAACTTACAAAATGGAATGTCATTTCTGTATTGGAAAATCAAGTCAAAGCTCAAGTAGTCATACAACAGGATCAAAATGCAAAACGTAGAAAAGGTGGCTGTCTCACTTTGTTACATGTGAGCATCATGCTTGCACGTTTGAGATTGCATGAAGCTTCATGTTTCACAGCTCTTTCTGAAGCCCATTCTATACTGGAGTTTCCTGGCTCTTAATCAGGTGCCACTGTTGAACTGACAGGGGAGGCATTACCAGAGCAGGTGAGCTTCAGGTGCAAACAGATTTTGGTACTTGAGACTGTGGCAAGTTGTACACTGACTGATGTGCTATTAGCAATCAAAACACCCTGTTGGTGCCTGTTATTAAATCTGTTTCCGGCAATCTACAAGTCTAATGAATTCTGTTAACCTTTCACAATTTAGGTACTGCTGTGTTGTTATCAGAGCTAAGTGTTTTCTCCTGAAAAAAGCCACAAATCCCATGAATTAAGTTCTCTTAAAAACTTAACATTAGTTTTCTTGGTCTGAAACAGAGGCTTAGATGTACACAGCAGCAGTGTTAAGTAACAGCAGCACATCTCCTGTATCATTCTGGAGGGGAGCATTGTGGTGCTCTTGTGCCTCTGCAGGGTGGAGTGGGGTTTGATGTGTCTGCCACCAGTAAAAGAATTTAAAAAATAAGTCTGATGAGGTGGTCCTTCTATGACTGTTGTGCAAAATCCCGTTTCAGTGTGGGTTACTTCAACTGCAGAAGCTGTTTTTAGATGCCATGTTTTGGCCTTCTGACAGGAACAGTGCTGCGTTACCCCGGATAGAAGCAACTGCGCCGGACAGACTCCACAGTCACCTCCTATAAGGATTCCTTGCACAGGAATAGAAAATGCATGATGTCTTGTAAGCATGAGGCCACTATTTTTAGTAAGCTGAGGGAAGTGATGGTGTGGTTGGATGAATCTCCAGTTTTTCAGAAGTCATTCAGTGGCAGCCACACCTGTAAACTGGGATCACACAGGGACTGAGGAATCCCACTGCTGATGAGCTGCACAGGCTGCTGGTGAAAGCTAAAGTCAGTCCTGCTGGGGCTGCTGGAACTGGAAGCCTGAGTGTGAAGTCACAGCTGGAAGCTCTGCTTACACAGAGGCTGGGGTCTGAAGAAAGGGCAGCACAGACAGCACTGGCAACCTGGGTGCCCTGGGAGTGCAGAGCTGGTTATAATTGCCTGTGTTGGCAGAGGAAAAAAGAGATAAAGGTGGAGTCTTCGGGACATTTTCTCTGACCTAAAGTATGCCCTTTTGTTAATTGCGCAGAGCTTTGTTCCAACAAAAATCAACACAATTCATGACTCTGGCCAGCCACGTGTTGAGTATGAAGTGGAGGCAGAGCAATGAAGTAGGGGCAGAGCACAGCGAGCCTGGATGGTCAGATCCTTGTTCAGCTGCCATATGTATGGGAGTTGTGCATTGCATGTCACCCTTCACTGCCCCCTGTCCCAGTCTCTGGGGTTCACAGCACAGCACTGTAGCCTGAAGGATGCCACAGGCTTGATGGTTAGGCGTCCCCTTGTAAAGTGGGTTTGTGGATTTGCATCCCTCTTAAGGTCAAGCAGAAATTGAATGTTAGGTAGAGCCTATCTTGGCAGTCTCCATGCCCCCTAAAAGCTGGAAACTATGGATCTCAGTTGCGTAATTTCTCCACACCATGGATTTTCTTCATGAGCACCAAGCATAGCAGGGCTCAAGTGCCTCTTGGTGGGGCAGTGGTAGGGGCTACAGTCTGGTGAGCACAGGAAGGGGCTCACTGCTGCTCAGGGAGGGATGCCTTCCTTGTTCCTTACTACTCCACCCCCTGTTCCCAGTGCTACAGCCCACTACAGCCCAACTCCTCTCTTTTGCTAGCTCAGGCAATTGTCAGACCACTTTATGAACCACTTTAATTAACTAACATGGCAGAAAACAAACCAAACCAGGTATTTTTTAAACTGATTTAAACTGATTTTTAAACTGATTCTTGCACAAAATTTAGGGGCAAAAAGCTGAACATGCAGATGTATCAAAATGCTGCTATGAATTTTTTGAAATGCATTATCCGCAGGTTATTTGATTTGGGATTGGAAAAGCATACTGTTAAAACCTTTTTTTCCTTAAATTTTAAAAGCATATTTAGGTGTGGTGGTATAAGATGATATTTATCTACAAGAACAGTTTAAACTGAATACAAAATATTGTGTTCAGACACCCTTGTTTTTTTACAAAATAATGAGGATCTTTTTTCCTTTGGTCAATCTCAAAAACAAATACTAAGCCTTGTGTTAAACAAAGTTTGTCCCATTCTAGTTACTACCCTTCCCACCCTTACCTAAATCCAGTCCTCCTCATACCCTGCTACTTTGTTGATGAGTACCATCTGTCAGGTTTCTAGTCCTGTTTCATAGATAGGCAATTAAATGTGTACAATGAGTGAGGCTGATTTACTGTCTACCTAAAGCTACAGTGAAACTGGAATAAATAGAAAGCAAGTGCATTGAATAGCAATGAATCAATGTAAAATAGGCTACTGAGGATGTCTTCAGGAAGAAATAATGCCAGACTCTTGGCTATGTTTCTCTGCAGAGGAGGAAAGTGGAAATAAATTTCATACTGTGTTCTGTCTTTCTCAATTAGCTGTCACCAGTTAAAGATTTCCTTTGTGGGAACAAATTCACAGTTGTCGTCACTTAACAAAGATAAATTCTATCAGCTCACTTTGGCACATGCAATTCTTCAGTATTAAACCCTTTTTATATTGCAAAGTTTTCATTAATGTAGCAATTCGAGAAATGAAGCCATTTTTCTTGTGACTCTCTTAATAGGTTGACGTTTAATCATGGCTTCTTAACCCTTTTGAAACAAATGTACTGTTGAGTACATTTTGAACAAAAATTACTTGACTTTTACCATGGGCACATAGCAGTGATTAAAAGTTGAAATGATGCTACTAAAAGCAAGTCTGTTCTTTCAACAGCATAAATACTTGCTCGTGATGCATAGGGTCCATGACCGTATACATACGTACATAATTCTCTAGCCTTCAGAAAGCAGTGAAACCGCAGTGTTTTGGAGATACACTGAGGAAAAAACATAGTTTTACTGACAGAGCACTATAAGAAACCCTTGTTAGATTTTTAGGTTCAAAAATTTGTTCTTTCTATCATTCTGCTGTTATGGAACTTGTTACAGAACTCACGCCTTGCTACAACATTGCATTCTAGCATAATGTGTTTAATGTTTCCAAAAAAGTGTAATTAGTTCTCAGTTAAGAACAAAAGCTGAACTGAGTGTAAGCCATATTTACTCAAATCCTCTTGAGTTTGCTGCAACCTAAAACATACTTTGTGAAAAATGAACTGCTTCCTCCGTCTTAGCTGCTCAATACTGAAAATGAAAGATGAAAACCTAAATGTAGTTGAAGTGCAGAACATACAGATATAAATTACATAAGGCTCTTGTGTGCTACTACTCCTTTCTGTCTTGTATTTAAACCAGACTCTGTGACAATTTCCCCTGTTTTTACTTTTTAACAACATGAAATGCCTTTGCTAAAATAATCTTTTGTCCTTGGTGAAATGATAGCATCTTCTTTGCCTTCTCCTGCACAGATCATCTTGGCTTCCTGAATGAGAGAGGTAAATGGTATATAAATATTCAAACAGCAAGTTGAAGAATGTGTCATGAAGGGTTTTCAAATGTTACGTCCTTTCTACACCTGGCACTAGTCAAGGATATGCTGCATTTTTCCAGTCGTGATCAAAGGATTGTTTCAAATGGAAGGCAACTTGAATCTGAACTAACTTCACATTCTGTTGGTTTTCAAGCTATTTTCATAAGAAAAAATGATTACTTAAGAGATAAAAATCCAGTGTGCATTCCAATTGGTCAAACTGTTTCTGTAGTTGCAGAGTGGTTATCTAAAGATGCCACTGAAAAAATGTGGCTTATAGATGAGAAAACAGCTTATCTGTTGCATCCCTTCACTAGATACACTAGACAAAAATAGAGTTCCAGGCTGTGGAGGAGATACAGACAGATGGTTTTGTTGCCAAATCCTTGCAAATAACCCTTCTCTGCAAATAAAACTTTTCCCCAAAGCCTTGGCAAATCTATATATGCTGCAGGTGGCTAGAGATTTTTATTAGAACATCATTAAATTTATGCAGGGACATCTCAAGAGGCCTGTTTGCATCATTTCAGAAGGTGACTTAGCAGGATCAACTACTAAATGTAAACTATGAGAACAAGAATAATATTTGTTTTCTCTGTGTTCTGCAATGACGCTTCACTCCATAGCTCTTGGGTAAGTCATTACACAAAACATTATTTGATTTAATACTATGGTTTTCTCTATTTTCCTATTAGGAACAATATTATCTAATTTTTTTTTTCTGGGGTCTGCTAGCAGCAGAGTAGGAATAAAAAATTATAGGTATGAGAAATTAATCTTGACTTTTCCTTGGCATGTTTTTTTATTTATGCATCTCTTGCCATGCTAAAAAAATATTTCTATTTCACTTTTTAATTTTGCTCATAAAGTTGCAGATCATTAGCAGCATGTATAAGGTCTGTAATACTTTCAGAGCTTATCCTTGTTCCAGCAAGGTTACACAAAGGCAACAGCACTGGGATAATGAGCACTGGGGTCTTACGGACCTGCAGGACCTAGCTGGGCAGCCTCCAAGTCAACTGCAGGTAGCCATCTAGACACTTGGGACCTAATGGCAGGAGGAAGGATCTTGGAATAAGAACTGAGCAGTTCATTTGGGAAAGAGGCAGACCACTTGCTACATCAAAACATTGGGCACCATGTTATAAACATTTTTGAATTCACAGAATCACAGAGTTAATTTAGATCATAAGGGAACAATTTACCTTGTGCAGTCAAGCTCTGAATACTTCCAAGGCTGGAGATTCTACAACATGGACAACCCATTACAGTGCTTAACTGTCTTCATGGGTAAAGTAATTTCTTTACAGCTGGGCAAAATTTCCTGTTGCAGCTTGTGACTGTTGCCCATTGTTGTTCTGCTGGAAGACTGGAAGATGGAAGAGTGGCTCCATGTTGCTTATGCCTGGCCAAATGTCTTTCAGCATCACCAGAATATTCAAAATTACCGGCAAAGAAACTTGGTTCCATCCATCTGTGCTTTACTCCTTTGCTTGGAATGTCATCCTACCAATTCCTGTTTCTACTGGGCGATAACTGTATCACCTCATCTATAAAATATGAGTAGAAGGAAAAGGCACTATAATATAGCTTAAAATAAAAAGAAATCATTCAACAGAATACAAATATGCAATTTGAGGATTATTCCTGCAATAGTAACACCATCACTCTTCCTGTCAGCTTGCGTGTTTTCTCTGTATATACTTAGTACCAGGCAATGCATTTGTCTCTGGAAAGCTGCAGCCAGGGCTGTGGGTGGGTGAACAAGGAAACAAGCAAAAATCCAAGCAAAGCTTATCCCTGTTTTTTCTCTGTGGTTTACCGGTGGAAATAATATTGCCTTATTTTATTTAATCAACAGTAATGTAGAAAAATTATACATAAGCTCACAACTGCTCCTCTTCCCTTAGCAACTCCTCTGTAGTAACATTTTCTGATAATAAGGTTACAGGATCCACATTACAGTCTGAACACTTTCTGAAAATTGTTTCCATTTATTGCATGTTTAAAAGATCCATAGTTGTTATTCATTTTCTAAGGCATCAAACTTTGTGAAATAGTGGGAAACAAATCTGTTACAGACTGTTATGATGCCTTGATTCTATGTTTTAATGATATTGATACATAGGCACAAGTGAGGCGACATTTTACTTTCAAGTTCTCCCATATTTTCTTAATGACACCACGCAAAAAATTCCACAGTCTTTTAATGCCTCAGGTCTACACCAGACACATGAAGAAATGTGGTTGCTATTTTTTTGATCATTGGCTTAGGAACATACACCAAATTGCTGTCATGTCACTTAAATCACTCCAGGAAGACTCTCTCATAGTCCTGTGACATATATGCATTTGTCTTTCAGGCAGGTGCTTGTCTTAACTTCAAATCAAAGGTAAAATAAAGCCAAAAAATTCTGACCTGCCACAAGAGGACTGTGGGAGAACTGGTGAAGTCCAGCCTGTGCCAGTGCAGGGGTGCACCATTATCCTCCTCAAGTGAATGGAACAAGCTAGACCCTCAAGTCCTGATCCTGAAGCTTAGATATGAGTCTTTATTTACATAAATGGTCAGGTTTCCACCAAAAGAAATGATGCATGTGATCAAAAATATGCACAATTATGTTTTCAGATTAACATTAAGGTGTCTATAAATTTCTCAGAAATAAGACCAGATTCTGTTGTTCAGGGATTTTTTGGCTGACAGATAAAAACATTGAAATACACTCTTCTGTGAAAGCGTGAAGTGGCACCCTGTGAAGATTTCTGAGCAGTAAAAGGCATGATAATGTTTAAATCATGTGCTATTGATCTGACCATGTGAGAACACTCTTAAAGTACAGATGATGCTAATGAAGTCAGTTAGACTAACACCCTAGAGCCTTCCTTTTAAAACATGGTGATACAGCATTTGAGTTATGAAATACTGGGCATCCTGAGTCAGTAAATGTCAGTGAACTTTAAAAAGAGAAAAAAGATATGTTGCTTACAGACAATTATGATTCATTTCTGCACAACAGAGAAAGACATGTACATACAAACACATGGTGTTATCATTCTTGTATTAGATTATGAGAGCAGTCTAAGCTTACTCAAGTATGCTAAGCTACATTTGGAAAGACATAATAATCCTGTTCTTTTTTATGATCTCCCAAGAGAGAGATTGTAAAATCTCTGGATCATCAATTTGTTCTGTGTCATATGCTGGCACTGGTGTGTGGGTTGTTTAGATCCTGGATAAGTATAAAGGCATTTCACCTGCTTGTACTGAGGAAAATACGTGTATGTGAAATGAAAAAGAAGTGTGGCCAGAAAGTCAAGGGAGGAGATTCTGCTCCTCTACTCCAATCTAGTGAGACCCCACCTGGAGTGCTGCACCCAGCCTGGGGCCCTCAGCAGAGGAAGGACATGGACCTGTTAGAATGGGTCCAGAGAAGGGCCATGAAGATGATCAGAGAGCTGGAGTACCTCTCCTAATGAGTAAGCACTGAGAGAGTTGGGGTTGTTCAGCCTGGAGAGGGCTCTGAGCAAATCTTATAGGTGCCTTTCAGTACTTAACAAGGGCCTATAAGAAAGAAAGGGACAGACTTTTTACACAAGCAGATAGTGATAAAACAAGAGGGAGTGGTTTTAAATTAAAAGAGGGCCAATGTAGACTAGATATAAGGAATATTTTTTTTTATGACATGGGTGGTAAAACCCTGGAACAGGTTGCTCAGAGAGGGCTGCCCCATCCCTGGAAACATTGAAGGTCAGGTTGGATGGGGCTCTGAGCAACCTGATCTAGTTGAAGATGTCCTGCTCATTGCAGAGGGGTTGGACTAATTGACCTTTAAAGGTCCCTTCCAAACCAAACTCTTCTGTGATTCTATAAAGGTTAGCCTATTTCACATGTACCATCCCCAACAAGAAAGTAGCAATACTTTATCTCTTTTCACTTATTATTATAAATAAACTGGATCTCGATCCAGATTTACCACATAGGTAGATATCAAAGATTTGTATAATAATATTTGTGTTTGGAAAATATTTAAATACTGTTGAATAAAATTTGCATTATTCCAATTTTTCATGCCAGCGTGATTTGTAAGGCAGCCAACATGTGCTGATTAGAGAATTTTCCTAATGAATTTCTGTCAGTGTGCTGCCCTAACATGACTTAAAATGTACAGCTTAATGTGTTAAATGTGTTCAGATTGCTTATACTTCCCATTGTAAAACAGGGAATAATATGCTATTAACAGCAAGTGTTTACAACAATCTTTAGATGCACATATTCTAATTAAAGTGAACATCCAACATGTTGGGCAAGGATGAGTCACACTTCACAACAGCTCTACAGGGAAGAGATCCGAGTTGTGTATTCTTCTAAAGCAATGGCCAAAAAAATTAAATTACTTTCTTTTGTGTGAAATGTATTTTCTGCTGCTTATTGAATGTCTAAAGGATTAATGAAGTATGAAGCCTGGGATACATACTGCATGGGACAAGGGTAGCAGCTGTAATGGAGGGCTAGAGGGAGCTATTTGAAAACCCAACTTTTTTGTTGCTAAGCACAAAACCTACTCTACATGCATTTTTATCACTCAGGAACAAGGTAGCAGCATTATGCCACCCTAGTTACCATGCTTTCCATTCAGCCACAGCACCCTCTTGGAAAAGAAACAACTTTACTTTTATATTCATTACATATAACCCCTAGGTATTTTAAAACCAAAATTGCAACTTGAATTATAATAAAACCAGAATTACAACTTGACCTATCTATGGACAGATCATGATTTCGTGTTTGAACACAATACATACTTTCCCAGATACAAAGCACCTTCTCTCACCCCAGCACAGTTTGAAAATAAACACACTCACAGAGATGCCTTTTGTCAAAGAGTGCCAAACCTTCTGAACATCACAGGTTTTGATGAACCCTGACAGCAAATAGGTTTTCCAATCCACCTGGCACCACCAACACCATGGTACCATCACATCACTAGCAGGCAGTGACAGACCTAAGAGTTGGAAGAGGCTGCTGGGAACCTCTGGCAGCGCCAGCGCTGCTGCTGCTCCTGCCCCCCTGCCAGGAGGGAATGCTCTGCTGCTCCAGTGGTTGAGGTGAAGAAAACAGATCTGCAGTGTGACAGCAGAGCCCTCTCAAAGGGAATAGTCACTTGTTGTCCCATAAAAGAATGAAGGTGTTTTGAACACAGTATTTATTATAAAGGTGTCTAGCTAGATCAACAGCTTCTGATCTTTACTGTTTTCAACAGCTCCAGAAAGTGCAATGTGCACTGACCTGCTCTCTAGCAAGGTGCCTTGCTGTCTCTAGCTATATTTAATTCACACAACTTTCATTGTGATATTTCCCTAGGAGTATCTACAGTAATTTAGTTTGGGTGATACAGCATACATGCAAAAAGCAAATCATGCTATCAGAACAATAGCTTATGTTCTCATTTTGTTCTGCTTTCACCTTTTCCATGCAGCTACGGTGTTCTCAGCATATGATGAACAAAGATAGCAGAAGCTGGTCTTAACGTAGAAAATTGCATGCCAATGATATATGAAGTATGCTAAGACAGATGGGATAATCTCATTTTTAAATGTGGCTGTAGAAACAACCAAGAATGAAGTAATTATTCGTATAAAAACTAATTTCAGTAGGCTTCAGAGTCAGATCAAAACCACTGAACAAACCTCTGTGATTTTCTGACCCATCACCATTTCTGTTTCCTACAAATCCTAAAATACTTGCATAACAAGGCTCCACTTGTTACTAGAAAACTGCAAGGAAAGACATTCCCTACTCCAATTGTCCATCTTTCTCCTGCCTCTGTAGCTGATGAGAGCTGTGGTGAATCTGTAGTAAATAACCATTGGAAAATGTTGACAAGTTAATTGGGCTCATAACTGTGAAGGCAATGAGACATTTCTGCAACTGTTTAGATCAGCTTTGTCAGACGTAAGTCAGTTACAAAGGCGACACATTTAATTCTACAAAGAACACATGGAGAATAAATCACTTTCAGGCTTGAATTACAGTGCAGGAAGGATAATTACCAGAGCAGAACATGTACTTAGAAACAAAAATCTTTTGTAGAGCACAAACACCTGGAACAGGATTACACTGAAAATTAATGTTGAGTATCCGAAAAAAAAGTGGAATAGGAATATTGAATAAAACCATTATACTATTTTTAACTATGCAAATTCTCAGTGGGGATGGAGACGGGCAACTTTGAACAGACTTCCAAAACTTACTGCAGTGATGCTAATGGTTCAGTAGGCATCCATTTTTTCCTCAAAGTCAGTGCACAGTTGCAGGGCTGCTTGTATCTTATTTGCTCCACAGTCCCCATATGCCTGGTAGGTGGATTTCATGCATGTGCAGTCTGGAAGGCTTGCTTCAGTTAGAAATGTATGTAAATCAGAGCCACTTATAATGGTTAAAAGTCTATAAAAAGCCTAAGATGAGCTTTGAGATCTGGGTCAACAGAATTGAACTTTTTACATAACTGCCCTGTACCAAATTTTGCCGATTTTGTGTTCAGCTAACTCCAAACTGGCAATTTATTCTTCTTGCTACATATATTATATTTAAAACCTGTACCTGGTTTAAAACCTAGCAATAGTATATACTGTGCTAATTAAAAGGTGTATATGACATTTAAAGTCTATCTAGGTAAAATAAACTCAGTCAGGTGATGTGATGAATTACTGCGTTTTTCAAAATTTTATCTGTTACAAAAGCTTGGTGTCCTTGTTCAGCATGCTACTGCATGCTCCCATTAACTGAAGGCACTTTGGAACAAAGGACATACATTTGAAAATAAGTAACACCTTCACTTTGGAGTCACCTAATCTGGATGAGTTTGTTGGAATGCAAAAGATAATGCAAAGATAATGCAAAGATAAAACCATCTAAGTCATTTCTCATTACAACAAATGGCTAAAAAGAGGTAGGAATTACAGTATTTTTCAGTCCCAGGCATGGTAAAGTCTTTTGTCCCAGTTGTCAAGAATTGTATTACTGCCCTCGAGCATCAAAGAATTTTAAAAGAAGTATGGGGTTCCTAGGGTTTATTTAGTTTACAATTACTGAACTTTTGCTGCAGATTTGTAATATTTTCTCCATAATCGTAAGGCTTAGAAGCTTACATTTAAAAAAGGATGGAAATAAAACTTGTCATCCAATAACAGGTCTGAAAGATTTAAAACTTCCTGAGTAAAAAAACCCACATAATATAGTTTTTGTCTTTGAGAAAAAAAGTATCTGAGTTAACGTAAAATTTATGATATCTTAATCAAATTGAGGATTGATTTGGAGGAATGGTTTTCAGCGCATAGTTAGGCATTTTCTTCAGCACTTGTTTCTTATTATTTTCTGAGAAGAGGAAAATGGACAGCAGCTTATATATTTTGCCTATAGATGGAATAATCCAGATATCCAGAAATCACACTGCTGATCCAGAATACTGTGTATTATTGTTGATAATTACAATTTTTCTACTCAAGAAGAGATTGCTTTTTAGAGATGCATGAAATATTCCCATAAACCATCTGTATACCACTTTGGATTGCCACTAAATAAATGTATTATATAAATCTGCAAATCTGTTGTTTGTTAGGGAAAGCCCTCAGTAGGTTACTACAGGAGTTTTTGTTTAAAATAACTGACCTTTATTTATTCTGAATTATTCCAGAGGAAATTGTGGTTTTCAATGGTTTATGGTTCTGCTTTTGTTCTTAGTTTATATAATCGTAGACATGACTACTGTGATGCTTTAATGTGATCTAAAATAAAGTGATGCAATGCTTCCTTAATTCCTATTTCTTTGAAATACAGAAGAGCTTAGGGGAAAAATAAGGAACCCACTATTGATCAAGTAATTTCCAGTGAGAAACAATCCTGCATAATCCTTAGAAAATTACCACAGTGAGTTACTACCTTAATGTTTCAAGACTGAGCTCTACTTCTAGACTGACTGTTTCTGGTAAACTGTCACCAGTTTATTGCCTCTTCTTTAACCAGTGTTTATGGTATGGAAAACCAGCTGTATTCCCCATGAAGATACTTACAAACTGTGGTCCATTAATAAAACAATTTAATCTCTGTAATACCTATGCAGGGAAATGCACAGTGTTAGCAACTGTTGAAGAAGGACAGGAAATATCTCTAGAACTACAATTGTCAGGAAAACGACAAGCCTACTCAAATTATCAACTATTCCAATAGAGATGTTCACAGTAGCTCTAGCATGAGTCCTGCCCTGTTCATTCTGTTGAGGAAAAACACCCTGGGGGCTGTCGAAGTCTTTGTTTTTGCACCCTGCAGACTGTTCTGAGACCTGCTCTATCTTTTAAGTTCACTGATGTTATCACGTCAAGCTGTGACTGAAACATTTTCTATTAAGGCTGGAGCTAACACTATGATACAATAGATCTTTTCCATTTCTAGCTTCTGCATGTGTCCCTGTAGGCTGGAACTTTGCAACGAGGGCACTAAAATGGCAAACAGGCTTTGAGGAATGTGTAGCTACAGTGCACTGCAAGTCCTGCAAACCAGTCCTTCTTTTAATGTATAATTGTGGAACTCATTGCCATGAGATGTTATGGAGGTCAAAAGCAGAAGTAGATTTAAAACAAAGTAGAAGAACATCCCAAAAATCAGGCTGAAGTAAAAGTTCATGTGTAGTTAATAAACACAGCAGTTGGGATGTAACTCCTAGGAAGAACAAGTGGTTTAGGAAGGTCACAAGTCACTCACTGCTGGAAAGCAGATGTAATAATTTAGTACATATTTCTTACTTCTTCCTCCTGTAAACATCGACTGATGTTTACTGGTCAAGGTGTCAAACACCCATTCACCAGCATTTCAGCACTTGCAAGGACCAGCAGTGTGCTACAGAGCCATCCAAACAGGCCAAGAAGAAATGGGCATCAGGGCAGCATGAAAGCAAGCACAAGTCTGTATTGCCCATCGATTTTTCCTTCCATCTATCAGGCATTTCTCAGTGCACCACAGGAAAGCATCTGAGAACGCATATATCTGGAAGCACAGTGTTTTCAACCTGTCCAGAATTGTTACAAGCCTAATATTTCAATGGTCCTCTCTGCGAGGAGACTGTAACTCAGATTGAAGCAGAAATAACTGGTTGCATAGATACAGCTACTGAGCTGTGTCAGTCACCACAGAAATGGCAGAAGCTGTTGCTGTCCTTTCTTTCCGAGTTCACTTGCCTGTGGAGCTCAGTTGTGGAATGGCCTTTGTGGGCACTCCTAATCTACTTCTGCACAAAGTCAGCTGGCGTCGTTTAACCTATTGCTTAATGTATTTTGAGCTAATCTTGGCTGACCTTTAGCTGAAGAAAATAAGAAACACTTGTATGAGCCTTTCTGCCAGCTCTGCTCTGATGGCAGTGCCCTCCAGCAGAACAACAGTCATGTCTAAAACGTCCACAGATGCTTTCACAAAAGTTATGTTAAATAACTCCACAGCTCAGTAAGAGCTCAATGCCTGCACAGGCAAGGTGTAGTAGAGAAGAATGTGGATTTTTTTCCTTTTAATCCCTAAATTCGAAATGTAGCTATGACACACATAGAAAGTAGGATGTTTAGACTGGAATTCAGGACTGGGTTTTTTATTTTTCAGTGCTGCACAAGAAATAAAGACAGCAGGCTGTGTTACAGTCTTGTGACCAAATTGGCAGAGCTAGAAATCACAGATGTCATCTTTGTACTGAAAGATCATCTCACCAGGACTTCTGTTGAAAAACTATTCCAGAACCCGATTCTTCTGATTATTAGAAACATTCTCTATTTCAACCCTAAATTTATTCATAGCTCTTCTCCCTCTTTGGTGATTGCCATCTCACTGCCCGTGTATTTACAGACATCAATCATAAAATTAGAAAGGACTTCCTGTAGAGCAATCAGGAGAAGTATGCTTCAGTAAACATGATCTGAAATTGAAAAAAGGGTGGCCTTATCAAGCTTTTTTTTGGTTAAAACACAACTTTCCTGTAATCACCTCCTCCCTGCATGAAAAAAAAAAAAAAAATCAGCTCTGGTGTCAGCTGGTCTATTTGAAGACAAAAATGGAAAGGCTACGCTCATCACTAGTAAAAAGTTCATTCTACAAACTTGTTTAGTTTTAGTAACACAGAGTTGCTTTAAAAGGACACAGGGCTTTCACATTAACAATCCTTTCCTCCCCATTAATCAGCATTCATAAGAATAGAACAGTGTGAAAATATTAATTTTTAAATAGGTATTTTATGTATTCTTTGAATATTTTACAACACTTACCCCCTAAAAAACCCCAAAAGCTAGCACCTTCTTTAATTTGCTACAAAATGGGATTTAAAATATCTTGATTTTTAAAATACAAAACTAAAACAGCAAAGAACCTTATAAAAGAATAGTCTGCTGTCTGTGCTATTGCCTCTACAGGTGTCCTACATTATTATTTCATTTGAATACTGAATAGACAAGAACTAATGTGCCAAGAAAAATGTAATAGGAAAAATGTCTGATTTTTAGAAAGCCATTACTCCTTTAAGGAAAATAGATTTTAAAAAAAATTCTTTCCTGAGCCTGTGTCTGTTTGTTTGAACTCTAATGCAAAGCCTTCAAGTCAAAGAGTGCATCATATGAGGGGTATCCCCACACATACACACACAAACAGCTCAATGTCATGCAGTCTCTGATAAAAACCTAATTGCTCACTTTTGGCATTTATGCATCTAAAAATTAGAACACAGATTTTAAAAAGGAACCAAAACCTATGAAGATTTCCATGATGCTTAAGGAGCACCCTGTCCTCTCCTCTTTCCATACTCAGCATGGAGATCCCCAGCCCCCAAAGAAGCAGCTGGCTTTTCAATCTCAAGTCTCAGGTACTGATCCAAAGGCAACTCTACATTGTTGTCTCTGTTGTCTTCCTAGCTAGGATCTAGAGTGCTTTCACCTCATCTAACTTATAACAAAGATATGTTTGAGCTTATTTAAATAAGAATTCCACTTCAAGTAGAGCTGTTCCTTTGGAAGACCTACAGCACTGGGACCAATAGACATATTCAAGCATTATACAAAAAATGGTAAAAGTAATTGTTCATGGGACTCAAAATGAAATTGGTCTTAATATCTGGAATAGGACATGAAAATTTAGGGAAGATACATACAAGATAACTGAAATTAATAAAGGGATTAAAGGGAAAGGCTGTCTTAAGAGATCAGACTAAAAAATTTTCAACTGGGAAAATGCAGTGGTGAGACTTGTCCAAGCTTTATGAAATCATGAAGGTGGCTGAAAGGATGAATATAGAGCCATTTTTCATCAAATTGTAGTTTGGCTCATTCAGTAGAATTAAATTAAAACAGATAAAAAGAACACATTACTTTACAGTGGCTAGTGTATTTGTGGACTTGCTGCCAAAAGAGGTTGGGGAAGCAGATCCCAACAAAAGGTTCAGACAGGAATTTGGTAAGTTCATGTACAACAAATCCAAAAAAACGACAGTGAAAGGACTACTCAAGGATTTACCTTTGTAAGAGCCACAGAAGCTAGGGGAATACAAAGAAAAGAGTTTCAAGAAGGTAGCCAAGCTTATATGCACTCTGTAAACAGTTTTTCCTACTGCTACTGTTTCTATTTGCTTTTCTGTTTAGAAAAACAGAATTTTGTATTAGCAAAACCTCAAAGACCCCCAAGGGAGGGAGAAGGCTATAGGTAATGAAAACAAGGACAAAAAATGGACAACAACAAACAACAAATGATACAAAGGGAATAGTTACAGGACTGAAAACACAGAGCTAGGGGAACTGGAGGAGGGCATGAAGCAGAGACACTCTGACATCACCCGTCACTTCCTGAAGGTTAACCAAGGAGCAGGTGGATGCTGCCCAGTGATGCTCTGCTTGGAGATGTGGGAGGATGATGAAATGAATGGACACAGGTTCCAGTGTCATCAGGATTGCCCCATCCAGCTTCCTTATTCTGGTGACATGAACAACCAACAGGGCCTGGGAACTGTTGATGAGGAGATCCTGCAACTTGAAAGGGTCTTAGGGAGTGTATAAATAAAAAGTTCAGAGGGAAAAGCACAGCTGGAACTTCAATGAGCATTTCTGGAGGAGAGATGGCATTTCACGTACACTCAAAGTACCTGATGTGTGCTAGGATCTCTTGCCACTGTCTGAGAAAAAAAAGATCCACAGTCCAACTCAGGGGGGCATCTTCCCCATTCATGTAGGTTCTTAGGACATCTTTTTCCCCTCTGAGGGGTGTGAATTGTAAAGGCCTCCATAGGTGAAAGTCACTCTTGAGTTACTAGTGCTGTTCCAAAAATGGTATGACATATTTAGAACAAAGGGAACTTACAGAGAATTTGAAAACTTAGCTAATTCCAGGTACAATCAAAATAGAGTAGTAACTATTTTAAAGAGAGAACTAAAAATTACGTGCAACATATCAGTAAAATTCTAATATTTTCATTAAACTAACTGAATAGAAAATTTTGTTTTAAAGTACTATTTCATTCATTCTTTGCTGAAGTTACTTACCAGTTCAGAGAAGGGGATTCCAACACAGGTATTTCCCAATGGTAAGTGGTATACTTAAAGTCATGCTCTCTTTCAATGATAAATGAGTTTTTCACCATTATTTGTATTTAACTGGAGGATCTGTGAAGCATTTTTCATTGCTTAGCAGTTCAGAAACTTCTTTTATTATAGAGGTAACTTCATAAAATTAAGTTCTTGGGGCATTGCTTTCAGTTCTGAATAAAAAGAAATGAAAATGTTGCTAATAAATATCATCTATGTTGTCCATCTTCACTTCAAGCATCTTCTAAAAGTTAAATTTGCTGACGAATGAATGGCAACAATTCTAACATGATGCACAGAATTAGATTACCAAATTTGTGGTATCACAAAAGAAAGGTGCTTGTGACAGAAGTCCTATTTTGTTACTCTTTTCTTAGAGTGTAGTTGCACAAAACACTGGACACGTTCAGACACTACACTGTAGATAGTTTCCTGCACTAAGACATTGGAAAGTCATTCCAGCCAGTTTCACTAGATAACATAAGGATCCCCAAGGATTTGCTGAAAACAAAGACTGCTAATTTTAATTCCTATGTTATCAGCAAAAATAACTGTTTTGAAACAGAGATACCAACACGTATCATAGAGATCCTACTGAAAATTGTATCAAGTAACTGAAGTGGATATAAATCTAGGCTGAACATGACGCAATAGCAAATTTCCAAAAATAGTCACAGATGGCACTGGAATGGGGGAAAGAATACACTTCTTTTATTACACCTGTATTGGGTTGACCCTGAGTTGATGGACAGTCTTTAAGACCAATTACGCTTCTCACAATTTACATATTTAAACCGCACAGAAGGGCGGGACTTCCCCTTTTTGGTCGGAGCTCACTTGCTGGGAGGTGGGGGCAGCTCGGAGCCTCTCGGCCCCGCCGGGCCGGGCCGGGGCCACTGCCCCTTTCCCCCTCTCCCAACGCTGCGGCACGGACCCTGGGTGGCTGGGGGGGACTGCCTCAGAGCCACAGGCAGCTAAACCCAGCCATGGACTGCTCACAGCTAAACCCAGCCATGGACTGCTCACAGCTAAACCCATCCAGCGCGGCTTCTGGGGACCGGCGGGTCCCTCTCCTCTCCATGCGGAGCCGGCGGAGTCAGCGGGAGCCGGCAGAGCCTCCTGTCTGCAGCCAGCACACTTCGTGCTGAACTGAAGAAGACACCACGCAGCCAGCAGCACAAAGGGAGCGAGGCTTTCCCCACCGTAAAGGCCGAACAAGAACACCCTTCAGCATGGCGGCGTCAGACTCAGAGAGAAAGAGAAGTGAGTCACATGGGACGGAGCTGGAAATGGCGACGGGAGAAAAGAGGGCGGTGCCGCAATTCTGGCGCGCAGCTTAAAAGAAACCTTCTTGCATGCCGTGGTAAAAAATTGTAATACCACAAACTGTTTGTCTCTTTAATCCATTTGAAGAACATGGGGGGAAATGGAGTATCTTCGTGTGTCTGTGAAGATTGTGAAGAATGCCTATGCCAGGCTATATAGTAGTAAGAGGCTGCTAGAGACTTGTGGCGAAGAAAAAAGCTTTTGTGTGCAGGCCAAAAGAACTTATCCTTAAAAAGATGAATAACCCCATGTGATGGCCCATGTTTTGTAGTGTGAAGGAACTGTGAGATTTTTCATGGGAGAGATGTTCTACACACAGCAGATTGATTGTTTCCGGGCGGATCTGCTGTTGGTGGCAGTTTGGGAACCACGTGCAACTGAAGGAAAAACCCTTTTTTCCCTTAAGCATAAGAGAGAGACTTTTCAAGAACTGGAACACTGACTAACATCCCATGTTCTGTTATCCCTTGTGTGAGCTAGGTAAAAGGAGAGAAGTGCTGGGGGGGGGGATTTGCTTTAATTTTGTTTTGTTATTGTCTCTTTACTTTTAATTCTATTAGTAATAAAACTCTTTCATTGTACTGCAACTGTTTAAGGTTTGTGCCTGCTTTGCTTTTCTCCTAATTCTTATCTCACAGAAGGAAAATAAGTAAGTATTGAATATTTTGAACCAAAACCACTACATTTAATTGGTGTTTCCGCCCGGTTTCGAACTCAACCCGCTACAACACCCTATGCATGGAAGCATGGGAAACACTGAACTGGGAAGAGGGGAGGGCAGAGAGTGGGGAAAGAAGTCTATAGTTTCTCTCTAGGAAATCTAGGAAAATATTTTTTGCCCCAGTTCCTGGATTACAGAACAAAATGAAACAAATGTCATATTAAAAAGAGTTTATCAGTTTCAGTAATACTGGACATAGCCTCCCTGCCAAGATCAGAATTACCAGGAGGTGTCCAGCACATTAACTACAAGGTGAGGTTGGCTGGTTCTATTACGGGAGTGTCCAAATGAAGAGAAGTGTTGTAAGACTCATTCCTTTCTTAAAACTGGGACATGGGATGAAGATACATGTCCTCAGAATTGAGCTTTAAGAACAAAATATCACATTGGAGACTATTCCGTGCCATGTCCTCCACTTCCACAAGCTGCGAAAATTATTATAATTGCTGAAGGATTTAAGTTACAGCTCAGACACTACAGAGTCTTGTAGACTGGAAACTGAACACTGAATTTTCCCAAAACTTTTTTTTTCATGCTGATGTGGATGGTGCACAGATGCAATAGAGCTTTGGTTTATCTTGCTTCAAAGGCAAACAGTAGCAACTGAAGCAGCAAATGGCCTTTGAGAGGCAGGTGAATTTGTGAGGTTTGTTGACCATCTTTTCATCGCTGCTATAAGAAATAAAAGAGGAATTACTTCAATAGAAGTCAGAGGGCCAAAAGAGGACAACAGACACTGAATGAGTGGCAATACCTGAAATGGTATACTAAACTATCTCATATTTGCTTGGCAAAGAGAAAAAATTTGCTGACATGCTTTCTCTTTCTCTCTTCCTCTCAGAAGGAAAACAGGATAGAAAACAAAGTAATGAAGCTGTGATGAAATGATTAGTTGATATTTGTTCCACTGCAAACACAGCTCCAGAGCATTTCATTTTTCTAGAGAAAAGGCGTGAAATGCTACATTTCAAAGTTGATATTTGTTCCACTGCAAACACAGCTCCAGAGCATTTCATTTTTCTAGAGAAAAGGTGTGAAATGCTACATTTCAAACTCAGCTCAAATTCACCAGCCTTCTGCACCAATTCTCAGGTCAATGTCATAAATTTCCATTTCAAAATAGCAGCCTGTTTTTCCACTGTAATCCTTACCCAGTCTTTCTTCCCTCGCTCCAGTTACTGTGGTAAGCAGAACAAAATACTTGTGTAACTTCAAGCACATGAATAATCCACCAAGGTCAGACCTTGGTACTGTCCCTTCGTTGTTACGCTATACCGTGTTTTTTCATGTCTTCAAATTCATTCTATTACAAAGAAAAAAGCAGGCAAAAAGGATGATAAGGGTTTTTTTATGTTGCATATAGCAGAAACTACATTTTGAAGTCTCTTTTCTCCAGGGCACAGAGTTCAGAGGCAGCCTTGAAACTCAAGACTCTATTGGGATTGTATACAACTCACTTCTTAATAAAGTAAATGCAAATATAAATTCTCTTAACATCTAACTTTTGTTCTGTTCATCTGCATGTTTCTTGCTACTCTTAGAAAAAACCCCAAACCTAACTGCATTATTTTATCATCCATGTCCAATGTTTTGAAAAAGCAGACTTCATTTTGGGGAATCCTCCCTGTTACCCCTGCCCCAACATTACTTTTTGGACTGTTCTGTAAGAAAAAAAAAAAATCTGTGAGGCTGAACGGGAGTAAATACTCAAGAGCAGTAATGTCCTGATTTCCCATCACACAATACTAATGGTTTCACAAAAAGGTTTGGTCATTTGCTCCAAGTTTTTACATACAATATTGAAAAGCATAATCAGAAAGAGTCTAAATAATGCCAAAATGCTCGTGTAGGTTTCTTTCAATTGAGGACTGTTTCAAGAACTCTGACAGTTGTGCATGAAGTGAATTAACATAAACATGATGTTACTTTCATTGTAATGATAGTAACAATTTAATGTAATCAGTGCAGTGATGGAGTAATGAGTAATTGCTTTAGGAAAATGACCAAGGAGTCTGGAAAAGGCTAACAAACACTGTAGTCAATGAAGATTGCCTGCCTTAAGTATACATCAGGAATTAATGAGATCTGTCTCCACTATTAGAATAGTAGACAGAGACACTCCACCTCCAGGGCCTTTTTGCACTGAGGCATTAGTTAGATCAATTTTACCTCACCAGACAGCTCTGTTTGGAGCAATAAAGCACAACAGCCATCAGCAAGTTGTTGTCTAACCCCCTCCCTGGTAAATGAAACAGAAAAGGCCAGTGCTTCATTCAGCACTGCTGTTCCATGCCACATCACAGGGAGATGCACAGACATTACTGCTACTGCAAGAGAGGGGGGAGTTATGGGGGAAAAACTTAAAAAAAAAAAAAAAAGGAAAAAGAAAAGCATAGTTCACGGCTGCTAATTAAGTTCAATCTTCTCGTGGAACCTACTTCTGGGGTGAGGTAATTCAGAGGATCCTCATTTGTACAACAGAATTTTCTCCTAACTCCTTCCCATGCAAGACCTGTTTTTTCCTGCTTCTTTGGGTCTGAATGACTAAGCTTTTTCACAGTCTTTTTTCAATAAAACCCTTTTGCTTCCGCCCAAGGAACAGTTAGAATAACTAGCCCTTTGTATTTTAAGTTATTCATTAAAGTTAAATGGCTTTATCTTCAAGCTTGTCCTAGGGCAACTATTATAAGGTTAACCTTTTTATAGCAGTGAATCCAGATACATTTCTCAATTTTCTCTGAATTTGGCCAGACACAAATATGTATGACTATGACTTGCTATGGTTCACAGTTGTAGCCTCAATACCTGTTTTGATTTCCCAAAGCAGCACTGAACATTAAGGGGAAAAAGGTCACAAACCATGAAAGGCAGTTTCAGAAACACATGAGAGAATCTCATAATTTCTTTTTTTTTTTTTTTTTTTTTTTTTTTTTTGTAAGATAGAGATCCTCAATACACTGTCCAGCTATCAACTAGATTACTGTACTTAATTTGGTGGTAACAAAAAACCACCAAAACCACACAGACCAAACCCCAGACCCAGTAAGTTCCCTACAGAGCAATCTTGCTTAGCAGAGTCTTTATCCCAGCCACATATTTCCAACAGATCACCATCCCCAAATCTCTCTCAAATCTGGAGTGCTCATTGGCAACCTCACCAAGAAAGCAGATTCTTTTCTTCTTTAGTTTTGCTTTTCCAATTAAGCTCTTCAGAAAGCTCCTATCCAAAACAAAGAAGATGTGAAGCTCATATGTAAAACCAAAGGACATTTACACAAATCCACTGAGTACAATTAGGCAAATTAAGACTTAAGCAATTTCTTGTATCCATTGCTAAATGTAGTTCTTTGCTTTGGCAGTAAGAACCAAACATTGTTAGATTTAATTACTCAAACCACTACAGGATCATTTTAAAACATGTTGTTGTCTCTTCCACAAGATGGAGTGCAGTGATAATATCTGAGGATTTTCAAATTGAATCAATATATTATGTCTCCCCTATGCTAAAAAAACCCTTTAAATACGTTATCCAACCACAGCAAGACAAATCAGAAGCCCCTTGTGGGGATGGTTAGTTGTGCCTATTTTAGATGGGAGGAGTTCAGAGTGCATCCCAAAAAACAAAGTCCACAGGTTCTTTTAGGTCTTTTCTTTTGCATTCAAAATGAGCAGCAGAACTTAACAGTGATGAGAACTGAACTTAACTCTGACAGGAAATTGCAAACAAAAAATAGTGCTCACACCCACTAGTAAAAGAAAACTTAAAAATAAAGAAATAATTTTACCCAGTCAAGAAGTTTTTAAAGCAGACAGAAAGAATTTATTTTTCTCTGTATCCGCCTTGCAGTTGCCAGCCACAGCCTAGTGGGTGCAGGCCTGTCGAACTCAATCAAGATTGAGTTGAACTTCTCAAAAATCAAAGCAGTGTCAGTGCTTTGATTGGATGTAGCTGCTAGCATTCTGTTGGCATGCCATCAGCTGTCGGCTTAAGAGGTCCATTTGGGAGAACGAGAAGCTTCCTTATTCTCTTCTTTAATGGTCTGAGTTCACTTTGTGCAGTTGTGATCTGATGTAGAGAGAGACTTGTTAGCTGGCAATCAGGTAAATGCACTTTGAATAGGAGTAGGAATCATGAAAGACTCTTCCTTCAGACACCAAGCTTTGTAAGAGAAAGTAGTTTTCGTATCAGTTTACATCCTTTTATAGCCATTTAATATTGATATAGTGAGTCTTGGCAATACTACATACTTATATATTAAAACAATTACTTAAAACTACATTGGCTACCCTGAACCATGTAGATTTTGGCCTGAAATTATGATCTATAGCCTTGCACTTCTCAGCATCAGTAGTCACCCTATCCCAGTTTGGAAGCGATATAGCTGCCAATGCCCCACACTATGCAACCTTAGCATTGCAACTATATCCGGTTTGGAAGATCCTCCTTATAAAGTCAGCTGTGTAGGCAGTGAGGCGACATAAAGGTTTGTCTTAGTCCTCAAAAATCACCTGGCGGAACGCTATATAATAAAGTAACTCTTAGAGATATATTAATTTTCCCTTTATGTACACAAGGACTGCAGTACCAAGAGCATACCATATTTATGTCTCTGCCTAGCAGGAGGCTTGGCGCTCCTTTGCATTTGTTAATCCTGCTCTTCAGCATCTTTTACCTGGATTTTTAAGCAGACGCCTCCAACTCTACAGAAACAGCCTGCTCGGCGCTGGGTGGTGAGAAATGGCACAGGGGGGCCGTCGCGGATCTGCTGAGCCCAGCCTGCGCCGCCCGCGGGAGCGGGGCACGGGGGTGGCGCGGCCGCTCCGCCAGGAAGCGCCCACGGCCACCGGGGGCGGCGGGAGCCGCTCGGCCGGAGCGTGCGCGCGCCCCCGGGAGGCGGAGCCGCGGGCGGGCGGGGCTCTGCGGTGGCGGCGGCGGGCGGGACGGGTGGCGCGCGGAGTGCTGCCGGCGGGCGGACAGGCGGGGACGGACGGAGGGAAGGAAGGAAGGAGGGAGGCAGGCGCTGGCTCGCCTGCCGGCTCCTCGGTCCGCCGGTTCCGCGGCTCTGGCCGGGAAGCGGAGCCGCCGCCAAAGCAAATGGGGAGGCGGCGCTGAGCGGGCTGCCCTCCGCGGGAGTCGGCAGCCGAGGGCAGCGGCGCGGCGGGCGAGCAATGCCCCTCACTTCTTTGCTTGCGCTGCCCTTCCTCCTCCCGCTCCCGGCTCTGAAGCTTTTGTTTTCCCCGGCCGCTGCGATGGCAGGAAACTTCCCGGAGGGATGGGCTCAGGCCGGGCTTGTGCTGCGCCGGGCTCCGCAGGGCTCCGGCCACGCCGTGAGGTGAGGCGAGCCGAGCGGCCGCGTCGCGCCGCGGGCGCGGCAGTTCCGCGGGACCGGCTCCGCTCTGCCCGGCCGAGCGGGTGGCGGGAGCGGGGAGAGAGTCGCGCTGGGGACCGCGGGGAGCGCCCACGGCTGTGCCGCTTTCCCCGGCCGCGGTCCCACCACCAGGAAGGCGTTCCAGCCCCGGGGATCCGTCCCCGTGAGCCAGGACTTCTCGGGGGTCGGCGCCCCGAGGAGTCTGCGTGGGCAGCGGCAGCCGGGCTCCCCTTCTCCCGGAGGGGCTGCCGGAGCCGTCGGCGAGCAGCGGGGGCAGAGCGGGGGCGGGAGCGCTGCTGGAGCCGGGTGGGCGCGCTCGGCCGCGTCCCGGGGCCCGTGGAGCCGCCTGTGGGGGGCTTCCTCCTCCTCCGGCGGCGGCGGGGCCGGGAGCGGGGGCGGCGGGCGGGGGCCGAGCTTCCGGCCGGGGTTCCATCCCGAGAGGTGGCCTGGCTCCCACCGCCTCCCCGGGACGGGCGCTCCGGGACGCTGCTTAGAGGCACGGGGGAGCTGTCTGCTTGCTGTCACCTGCTCATCAGGCTGCTGCTTGTGCTCAACTCTTGAACCTGCTGGTGTCGGTACGGTGTGTGCGTGTCGCTCCTGGAAAAAAGAAATAGAAACGTCTCGCGTAGTTTTGATTGTTTTTCATCTACTTAAAAGAGTATGTAATTTTTATTTGGTTGTGCCACATAGTTTTCGTCACTTGCTTTGTAAAAGTCAAGTAATACAACACAGCTTAATATATTTTTTCAAGTGTATATATAACAAAGCATACGATAAAGTTTTTCTTGTAAATCAACAAAAACACTTTTCTAAGAAAACAGTTCATTTACTGATGAGCTGTACCTGAAAGATACAGGTAACATAGGAATTTTCAGTGGTCAGAGCTAGACACGGCTGGAAAGTTAGATCCGTGCCCAAGAGGGTTGTTAAACAAAATTGTTTGTCCTTACTGAAATGGATAATGAATGTTTAAGCAGTGGGAAATAGGTTTTGCATAATGCATTTTTTGTGGGATATATTGCACATTCTAACATTAGAGCAAAGGTGTCAGAGGCATCAGATTATGAAAAGGGCACTTTTAAATAGACCATTTCTAGATAACTGAAAATGTAAAGAAATGTCAGAGAGATTTGTTTCAAGACCGGTAACAAAGAATAGCTGCGTATTGTCAGTTGTCAAATGTGGTTTTTTGTTGGTTTTGCAGTTATCTATTGTGAAAATGTATTTGCCAACATTGCTGTAGCTCCAGCATAACAAAATAGACTCACTAGTAATTACGTTCTTAGTCTACAGAAGTAAATTTGGTAATGACAAGTAATTAAAAGAAGAATAATTTTTAAATAACTTTGCTTTGAAGTATTTACTGCCAGTTGATCAGCACTCAAAAGTACAGTCTCTTAGCTGTTCTACCTTATTTTTTTATTAGAGGGTAGCCTTACTGTAAGAATGTGTTCTAAATGTATAAAACTTTTTTTTTTTAAGTGAGAAAATAAGTGAGACTCTGAAAATTAGTAGTTCATATGCAACATCTGCCTACTCAGAGGAAACAGGAAGAAGGCAAGATGAACTCTACGAGTTTCTAATTTTCTTCTTGTGTGCTACAATGCGTAGGTGACTTTTGTCAGGTGCTGCTGATCAGGCATTGCATGTGTGCTTCATCATTGCATTTGCCACTTTTAAAATATTTCTCTAGGAATAACAGCAGATAAAGCTTAGAGAGGCTGTGATCACTTCCCTGTGGTTAGTTAAATGCACCCAAGACCATTTTCTGGTTCTGAAGCCAAGTGCTGTGGGTTAGCCCTTGTCAATGCTGCTTAACTCTCTTGCCTTCCAGAACAGGAAATTTTCATGGGAGACCTGTAGCTGGCCTGTGTTAGAAGGATGCTGTGCTGGTGTGTGGCAGCTCAGCAGTCTGTGTGACAGTGAATTCCATTTCCAGGGAATGATTCCTGGCATTGCTTGGCTTACTAGTGTGGACATAGTTTATCTGTAATGTAGTCTATCTGCAGGTAGCCTCCCTTAACTCTGTACTCAATCATAGTGTTCTAATTTTCCTGCATTGAGGATCTCTGGCACTATTAAATGCTGCTTTTCATAGTCAGCTGCTTAGAAGTACCACGGCTGCTTTCTTCCTTTTTTCTCTGCTTGTGCATGTATGTGAAGAGGGAGTAGGTGAAGGCTTGATGGTTTCCCACTTGCCCATAGGGGAGAGGTAAAGAGGATCAGGAAAAGGCTTATGTGACTTATTCTGGTTGCCTGGGAATGTGCTCCCAGGGCAATGCATGTCCATAAGCAGTCCTCATGGCTAGATGTGACAGTCCATGGCCTGCAGTCACATGGAATTTCCATAATTATTTTACAGGTAGCAAGTTGGGTTTGGGGTTTTTTTTTAATGCTCTAAAGGATGTCAGACTTAGTTGTTAAAAATGAGGGAAGTGAGGCAAGAGGAAGTGTAACTATTATCTAAGGAATCCTACTTGTAGTATCCAGAAGTAGAGCTTCAGGTTGAAAATTGTCGGGTTGTGCTGCCTCTCATAGACGTATAAAATACTTTAATAGAATGGTGTACTTTTTATCTCTGTAATTTGCTGGCAACCTTTTTTTTCTAACCTACCTAGTAGCACAGTTTGAACTTGAGTAGGAAAATTGTTTAACTATCTCATTTCCGGCTGAGGATAATACTTAGATACTTAGGTAAACCTGAAGTATGTGATGGGACTTAATGTGACTTTAGAGCATAGGGTTAATGCTCTAAAGTACTTTCCCAAAAAGGCAACTTGGCTCAGTGAAATTCCTGTTGATTTCATTTGAATGAAACCTCATAAAATATAATTCTTAATATTGAGCTATTGCTATGTGTAGTTTAGGAGAAAGGTGGGCTATCCTTTTTTTATTTTCCTCTGCCTGTGAAAAAGGAGTGGTTCGATAAGGTGTATTTACACTTAAATGCATGTTGGAGGTATCTGAGGAGTCCCGCTGGTTTAAATGGCACTTTGAGAAATCTCTTGCATAACTGTAACCTAATTTACGTCGATCTAGACGTTTATTATACACAAGCTGTGTTTAAAAGAATATTATCAAGACCACATAAGCACAGAAGTGTTTGGAAATTTAAAGCTTTTAAGTAGTGATGATGTAGCCTTTGGGAACTGTGCTTTATACTAGCTAGGACCCAAATTTTTTCAGAACACTTTGCATCTCAAATCAGGCAACGAAAATTAGTGACTGGTTATGACTTTTGCATCTCTTCCTGGATTTTCTCCTACTTGGAGTTACTAAAACAAGGCTTGAACTGTGTTGATTAGATATGACATGGTGTCATACAATAATTGTGGAGAAAGCAAGGCTTTGAACACTTGTTCATGTTGATGAGCAATGCACCTTCTGAAAGAATCCAGAGATGAATTCTCTGTGGATAGGTAGTATTTAGTCACGTAGTTAAAGCCAATGTCACAGGGTTTAATTGAAGTCACAGGGTTTAACTGCTACTTCTCAAGTCTTCAGAGCTTGACTTTCAAACCTTAGATTTTTAACATAGTTTGTGGGTGTGTAATTTTCCCAGTGCTTTTTTTTTTTTTTTACTCCTAAAAGAAATAGAAGCAAAAGGTATATATTTTCCCAGGGTATCTTTGATCATTCTGATGTTATTAGTAGAATGAGAACCTGTAAATGCCAACTCAGGCTGTAACTGTCTAAAATGTAGCGGTAGGTCATGATCCATAGGTGGATTGACAATGAAGGGAGATATAACAGATGTATAAAATATGCTGAAATAACCCACATTGCCTCCTAATTTTTATGTAATATAATATAACTGACTTGAAGAGGATGGTGAAGCTTTGAAGCACAGTTTCTGTTCTGTTGGCCACAAGGAGATGCTCTTTGGTGACTTCACTGTTGTTTTCCCTGCAGTATTCTACTTACCTGTTTCTTTCTGGGCTATCTTGTTGCCCAGCTGCTTTCTACATTTTCCTGCCACATACTTTTCTTTTTTGATTTAATATATAATTTGTAGTTGCTAGTCACTTCATTTATCCTAATTTAGTGTGCAGCCCTATAGTTGCATGGGTCAGGTCAGCTGGCCAAGGAGATCAGGCCTAGAAAGCAAAAGGGAAACTGGCTTTCAGATCCAGTGCTTGGGTTTTACAGGCTGTAGTGAGGAAGTAATTGCTGTTATAACCTGAGTGAACTGAGGCTGGGGCACAGAACAACAGAATAATTGAGACTGGAAGAGACCTCAGGAGGTCACACAGGCCACCACTCTGCTCAGTGCTGAGTCTGGTTGAAAGTTAGATGAGACTGCTCAGCATCATGTGCGCTTGAGTTTTGAATATCACAAAGGATGGAGATTCCAAAGCCTCTGTGAGTAACCTGTTCCAGTGTTTGACCACTGTCACTTTGAAGTTTTTTTTCATAAAGCCTAATTGAAGTTACCATACTGTATCTTTGTGTTCATTGTCCTTGTCCTTTGCTGTGAACCTCCAAGAAGAATGAGGTTCTTGAGCTCTTAAAAACAACAGATATTTTTCTGATGCTTAATAATACACTTTCTGCTAGGAATATGGCTAACTTTTGCTAAGCACATAAAAAACAGTTCTGTTCCAGCCATGGTTACACACTTTATTCAATAACAGGCTGATCAAATCAGTTGAATTACTTTTTTGTTTATGGGGGCAAAATAAAAGTCTTCTGCTAGCCTTGCTTTTTGAAACAGATTAGATGTTTGAAATTTCTCCTTTCTCACACATGATCATGCATTGTATTTTCAATCAGGTGACTGCCTCATTGTGTGTAGTGAATAGATGCTGGTGGTTTAGGAGATAAATATAAGTCTTCAAGCTTGGCTTCTGAAAGCCAGCTATGTCATCCTGTGATTTTTTTTTTTTTTCCACCTTATTAGGTGTGTGGACCCCCCACATGGCAAATTTAAACGCGCTGACTACCGGCTGCTTTTGAGGGCTCTGTTAGAAATGATCTGCAGAGTACTACACTGACAGTGAGGTAGTCTCAACTAGCCTTTCAGGCACAGTCAGTGGAGAGAAAAATAAGCCTGTTCAGAAGGTAGTTTATTCTACCTATGGCTGTGTTATTTGCTCAGTGTCCCTCTGCTTTGTATCATTAGAGTCTCAATGGGTCTTTTAGCCATTCTATCCAGCTTTCAGGACAGCTACATTTAGGCAAGGTTAATCCTTAGTGAGCACTTTTCCAGTCCTTTATTTTCTTGTCATTACTCTATATATGATCACATGTCTTAATTGCAGCCTATTCTGAATGCTTAATTATTAACTTCAATGCGTGTTTCTTTTGTGGTGATGTTCATCTCTGTATCTCAGTTCTTCAGGAAAATTAAATGATCTTCATTACCCTGCTGTATTGTGCAAGTTATCTTCCCTTTTAAAAAGGCAAAAAAGTGATGGGGCGGGGGCAGAAAAAAGCGATAGGAAAAATTTCACAAACAAGAGGTGTTCAGTTTTGATTGCTTTGGGCACAAGAGGAAAACTGTGCAGCAAAGCAGAAGAAAAAGCTTGTGTTTTTAATGCAGATTGTAAAATAACCCTGTCTTTCTAAAACTGTCTTAGAACTTCAAAACCTGATACTTAGAAGTGGTATTGCTACAAGTTTTCCACATCAGTAATGTAATTCATGAAATTATCCTTTTCAAAGGATTGTACAAGGTTCATTGTGTGTAATGATAGAAAGAGACTGATATCTTGTGAAGAATAGAGATGACTTTCTTTTTGCCAAAGACTTTAAATGTAATTTGAAAACACATTATATATGTTGATTAAGTTCTTATTTTCAGTAGATAGTACTCCCAACAAGCCTTTTATTACTTGATCATTTTGATTTTGACTCTTGTCAGTTGTCACTTCTGAATTTTTTCTAGACTGTTTTCTTGAGTCTTACAAGAGACTTGTGGATTTGTTTAAAAGCATTGAACATATAATGCACATGATATTTTGATATTACTCTGTGTGTATATACTTTTTCATATATAAACTCTGAAGTGCAGATAATGATTATAAATTGTATTCATATCCAAATTTCCAGTGCTTTGTCCTATTACCAAAATGGCTTTAAGAACCAAAGTAAATCTCCAAACAAAAATCCAAACTTCCCACGTCTAGCCAAAGACGCGTTATGAAACGCTGAAGAAATGTGTGTGCTGTATCTGTGCTTCCATTCTCTCAACAGTGCACACATGCCCACTAGTACCCCAGACCTTCATATGCTTGCATTGAGTACTCTGGAAAAATTATGTGGCCTGGAAAGGAACTACCTCCTTATTTTTGAAGCAGAATCAACTGACTTGCAGTGAGGCCTCCCACCACATGCTTTATTTCTGGTTTGAAGGGTTCATGAGTTGGTAGAGCTGAGAAAAGCTAATTCCATCCTTTACATGACTGAATTCATTCAGCATGTCTGCTCAAGCTCCAAGTGTGTCACTTATGATAAGGAGGTGACATTTAAAAGAAATTTGGCAGTATTTAATAATGACTCATAAAGGCATGTTGAGAGTATTTCTGACAGGGAGAAGTTGTACTATGCACTACTGATACTGGGACATCTGCATCTGCCATTAGAAATTTCCATTGTGTTTATTATGGGGATGGGGTTGAGTGCATTTGCTGACTGAAGTTAGGAGTGTTTTCCCTCCCCATTCCCTTCATTCTGATAAGAAGGCAATTTTCAACTGCATTCATCTTTTCTGGAAATATCAAATCAAAGCATGAAACGCCAGGTAATAGCACTTACGCTGTTAAACTCCGAGATCCAAATGAACCTGGATTAAATGTGTGTTTTCAAAGCCACCACAAATGATAGACTTGAAAAAGCATCTTCATGGTACACTGACAATACAGGGATATACTTCAGGCTATTATCAGCAAGGCCAAAAATGTAATAGCCCTGGAATATTCCTTCTGTTTTTTTCACTGTTTGCAAAGTCTGTCTCTGTTCTTGGATATGCAGCTATTTGAATAAATAATCAGATGCTTTGTTTCTTGATGCTGGTATAAATGAGTGTGAATTAGGCATTGGGTCAGAGACTGACCAGTCGCTTTGGTGATCTTCCAAGATTCCACACTTCTGAAAAGATGGGAAAGATGGGTTATGTTGATTCTGTTATGATGTTTCATGGGATCCTGGCAAGCTCCAGAGCACACTTAGGATCCCAGCATCTTAACTCCAGGAAGAGGGGCCCTGGTGAATCACTTCTTGGGGGGGGCTGGTGTCAGCTGTTGACAAGACAGTTTCTGTAGTTTGCTGAAACTACAGAATTGTGGAATGTACCTATTAAGCATAATGTAACTCTTACGTAGAAGCATGAGTCAGATTTTCAGGCAGACATGTGCAGACCATTGCAGATACCTAGAGGTGTTCATATACAGTACTGTTACGAAACAAGAGAAATAAAATAGATACATGAAATTATTTAGGTGAATTCACTTTCCAGAAATGCATGTTCTGTCTGACTGCTGAGTAAGCTTATGTGGTTACCTCAAAGCTGTGTTGAAATTAGGTGAGATCAGTCTCAGCCCTAGTAGGAGGAAAATGAGAAGGGGGGTGGTGTGTCTAAAACCAGGTGCTGGTAAGGAAACATACTTCCCTAAAATCTGAGGTTGGGGCTTCATGTTGATAAGCACTTACCAAAGTTGCCAGACATTGCAAAAGGCCTACCCAGTTCACTGCTCAGCCTGCTCAAATCTCTCTACAGTTGCTGTCAGCAGGTCTGGCAGTGTGGACTTGTGTGCCACCACTGTGCAGCAGAGTCATGCAAAGTTATGCCGAACTGAAATAGTTCATTGCATGCCAGTTATTTTTTCTGTAGACTAAAGACTGGCTTGCTGTTGATGAGTCTTTGAGATACAGGCAGTGGTGGTTTTATTCTACTTAAGCAGATATGTAGAATATCCTTTGCAAGGTTGAAGTTGCTGAATTCATGCAAAACGGTGTATGCTTAAGATGCGTTCTGTGATTTTAAGTTGTATTCATTCATCCTGGTCATAAAAGGTCTGATGTTATCCAGTTTCATTGGGAAATTGCTAGTCACCCTCCAGTTCTTCACCTGGATTTCATGAATATTTGAACCTGTGATTTTTACACTCTTAATGTTTAGACGTTACTGTTGTGGACTGGATTTTTAGTTTAGTTTGTATAGATGATCTTTATAGTTTTAGATGTAAAAAGTTGAACATTTTTTAAGACAAATGGCTCTACTTTGTAATGTGATCAACTTTTATCAGAGTTTTTTTGGCTGCCATTAATGGCATTGCATCCTAGGTCTTGCAAATTACTTCTCTTAGAAAAATCTTCAGAGAATTGATTGACCATGTGCAGTTCTGAAGGCCTCTTCAGCTGGGCATGGTGGAACAAGATGAAGTGTTTTCATTTCTGAAACTCTTGGTGGAAGATATTCTCAGTATGGGAACCAGTTTTTCAAAGTAGACCAGTGAGAATTTGCGTGTGTTTTAAGGACATTATTGCCTTTCCGGATTCATTTATACGCTCAGTAATCACGATGCCTGTATGCCATTTAAAATATAAATGGTTTTGAGCCTATTTCCGGTGTACGGGAGAATATGGTTTGAGAATTTAGCTTTCTGCAGCCAGATGGATTATAGTGTTGCTAAGGAAACTGACTATAAATGAAGTGGCAACTGGGTGTCCCTAGAATATCATACTGCTTGAAGCTGGTATTTTAAACTCATTTGGGTGGGTAGCTAGATGATGTGATGAGGAGTTAATTTCCTGTGGTTTATGGTTCGTTAATTTTCATTGCTTTATTAGTATTTATAAAAGGTACCTTAACTTCCCACTCAAACTACCTGGCATGTGGGTCACTGAACAAAAATATGCTATGGAAATTAGAAAATGGGCAGAAGCTGTACAGTGAAACAGGTTCTAAAATAATCATTGAAACTACTGACCAGTGGATAGATAACAGTGTATAAAGACCTGGCAGCAGTATGGTCTGACTGAGAAACTGAGATGAGGAAGTAATCTGAGTTGCCTTGTAGTACTTGGGAAAGAACAGAGCTTCTACAGACCTGGTGAAGTTACAGGTTTTGAACTTCATATATAAACATCTGTATTATAGCTTTTTGATATACATACATGAAGCTGCTCAGAGCAAGGGCATTGTGATTTTGATACTCGCTCTGCCGAACAAGATACTTGGCTCTTTTTTCCTGGTGCTTTTGCTGAAAGTGTATCAAGTTTCCAGACCAGGGTTATTGACTGATAGAGCAGAGGTGGGTTTTTTTTTCTTACCAGTGAGAAGGGCAAGCATACCTGAGCCATTCTAGCTAAGCATGCAGCTAATAGGGATAAAGACTTAAGTAAGCTGAGCCTGCAGGACAGGCAGCAACCTCTCCTGTTGGCAAGGTGGACTGGGAGGACAGGCAATGGTTCAGTCTGTGGAGCGTCAGAAACTTGCCTTAGCTAATTCTGTAACAAGAAGGAGGTCTGGAGAGCACTTGGTAAGACTGAAAATGGTAAGAACTTGCCAAGCAAAGGTAGTTTGTGAGCTAAATATAAAGTGGAAGGCTAAGGAAGGTTTTCAAGTATGTACAGGTTGTTGGTAGAATTTCCATTCTATGTGTTGTGAATTGAAATTAAACTATGTTCAGTAAAACACATTCTGGAAAACGTGTCATTGTTCCAGCAGTGTTAAACCTTCCCAACATGGAGCGTTTGACCTGTTATTTAGAGTACGTTTGAGAGAACTGTTTCTGGTCTTTTCAGCCAGGTAGGCAACAGAGCTCTCTGTGGAGATGGCATTAAGTGCACTATAACTTTTCCCTCCATGATTGTCAAATGACTGGGTTTATTGTATTTATATGAGTTCTGTCAGTTTGCATATGGATCAGGATCTGCCACAGTCTTTTTATTGGAACAGTAACTAGGCACAGACTAGAACTTCATAGCATGTAAAACTTGACTTGTCCTCTTTAATTGCTCCTTTGCTGAGGGGCTTTGGAACTGAGCATATTCAATTGTCCTGCTGGCTGTTTGCTGCTGGTGTCTTGAATTTCTCCTATAAGTCGCTCATTGTGTGGTGGAAGAAGCAGTAGGACCTGTGAGAAAGCTGTCAATAAAGAGCTTTTTTCTTTTTTTCTCCTGAGTTGGAAATAGAGCAGAAGCATCACTTCTGATTTTTACATGTATTGGTTTTTGATGTGTTGTGCTGAATAATGTTAATTTCAGCAGTATTATTAAGGTTTATAAAGAGATTTAGACAGAACATAGAGGCAAGGGTTTAATTTTCTGATCTTGTGGGGGATATCATTGTACTTGTTTTCCTATAAATCATGCCCATAACTTAGAGTTGTTTCTAACTTTTGTGGGTTTTGGTCTTTTAAAAAGTTGATATGAGTCTCTTAGTCTGAATTTTTCAGCTGTTACTGAGTAGCCGTAATTGAATTAGAAGTGATATGTTACATTTATTATGCTATTTAGTGTTATTCTGGGTGCAGGATGATAAATTCCATACAGTATTTTCTCAGGATCAATTTCATCTATAAATTGAGACTAAATAAACTTCTCTGTTACTGAAGAAACACTGTTATTATTTGCAGAGTTCATTAGTTGGGTGTACTTAAACAGCCTTTGCTTGAGTAGGGAAATATGATCTTTAGCTACCAAAGTGGAAGACAACAGGAATTAATGGATTACACCTTTCTGGTAAGGTAATACTTCTCTTTGTAGGTTTGAGGGATTTGGGATGTTTTTATTTTTTTGGTGGTATCAGTTGGTTGTTCTTTTTGGGGTTGTGTGTTTTTTCAGGTTTTTGGCTTTTTTGTATTCATTACTTTTTAAAAATAGTGTGAAAATCCCTAACTTAGTACTGAAGGAGCTTTTCCATGGAAAGAAGCCTTTCTTAAATATGAAGTTTGTGAACTCAGAACTGCTGTTAACTATCTATGCAAGGCATTTGATTTGGTCTGCTCTTTGCTTAACAGTTCCCAAGTAGCACAGAACTAATGAGTAGTACAAAATCCCTTTGATTAACTGTTAATTTATTCATAACAAGGAGTTACAAGGTACTTACAAAGGTTGTTCTTAAAAAGGATTTGAATTCTTCAGTTGATGCACATATGTGTTTGCTTTGCGTTTTTATAATTAAAAACCCCAAAAAACATTGGAGTACTGATCTCATGTATTACATGGAAACAAAAGTGTGCTTTAGAAATCATCATGGCTCATTTAAATGTTTTTGGCTTGCAAATGTAATCAATGTTTTTTTATCTCTTTGGGATGCATGTTCCAAGCCCTGCTTGTTGGGTCTGTACAGAAATTGTTAGTGCCTGTATTGCATAGGGTCTGAGTGTAATACGTCATCTTACCCTGAGAGTTGTCCAGATGGGAACTCTTAATTTAACTGCCTTTTAAAATCTCTAGTGTGAATAGATTTCTGACTAGGATTATTTCTCCAAAATAGTTGTTGTCTTAAAATTCTTATTCCAGTTGGCTGGCATGACCCAAAAATAATTTATTTTGTGTTTCTGTATTAGGAAAGGTAAGTTACTCTTGTAACATGTAGCTGATTTTTAATAGACTAATACAGACTAAAAGCAAAGTCTTGGGTAAATCTGGAGGAAAAAAATCAAAGAAACACTTATAACTAACTGGTAGATTATTTGTTAAGCATTTTATGTTTGGCTGAACAGAGATGATGATGATAATAAGTATTGGAAATATATGCACATGTGTATATGTATGAGAAGAAAATTTATGATATAAATAGGCATATAAAGTAAACCTTTGCTTAGTTCTCAGCTAAATCTTACCATTGCAGCCCCTGAGCACTCTCAGAACAGGATGCTGCGAGCAGGAGTTACCTCCTTTGGCTTGCTACCAGCAGCTCTTCCGTGTGAGCCAAGCGCCAAGAAGCCGGATCCGAAACACCTGTATTGCAGCAGCAAGACTCCTGGGCAGGCACAGAACTTGGCTCTAACATCACCTGAATCCCTGTGGGAAAAGCAGGAGCAGGGCTGATTGCTTTGCTCTGGGAGTTAAATTGAATCCCAGGAACGTGTGGGCAGCACAGTGTGTGAAGAGAGTACAAATTTGGTCATTCTAATCACCTTTTCATTAGCATCCCTGCATCTTTTTATAAAAATATGCTTTTTTGTTAAAATAAATTTTGTTTCAAGAAACAGGTTTGGTTTTGTGGGATAGAGAGCTTCAATTCCACTGGTGTAGAGTACTGCTGCTGGCGCGACCATTTTTACAAGCTGAATTTTGAAAGCCTTCTCTTAAAAAAGAAGACAATATGTTAACAGCTGTTGTTGAAACTACTGGCAAATAAAAAAACTAATCTTCCCCTCTTTTTAGCAGAAGGCAGTGCAATACTGTGTGTTAGGTGTACTGGAGCACTACAGAGGAAGTAAGTATGATGTAATGCAAGGAGCCTTTAGATCTTTACCTTAAGGCATATTGACGCTGTTCGTGCTGTAATCAAACCTCTCCTGATGGGAAAGAGTTTTTAAAGTCCTTGCCAGGAGTTTGAGAGACAAATGGGGACTCTCAGTCTTCGCTGCTTCTTGATAGCTGTTTATTAAGTCTTATCAGAGAAAAAGAGTCATTAGTGTGATCCAGACACAGCACTAAGCAGAGAATGCAGGAGAAAAGCCCAACTATCAAGATTTACACAGCCTTTTAAAGATAAATTAACCAATTGTTACTAAAAATGTAACATTATTTTTACTTTTCTACCAATTACTTAGTAACACAGCCAGGAACTGTGGAATTCTTTGTCCAGTCATCCCAAACTACTTTTACAGCAGAATATGGAGTAAGTAGTAGAATAAGAAGGAGAAGGTTTGGAGAACAACAACAACAATCCTCCATTTTGATGTTTTTTTTGCTTTTATCTATTTACTACATTAACAAACCCAAAACCTCTAAATTTTTCACCCTGTGACAATCTTACATGGTAGTCTATCACCTAATTTACACTAGTTTAGTTTCTAGTTCTTTTCTAATAGTAGGCAGTTTTTTCCACGGACAGAGGTCAAAAGCTGTGGTGTTCAGGGGGGTGAAACCCCTCAAAACAGGCAGAGAAATACTCTCTGCACTCTGGGTTCCCACAGTATATGAAGGTGAAACATTTCCACAGATCTCTGTCTTTCATTCAGAGAATATACTGGAGAAATTTCTGTAGCTGAAAAGCCAAGATAGCCTTAGAACAACTCTCAAAGCTTTCTGACTTGAAGCTGGGTTTTTTACTTGCTTATTGTCTTCTGATGGACTGACTTCTTTGTGAAGGAAGTAAGCTTTCAGTATTTCACTTCGTTGTTGCCTGTGGTTTGACTTAGTATCCCAAGAAAATGTTAGGAAAACTTGATAAAATACAGCTATAGACTTGGCACAAGGAGACATAGAGAATTGTCAGTAAAGTATGTAACAAAGTTACAACTCATTTGAAAAGCAGTTTCATAATATTTCTGACCTTCTCTAGCCTCTTGCTAAGTTTTTGATGTAATCTGAACACTTGTGGGAAACACCTTTAAGTTCGATTATGTTTAAGATATTTGTGATTTTAGTTCTGTGGAAATGACAGCTCCTGGTTTGGGGAATCAAAATAGACCTAATAAGATGCAAATTTCCCTATGATCATCAGTAAGTAAAGTTTTTGCACTATCCTTGTGCAAAAACTTGCCACATCCTTGTGGCACAAGACAGTCTTGAATTAAAATATCTCTTAGTATGTAGAAGCTAAATCTACATCTTAAGCCTTGATTTGTGTTCCCCAGCATCTCACAGCTTCAGGCCAGAAATATGAAGCTTTTAAATTTGCTTGCCAGGGTCTCTTTTAGTCCAGATTATTCCTTCTGCTTTGGCAGGGGGGAACTGGGTTCAGGAATGAGTGAATGAAGGAGGAAAAGGTCAGGACTACCCTTTCAGTATCTCTGCCAGGTCTAAATGCTGATATCATCAAGGTTGTAATTCCACAAGTAGAGTTCCTTGCATGAACAGGAATCCTTGCACTCAAACTTCATGAAGGGTTACAGAGCTTTTCCCCTCTGTTCTTAGAAAAAAGCCTGACTAATCATTTATATATAGTGGAGTGGAAAAAAGGAGTTTCATTGTGAAACAGTGTTAACCCCAAACTGTCAACAGAAAACTACCCAAAGCAATCTTGCCCAGCAAGCTCTGCAAGGTACTCCCAGTTTATTAAAATTTTCCAGATTTACTTTGAAAAAGTACTTTTATTTTTTCCTTCTTGTAGGCTTGAAGTGAAAGAATTTCGTATTTCATCATGATGCTTTGGATGCTTGTGTAAATTGATTTTAAAGATATTTTCATTTTAATGAGAGTAGGGAATGTTTTCTGTGATCATGTAAGGAGAGATTGGACATGGCCCTTGTGTCAGAGGATGTGCTTGTCTGGTGGGAAGATCTTACAGGTTATCGAGGTATTTAATCTGTCCAGGCTCCTGGTAGTTTTCTGCCTCCTTGCAAGCCTTGTCACTTCTTTGACGCTCCAGAAAGCAGAAGAGGGAAGATTAACAGTTTATATTACTTACCTCACTAAAGAGGGAACAAGCCAAATGGAGAAAGTCTATAATAATCCAGTGGCTACATTTTATCTCTTTTATTCATAGATAAATCTGAGAATTGTGTTTTCCTTCTCTCCATGTTCTGTGGAATAGATGTGCAGACCAAATTTTTGTGCTAATGGGAAACAACTTGTATCACTATCAGAAAAATCCTTCAGACACCGACTTCTGTTGTGGCTAGATAATGTGTTCTGCAGAAGGCAGATGTCTCAGCAGACGCCAGTCTGGCAAATCAAGCCTTCTGCTTTGACTGTTTGAAGTCCGTGTTAAGTTGGCTGCAGCTACAGAAGCTCAGCACTTGAATGATTGGAGGGGTCAGTACATTTTGTGCAGTCTTAGAGTGCAGCTTGTTCTTACTGCTTCCCTTGCCAAAGGCTGCTGTAAACTCATTGACTGGTTTGTCCTTCAACTGCTGTGTACATCATTTATTTAGAAACCTGTTCCTGAAGGATCCTGACATCTTTTATTCCAGTGTGGAGGTGACTTACAGATGTTCCTAAAGCTTATTCTAGCAGAAATTAAAAGTTATGTAGCCTTTAAAAACAAGCATGTAAAGTGTCTCATATATTTTTCCTCTTGCTTTATCTATATAAACAATATTCACAAATTTATTAGGTCACTTAAATCTGTTAGTGTGACAAACACAGTTTTCAAGGCTCACTGAAATTTTATGGCTTCCTTCCAAGAGTATAAGGAAATGCTTCATTGAAAATTGATCTTCTCGGTTAAGAACAGGTCATGATACAATATGCAGCTTTTTAGCTATGTTAGGCCCAGTTTGCAGAAATAATTTTAACCATCTGAGGTTATTATCAATGCGATGATGATTGATTGGTACAAGCACGTGTGAAGAAGGTGCTGAGATCCTGCATTGAAACTTTAATGACATATTCTTCCTCTCTAGACCTGTTTTCTTGTCCTTTATTTTTCCAATGCTGTTATGCTGTTACCTTTGCTGTTTGGGGAAAATTTATTCATGTTCTTTATGATGCTCAGTAGTACCCTGTAAATTTAAATGTTATTGTTTTGAGAGTCTTTGGGGATATCAAGATCAGGATCCTGATGGTTAAGACTAAGAATTTATTTTGATAGATCCAGTAAGACTTACAGCAGCTGGCTGCTGTGTGCTTGTCTGCAAGTGAAATAAACATAGCTGAATGAGACCTGAAACAATGTGTTACTCCAACCCTGGCAGATAATAGTATTAAATGGTGAGATTCTTATGATCTACAGGTGACATAGCTGAGATTCTCTTTGGTTTGGTGAACCTTTGATGCCTTAGTCCTTTCTATACCTTTTTCCAGAAAGGGGCATGCGATCTGCCTTCTGTCAGGAGACACAGCATATTCTATGTCTCCCAATAAAAATAAAGTTTTATTACAGGGAAAATTTTGCTATTCTTCTCTTGTCCTGCCTTGAATGTAAATATGTCACATTTTACTTTTCCTTTTTTTTTTGGCAGGTTATTTGGGAAGAGCATAATTTGCTGAACAAAACAGCACAAGATGACTTATGATTCCTGCTCTTCGTGGGAGCCTGTCTGGATTGGTATGCTTTGGGTTTTGTGGTTTTGTGTGTTGGTTTTTTGTTGCCACACTGACATATAGCGGTTGCATGTATAATCCAAAAGTCCACTTAAAATTTAGGAATCCAATAATTTAGGAAGCTTTCAACTTGTTAGTTGCATACTAATAGCTGGGCGGAGACTATGAATTAAAATAATATGCTTTCAGTAATGTTCAGTGTTTACTCTTGTTCTGTGTACTACAATATTCACTCAGCTCTTCATCATGAATATGGTTAATGTGATCATTGAGCTAGAGGGAAAGTTAGAAGTCAGGGGAACTATGGCAGTACTAGAAATGAACCTAGAACTGCCCAAGTCCTTTTACATGATCTGCAAATTGAGAGCATGATTTTTCCCAAGAGCTAAGAAAATAAAATTATTTTTTACATTTTGAATATTTGTTGTTTACAGTAGTAATAATGACTACTATGACTGACATTTCTTGACAGTTAATGGTTCTCTGAATTAAGGTCATAAGGAAATATCATCAAGGGGGTGATTAGTTGTACTAAATGACCCAAAGCAGAGGTGACTGTTTCTCACAGTACTTTCCTAGGAAAATTGCCGCAGTAGTGTTTATAGAGTGGAAAAAAGAACAATTTCCTAAATTAAAGTAATGCCTCTTGTGAATAGTTTTATGGGTCGTCTACTCATGCAGTGTAGTTGATTAGTTTCAATTTAGGTTATATGTAAATAGGTATTAAAACTGAAAACTGCTGGTTCCTTTTAGGTGAGTAAGAGCATTGTCCATGCTGCTTTGTGCTCTGACTCATTCTTTTCACTGGTGTTAGCAGGAAGGATTCCACTGAAACGTGTTCCTGCCTCTGCTTAATAGCATAGGAAACAATGCTCGATGCGTATTGAGAGGGGTGTATGTCCTGGGCTGCTTTGTGCAATAATGGGGTGTCAGAGAGCACATGCTTGAGTATTTCCTTGTGGCACATAAATTCTTTTGAAAATAAAATAAGCCCAAGGCCTTCATGCTTCTTTTTATTGTTTCTCCCCTAAGAATATTTTGCTTTTAAAATGTTTTTAATGTTGCAAAAATCTTTTTTTGCCGAAATTTGCCTGTAAAATAAAACCATTGATAGAAGCTATACGGCATGCCAGAAGCTTCTGGGATCACTTAAAACATTGCCAAGAAATAGGATCACTGTACCAGGCAGTGCTACCTACAGATTTCTAAGTAAGAATGATTATTGTATGCTGGATAAAATCTTGGTACTGGTCAGTATTGAAAATGTGCTTGCTTTTAGCAGACAAATTTAAGTTATTGAACATTTTGGCAGCTCTTCATAGTGTGTTCTGATGTGAGTTAACTGTTGTTATGGCACTGTTATGTGCCTTCCTTTGTCTTTTTTGGAGTTCCTGGGTTTGACTGATGTCAGCTTTGCATGTAGAATATAATCTTTTATTTCCAGTTGAGCATGCTATCCAAATTTTGAACAGGAACCTTTTAGCTTCTAAAGCTGTTAAAAACAGACACCATAGTTCTAGCAATAATTATATTTGATGAATGGAATTTGTGTGTTATTTAGCTTTAAGTATGTACTTCATTGAAATAATTGTCTATTATGTTCCATAAAAAGAAGGTTGCATATGAGTGAGAACCTTGCTTGAGAGAAAATGTGCATACACAGTAAATTTCAGCACTGAAATTGAAAAAAGTGATTGTATGAAGCTTTTTTGCATCTGAAGAGAATCTGTGAGAGTACATGTTCCAAAAGTGAGAATGCTGTGACAAAAAGGTACCTATCTGTCTGTTGCTTGAGTACCTGACCATCAGTAGGCTTACCCATTTAAATTATCAAAGCATGGTTTTCTTTTACAAGCTGTGTGATTACCATTCAGTGAGGACTGGGGCTTTGCAATTACAGGATCTGCCTTTCTCAAAGAGCAAGTGAGGACTGAAATGCTGTTGCTGTGAAATTTTCTTACTCATTTCTTTCATCTTATATTTCTATCTTTACATAATTTTGCGGAAGTGGGAAAGGAAGGTAGGAAGAAGGGTGGAAGGCACGTGTTTAATAATCATGTGCATGCTCGTGGAAGAAGGCCTTTAAGTAGGGAGGAAAAAAAAGGAGAAAAATTTATATATGACTGCAACAGAAGGGAACCTCTTGAATTTATTGGCTGAATTGTCAGTAACTTTCATGAAGAATGATAGCCAAAAAAGAGCGTTGCCTGCAGGTTAGATAAGTGTAAATCCAAACCACATCTGAGCATGCAGATTCTGTATGCATTGCACACAGAGATTTCATACCCAGAGTGATAAACAGAGCACAGAGCTGGAAACCATTGGGAAGCAATGATCACAGGAACAACACTCAAGAATTAATTTCTGCATGCAATCCAAAGCCTTCAGTTCTCTTACTAGATTAGGTGTCTTCTTTGCAACAGCTGCTCATTCTCTTGTCCTTGTTGAAAAGATATGGTTGATGACCATCTCTCTCTTTCCACTTTAAACACTTGGCTAGGTCCAGGCAGCAGCTTGGATGAGGTCATTCTCCTCCTCTTCTCTTAGTGCTGCACAGAGGAACATTCGAACATCACACAGAGGGGAGAAAGCACAAAAGAGGATGTAGCTATTTGCATAGAGAGTTGGGATGGTGAGAGAACATATGTGAGATTATTTTGCTTAGGCACTTTTTCTGGGTTTGTTAGGAATAGACACTTGTGAGTCCTTTGTCCTTTACTATATATTTGAGAAGAGTGGGGTAGCACAGTCTTTTCAACCAAATTAAGGGTGCAGAACACTTTTGCTCCTCCCCTTGTCTGGTTTCTTCTGTTTAGAAGGAGAATTTAGGATAAAGCAGTATTTTCTGAAACTTTGATTGTTGACTATGGAGCATTAGCAGTTGTTTGTCTGGTGTTTGTTTGATTTTTTTTCCTTTTTAAAGCTTTTATTATACATATTATCATCTAAGCCTCTGCTGAACTTCATACTTCAGAGTGTGAGGTTGTGTGGCATAAAGGATGTAAACTTAACCTGAGCGAGCAAATTCTGTTATGTGTAGTTAAGCTAGTCAAGTAACTGCATGTATGTGCTCAGGTGTCTGTATTCAAATCAGATGGCCAGGTATCCTTTGCAGTCAGCAGAGAGAGATGGGTGATTCACCTCTTTCTGACATGGACATCTGTATAATGATATGAAATATGTCCTAAATTGCTGTCTGAATTCACAGAAGCTCTATGGCATCCACAACATTCTGTGGCAAGTGTTTTCATAATTACATGTGAAATAATAATTTCCAGATGTGGGCTCCTCAGTTCGAGAGAGACATGGACATACTGAAGGGAGTAGAGTGAAGGGTTACAAAGATGATGAAGAGGCTAGAGCATCCCTTCCATGAGAAAAGGCTGAGAGAGGTGGGACTGTTCAACGTGGAGCAGAGAAGGCTCAGGGGGATCTTATCAATGTATATAAGTACCTGAAGGGAGGGTGCAAACAGGACAGAGCCAGGATCTTTTCAGTGGTGCCAGGTGACAGAGGCAGTGGGCAGAAACTGAAACAGGAAATTCCCCCTGAGCATCAGGAGACAATTTTTCTGTACTGTGGCCTTCTACTAGGTGGCCCTGCTTGAGCAGAGAGGTTGGAGAAGATGGCCTCCAGAGGTGTTTTGTGACTTTTCAACTAGTTATAAGAGACAGCAATTATTCACTTACCTGTGCCACTATAAACTCGGTAGACCTCTATGATACCTTTTTTCAGTCTCTTTTGAATAGAGATCAGGTGGTGCAGAACTGAACACAGCACTGAGGAGGTACCATAGATGTGTATTGTTGCAGGTGGTGTATCTAAGGTTTCTTCTCAGTTCCTTTGCTAACAATTCTGAACACTTGGCTGATGTTTTCATAGAGCAGACTGAAAATTTGGAGATCTGCTTTTCTTCTGGATGGTAATTATTGGTTTAGCATCTGTTAGTGTGAAGAAAGCTTTTTTCAGTACAGGCATAGCTTTATCTCTAGCACAGAATTTTATAGGGCAGACTTTTTGCTTGCCACTAACTCTCGAGAGATCCCTCTGTACTTTTTTATAGTTGACCTTTGTTTTTATTAAATTGACCTGAAAAAGAGTTCATGTTCATCATCAGCAAATGTCATGGTTTTGCATTTCCCTCTTCTCCTCTATATATTAAAGAGCTGGAACCCCAGTAAAGATTTTCTTTGTAGGATCATTCTGGTGACCTTTTTTCTCTGCAAAACTAACCACTCCTTTTTTTTGTTTCCTATTTGAAACTGATTATTGTCTGTAGGAGGGTTTTACATTTATCTAATGGCAGATTAGTTTCTTTTAGAGCCTTGGTGGAAAGATCTATTCAAAGCCGATCAGAAATGCAGAAGTTACTTTTGCTGATGTATTGCTTACCTAGCTCTAAAAGATACTGCCCTGGGGATCTAATTTTCTTGCTCCAAGATTTTAAATCTAGAATTATTTGTTGAATTTATGTTCTTTTGCAGTCCCTGCAGAATGCTACCGCTTCCTTTCCTTCATAGTGTTCTCAACTTGTGGAGTCATAAACCTCAGTGGAACTTTGGGTGAGATTTTCTTTTTTCATTGCTAAACTACTTCTTATTTATTCTGGAAAGTTCTGTTAACCTTTTTCCTGTTTATATATTTTATTCTAAAAACTGTTAAAGAAGACAAGTAAAGGAAAAGTTTATATAGATCAGAGAAAGAATAGCTTTGGCTATTATATATGCTTTAACCTGTAGTTAACATTGAGGTTTTATCTAAAGGAGTTAGTGTAAAAATAAAGAGAAAGAATGGAGGGAAAGAAAAAACTGTAACAAAGTTAATGGAATTGGTCATTTTTGCAAAATGTCCACGTACATAGCTTTATATACTTTTGCTGAGTTTTACAATCTTTGAACTATAATAGGATAATATAGAAAATTGTAACTCTCATTTGAGCAGTAAGACCTCTAGAAAGTGGAATTTTTATGACTCTTTATTGGGTTTGTGTGACAAGGTTTTGGTAGCAGGGGGACTGCAGGGGTGGCTTCTATGAGAAGCTGCCAGAAGCTTCCTCTGTGACCAATAGGAGCAATATCAGTGGAAGGGACCCACGCTTGAGTATTCAAGAAAAACTGTGGCCTATGGGAAGGACTCATATTGGAGAAGTTCATGGAAGACTGTCTCCCATGGGAGGAACCTACTCTGGAGGAGGGGAAGAGTTTGAGGAGTCTTCCACCTGATGAGGAAGGAGCAGCAGAGACAACATGTGATGAACTGACTGCAGCCCCTGTTCCCTGTCCCTCTGCATTGCTGGTGGGGAGGAGATAGAGAAAATTAGTCAGAATGTTAAACTCAGGAAGAAGGGAGAGGTGGGGTGAAGGTGTTTTTAAGATTTTGCTTTATTTTCTCGTTACCCTACTCTGATTTAATTGGTAATAATTTAATCTAATTTCCCCAAGTTGAGGTTTTGCCTGTGATGGTAACAGGTGAGTGATTTCTCCCTGTTTTTATTTCAACACACAAGCCCTTTGTAATATTTCTTCTCCCCTGGCTAGTTGAGGAGGGGGAGTGAAAGAGCAGGTCTTGTGAGTACCTGGTGTCCAGCCAGCATCAGCCCATCACAAGAGTCAATTAAATTAGAATGTTTATAATAATACCTGTTCATGACACCATTGAAAATTAAAGGACACAGAGAGGTTAATTATGTGTCTTAAAAATGCTGATGGTAATCTGGCTCTGGAAATCATCTTGTGATAGAGCTTACGGATAGTCAGAGAATGAAAGGACCAGGTCACAGTGCTGATGTTACTTGAATTCTTGACAGCAGCCTGAGCAGTCTTGCTTTCAGATTGCTAGAAGTCCAAACTGTGGGCATAGGTCAGACTTTGTTGTCTTACAGTTCATTTCTTTGTTGGTGGAGTATTATCCAGCAAAAGGTAAACTTTTGATCCTACACAAAGCATGTGGTCCTTGTGTAAATTCATAGAAAACATTCCTTCCTCCCTTTATTTTTGCTTGACATTGATACTAAACAGAACCTGTATAAATACTGTGGGCAGGGTTTGTGCTACCAAGCATAAGCTGCTTGTGTTAGTGGCAATAGCTTGTCATCAGGTGCAGAGATGGAGAGAGATTGCCCTCTGAAATGCCTTTATCCCTCTTCTGATGATAAACATGAGAACAGCCAGAGGGACTATTGCTGTCATCCAGAATGAATGAGGTGAAGCCCATTTTATGTTTCTGGCTGTAGTGATCGTTTTTTGAGAAGGGCATAGAATCCTTCTGGCTTCCAGCTTGATCAGATGCCAGTGTGCTCTGAAAGTGCTTAATTTAGTAGTCCAAGATAGAGGGGAGGAGCTAGCACTGAAAAGGGGAGAGATCTCTCAACTCTTTTGCATTTTTTTTGTTAAGAATATGTACATATAAGTATATGTAACAGTACAATACTAGTAGTAATAGTGCAACAAGACGGTGCTTGTAAGCGATAAAAGAAAATCTCGCATTGCGTCAGTACCTAAAGGGGGCCTTCAGGAGGGCTGGAGAGGGACTTTTTACAAGGACAGGGCAATGGTCTTAAGCTGAAGGATGAGAGATTTACACTAGATATTAGGAAGAAATTCTTTACTGTGAGACTGGTGAGGCACAGTACAGGTTGCCTGGGGATGTTGTGGATGACCTGTCCCTGGAAGTGTTCAAGGCCAGGTTGGATGGGGCTCTGAGCAACCTGGTCTAGTGGTAGGTGTCCCTGCCCAGCCTTCTAGCCCAACCCGTTCTATGACTCTGTAATGACAAGGGAGGGAGTTCAGCAGGATGTCTAAGGATTAGATTTACAAGGAAAAAGAGGGTGCACATGGTTAAATTATGTGGAATACCAAGATTAATTAACAAAAACATGCTTAGACCAGTGAAAGCAGGAAAACTTACAGCCAAGGGAAGAGTTGTAGTGACCAAAGAAGTGATGGTTTCCTGCACCTTAATATGAGTCAGTCCCTAAATGAAACAAATTGAGAAGTGCTTTTATCCTGTGGACAAGTTATTTCATAATAACAGGTTAGGATGTTTTGCATGCTTTTCCTGAGACATCTGATGTGGATGACTGACATGGAACCAAGAATTCTGTATTATGTACAATAACTTGGATAAATAGGCTTTTCAGTGCTTACCAAACAAGCAGATATGCAATATACTGATACTATTTAAGCTATTTAGAAATGTTATTAAAGTTTCCACCTGTAAGCAATTTCAAAACAAAATAACGAAGTTAGTTCAAAAATTACAAGATTTAAATAAAAATACTTATTTGATTTATTCACTCTTAATCAGTGAAGTTTGTTTTCAAACACAAAAGTTGCCAGTTTTGGTTATGGTAGAAAAAAAGCGTGGTGAGCTGAGAGTATTGTACAGTATTGGCAGGACTATGGGAGCAGGATCTATGAGAGAAAGGCCAATATTAAGAGGCTCCTGTGTAAATTGTGTCAACCTGAAGTTTCAACATCTATTAAGGCTACTATTGTTGTTAAGGAAAGCTGAGCAATCATTAGGTTCCCATTGGTTTCAGAGAGTTTTACTTTGTTGATTTACATTTCTTTCTTCTTTTTCAGATGGAAATACTGACATGAACTTAAGAACTTTGATGCTTTCAAACCTCGAATTTTGATTGTTAAATGACCAGTTAAAAATACTGCCTGAACAAGATGAAATGCCTTGAAGACTTTTGGTTCTGCTTTCATTTTTCCTGAAGCAATGGTTTTCTCAGCAATGTTGACGCTGGCCCACCCTGGGACCTCGAATGCTACTTTCATTGTTTATGAAAATGCCTATACGAATTTTACCACTCCCCAGTTCTTGCTTCGCAGTGGCACAACACAGCCATTGAGATATAATTCAGGTGCCGTGCTCACCACTGAGAGAAGTACTTTCCTGGTAAACACTACAGCTATCCTGCCATCACAAGAAGTTTTCAGGAGCTTGAGTTTGCCACTCCAGATCATTCTTTCTGCTGCTATGATATTTATCCTATTGGTTTCTTTCCTTGGAAACTTTGTTGTCTGCCTGATGGTCTACCAGAAGGCAGCTATGCGATCTGCAATTAATATCCTCTTAGCAAGCCTGGCTTTTGCAGACCTGCTGCTGGCAGTGCTGAACATGCCATTTGCTCTGATAACGATCATTACCACTCAGTGGATTTTTGGGGATATATTTTGCAGAGTTTCTGCCATGTTCTTCTGGCTTTTTGTCATAGAGGGGGTAGCCATTCTTCTTATTATTAGTATTGACCGATTTCTTATCATAGTTCAGAGGCAAGATAAACTGAATCCCTACCGTGCAAAGATTCTTATTGCGATTTCCTGGGCAGCATCCTTTGTTGTTGCTTTTCCATTATCAGTAGGGAATCCTAATCTGCAGATACCCTCAAGAGCACCTCAGTGTGTTTTTGGCTACTCTACAAGCCCAGGTTACCGAGCCTACGTGATAGTTATCTTGCTAATTTCTTTTTTTATTCCATTCCTGGTAATGCTGTATTCTTTCATGGGCATACTCAACACCGTCCGCCACAACGCAGTGCGTATCCATAGCCACCCTGATAGCATATGTCTCAGCCAGGCCAGCAAACTTGGTCTCATGAGCTTACAGAGACCTTTTCAGATGAATATTGATATGAGCTTTAAAACTCGTGCCTTCACAACCATCTTGATTTTGTTCCTTGTCTTCATAGTCTGTTGGGCACCATTCACCACTTACAGCCTTATTGCCACGTTCAACAGCCACTTCTACTACAAGCACAACTTTTTTGAGATAAGCACTTGGCTCCTCTGGCTCTGCTACCTCAAGTCTGCACTGAACCCACTGATTTACTACTGGAGGATTAAGAAGTTTCATGATGCATGCTTAGACTTGATGCCCAAATTCTTCAAGTTCTTGCCACAGCTCCCTGGCCATACAAGGCGGCGCATCCGGCCCAGTGCCATCTACGTGTGTGGGGAGCATCGGTCGGTGGTTTGAAACTGCAGTTGTTTGACAGTGATTGTTTGCTTGGGTTATTTGTTTTTTTGGCTTTAGGTTGAATTTTGTTTTGTTTCATATGGCTTTTTCAGTGTGGCCATATCTTGTAACTTGATGAAATTTTCAGTACTCTGTCCAATTTTGGGAAGACAGAGGGAAGGAAGGTGATTGGCTATAGTTGGGTTTACTACCAGAATACAATGTAAACGAAATAACAAATGTTACCTCTAGGATTCCATGGAAATCCATTCTTTTAATGAAAACTACATTTGGAACATTTTGTCAGGTTTATGCTTACTAGCCCTGCAATTTTATCTAATTGTAGGGACTTTTTTTATGCTGCTAAGATATGGTGTATTTAGTTGGTGTAATTTTTTTGAAAAATGTTGCTGCTGTCTGCCAATATATTAGAGCCAAAAAGTCTCATTAGATTATTTCTATCTAATTTAATGATATTTCAGAAGTTTTCATGGTAACATTAAAAAACTTTTTTTAATATTTCCATTAATATTTTTGTGCACTTTATAAAATTTACTATATGGTTTGTTCATTTGAATATTTTGTTCTGTATCAAAGGCATATTATTATTGCTGTTATTATTATTTGTTATATTGGTGAATTTCAATGAAAGACTCATGTAAGCTCTAGGAGGGCAATTTATGTTGGTATAGCTACATGTACAGTCATAGATTTTCTGTTTTTCTAACAATTGATCAAAATTACCTGCTCAGTTATCAGGAGAGTTAGAAGGAGAAAGCAGAGGAATGAAAGAGAAAAATACCATGACCTGAGATTTAGGCTAGCACATGATTTAGAAGAATAGTGTTCATGTTAAAATTGTTACAGTAGTTGTTACTTGAGGCTGTTACAAGTTATCCAAACCTGATGCTGTGCCTGAAAACCTATCTGAAATAGTGATTTTTGGGCCTACAATTTATATTGTGTTGGTATAATGCTGTTTCTGCTTGGAGCTCATATAAGGCTAGATGTGCTCTACACTGCTGAAATCATGCTGTCAGGCATTTTTTGGGATAGGATTAGAAATGGTAGGGTAAACCAGCAAACAGATAGCAAATGAACCATAGTTGAGGTTAGGATTTAATCTACGTAGTAATTACAGGGAAAAAAAGAATCCTGAACTTGCTTGTTTTACAATTTAAGTATTGGATCAAAACCATAAACAGTCACAGAATCATAAAATGGCTTGCTTTGGAAGGAACCATAAATATTATCCTGCTCCAACCCTCCTACCGTGGGCAGGGACACCTTCAACTAGACCAGGTTGCTCAGAGCCCCATCCAACCTGGCCTTGAACACTTACAGGGATGGAACATCCACAACTTCTTCAGGCAACCTGTTCCAGTGCCTCACCACCCTCACATGGAAGAATTTCTTCCTATATCTTTTCTAAATCCACTTTGTTTCAGCCATTACCCCTTACAGCAGCCAGCAGAGTTTGCTGGGGATGTAAGTTAAGTTCCCCATTTCCCTCTGATAATACTTCACATTGATTTTTTTCATTACCCCTTTGTCTCTGTAATGGCTGCTGCCTCAAAGGTTTACTCTGTGTTCTCATCTATTAGGCATCAGCTTCTCCCTAAAATGCCAAACTACCTTTCTGATTAATGTCAGGCTGTGTTAGTATCCTCCTAGAACACAGAAAGACAAAGATTTTCCTTGATGATAGCAAACCAAATTCAGATACTTTTTTTTTTTTTTTTTAAATCAGCTAAATAAATATTTATTGTGAGACAAATAAAATTAAGACTTAGGTTTAGGCTTTGGAGCCAGATCCCCACTTGCTCTGAGGCTGGGAAGAATGCCTGCAGAATCAGCTTTTTGGGGCAATGACCAAGAGCAGAGGGATTGATTTACAACAAGCAACAACCAGAGCTAGCGTTTGGGCTTCTCTTGCTTCCATCTGTCTTTCAGTGCCCCAAAGCATGGGGACCTCTTCATTGTTCTTGTACCAGATGAGCAAAAAAATAGCAATTTTATCTGTCTATCCACACAGTACGTGTGTGTATGAAGGAAATTCCTTGTTCTAGGTGGGTGTCTAGGGACTGCTTGCTTCCTGAGGGCAACAAAGCATTCACACCCCAGATTTTTTTTACAGGTCTTCAATAAAGAACTAATTGAAGTTATCGTGTTCTTCTCATTGACAGCTATTGGTAAAACTGTTGTCATTATTTAAATTTTAGGAGTATAAAAGGAACAATTTTGAATTTAGTAATTTCATTTTTTTAAAAAAATGCTGCCAGCTGAGACTGTGGGTTACATGTAAAGGCACCTGGCAGTGGTGCCGTTATCAATGTCCATGCCCTTCCTTGTCAGTTTTACTGACGACTGTATAGATTTTTCTGATCTAAAGGAGTTTCACTATAAAACAGAGTATTTTTAGTGTGTCTGCAGTAAGGGTTTTATTTTTCAATTACATTTACATTGATAGCACAAGTTCATTATGTGGTTAGTATGGATTTTCTGTTTGAAAGCTGTCATACCTGTTTATCTCTGAAAGCAGCAAAATTGTGTTTAGAGTTAATGTAACAGAGTGAGAGTGTACATTGTCTGAATGGCAGGAACAGGTATTTTTGCTGTCTTCCAGCTCTACGATGCAAGAGATTTGAATGTTGTAAAACACAGTAATTCAAGAAGGAGAGAAGATGAGTAATAGAGCAAAGTTAGTGAAATTGCTTTCCTGAAGGATGAGGGAAAAACATTTTGTGGGGTTTTCTTGATCTCTGATACGTACTGGCTGTGAAGTATAAATTGCAAACATCAAAGACAGTGACTTTGTCTTGATAATTGTTTGTTTACACTGACTGTAACAAGGTTTCTGGTCAAAGCTGCATCTGCTGATCCTTGGAGAAAAGAAACCCATCTGTATGGCCCAAATTCAGGGGTGAATTCCATAGTGATACAGTATTCACACTTACCAGGTTTTTTGAGGTGATCAAAGCATATAGTGAACAAAAGGGTTTTCAAAAAAAGAAACAAAGTGGTGTAGAAGTATCCCCAGGGTAATTATGTGTTTACAGAATCATTTGAGCTATTGTGTCTATGTACTGTCTTGAGAGCAGTGCCTTGATAATTGCAGCTGAAGTCCTAGGACCAAGTTGAAGACCTCTAAACTGCTCAGTCTTGCTGTCTGTGATCCTGCCAAGAATCCTGCACAACCTTGCTGAGATCTGTAATGTTAAAACATATACATATTGGCAGAATTGGGTCTCCTGAGGCAATTTAATGGTCTTGACCAAGACCAAGGATTTTAAAACTCAGACTGATCCTTCTTGAATTTACTGGGGAATTATAATTTTCTTCCTCTCCAGAAATGATAGTCATTACTAATCTGTATTCCCTCATGTTCCATTTTCAGACATCTTTAGTATGGAGGATTTAAATGAATGTATTTTGAAATATGTTGCAGTTTAATTCGTTCAGTCAAAGCATGCTGCTTACACAGTTCTCAATTGTACAAATCTATTGTTGAAATGATTCTTTTGTACTCAAAATTGTGTATTTTTGACATTTCTTGTTACTTATGTAAAAATATTTCTGTATATAGAAAAGAAAATTGTTTTGCCTCTTATTGCTTTCTGTCACTATTTTTTTCACTTGTATGCTTAACACTTTCATTTTTGGGGGTGCATATGCATAAATAACTGTAAGATTCCAGTGATCTTTCTGAAACAATTTAAGATTTTAATTCTTAAATCTTTGAACAATGCCCTCCTTGAAAGAGATTATAATTTATTTTTGTGTGGAGACTAAAAATTCAGAGCACAAGTTTGTTGTGGTTGGAATGGTGAGGAGTATCTTAAGTCCAGTTTTCCAGGAGCCGCTACTTTGTCAGTATGAACTGGTTTGATTTTTTTTGTTGTTGTTGTTGGGGTTTTTTTGTTTGTTTTTTTTGAGGACTAGTCATTTTCTGATGTGGAGAAGCCTTGAATTATTGTTTTAAGACCAGCTGTTTAGTAAAATAGCATTGTCTTTTCTGTAGATATTACACCCATAAAAATACCTGAGAAACAACAAAAAAAGAAAATAAACATAAACATTCTCCAGAAATGTAGCAAAAGTCTTTAGAATTGACTCTCATTTGTATGCACACTTGTTTCTTGTATTTAATGTCCACCTCCATAGTTTCAAACATTTCTTTTATCTGTCTATTAAATAACCAGGATTGCCTGATTTAGGTGGTTTTGTTTAAGCCAAAATGTTTTTTTTGTAAAAAGCCTTTGCAGAATGCTCTTTTCTGAGACTCTGGGGTATGTCAAGATATCTAAAACAATTGAAATAGTATCCAGCAAGCAGAGAGAGAGCCTAATAAGAAAGTAACTTTCCTAAAATACTACCTGAACTGGGTGTAATACCTTTTAGCTTGCACTGTGTAATTAAGATCATCTTACTGTGCAATACATAAAGCAGACAGTGGTAGTGCAGGGCATGATTCATATCCACACAAGACAGTGACCTTTATGATTCAAGTGCTGCATGTTTGTGTATGATGGATTATTCCCCATATTAAAGTGAAAAAAGGTCAGCATCTTGGATGTTTTGGGGAAAACTTTCAGCTTGATGATGATTTAGCTGAAATGCTGCTGGAGTAATTTCTCTAAGTGATAAAGACATGTCCCTAAAGAGTGCCTGAGAGGGGATGGGTATTTCTGGTTGCTTGAAAGTGGCCATGCTCAGCTGCTGAAGTACCTCATTGTGAAGAGTCCATACCTCTGCATCAGCCACTTTTTCCTTATCCTCTCCTGGTCCCCCTCCAATCCCCGAGGCAGCTCCTTCTGCACCAATGTCTTGCAGCAGGTACAATGGTGGAAGGAGGAGGTGGAGGTGCCTGGACAAGCCATGGAGGCAGCAAGCCTCTCACCCTGTGCCTCTCTTTCCCGTCTTGAGTTCAGATTGGACCATTAATGACAGGCTGAGGAAGTTTTACCACCTCTGGTTTTAACATTAGTGCCATCATAGGAGAGGTGTTACAGGAGCACCTCTGTTTTCCTCGAGTGCTAGTGCAGGATCCTTCTTTTATCCCCAGTAGTGTTACAACTTTTATTCTACCTCATCTTTCAGCAACTGAGCTTTATCCATCTACAGCCAATTCATGACTGAGTAAGAATCCCTGAGCTGACTTGTGTGTCTCTGTGAGTGTTCTGGCCACAGGATCTTCCAGTGAGCTTCCAGTATAACAAAATTTCCTACAGCTTGCTCTCAAAACAAAATGGCATTCATGGAAAACTCTGCTTAGATGTACCAGGTAAAACAGCCATAAGTCAGTGACTGCACTCTGTGGTGGAGGAAAATGTGAGTTGTAATGGGACTTCTTAAGTGCCCGTTACAGAGACAATGTTTGTTTTTAAAATTGATGTATGTGTCTTTATGCACAGACTTCTGGGTTGTGTTGTTCTGCCTTACTGTTTGACAGTGGATGCAGCTTGATACCAAATCATTAACAGTACTGCTGATAAGTGGCACAGCGTTCATAAATACCGAAGTAGAACTTGTTCCTGGTTTATATTATTATCCTGTCTACATGACCAACTTTGCCAATGTGCAGGCACAGAACATAGCAATAAGGAGACATACTCCTCGTTTAATCGGTGCTCTGCCTTAAATTGGTTACTGCAATCCAAACCTCTGTGATTGACCTGAAATAAAATTAATCCTCTTCACCATCATGAGTACAAGTTCCAGTAACACTGCCCTGTCTGTTGAAAGAGAAGGTCTAGTGAAATAAATGATAGTTCCGCCAAGAGTCAGTTAATCTGATCTCCCGAGGGGATGTAATCACAGCTGTAATAAATTTAACAATATCTTCCTTTGATTTACTGGGCTTGGGCTCTGTGTCAGAGGGGAGCTTTTGGTGGCTGATGGTATTGCCTGAACACCCACGATGGCAAGAGGGAGCCACTGAAGCCTCCATGAAAAGCTCAGTGCTATAGTTTGAGCCCTGCTGTTCTTTCAGGTGTCAGTGCTGCCTTTTTCTGTAAAAGTAATTCCTTTCAAAGGAAGAGAGATGAAATGACATCTCTTCCATCATCTCTTGCTTCTTTATTGACACTTTACCTGTGAGAATAGTAATTCTGAATGTGGTTCTCTGGACTTGGATTTCTTTCCCTTCCTGAGGGAGAATTGAAGCTGTTATTTTTCAGCCTGTGTTCTTTGGTCTGATCTACAGGAGATGAGCAATACCATCAGCCCCTCCTGTGAACTCTTTCACACTTAACACTCCTTGGGCTGGATACAAAGGGTGAGTGTGGGAAGAAAGTGGGAGGATGTGCTCCAGGCACTGTTTGGTACCAGATGATGTAGAGTTTCACAATTTGGCTGTTGGGAGAGCAGCAGTGGAAGCCAGGCTTTCTCCATCAGTGCAGTAACTACCCCAGCCCACGTGTGTCTCCCTTCTGCTGAATATTTAATTAGTCTTTAAAAGTGAAACAGCTTTTACAGAGGGGAGGGAGGGTGCCCTTTCTCTTCCTAACTCAGATTAGGTAATAATTCACCAGTTAAAGAGGTGAGGAGAGAGTGTTTAAAATCCCCTGGGATCCTGAGAACAACTGAAACCACATCTCCTTCCTAGTATTTTCACTACTGAATTATTAGGTTAAGGGAATGGTCTGCCAAGATTTTGTTTCATTTATGGGTTTTTTTCTTGCCGCCTAAGCTGTTGGTTGTGCTCTTAAAATGCCTATGACTGGATCTTCTCTGTGGCATAGATAATGTAAAGCCTGTTTTGTAAATTCTAGTTTGGGATGGGCATGGCTTACTGCCATCAGTGCTGCAGCGCTTCTGGGCGTATGCAGAAGCAGATGTATATGATGAGATACATTTCTGATACTTCAGCTATCTATAGCATAGACAGCTCCACCAATCACATTGAGGCTCCTTTGCAGTCAGTGGAGACAAGTAGATGCTTTCAAGTTTTTAGGAGCTCCTTTGTAAGCTTACCTTCCAAAAGGAGTAAGAGAAGCAGCATGAAAAAGCCCTAAACAACTTTTTTTTTATTTCTGGTGATAACTCCACTGGAAAAAAGACGGGGCATTGTAGAACTTGATTCACTTCCTCTAGTGCTTCTTTGTAGATGAGATGCAAAATCCCCGCACTTCTAATCATGATTTTCTTCTAACTAGGATTTTCTCCTGCAAAGTTAAATTGGGCTCAGTTTGGTCGAGTTTGTCTGAAGGAATTAGAGCATTTTGCTTCTATGTGAGAACACCTACAATGAGAGTTAGGACTGTTAAACTAGAACATATTGCCTTTGTACCTTTAATTACTTGGTCTTTGATTTCTCATGTTTCAACATAGACAAGACTTTATGAAGTCACTTCTAAAATTACCTAGCCTTCTAGCATGAGGTTTTTCAAGTTTTAGTAATTACTCCATTTCATTATGTCAAATTTAGAGATCCAGAAGACATCACTGCATAGGTTGAGCTGCTCTCGTATCTATTTTGTTAGACTAGATAGAGAGAGCAGTGCAAGATTTGTAAGACTAAATTTAAGTAAGAAGGAAGCGAAGGGACTCTCCTGAGGGGACCTGACTTTTCAGCCTACTAATTTGGGCAGGTCAGAATCCTTGAAGACAACCCTAACTGCCCATTTGATTTCAGTTTTTGTTCAAGGATTACCTGATGTGAAATGCAGGAGCAATCCTGGAAATGTTGGTGGGACCTAAAGCTTTACGTGTCCTGGTCTCCAGGCACCAGCATCTCATTCATTCCTGCTCCCCTCATTCTGTCCCCACAAAGGTTTTGTTGCCTGTTGCACTGTGCTGTGCCTCCCAGGTAAGTGGTGGGAGAGGCACTCAGACCTTGCTTTGCCTCTTTAGCAGCCTGTGCTGAGCCATCCTGCTGAGAGATAAGTCCTTTTCCATGCGGCCGTGTTTTAAAGGAGATGAGTCCTTTATCGTTAGATCCCTGCCTTCCTCCACATCAACTGGAAATGTAGGATTTCAGGTAGGTGCTGTGGGGGATGGAAACCAGGACTTCAGCAGCAAGCTGTCAGTCCTGCCAAGCATTTCTACTGAGCAGATGCTTTTCTGTCACCTGGATGACTTGAGGCAGACCGCAGAGGTGGCTGACTTCCTTCACTCACGGGGCAGCAGATGTAGGTCCCTACCTCTGACCCTCTCATGAGGAGTCTGCAGCAATTCTGGTGCCCTTATGGTCCTTAACGCATCATCTTTATGACACAGTAGGAGTTTTTCTTAACTAAAGCAGACCTTTAGGAAAAAAAAAAAAAGTATATAGAGATAATTTTTTTAAGTGGTGCTTTTGTTAGCACAATAATTTATTAATGTGATTTATGTTACACAAGAACCCAGACTACATGACTGTACTAACTTTTTCTGGCTGTATTCTGTATGAGGTCTTGATTGCACTTACACAAACCTTAATTTTATTAGTGCTGTTGTACAAGGTAAGCCTGACTATTGACAGAAACAATCTCAAACATAATTTAAAGAGGACAAAGAAATGGCACTTTCAAGAGGGCAGTTCATCCTAGGTCAACCTTGGTGGCACTTGATTCTGGAAAGTTTGCTATTCTAATCAACTTTCTCAGAGGAATTCATTAACTGAAAACCTGTGACTAATGAAAGATGTTTTGTTCTTTTGAAGTTCAAGCTAATTTCCATGAAGGTTACTATTACTAAGCAACAGATTCTGCAGAATGTCTCCTGGGGGGCTGAAACTGTAGTATGTATAAAGAGTAAAGCAAAACACAGTGCAAAAAATGATGAAATATTATCCCCAGACAGAGAGGCCACAAATAGTACCATGTCCAGGGTCTGTTTTGGAATCTCCTTCCTTGAAAGCTGTTTTTTGACCAATAGGAAGGTTCCCGCAGGAGCAAAAGATCAGCACAAACCATATCACCATCTATTGGTGTCAAGAAAGGTTCAGCCTCTACTCAAATGTAGAGGAGGTACATCAGAGCATGACCAAGGGAAAAAAAGTCCCAAATATATTTCAGCATATGTAATTCTTCTGAAACAACTATCACCTGTAATATATTTTAGCGATATTAAAAGAAGAATGGTTATTCCAGTTGTGAGAGCTGAGGGAAATTAAATGCAGGAGTGCTTTCTTGAGTCACAAAAGATGGTGTCATCTGTGCAGCTTTGTGTCAGAGTAGGAATATGTATTTGCACCTTCCTTAAGTAAAAAAGCACACCTGGATATTCAGCTTTTTGAGGATAGAAATTTCATTCTATCCTCTTAATTTGCCTTTATCCTCTGGCTTTGCTAAATACAAGGTACAAATGATAAAGGGGGGAAAACACCCATACCCCTCAATTACTTCCAATAACCTTTCAAATGTTTGAGTAAGCTCCTTGGTCTTGTTCTTTTCTTTTTTGTGTTCAGTTTGGGTGACTCTGGAAGTGGTGCAGTTTTCTAGCATAGAATCTGTGTGAGGTGAATTTCAATATTTATTCAAGAATTCATAAATTCTACAGTAATAAAAACATCAGTATCATACAACTTAACTCACTAATCATGGTACGTGTAGGATATGTACAATCTGGAAATAAGTAAAATATTCTAAATATTTGAGTTAAAAATATCTCTTGAATGTCAAAGTCCCAAAGGTAAGAACAGAATATACAAAAAACAGTTGTTAGCGTAGGAATCCAAATATTTTCTAACTGCTCTGATAATTACATTCACAGTTTCTTTCTAAATATATCTTCTGACATCATAAAAGAAAGATTTGTTGTTATTCAAAGTTTTACAAAGTGACCAGCGAGGCACAAGAGACACTAATTTTAGAGAAATGAAGTAAACATAATCTCTAGTTAGATGCTTCCTTGTCCCTGGAGGTATTGCAGGTCAGCAGGTGTCTACAATTCCAAGCTATGTGAAGTAGGTTCTTCGGATGTGTCTAGGAGCGGCTGTGTCCTCATCTGGCTGTGATGGAGGTGCTTAAGTCACAGCAAAGCCCTGCCAGTGTCCAGGCATTTAATGCAGCTCCTGCCTACAGAGGTGATACAGTTATCTCATGCCCACTCTTTTTCCTCAAGAACATAGGACTTTAACAAAAGATGTGTGTTCATTACACAAGGATTTAAATTCAGGTCTCTCTCCTTCTACAGAAAGCCCCTGCAGCCATCACACCTTGTAGCAATAACTGATTTTGGGCTTAATGAGTATCTCAACACAGTCTAGTATTGTCCCAGGAATACTCTGCAGCTCATGTTTGGGTGGCTGTTCTGGCAGATGCCTTAGCACATGAGAATGATGATGCCACCATGAAGCACTGTCTCAATACCCAATAAATAAATTGAAAATAGGATTGGACTGACCTGAAGCTGCAGATAAGGGTTATGTTCAACTTCAGGTCTATTCTCCTTTCAGACCTGAAAAGTCTCACACCTTTTCCAGAGCATTCTATATCTTGTAAATACATAACTTCTGCATGATGGATTTTTTTCTGGATGTCTGATTCCGAAAGTTAAACCTTACCCAATTTAAAGGGATTGAGATTTAAGAAAGGGCAATCTGTTTCCCCATGACTTCTCTGTGAGAGTATATAAAATAAAAATAACCAGGGACAAAATGCCTGGGAATCTGAACTCATAATATCTCTCCCACCCAGATTTGTGTAGAAACTTTGCAGCTCAAAGTTTAAAGATCACCACTGTCTCTGCTTTCTGTGTATCAAGTGACGGGATGGCTTTTAAAAATGAACGCGCTATTAGAAATAGGTCCTCTTATTTAATTGCATATTCATTTTATGTTGTAGGCTGTCAATCATTTAACCAAGGGTTTGGAATAAATAAGTTGCAGGAAGTCTGATAAATTAATTACAGTAAGTATAGCTTTCAGTCTTACAGAAGTAAAGATTTTGCCATGTTGCCACAGGTCGATTGTATATCCTGAATGATACTTACATTTTATAAGAACCTTGAGAAAATTACTGTTTTTTTAAAATTTGATACTAGCACTACGTTAAAATTGGTGTTAGATTGACATAGAGCAGTTATTGTTTGTACTGGCTTCAGTACATTTTGTTACATCCCAAACTATAAGGAACAAAGATAAATATAAACAAAGAACAAAGAGAAATATGTAGTTAATGTGGGGGAAGGTGCATAAATATACATAATCTGTAAACTGGCAAATCAGAATTCCTTAGTTCTGCAGCTGCTGGAGTAATTATTCTCAAGAATAATTTGATGTGGAAAATTTCAGGTTAAGTTTCTGCAGTAGGTCCTACTTTTCTGAACTTAGGCAGACACCAGTATAAAAGGTATGACACTCTCCAGAGCAAAATCATTTTTTGGATGAGTGTACTTAGGGCATGGTGCTAACAAAACCATGGTTGTGGGCTCAATCCCTGTATGAGCCATTTGCTTAAGAGTTAGACTTGATGATCCTTGTGGATCCCTTTCAAATCAGAATATTCTGTGATCTGTGATCATGTGTGTATGTGTACTTACACATTGTTGTCATCAATGTCATCACTGTCATTTATGTTTACACACTTAGCACACTAAGCTCCAAAAAATGAATCCTATAATTTGGGATTGGTCTTCAAAGATAGAGAGAACCACAGTGGAAAAGAGAAGGCTCTACTTCTACACATTTCTTACTGCATTTTGAATATGTAAAAATAATGAGATTACTATAGTCCTTTGTACTGGCCTTCTTCCCTGTTGGAGTGGAAAATGACAAAGCTTGGTGATGGAAAATGTATGTCTTGCCCAAGGAACGTGGTACCGTTTTCAAGTGACCTGGTTTACAAACTCAAGTTATTTTGGGGTGGAAGATAAAGAGTCTTAATCATCATATCATATCATATCAATCACTATCACATTATATGGTACAGGCACTATGCTTTGAGCCACTAGAGCCAATCTTCTGATTGAGGGCTGCCCTAGACAGAGGAGCTAAAAGCAAGCATGCTGAAAATATAAACCTGAGTAAATATTTCTGACATGGAAGGATAATGGCTCTTGTAGAGCAACAAACCCTGGTATTTGTAATGTATTTATATATATTGCTTTTCTTATCCAGACTTCATAAAAATTTCTTAGCAAACAATTCTCAAGGAATCAAAATTTGCCTTTTTTTTCCCAATAAATTTATCCAGACAGTGGTATTTTAACTTAACTTACTTCCAGTCAGGGATATTTAATCATAGTCTTCCATATGAGCTGTGCCTCAAACAGTAAGATACCCTGCCGAGCTCAGAGCTCAATAGAAAACTTTGGTTTACTTGACTCAAAACAAGTGTGTGCATGTGCATAGTAAAATCTGTATTTTTATTGCTATTCTGACCCTGTCATTCAATACTAGTAATGCAGCCATTCATGGCAGATGCAGAGGAAGTGCAAATATGGCTTAGGCACTAATGTGCTTAAATTTCCGGAAAAATAAACTTTTTTCTAGATATGCCTGTCAGAATGTGCTGTTGCCCAGAGATCCCTGCTGTTCCCTGGTATTCCCCTGCATCTGAAGAATTAAATATGTTTGCCAGAAATTGGGATTATTCTCTTTCAAGGGAATATTAAAAATAACAAATGCATGACTTTTTACGTCTCTGATCTGCCCTTGCCACCAGGACTAGTATAGCACAAGGACTGTGGCAGTCTCTTGGTGCCAGTTCACTCCTGTCCCAAGAAAAGAGTTGCACGTGAAATGAAACCTCTTCCAGCTGAAGAAATAATTGAAGACATACATTCTGTGAAATATTCTAGTGTGAAACTAAAACAGAGGATGCTTCATTTTGAGAATAAGGGCCTATTACTTCCAGTTTCTATATATTGTATGCTGAGATATTTTATTTAAAAAGGGCACTCTAGCTCCAGTAGGGGTTAGGAGCTGGGAAACATCCACCATTGTTAAACCTGCAGGGGGTATATATCCAGTTCTACCTCTTTGAAGCATTCCTTTGACAAGGCAGTGAACTGAACTTGGACTTTTTTATTTCAGTCAATATAGGTGGGTGGGTTTTAAAGGAGACAGGCTGGATGTTTCTTAAATTTCTTGGTGCCAGTGTCTTGGATCAGCAGGATTTTGTGCTGGTTTTTTATGTCTTACAGTGAAATGCACATTGCTTTAACAGGTTTGTATTTGAAAGGTGATAATGGGACTCATTATGGTTTCCTGAACATCACTTTGTGTCTCCTTTCTATAACAGCAATGTGAGAAATAAAAGAAACAGTAAAATGTTACTTTTTTACTGCATTTACCTACTCGGTCCATGTCTTTTAATGGCATTTGCTTTGAATTCTGTCAAGAATAAGCTGTGACTATTTATTAGCTTTGAAAGGCAATGTAAGTCTAGCAGAGTGAGGCAAATTCATGGATCTTCTTTTGTATTTTTTTTTTTAACATTTCTGGGTTCTGGGAAATATCAGTTATTGCATTAAGGATTAATTTTACCTAACTTTCAGCACTAAAAAATTAGGCATCTAGTCTAAACTACTCCCATGTGCTCTCTAGGTATCTCCAGGTGGTGAATCAGCCTTTCTATCCAAGAAACTTATTTTGGGGGGATGAGTCATTATTCAGAAATGCCCACCTGCTTCCAGTGCCTCTTGAGGAGGGTAAGCTTAAGATGTGGGGGTTAACTTTTGCATCTCTAAAGTGTGGAAGGATGCAGGTAAGAGTTTGCTTCTCTTTTCATCTGTGACTTATTTATTACCGTGGTTGTGTTTGTTTCAAAAAGAGAGAAGCACAGAATTACATCGTGATTATCCCATGGTACTTATTTAGTAGTTTTACTGAATCAAGTCCTATGTGAGCAAGCAAATGGGGTACCTGATATGGCATTCCCTCTGTCTTTTGAATATGTACAAGGGTCCCCTCTAGTCAGAGGTGTAGAGAGGCAGTAGATTGCTTTAGTTCAAATTTTGACTGGCCAGTGTTGTCTCATCTTGGTTTTCTCTTGCTTCTGTGTCAGCAGCAGAAATAATGAGCACCTTGTTTTTCTCCTGTAAGATGTTACTTAAAGCTTGCAAATGACCCTTCAAGTTTTTAGGTGAGAGTTCTCAGACTCTCCAGTGTGATTCTTATGACAAGCCCTGCAGGCACTCACCCTCACCCTTTTTTCAGGTCACATTTCAGTTTCTTACATAACTCAATACATAAATTTTACCTGTAGCTAACTCACTGTGTCTTTGCATCATCACCTTAAGATTTTGACTTTCACTTGCTAAAAAAATAAGTCAAATATTTTGTTATGGCAAATATTCCAGCATAATAATAATTACACAGAGATGTTGCTACCATCACATTCTGTATCTAATACTTGTATTGTTAGTGACATTTAGTTGGACTGTTTTATACCACTCTCTGTTACGGTACAGGTATATGATGTTATTTTAAATATTTTTTTTAATAATTAATATAAGATATTGCACAGAGGAAAACTTGTCTAAACATTTCTCTCTTAGCTCCAAGCTGTGTCCAGCAGCATTTTTGTCTTTCATCCACCCTCTCTGATGATACTTTTCATACCTTCAGCATATCAGTCTTTCAATTCCACCTACAGAGAATTGTCCTCACAATGTGGGACCTAAATATAGCCACAACACAGCTTGTGATGTACTGTGGCACAAGAGTACTGTAATAGTTACTGTAATGTACTCTGGGATTGTGGTGCACAGGCCAGGTTGTTTTAACCTAGTGCTGTCTTAAATAGGAAGAAGAAAGCCTGTCCAATGTCACAGCAGATAGTGTTATTCCCAGTGAGCATGTGGGGTAAGCAAGGTGGGCTTCCAAGAACTCTTTCTAATCTTTGACAAGCTGACATCGACATGTTTGCACACTCATCGGAAGGGTTTTCTGGAAGGTCTGTCCAGGGCAGTGAATAGTCCTTCATCTGTTGTTTAGAGGTCAAAATGGGGGTCAGTAACTAGGCAGGAACTTCTTCCTTGCTAGAGATGCTAAAGGGCTAACTGGTTTTAGCCCTTGCAAGAACTGGTACATTTATTTGAAAACTGTGGGGGCTGAAAAAAATCAATTTTTGGAAAGCTACTTGTGTATGAGGAGGCAGTTTCTGATGTGTCAATGTAGCTTTACTGTCTGAGCGAAGGTAAAGGTGAAAATGGACAGAAAGACAGGTTGTATTATGGTTACACTGCTCTATGGGAGAATCATAATAGAATAGGATAATCGGTATTTCTGTGGGCACAATCCTATTAGTGAACATCAGCCATGGGAATGTGTAGGCAAACCCATTTGCCAGATATTGCTGCATGACTCCCACTAAAGCCAACAAAGTCACACAGCTGAATTCATACCCCCACTGCAAGAACGCAGTGAGGAAAGTTTCTAAATTCCAGACATTGCCATTTTAAGCTCACTTATTACACTGTGTCATGGCATACACTTTCATTGGTCATAGTTTCATCAGGAAATGGTGAATGTGCTTCTAATGCTCAGGCTGAAGAGAGTTTAATAAAAGTTTAATGAATTGGATTGGATATGTTCTGTGGTTTCAAAGTAGATTTCTGAAGCTAGCAAATAACAGGTGGTCCTTCCAAACTTAACATCAATTTATTTTTAATATTCATTTCATATATAGCTTCTGTAGCCAAGTAGAAAGTACACCAGTGAACTTGAGTTCCACTTATTTTCTACAAACACAATAATTTCATTTTTTAACATTTAGAAATGCCATTGCCTTTGAGAGAGCTTGAAAGTTGCAGTAATGAAACAAAACTTTAATTAGGATTATAGATTTGAACCCATATGAATAATTTAGATTAGAGGCATCAAAGACCAAGACTAGGAGGACTTTCAGCAACCACTAGTGTTCTCAGAAATTGATTGTAAATTCCAACTACTCTTAGGAGAAAAATCCTAAAATGGAATTTTCATAGGGTTTTTCCCAGACCTTGATATGGGCAACAGGATCAACTCATTCTGTTTCCACCCTTTAATATTTTTCTATTAAGAAACATACTTATCACAGGCTTTTGCTGGAGGGTGAGAATGATGACAGATTCTTTAGCCACACTTTAAGGTCTATCAAATTTACTTCACTTGTGGTGTCCACTGAGCAGGAGAGTGCAGAGTCTTCATATGCTTTGAAGCTGAGACACAGGGTTGATTGATTTGAAGATTGTTGTAACCTTAACCCTCTGTAGCTTTGCTCCAGGCAGGGTGGAACTGGATGTTTGAAGAAAAACATTCAAAACTTCCTATAATATCCAACAGATATCTTATTTTCTAATTAGAGAACCTGATATTAGAGAAAGAATGTTGTTTGGAGGTCTTTTCCTACATTTCTACATATAATGCCAATAGACTGTGGCATTGTATGATGTTTTTCTAAAATATGATACCTTAAAGCAGATTGCTCAGCAGTTAAACAGTGGTCAGTGTTTACAGTGATCTGCCAAACAATGACTTAAACACTATTGTAGATAAAGAGCATTATTTTTTCCAGAAGTAGTAGGTAGGTCTCTAGGGACATTTTTTTCAGAAGAAATATTAGGTAGGGCTCCAAGGAGATTTTCTGAGAGCTGCCAAACAGGAAACAAATTTTATTCTATATTAAACCTGAATACATTACTGTCAAAGTAGTTATTACTGGTTTACCTCAGTGTACTACTGAGTAGAAATTGGCACTATAGATTCTGTCTGGGTGGGTGCTAAAGATGAACAGATGGATGCTTTTGGCCACATTTTATCTTAAAAAGTGAATGGAATGGTAATGACGTATTTGAGTACGACAATTTCTATAACTGGAAGTCTCAGAAGCAAAAAATGTTAAATTGGTGCATATGTCTTCCTAATTTAAAAGCTATTCTGGTTTGCCTCATGATGACTGAACTTTTCTGCTTTACATGCTAGTCTAAATTTACTTGTTATTAATATCCCCACCTAGGTTAGACTTGGAAAGCAATAATTATTCCTCTGCTTGAAACCACAGGCAGTGTTTGGCATTATGCTGGAGTGATTTATCTCCCTTAGATTAAACTGATTATTTTCGGTGAACACTGGATTGTCCGAACCAAATAAGAAGCAGTCATGTTGTCCTGACATTTGGTGGGGGTTGGTGGGTGTTGTTTTTGTTGGTTTAGTTGGTTGGTTGATTTTTTATTGTTTGTTTGTTGGGTTTTTTTAAATAGCAAGTGAGAGTTCAGAACTTCCCAATTCAGGAATAAGAAATACAAATGCTGCTTTGATAGGGAAACATTAAGTAAAATTTGCAGGATGGCTGTGCAACTTTAAAGTTGAAGAAATTTTTCTCTGTTAAGATGAAGATGAGGCATAAAATATTTTCCAATGCCTCATTGTCTTATTTAATTTTAAAGTTGTATTTTAATAAAGCAAATCACTGACAAAACCATGCAAATTTACAGTCTGTTATAGTTCTTCCTTAAAACTGAGTTAATTATCAAGTATGGCTGCTATCAGTTTCTAAAGATGTCTATTAATGTAATCTTTTACAGTAATATTAATGGAATAACCTTTAGTAGTTGTTGTCCTGGGTTGCCAGTAAAGGCTGTGTGTCACTATGTGTCAAAGTGTCAGACACAGATATAGATGATGCAAATTGTGCAAAAAATGGTGAAGTTACTAAATTAACTAACCTCTGCTTTTGATATTTTTATCTCCCTTGTGTTGCTATTTTCAAAGAGGTTATTAGTTTTGTTGGAATTGGAAATGACAGAGGGTGACACCATCACTGAAATAGAGGTGGTGAAATATATCTCCTTATTTTAGCTATCTGACTGTGTGCGGTTTTTTCTTGAGGTCCATCTGCTAGCACTGGCTCAGAAATCTGATTTAGATGCATCACAATGCCCTTCCATTCCAGAAACTGCATAAATGCAGTACTGAATCACAGTCTTAAATCTAAGTGGGTGGAAAGCGCATTTCATTACACTACAGCTTGAATTCTTCAATTTCCTTTCTCTTGCTTCTGAGAAGCCTGAATGCTTTGCTATTCTAGCAGTGGAATTAGACATAAACCTTAAAAAGCCTTTTTTCCTTGAAGGGAGCACTACAGGTTGCCTGGCTTTTCCTCTGGTCTCCACTTGCTTTAGACACTGCCATTTATCTCCAGCTTGCTTCAGCTGAGTGCAAAGCTTGGCAGAAGTAAATCCCATCTCACTGTTTCATGGACTTTTCATGTCTCCCCAGCATTGGTTTCTCCAGCTACACTTCTCCCTCAGCTTGTCTGCATCACCTCTCCAGCATCACTTGTTACCAGCTCTGCCTACTTTTTACTGGAAAGGGTTCAAGGGTTGCAGAATTCTCTCATCTTTGACTCACTGTTCAAGGGGCTGGCACCCATCTGCAATGGAAAAAGGCTATGCCTAACTTGGCACATCTGTTCAAACTTCAAGCAGCCTGCCCTCGTTGTCTGGAGCTCAGTGTCTATCCGCTCAGGGCAAGGGAGAGAGTTGTTCAGGGTTTTTGTAGAGGACCAAGAGCCACAGACCAATCTCCTCCAGTGGATGCCTCAGTTATGCAAGCAGGAGCATCAGGATCAGCTTGCTTATGAGCACTAACATCCCTTGGCCAAAAATAAGAGTACCATCTTTGCAGATTCACTGCCAGACTCACGACCTCTTCCTTCTAGTGGAGTAACACCAATAAAGCCAGGCTATCAGCTTGTGATGTGGCAAATGACACATACTACTCTGTCCTTTTTCCCTGGTTTCCTGTTGTAACAATAGGTGCTCTCCATGTTCTCTGTCTGGGTAGAACATGCATTTGGATGCTTACCTGACATTTGATGGAATTTTCTAAATGTCCCAGATTCCTGGATGGCCTGAACATTACACTGAACACCACAGAACGAGCACCTATGGGGTCACTATCCTATGAGTGTCCATTGTCTGTATCACCCAAGGGCAAGGTGAAGGCAAGAATCTTGTCCTTGCCTCCAGAATCAATAGTGACTGTTATCACTGCCAGTGTTATCCTGGGGCAGAGCCAGCCTTTTCACTTCTTTGCTCCCTGACTCCCACATATACCCACAAAAATGTCCTTTCAGGACGTATAGTTTGGGCCACAGCAGAAGTCCGTCTTTGCAGGAGGCTGGTGGAAACAAGCACCTAAGTACCTCTTGCTGTTATCTTGTATCAGTTTCAGGTCTTTCCGGTCTGGTTAGGAGCGGGAGATTTGGTGGTGTCCGGAAGGGCTACAGTGACTAAAAATTGTCTCTATAGTTAAAATTTTACAGGGATCTTTAAAAAAAACCCTCAGCATAAGCCAGCACTGGGAGCTTGCAGCCCAGAAAGTCAACAGAATCCCGGGCCGTATCCAAAGCAGTGTGGCCAGCAGCTCGAGAGAGGTGATTCTCCCCCTCCACTCTGCTCTCATGAGATCCCCCCTGGAGTTCTGTGGACAGTTCTGGTGTCCTCAGTATGAGAAGGACATGGAGCAAGGCCAGAGGAGGCCATGAAGTTGACAAGAGGACTGGAGCACCTTCCCTAAAAAGACTAGCTGAGCAAGTTGGGGCTGTTCAGCCTGGCGAAGGGAAGGTTGCGTGGAGACCTCATGGCAACCTTGCAGTATCTGAAGGGGCCTTCTGGGAAGCTGGAGAGGGACTTTTCACTGGAAACTGTAGGGATAGGACAAGGAGTAATGGGTACAAACTGAAAGAGGAGAAATTTAGATTAGATATTAGGAAGAAATTTTTGAGGGTGGAACAGGTTGCTTGAGGAGGTTGTGGATGTCCCGTACCTGGAAGTGCTCAAGGCCAGGATAAGACCTTGAGCAACCTGATCTAGTGGAGGTTGGAACAAGGTGACCTTTAATGTCTCTTCCAATCCTTAACATTCTATGATCTTGTAGCATTGATAAGCAGATTTCCTGTCAGACTTCACAAGTGGTTTCACTGGGAGAGTAAGATACAGTTTCCAAACTCAGAATGGAAAATCTAATCCTAGCTCTTGAGATAGGAGCTATTGGTTTCTTACAACTTAAATCTCCTTTGTCACTCTGTCCTGGTGTGCCCTACTTCAGTGTTTCCAAGATGTAACTTCATACATCTTTCCAGACACTTTCTGAGAAAAAAAAAAAGTGTTCTTGACAGGTTTCTTCTTGGCAGCTGGTATGGTACTGGAAAAGAAATGGCTCTCCTCAAGTAGCAGGGAGCTGAGACCAAGCATGTGTGGAACTCTGAAGCTTGCTGGAGCCAGCTCAAGCTATTTGGATGCTGAAGCCTCCCCTTAGGATAGGATCTAAATGACAGCCAGAACAGACCTTGACTAACCTAGAGAATGTATGTGCTGTTTGGGCAGGTGGTTACTGGCTGCTACCAGCTCATAAAACACAGCACATCTGACCTCATTCTCTTTTCAGTGGGGTCCTTTTATTTTCTGGGTTTCTCTCTAGCATATCTCATTGCTTTGCAATATTTCCAAGTCTAATTTGAGTGCTTCTTCCTAAAAAACCTCCAGCAGTGAATGTAATCTGACAGGTCATGTAACAGAATTTCTGAAATAAAATGCTGATGCTGACTAAAGCAGCCTAATACTTCCCAGTGCAAGTATTATTAACAAGGTTTACCCCAAACAAATGGTGCTTGCCCAGTTGATTTTTCAGTCCAGGCAAGTTGACTGGTTTTGTTAGAAACCAAAGAATCTCAATAACAAAAGAACACTGGCAGCTTAAAGACTGTATCTTCCCCAAACCATTTAGAAACACTGAAATAACACCTTTGTGATTGGAAATAAAAACTAACATTTCTTCTTCATAGAAGAAGTCTGATAGATAGATGACCTGTCTAAAGGATTAGTGACTTAAAGTTTGAAAGCAATTGGAAAAACCTTTTGAATATGTGCCTCAGTTCATCTAGCTTCTCAGAGAGCAGAAGACAGTGATTGTGACAAAAGGCCACCAATGTAGTTATATGCATTCCCCCTGGGTGCTCCTGAAAGTTGGAGACACGTTCCCATGGCCTCCTTCAACTTACCTCCAGCCCTGTCTTTTACATGTTTTTCTGCTCCTTGTCTTCCTGCAAAATGAGAACAGGTGAAATTACAGATGCTGTACAGTAAACCCAAAGATAAAATGAGAATTACCTTCTGTTATAAGTCTGATTCTGGCTGCTTCACCTTCATACAATCACGAAATGCTTGCCCCTTTTCTTGTTGTTCTTTTTTAAAAGTATTTTCCATCTAAAAATGCCAGGTAGAGTGGAGCTGTAGCCAGAGGTACATTTTTTCTTGGAAAGTTTCAACATAATTGGACAATGCCTATTTTGAAGAGAAGGGCCAATAAAAAAAATGTAGGTGTTTCATTTTTTGAAATGCCTTGTGATATATTCTGTAAAAGTCTTATCTCAGAACCAGCTTGACCTAGAAATGACAGTATACTGGAGATCCTTACTAGTGTGGATTTTGGCAGTCCAGAGTGTCTCAGCAGGTTATAACAACATTGCCAAAAGTCCTGCAGAGAAAATTAGTCTCTAGCAGAGCCAAGTTGCTTTGGAAAATAAGCCAGGGGCTTAGCTGATTTGCCATTGTGAAGCTTCTTCAATATGAATGATCTGCCTTGCTCCCCTCTCATGCCTTTCTGGCTGTGCACTTGACTCAAAATTATTTCTCATGTCTGGAAACCCATGGCACCATCACCTCCCTTGTATGGCTGAGTGGGTGTCAGGACGTAAGACCATGACAATTTTTGGTAAAACAGGACAAATGTCACTAGAGAAATGTCACAAAATTGGGCAGAGAGTTTTTGTCATTTTGTTACCTTGCTACATCAAAAGTGAAAAGAAGAAATCGAGATCTCATTTGACATTTTCAAACCACAACAGCATCACTGGGCTTGGGGGGGAAGGTTGAGCAAGTCAGTAGTAAATAAGTGGATTATGTGGCAAGACAACAGGTGGCTGTATCAGCAAGAATATACCTGACCTTCTGTTGTTCCCACAAGTTTCTGTTTCACAGAAAGCTCTAATCATTTTGGGTAAATAGAGCTGTAAGCTATAGATAGACAAAAAGACATAAGAAGGAAATAATTCAGCAGGCAGAGAAAACAAGCCTGTTCTCTTCAGGTTTTTTCCATCTGTTGGTGTCCATTAAGAAACTAAAAACGCAGCTGCTGGGGAGTCCTGATCTTCTGGCAATCCAAACTGGTTATCTGATTTGCTTTCTCAGTGTTGCAGTGCTGAATCTGTGTTCCACCAGGAGATGGGTTTATTATTTCAAGACTTTTTTAGCCTTCATGGCCATTGGTTTTATCCTAAGGCTTTAGCTTCCAAAATATGCTGTAATCTAACATAATGTAAATCTAAAGACTATCCAAGTACAGATAGCTTTAAACTTTGATGGGGGAGGAGAATGATATAGCCATATTCAGTTTGTGCTAGTTTTTTGTACCTTTGAGTTGCAGAAATAACAACAGTGTTTAAAGGAGTCAGCAAGGGGCTATATCAAGAAAAATGCCTTTCCTGGCTATGAACACACTGTCTATGTACAGTTGTGTGTGATTCATTCAAATTCACCATGTGACGCATTTTTTTTTTCTTATTACGTTTGTTACAGTTTGCAACTGTTCTTTCTGTCAGAGAAATCCACATATTTACTTTCCTGAGGCCCTCATTTCTGTGGACCTCTAATACTAAATTGAAATAGATCAAGCTGATCTGACTGATGTTTATTTTTTCTGCTCATTTAATGAACTTTCTCTGCTCGTTTCTTACTGTGTAGTAGTTAAAGCACAACCCCATCTCACACACCAAACAAAGATACATTTAAAGAGAACCACTTGGAAGGAATATGTTGCCTTTCTCTCCAAACGACATCTTATCTCCTGGATTCATACTTTTAAAAATAAAAGAGTATAAGCATATAGTGGCCTCATTTTCACTTATAGTATGAGCAGACTTTGGCCTCTTCAGGGATCTGCTTGGTAGAGTATGGGACAAAGCCCTGGAAGAAGAAGGGCCCAAGAAATCTGGTCAGTATTCAATGGTCACCTCCTCCAAGCTCAGGATTGATGCATCCCAAAGAGGAGAGCAAGGAGCTTCTGGACAAACCCAAATACTAAAAGGAAGCCCACAGGGGATGGAAGCACGGACAGGCAGCTTGGGAGGAATATAGAAAAATTGTATGAGCAGGCAGGGATCAGGTCAGGAAAGCTAAAACTGTAATAGAATTAATTCTGGCCAGGGCTGTCAAGGGCAACCAGAAAAGCTTCTATAGGTGTGTCAGTGATAAAAGGTAGACTAGAGGAAACTTGAGCCCTCTCTGTAAGGAAAGAGGAGAACTGGTTACCCGGGACATAGAGAAGGCTGAGGTACTCAACAATATTTTTGCCTCAGTCTTCACCAAAGTGCTCCAGCCACACCACCTAAGTTGCAGAGGGCAAAGCCAGGGACTGTGAGAAGGAAGAACTGCCTGTTGTAGGAGAAGATCAGATCTGAGATCGTCTAAGGAACCTGGAGATGCAGAAGTCCATGGGACTGATGACATGCAGCCTGAGGGAACCACCAGATGAAGGGGCTAACACAGTATCCATCATATTTGAGAAGCTGTGGCAGTCCAGTGACTGGCAGAGGGGAAACAAAAGCCCCATTTCTGAAAAGGGGAAAAAAAAAAAAGACCTGGGGAACTACATGCCAGTCTCACCTCTGCACCTGGCACAATCATGGAGCAGATCCTCCTGGAAAATATGCTAAGGCACATGGAAAATAAGGAGGTAATTTGTTACAGCCAATATGGCTTCATTAAAGACAAATTTGGTGTCCTGCTGTGGCAGGGTAACATCATGTATGAGTGACGTCAGAGCAATTGATGTCATCTCCTTGGAAGTGTGCAAAGCATTTGGCACTGTCCTGCATGACGTCCTTGTCTCTAAACTGGAGAAACATGGATTTGATGGGTGAACCACTTGATGGGATAAGAAATTGCTGGGTAGTAAAAGTGTTGTTTGTTGTCAACAGCTTGATGTCCAAGCAGGCAGTAGTGACAAGTGGTGTTCCTCAGGGGTCAGTATTGGAACCGGCACTCTTCAGCCTTGTTGGTGACATGGATAGTGTCCTTCAGCATGCTGCAGGTGACACCAAACTGTGTGGTACAGTCGGCACACTGGAGGGAAGGGAGGCTGTCCAGAGGGACCTTGACAGACTTGAGAAGTAGGCCCAGGGGAACCTCATGAAGTTCAACAAGGCCAAGTGCAAGGTCCTGCACCTGGGTTGGGGCAAGCACAAATACAGGCTGGGCAGAGAAGGGATTGAGAACAGCCTTGACTAGAAGGACTTGGGGGTGCTGGTGGATAAGAAGTTGGATAAGAGCTAACAATGTGCACTTGCAGCCCAGAGAGCCAAATGTGTCCTGGACTGCAGCAAAAGCAGCGTGGCCTGCAAGGTGAGGGAGAGGATTTCTCCCCTGTATTTCACTCTGAGACCCCAGCTGGAGTGATGTGACCAGCTCTGCTGCCCCTAATTTAAGAAGGACATGAAAATGCTGGAGCAAGTCCAGAGGGGGGCCACAAAGGTGATCAGAGGTCTGAAGCACCTCTCCTATGAAGACAGGGTTAGAGAGTTGGAACTGTTCAGCCTGAAGAACAGAAGGCTCTGGGGAGACCTTATAGCACATTCCAGTAGTTAAGGGGACTTACAGGAAGGCTGGAGAGAGACTTTTTACAAGGGCATGTAGTGATAGGACAAGGCATAATGGGTTTAAAATGAAAGAGGATGAGTTTAGATTAGTTATGTGAAGAAATTCCTTTCTGTGAGAGTGCTGAGGCACTGGAACATGTTGCCCAGGGAAGCTGTGGACACCTCATGCTTGGAAGTGTTCAAGGCCAGGCTGGATGGGGCTATGAGCAAGCTGAGCTTGTGGAAGGTGTCTCTGTCCATGGCAGAAGGGTTTCTTCTACCTGGAAAGGATTTCATGGGAGTCCACCATGATGGTGATGATAGGGTTGTGTGCTTATGATTAAGAATCAAGGAGGGGGCCAAAAGTGCAGATACCATGGTTGGGGTCTGTTAGAGACTACCTAAACAGGATGTAGACACAGACAAAATATTCTATATGCCGCTGGCAGAAGTCTCAAAATTCCTAGCCTTGTTCTTGTGGGGAACTTCAGTTTACCAAATGTCTGTTGGAAATACAGCACAGCAGAGAGGAAGCAGTCTAGGACATTCCTGGAGTGTGTGGAAGATAATCTCCTAACACAACTGGTGAGGGAGTCAACTAGGGAAGGCTCCCTGCTAGCCCTGCTGTTCATGAACAGAGAAGGACTGGTGGGTGATGCTGGGCACAGTGATGACAAAATAATAGTTTTCAATTCTCAGAGAAGTAAGAAGGGGTTCCAGCTGAACTGCAAGCTTGGACTTCTGTGGGCCAGGCACGGCCTCCTTAGGAACCTGGCTGACAAGTTCAGTCTGAAGTCAGAAGTCAGAAGATAGTCCTGAGAGGCAAAGGAGTTCAGGAAGACCAGACATTCTTCAGAAAGGATATCTTAAAAGCACAGGAGCAGGACATTCACATGTGCTGAAAGATGAGCCAGCAGGGGAGACCAGCTTGGCTGAACAGAGCTTTGTCTGGAGCTTAGGGAAAAAACAAGATTTTATGACCTTTGGAAGATGGGCAGCAGCTCAGGAGGGCTAAAAAGATGATGTGAGGTTATACAGGGAGAAAAGCCAAACTAGAATTTAATCTGGTTACTGCTGTAAAACACAATAAGAAATGTTTCTAGAAACAAATTAGCAACACATTGAGGGTTAAGGAGACCCTCCATCCTTTATTGGGTGGGGGGGGAAATATAGTGTCAAAGGATGATGAAGAGACTGAGGTACTTAACATTTTCTTTGCCTCAGTCTTTAACAGCAAGACCAGTTGTTCTCTGGATATCCAGCCCCCACTGAGCTGGGAGACGGCACCTTGAATGCTGTGTTCAGTTTTGGACCCCTCACTACAAGAAAGACACTGAGGTGCTGGAGCGTATCCAGACAAGGACAACAAAGCTGGTGAAGGGTCTGGAACAAAAGTCTTTTGAGGTGCAGCTGAGGGGAAAAAGGAGGCTCAGGAGAGACCTTATTGTTCAAGTAACAAGCAAAAAGACAGGAGGAAACAGTCTCAAGTTGCTCCAGGCTAGGTGTAGATTGGATATTAGGTAAAATTTCATCACAAAAGGGGGTTTTCAAGCACTGCAACAGGCTGCCCAGAGAAATGGTTAAGTCACCACTCCTGGAGATACTTAAAAGACTGTGGATGTGGCACTTCGGGACATTGTTTAATGGTGGATATGGCAGTGCTGGGTTAATATTAGGTTCAATAATCTGTTTCCTCAAACCTAAAAAATTAGGTGATTTTATCAATGGATGGTTAAGAATCAAGGGGTCAGAAATGTTTTTGTTTTCATGTTTGAAACAGGAAAATATTTAAAATTCTCCATCCCTATCTGAATTATAAAGTTCTGCAATATTTGACAATCATCTAAGAAATCCAGGATGAAAATACATGACATATTTCAGTTATGGAGAGTAAAACTGAGAAAAATGATGGATGGCTCTTATGTCAAGATCTGGGATAAAAAGAGGGAACAGGAACAGAGACTAGCTCCTGGCAGTACTGACAGTAGCAATCTCTTGACTCATAATACCTGAACGGGAGCCTTGCGTTGTGTGGTGGGCTTTGTACATGTTCACTCTTCACATATGCAGTCTTCATCAGCTGAACTCAAGTTGTGTGTTGAGATGCTAATCTGGGACTTAGGAAATCACAGGCAGCTGGCTTGAGATATCCATTTGAAGTGGCCAAAGGCTTCTCATAAAGGGCAGGCCTTGCTGAATTTTGCTGTTCCCATGGCCAAAGACTTAATAAATTGTTGCTGTCTGACTGTGCAGTGAAGACTTTTCGTAAAAAGGGAATTGTTTTTCTTAATGATGCCAGATATGCAGGTGATGTGGCCAGGACCCTTGAGAACAGCCTGTGCCTAAACCCAGCATCGAGAAGCCCAAATTAGAAGCTTAATCACACAGCCTGCCAATTTAATCAGTGTAGAGAGAAAGACGCCTCCAGAGAATGGTATAAATCTTAGTGCAAGCACATCCTAAAAATAGGTGTGAAGATTCCACACCTGAGCCTGCTGTATGTAAGAGTGTCTTTTCTGAACTGGACAAAAGGAAATGTAGTGAGGAACTAAAAAACATGAGAAATTAAAATGACAAAAAGTTACTCCATATTCTGGGAGCAAAGTAATTGCATATTCAGAACATCCCCCCTCTATTTTTGTCTCTTAAGTAAATCCACAGATGCATAATATTTGGGGAATTTAAATTTAAAAAGTTAATGATAAATGCAGAGTAGTATAATACATTCATATATAATAAATGTTAACAAATAAACAAGTATTCAACCAGAAACAAGCAATAACAATTTACTCTACTTTCAATTTAAGAAGTAATGAAGAATGAGAACTGTACTAGAAGTGGGGGAACACCAGAGAATAACTAGGATTTATATACACCAATGATGATAAGTTTCTGTGTGAGCATTTATGTGTGTGTATGTACAATCCTGCCTTACTTCCTCACAAGATAACAAAGCAATGAGGTAACTTTGAATACCAAACATATCTAGAGGAAGGCAGAATATAACTGTACATGTGGCTGCAGAACCTTATCTTATGGACATATTTCAGATACCTTATCCAGGAGAAGTGATTCTTTGCAGTCATATGCATTTGAGTTTCAAGAGGAAGTTTGGATGGATTTTTTTTACGTAAAGCCCTTAGAATTTAGCACGTTTTTCTTCTTCTATTAAGTGTACAAGAATATTTTTATGTGCTAGTAGGGGTGGTAAGGCACTTAAAAGGGAATGACAGCAAGGTGCAATGATCCACCGGAAATCAGTGGTTTCATGTATACAATTTTTGTGTTGTTGCAACATTTGTGTTTCATTTCCAGTCTTGGATTTCTTTTGTATTATGCCAGTTAATAAGCTGTTCTCAACCCATTACCTCTGCGCAGCCTTGCAAAGTAATGTTTTAAATTAGGATAGGGAAGGAGGGAAAGTATAAGTGGCATCTGGTACCAAAAATCTCCTGCTAATACTGAGAATCTTTTCAACTAAAGCGAGCACACTGCTTTGATATTTTTATTCTGAGTGAGGTGTCAAGTCTGTGCCTGACAATAATACGGGAAGTTTCCCAAGGCTTATGTGGGCTTCATAGTATTCAGGGAGTTAAGAGAGAGGAAGAAAAAATGCCATGTCATTAATGATGCATCTGACATTTGTTTATGCATTCCTATGTCCAGTTTGCATGCAGCAAAGCTTAATATACATTAAATAGCTCTTCATCTATTTAGTTAATTCAATTTTAATGAAATATATATAGATAGATATTTTTATTGTACATAAGGAAATTATATAAACTTCTCTTATATGTTTTATAAATTCTTGAAATTTAACACCTATAGGAATTGAATAAAGCTGGCATAAACTGCTCTATTTATCCTGAGGGCTTGTGTTTTCCTCCTGAACTTCAGCAGGGTTGCAAAAGTTCTTGAGGTCCCAAGATAAGCAAGGAAACCTTTGTGAGTCAGAAAGAAAGATGCCACCTTGTTTTCTGCCAAAATTAAGATTTTACATCTTTTTATTGTAATACCAGTCTTCAAAGTGGAAAATGACACTAACCAGGAGCTAATGAATTGCACCTGGACATTATTTCTACATCAGGAAGATGAGGGTGAGGCAGAACAAACACCATTGCCCTGGAAAAGCACTTTCAGGGCTTATAAAATGAGGAAAATCTGAAGCCAGGTGGCATTAGGGTGAGAGCACAGTGGGGGAAACCCAGCTATTGTTTGGAGATGTGGTGAGCCTGGCCAAGCCCCAGTACAGCCTTGCCCATTGGTACACAGCCTGGCACCTTGGTTTTGTTCAACGTCCCTCCTGTTAAAGGTTCAGCCTGCTGTCAAAGGAACTGGCTGTTGTTAGGTCCTCATAAAAAGAACCCAGTCAGTGGATTCCTTGGCCAGGCACCTGTGACCCCCAAGGACACAGGAAGGCTTTCTTCCAACACAAAAATGGCTCAAGAAAAGGAGGGAGCAAAGGTGCGGCCAAGCTTTCATGATCCTGAATGGTGTTTCCCTTCTTTATTGGCAATATGCTGGGTAGAGTCATTTGTATCCTCTCTCAGTTGTGTCCTTTCAACCAAATTATTCTAATTTAGTCAGTATTTCCTTGTCAGGAATCTATTCCAAAGCTCTCAGGAAACTATTTCCTATCTTCCATCACTTCTGTCATCCTTTCCTCTACCCTTGCCTGTTATCTTCAAGACGAAGTGACAAAAACTACATGCAGTGTTCGGGAGGAATGTACTAGATTTTCCTTCTTTTCTTCTCAATTATTTCTGCAATAGTTCCCCATTTTCTGTTTTTCAGATGTTGTGTTGTTTGAGGAACATATCTCAAATGATTGATAGATTTCCCTGATTAGCAATAGTAACTTATTAGAATTTGTCATGGTATGTTTGTAATTACAGCTACAGGGAAACCATGCCAGTCTGCATGAACTTCTGTCAACTCCTCTGGCGTTCTTGGGTATCCCCCCCAGACATGTTCTTCTTTACTGTTTAAACCAATCTTTTTTACATGGTTTAAGACATAGATTAAAATAGCTGATGTATATCATCTTTGGACAGATACATTTATTCTGTAGTAAGGTTGTAAGACAGGTTCGATAGAATGCCAATACTCCTTTGGTACTCTGAGGTAATTCTACAGAAAAAGGAAAATGAATTTCCCAGTCCTCTTAAAAACAGTCTGGATTTTCTTAATGCATAGAAACAATGTCTATATGTCAGACTCTCATTTTCTAATACAGAAAAAAAGTGACACAGTTATTAGACAGGATTTTGCAATAGGCGTCCACATGGGCTAAGCTGGATACTTAAATTTGTGTGCCAAATACAAGTCCTGCAATTTAACAGCTCAACACAATGGAGAGTATTTTAAGCTGCCTTGGTAGCTGTCTAGATGTAATTAATTGAACACCTGGTGTCTTTATCTTTTATTTAGAGATGTTCAGTCTGGATATGAAAAGCTCGGTGATCTGTAATTCGCAAGTCATGACCATTGTCAAATGATATGTGCTGTTTTTTTTTTTTTTTTTTTTTTTTTGAGAAAGGAGTTGTTTTTCTCTTTATAGAACTTACCTGGGGTTTACTTTGGCTTTATCCAGAGCTCCTTTTCATGTAGTCTAATCACCTTTAAAACAGGAACTGAGCATTGGTTTGAACAGGGGCTTGTGTCTTGCCTTGGATTTCATGATGACATCCAAAATTTTTAAAGTGAAGTGAAGTCCAGGCTATGGAATCAAATGAAGAAATTTTTACACTGAGCTCATGAGGCTTGCTTGGAAGATTTCCTTGATACAACCCCCTGGGGAATATTGGACTGTCATTATTGCAGGTGCACCGTGAGCAGATACTAACTGCTGTTCTGTTCCCCTCCAGATGGGAAGAGGAGAAGGGCATCCATCTGGCACCTCAGGACAAGTTTTACAGGCACTTATGCGGCAATAGGTGCAGACAGCCATCTGCCACGATGCTTAGGAGGAGTCAGGCACTTAACACCTTGATTTAAAAACACAGACTTGGGCATATCTGAAAAACTCAGTAGGTGCCTAAATCTACATCTTCAAACCTTTAAAACCCAGCCCTTGGTTGGTGTGTTTCACCCATATCTGTGCAGTGGGGTGGTAACACCTCCCCACCTCACAAGAGGGGCTGAAGAGGCCTTTTCAGTCTTTAAACTGGACAGACAGTGGAGCATGACATTGCAACACAAGATCAGTTCTCACTCGTCTGACTACAGCAGGTTTTTGTCAATGCCTGTTCCCTTCCCTGAGATTTGTGAGCAATCACTGACACTTAAACTGAAATTATGAACTTGGTGAAGTTTTTCACATAAAATACAACATTTTCCTTTGTATTTTATGTAGATATATCCACACCTCTTCTGGCAGCTAAGCACCAGAATTTTGTAATTCCCCTTACAAAAATATTTTTTACATAGGAACATGCACTATTCTTCTTCTCACTAGATGGAGGTCCAGTGCCATTTTAACCACAGCTTTCTTGATTCTTACTGTTCTTGGTGAGATTGAAATAATTCCTGCCATGATCTAGACAAAGCTTTACAGTGTATCTGTGTTCTCAATAGAGGACACAGATAAAGGAATGCATATTTACAAATATCTTAAAGCCTAGAATATGCTTTGGTAATAAAACATTTGGAAAAGAGAATGTGAAAAATGCCATAAAGTTGTGAAGATTTAGATGCAGACGTTTAGATGCAATGAAGATTTTATAAAATCCAGTTGTACTAAATTAAATCCTTTTGGCAAAAGCAGAACTATTTAATAGATCACATCTGCTCGGCTGCTGCTGCATTAGTTGTGACAGTAAATTGCTGTAACTAAACTGTTTTAATTAGGGAAAGTAAGGGCTGCCATTTATTTTGTTTTCCAATTCTTTTACCAATCATTCTGTAGTGCCAGTGCATTTAACACTCATCAGTTCTGGTGCTAAAACTAAAGGAAGTAAGACCTTTCTTGAGTGGTACTTCCCAATTGCACAAATGTCTCCTATTTAACCTCCTCCCATCTTCTTTTCAAGCTTTGCCTTTCACTTCCCAGAAAGTCTGTGTCCCTTTTGTTCTCTTTAAACCTCTTTAATATCATGTTAGACTTCTCTGAGAATCATTTACAGGACAGAAAATATAAAATCAAAATAAAGAATCAAACAAGTCGGGTTGGATTGGTATTGTTACAATATTGTTTTTCAGGCTAATGTGCTGTAAGGTTGGATGGGCCAGTGCTTTAGGTGATGGGAGAGACAGGTCCAATTTCTTCCTTTCCTCCAGACATTCTTTATGACAAATCAAATCGTTTTGGTTCAAGTATACAGATCTTTCTTAGCCTGTCAGTGACAGCAAAGTCTTACAAAATTCTTCATGTCTACAGCTCTCAGTGTGGGCAGTATCTTCCTGATGAGCACTAGGTGAATTCATGCCCAAACCCTGAAAAAATTCACACATTCAGTACCTTCAGTACTTTTCTAATGCTCCTGCCTATTCTGGGTTTAATTTTTTTAAGAGATGTTTCAATCTCATCTATGCAGAGAGTCCTGGTCCTTGTGAATTCTGCCATCTATGGTGGGAATTAGATACATAAACATAGGTGCCAAGTACCAGTGGAGATGCCCTTGGTTACCAAGTCATCAATGTGGAGCAGACAGATACAGCACAGTAGGTTTGGAGGTGTGTGTCTTCCTGAAGTGGCATCTGGAGACAAGGTGGGGTACCCTAACACATTTAAATGAACAGTGCACCAGTATGGACACTCTTAATTGCTCAGCTTTGCAGAACAAAGAGATCGAGGACCTGATGAAGAATCTCTGTAAGAACCTGGCATCTGAAATTTTACTTCAACAGTGCTAAATAGTTTTTCAGGCATCCCCCTTGGTGGAGGTAACTTTAGTGAGTATCTTACGTGTAAACTAGGAGCCTCTGTACTTCACAGAGATTAAAATAAATAACTTGCAGTTTATGAGGTGCTGAACTACCAAAGAAATGTTGGCTGAGTACATACTGTCATTAGAACAACCTACGTAGGCAGCTCCACATTTCTATCCAAGATGTTTCAAACCCACTGAGGGTGGGCTTGTAACAGACCCAGCGCTCACTGCAAGTCAGGGCTCAAGTTGTGAGCAGTGAAAAACTTGTTTACTTTAGAAATTAATCAACATTTCATTTTTCTGCATTAGGGATGGGTAAAAAACCAATAATAATAAAACAGAGCATGGATGCTTCAACTTAGAATACTTTTAGACCTGAATTCCTAAAAAAAAATAAAATAATGACTGTTATATAATTTCCACATTGATCCATTTGCCAGGTCTCTTCCCCCTGTTATTTTCGATGTTGGATAGTTTTAACCAGCTTTGAAAAACTGTAGAGTACTCAAAGTTGTTTCCCTACTAGTCTAATGGAAACAAATATCAGGATAAAGGAGAAATTTATGACTCCTCTGAGGAAGGCACAGCTCAGTCATTGTATTCCTCTTTCACAGCAACCTCCTGGCTAATAAGGCATGCATGTAGCAGGTTGACCTATCCACACGGACCCTGCTCCAGATGAGTCATATTAACTGATATCTGTTTCCCAGAGCATGTGGATGAGCTGGGTGAGAAGCAGGAGAGAGGTAAGAGACAATACAGATTGATGTTTCCAGGCCTCTTCTGTCTCTCTGTTCCTGTCGCATTTTCTTTTGTTATCGCTTCAGCAATTACTATCATGTTTGCTCATAAATTTTCTCTCTCTCTGATTACACTGTATTTACTTACAAACAGTGAATGTTTTCAATGATTTAAAATGTAAATCTACTCTCAAAAAATGCAGATGATGCAGCAACTACTTGATTATAAAGGCAAGCTCAGAGTTTTTCTAAGTAATATCACAGTTATCCTTGGTGCTATATGAATTAGTTTTACCTGACATATGCCACACATATAAAAGAGAAAAGCTTTTTACAAACAGTCAAGGTATATTAGTTTTAATGACCCATTTCCAGTTGCTAAGGTTTTTTTCAAAATTTTCCTGAACCCATTATGTCCTTTTTCCAGATTTATACCTTAGCCAATGAATATGAATTATAACATTGTTTTCATTAAATAAATTAGTCATATCTTGCCAGCCATTAATTAAAAAGAATCAAAATTTATGCAAATCAAAGCCTTGATTGTGTTTGACTCAACGAATCTCTCAAATATGAGAACTATTAAGCAGGGTAACACATTATTAGGATTAATGTTAAAAGGACCACTTCAAACAAAAGTGAAAAAAATTCTGTACAGTGGAGCAAATGCTGATTACTCCAAATACGAGATTACAAGATTATTAGTTTTAAAGATAATTTTTCAAAATCTCTTTAGAATATGCACCTAATCTGAGCTGTCTAAAAATTATTAGAACTATCTGAAAACTCAGATAAAATGCATGATTAAAAAAGGGAATTATTTCATCAAAGGCCATCTGAGATAAATACACCCACCTCCATGAAACATAATCTATATATAGAGTTAATAACAGCAACCTTAAAAGGTTTTTGTTTTACAGAAGAGGAAGTCATTGCAGAGTACACATGTGGAACTTACATCACCATCTTCTACTGAGATCTAAAGGCCAACAGAAAAAAACAAGGATGTAGCTCATATTGCTGGAAAGCGAATGAATTTTCTTTCTGGCTTTTTTATGGCAAACTTCAGCAGAGTGTTATGAAGCTAGAGGGAATTGCCAGAACAGTGAGTGGAATCCAGTCCTGAAACCCACACATTAATAATGGAGAAAAGGGAGATGTTTCTCTTCAGAGAGATAGCGTTATTTTATGGCATAATCTTTGTCACATAAAGGGGTAATCTAGAGTCTGGTGCCTGCTCGCAGGCAGTTTTGGAATCCTGGTATTGGAGTACCCTTTAGCACACTCTTTGACAGACTAAATTCTCTTCATTGAACATTGTGCATTTAAATGGATAAAAGAATGAAAGAAGAAAAATTTTAACATATAAAAATTGTTATGTAGTCAAGTAAAACTCCATATCCTGTGCTCCTTCAAACACCTACCAGAGAAATACTAAAGCTGTAAAACAAGAAAAATTCAGCATTCAGATCTCCCTCATGCCTCTTGAAGTGTGATGAGGGTTACAGTTAAATACTCTGAAACACTTCATTAAAAGAAAAGAAGCTATATGATTTACATTCAAAGAATGTTTTCATTATACATTCTGTCATACTGCTTCCTACTCTTCTTCAGTTCATCTAAGGCCAGAAAGGTTTAATTTTCTCTATTGACACAGAAAGAGAGCTAGCCTGCCAATGAATGTGCAAGGTGAATCTCCAGGGAAGCAAATGCAATCATGCTGAGTAACAGTGATTTACTTTATTTGTAATAAATATGAAGGTTTATAATGCCAAAGGACTGCGTTGCAGTTGTGTAAAGACTGAGTATGAATGATAAAAGAAGTAGAAAGTATAGCTGAGTTATATTCTGAGCCTCTGTTTTTCCCCAGTTGCTATAGTAATGTTTAGCACCTTTGTTAGTTATTCCAGCATGCTATGTCCCTGTGAGATTTGTCAGTTCAGGAAGACTGAGAATGATGAGTCTGCCTTGGATCTGGAGATAGATCTCATTAGTTCTGAGGATTAGACACAATACCTAACGCTGGCACAGGTAGTCAGCACACAAACATGGGGAGGAATCCCAGGATGCTTTTAATGAGGCCACCCAGCCTGGATATTGGATTGCTCTTGGCACTCTAAAGACAGGTGGTTGTGAGGCTTGTGGGTGACTGCTGAAGCTGACACCCTAATAACAGCTGTTCATTTGTAAGCCCAGACAAACCAGCTCAAAGCCTCCTACAACTCAAGGGGAGTTGCCTTGATACTCAGAGGACAACAATAAGTACCAAAAGTTTGCACTTTGGTACCAAATCAAGTCTTTGGGCCATTTTTGCTCTCACAAGTGTGACTTACAGAGGAATTAAAAAGGAGAAGCCCTTTGCAACTGTTGGTCCTTTCCTTTTGTCTTTTCATTGTCAACTAAACTGTCAGTGTTTCCATGCCCTTCTGGGAGGGAGGAGAGAAATAGCAAACAGCACTGCCGCAATTCTCCATTTTCCTACCTGGATTGTGGTGTATTTTTTTTTCCTTAATAACCAATTTTTTTATTGATTCAATGAGAATATCAGATATTTTACTAAAAATAAGACACATTCAGTTTCTCTGTGCTATAGATAAGTGTCATCCCAACTGGAATCAAACTACTGGAGACTGAAAGCTGAGTAGTAAGAAAAGCCACAGTAGTAACAAAAAGATCTTTTAGTTCTTCCTGTTGTTTTTAACTCTTTAATCTCATGAGTGAGGTCTTATAATTTTGGACTCTATGGCATTGACCATACTTCACAGATTTATATTCTTTTAAGTTCCTTGGCAAATTACAGGATGATCGGTGAGGGCAAAGGCATTTTGAAACCTCTGTTGTCAGAGCTGCTGCAGTTCTCTCCTTTCCCCCAAAATTTTAATCCTCTTTTAAAATTACTTGTGTGTGTACACAAGCCTGCCTGGAGTCCTAGTAAATTTCTTGAGAAAAGCTGAAGTGTGGGGAAGTAGAACTCTGCAATCAGACACAGTTATTAAGCACTCAGTCACTCGCAACACTGAACTTGAAAAGCAATGTACCTTTACAAACCAACTTCCAAAATGTGATTTCTGGTTGTACAGCCCATTTAAAAGAGAAACCCAGTTTGGCAACTGAATGCTTCACATGTGTTGGATTCAGCTCATTCTGAAGATTCGTAACACCCTTTTGGAAGCCGGGTTCTACATGGCTTGGAGAGCACTGCAAGATGCAGGAGGAATGATGGATGGTTGGTTATGGAAAGATACAGGAAGCTTAAGAACACCTGGGAGCAATTCAGCTGAGGCTGGAGGAAGACAGAGCAGGAGGGACAGAGAACTTCTGTGGATAATCAGAGCTGTCAAGGCTTTAGGATGAAAGTATTCAGTGTAGTCTGTTGCATTTAGTATAATTGAACTGTATTGCTCTTCAATTTGTCTGAATGTTTTAGGAAGCCCATATATTCTGGAAGGGTGTGCATTTGTTCAGTAGAGCTGAATAAGTTACAGAATATCTTGTTTGACTGAAATAAGATTTTATGTTCTACTTAGACCTCTCCCTAGAAAAAGTGGTGACAACAAAGGGCTCATTTTTTTCCCAAATTGTGTTTGGAAATGGGTTGTAACAGCATTGTCCCCACTCAAGAATTAGAATCCAGTTAAGAAACTTGGAAACACTTACTCATAGGAACAAATGTTCTCATTTAGAAAAGAACATGAAGAATTATTTTTCTTTTTATTTCAAGTGTATTTGAAATATATTTTTATTATGGCATTTTGTTGCATCTTTTATTAGTAAGTTTATAATAGAATTCCTTTATTAAATTAGGAGAAATGTCATTGTAGGTTTAAAGGTACAATTCTTTGATTAAGTGGCTTGAAAATTATTTTCATTAATTTTAATTTGAACTGAACATCAATTGCTTCTGCAAGTCTTGCCTGATGTTTGGTTATTCTCGTCTTACATACTTTCTCCTTGATTGTATTAAACTTACTTTACAATTTCCAGACCATAGTCACCGTTTTCCAATTGTTATTATTTTCTTATTCTAACAATTACCTGATATTTTGTTTACTTTTTTTATTGTTTCTCTGTATGCTGGAAAAGTCCTAATTGCATGAGACTTTGAAGGGGAAAAACATAAATCTCAGATATTAAGATAAATATACTATTGCATTGCAACAGGTTTTCTTCTTTATTCTTTCTTCTTCTTGATGAGAATGCCAGATTTCTAGATACCAAATTTTGGGATGGTTGTATTGGGTCTAGAAAAGGCCTTTTCCACTGTATTAACAATAAACTGACATCTTTCAGCTAGAGCACAGTCGATGGCCTGCTTTAGAGCTTTTCTGCTTTTTTTCAAGACATTTGGGCTTTCAAGACATGTTGGTTTAATGAGAGAGACACTGGACTTAACTGTCCTAGCAAACACAGGATTAACCACCGGACCCATATTTTGGTGATGGTGTTGTCAACTTCCCTTTAGTGAGTACTCGGGTTCAACGAGAATCCATTTTTCTCATCCACTTTTCCGGTATATTGTGTTTTCTTGGCTAAGTATAGGTACTTCTTAGTGTTAGTTCCACCATCCACCAGGCCTCAGATGTTTATTCCTCTGCAGTTTTACATAGGATATAGCAAAGGCTCAAGGCTGTGGTTTAAGCAGTAGGATCCAGCCAGACAATGGGAATTTTCTTTTGCTTTAGTAAATATATGGGTTTGTTTACACATTACCACATAAGCTGCATCCAAGCAAAACTTAATTAGATGCTCAGCCAGGAAAAAACTATGACAAGAGAGGAATGGAGAACAGCTGTTTTTGTCATCTGCTTCAGTCCTCAGACCTACAAAGGTACGAGAAGTGTGACTGGCTTATTTCCACCAAGAGAGTAAATAAGTGAACAAGCATGCATCTTTCACTCAGGTTATCTTACCTAGTAAAACAAGAAGGAAGACAAGCCTATTTGCTGGTAAGCCAAATTGAAGCTCATGTGCTGGATCTAAATTCCCTGCAATGTTATTTTATCAACAGATTTCTTACCACAGAATTTCTCCTATGTCTAGGACATTTATTCTTAAAATAAAATGTCTTAACACAAATATATTTGCTAAATATGTTTTTTATTGTTTGGGGTGTTGTTGCTCTTGTTGTTGTTGTTCATACAGACCTAAAATGCATTGTATTCTGGGGTGCTCATTTCTTGCTACTTCTACTTTACATATTTTTACAACATTTAGATCTTGATGACTATTTAAAAGAGCTGTTTATGTTTCAAACCTCCCTTTCCTCTTCCCCAAAACTTACAGTGGCAGCTGCCACTCTGACTTGCTTTTTCTGTGGGTACACATGATCACTGCCACCCCCTGCATGGATATCTGTCATTTGGTATGTCGTACTGATTGGGTTTGTGATGTGGTGTGAGCCAGAGGATCACCAGCTGAGAGCCAGCTGGGATTTATCTCAAAGGCAATTTTTCACCTGTCAAATACTACAGCTTTCTGTCCCATTCTAATTTACCATTACCTCACACATGAGTATTCTTTGTCACCCAAAGGAAGACATTGTATGCTGAGTTTGCTTCAGCCAGTTCCTCCACCACAGTAGAAAGAAAATGGCTAAATTGAGGAGAAGCCATATGGAGAGCAGCTGAGGTCACTTGGTCTGTTCAGCCTGGAGAAGAGGAGACGGAGGGGAGATCTCACTACAGTTTTCAAAATCCTCATATCAGGAAGAGGAGGGGCAGACACTGATCTCTTCTCCAGTGTGACCAGTGACAGGATCCAAGGGAATGGCCTGAAGTTCTGTCAGGGGAGGTTTAAGCTGGATATCAGGAAAAGCTTCTTCACCCAGAGGGTGGTTGGGCACTGGAACAGGCTCCCCAGGAAAGTGCTCACAGCACCAGCCTGACAGAGTTCAAGAAACATTTGGACAATGCTCTCAGGCACATGGTGAGATTCTTGTCCTGCGCAGGGCCAAGAGCTGGACTTTGATAATCCCTCTAAGTCCCATCCAATTCAGGATATTCTGTGATTCTATGATTCTATGAACTATTTTCTCCTTTAAAATTTTTTTTTATTACTCCAGAATTAGCATTAGTGAGTGCTGTTCAGCAGTGAGAAAACAAGTGGTTAAAACTCCATAATTTCTGGTGCAATGATGTGAGTGCAGTATTGACATTCTGGGCTGGTGCAGAAGATCAGCCTCCAAGGCTGGCAGAGCTGCAAAGCAAACATCTCGTATTGACAGACTGGCTACAACTGAGATTACCCCAAGGATGGCAGCTGAGAACATCCAATGTAAACATGGTACAGTGGACCAAAATTATTTATTTTGTAGCTTGCCCCATTCTTCAGTCAATCCTATTGTACTTCCATCCCATTTTGGTTGTCACAAGCAGCCTCTTGACTGAAGTTTAAGCCTTTGGTAATGAATTGATTTCTCCCATGTGTTTGTACAACTGACTCACTCTACAGTGAGGCTTTATATTATTCTGCAACGTGACAAATATGTTAATGCATGCAGAACAGTGATTCTGGTTCTGGCAGACATTTGCTGTGCTCACACAGTCAATAAAGAAAAATGTTTTTCCTGCTATAAAGTACTCTGATATGACTATAATGCTATGGCTCACTGAACTTGCTTTAAATTGACTCTCAGCCTACCGATCAGATTATCAAAACGCAAAGAACTGCTCCCTTTGCTTTCCTGTAGCAGTAATTTAAGAAGGCAAAATACCATTAAGTTCAATGAGGCATGATTAACACTCAAACACACAGAAGTGAGAAGTCCATAAAAATGTGATCTTGCACTTAGTTATTATGTCTCACTGGTATTTAGGTGGTTTGGAGAAAATTATTTGTGAGGCAGAAACTGGACATCTTTCAGTTTTTCTAAAAAAATCTCTAGCTGGTATTCTATTTGGTAGCTGAAGACTGTATTCACATATAGTGGTAATATAATAGTTGCTGCGATTTTCTATTTATGGCCATATATGTTTATCATGCTAAGCATAATTTATATCCTTGACTTTTGCATATTTAAGACAAAATCAAGTTGACAAAGCCAAGGAAAAAAACCTCCATCAAATTGTGTTTCTATGTTGGTAGAATAGCCCTCGAGGAGACAGAATGTTCCCAGAAGATGCTAAAACAAACATGCAAACAGAACTCTAAAATAGGACCAAGGCAAGAGTTCAAGTGCTTTATTTTCTTTTTGAGACAGGCAGCTTAACTGTTTGCTCCAAAGATACAGATCAAATAAATCCAGAAAGTTAGATGCTGAATCACTGTCTGAAAGGTTATTTTAAAGATGTTGGAACACAAGCTCAAGGTCGCATTCAGCATATGGTTTTCAGTGTGTGGATGAATGGCAAGGATAACCCTTATGCATCAGTAGAATTAACTAGAAAAGTTTAATCATGGAAGAAAGGAATGTCCATATTAATGGGCACTAAATGTCATCGCTTCAGCTTTATCAATGGTGTTAAGGAAATTTTTATCATAAAAGGGTGAAAATAGGGTGCTAGATGATGTTGGCTGATTTAGCTTTGCAGCAGTGGCTCTTGAAAACACAGGAACTCTGCACTGTGCATATACGTATATATATGTGCATTAAAGTATTTTGTAGATGAGAGACTGTGGATTATGTTCAGCACAGAAGCCGTTTTCATGGCCTTGTTTAGAGGTCACAGATGTACAAGAAATTTTAACCCTGTGAATTTCAAGGTATGTCTGTACCAAATGGCACCTGACAAGCTTCACCAACATCTATGGGAGCAATATATTTAAAAAAATATGGGAATGTAATGCATCAGCCTGTGAGGTCTAATATCATGTGCCAAAGAGGGTCATCAGACAGCTGCTGCACATTCACACTCGCTGTGTATGACCACATGCACATGTACAATGATTAATCTGGGTCAGAGTCAGGCTGTCTGGCAGCAAACTGAATGCAGCAGGGCTGACCACACAGAAGACATTTCTCTAAACCTGGGCCTTGTTCTCATCTTGTTGAGGGCCATGTACTGCTCCTGCTTCTCTCAGTGGATTCTCATGAAAGATTCAGCCCCAAACTGACCTAATTAGATGTCAACGGTGGGAGGCTGCTGCCTCTGACATGTATCTGGAATGCGCTACTGGAGGAAAAGACTAATAATGTCTGTAAGCAGAATGTTGTGTGACAGTCATTGGTTTGTCAAAGCTTTCCTTTAGAAACTTGAGTTGAGACACAGCAGAGGACATAAAGGGAAGGTTCTGGAGACCATTGGTTAAAACTACATTTTATTCTATACTTTCTCCCTTAGACTATTAATTCCATTATGTGACATAGTGATTTTTTTCTTTATGTAGAGGGATGGAATTGAAGGAATTTTTCCATGCTGTTTCAAGTGTCCTAGTTTCTAGTGTCTATTTCAGGAATAAGAATGGGATAGAGACACATTCATTCCAGATTAGCGTGGTCTTTCTTGTACTGGGAAGCCCTAAACTGGGCACAGGGCTGTGGATGCAGCATCACCAGGGCTGAAGCGAGGGCAGACACCGCATGCTTTGACATGCTAGCAGTAGTCTTCCTAATGCAGGCCAAGATGTGCTTGGCCTCCTATTCTGCAAGCGTATATTGATGGCTCATGTTCAGTTTGATATTTACCAGGCCCCCAGATCTTTTTCTACAAACCACAGTTTGGATTCCAGCCTGTACTGGTACATGGGGTTGTTCTGGTCTACTCTACAGGCCCATTATTTAATTTCATAAGGTTCCTGTTGGCCCACATACCCAGCTCCTATAGGCTCTCTGAATCGCAATCCAGCCCTCTAGCATGGGAATTACTCCCTACAACTGGATGTAGTCCAGGGTTTCCTGGGCTGCTTTCTCTCCTGTTACTTGGGTCATTAGCAAAGTTAAGCAATACCAGTTCTAGTCAGTGTCTCAAAATGTGGCTACATGGTTAAATGAACTGTATTTTTATGTGTCGCTTTATTGCCACTGTGCTTCTAAAGGTTTTGGTTTTGTTTATCTTGCTTGCTGAGGTTTTTATGAAGGTGAGACTTCTGTTCACCACAGAATAAAGAATGGCAGTTATGTGCCCATTTTCCCCTGCTTCCCAACTGCCCATGACTATAAATACATCAATCATTTTATTTAGCTGCTATTCTGTACTTTTAAAATGTGTTTAATGTTTTTAAAGCACTGTGAACTGCTGTAGTGAAAAACTGCCAAATATCATTAAATAAAGATTTGTGCTTCTGGAATTTAAAAATAGAAGCCTAATGTTTCAGATATGAAAAAAAGGAAAATCAGAGTTAAATAATTTTATGAGTGTAGCTCCAATTATAAATGCCTCAATGTCAGAAAAGCCTCCATCTTCCCTCTTATGATGGTCTTAATAAATCATTTTCTCTCCTATCCTGGGTGTTTAACAGATTGCTCCTGATGATCTTCAAAAACAATCCCAGACCAGCTAGCCAATACTGACAGGCCTGATGTAGAAATTCTCTTGATCTTGACTAGTTCTCATCACATGGCCACAAATCTGTAGCTTTTGAAGACAGTCTCAAACTGTATTTTTTCCTTTACAAGTAGAACACACAACTAGATCTTGACAGACCGTCAGTGAGGGTTCATCCTTGAAGAGATGTACTCCTAATCAGTATTAACGAGACTTTACCGCCAGGCAAATCCAGAGCTCCTGACTCAGGATAGATTTATCTTTGATTTTGTCATTAGAGATGGCGAATGTTACTCACCGAGTATTATTGATACCTGTGATGAACTACTGGCTTGATTGACAATTGGTACAGAAGTGAAAAATACTGTAGTTTTTCTCCTTCACAAAATGTCATGCAGTAAACCTGTCATGGCATTGTACTGACTAATTACAGATGGTCTCAGTGTGATGGACTTTCTCTGACAGGCTTTTTGCCAAGGAACATGTAGCAACACTAAGTCACGAGAGGTGACTTTCAACCAAATGTAGAAATGGCAAAAGTATGTCACATCAAACTTCTTGTTTCCAAGGAAGTGGAGTGTGTTTTGTGGTGAACTTAATGATGAACTTAGTGAGAGTTTCTTGCAGTTGTCTGGGTTTAAATGGTGGGCTCTATGAAGAGCCCTTTGTAAGAAGTGCCATAGCTGACCTGACTGACACATGAATGACAGATTCCTGTGGTGGGAAAGAAATGTACTGCACTGCAGGTGATATTTAACCAATTCTGATAGACCATCCTTTCAACAGCTTTCTAAAGAAAGTTTTGCATTTGTAAAGGATAATGGCAAATGAGCTGCATTTCTGCTTCTTCATGCTGAAAGTTGAGTTTCCAGTCATTTTACAGAGGGCTGAGTGTAAAAGGCTCTTGCTCTGGTTTTTCATTAAACCTGTCAGAACTGCCACCTCTCTTTCATGACCTGACAGCACAGGCTTTTGAGTTCACTGGAGAATGCACTCTGGAAGGCTTGTTCAGCACCAGTCTGATGTGCAGAACAGTGGGGGACTGCTGTGTGAGCTTCATCTGACCAGGTCAGGGTGGGTGTGCTTATCTCTGAGCCATCTCGTGTAGCTGGCACATGCTGTGTGACAGACTACATCTGTCACTGCAGTGGTAAATAATTTATCATAAACTCATTTGAACACAGTAGAGGATGGATTGCAAAGGCGGATTAGAAGTAGCCTTTTTTAGCTGTTCTACTAGCTTTCACGATTCTCTGTGTGCTGTGTAACAACAGAGAAGCTGTGCAAGCTGCTTGTGTCCTGACAAGTCTTTCTTATTGCAGTGAGGTAAGGCAGGCTTGCTGCTATCTGACTGAGATCTTCCATATGGGAATGAAGAAAACAGCTCTTCTAAATTGTGTGAGTGCAAAACCAACTTTTCTGATGTTTTCCACATCACATAGGACTGAGTTTGTAACTGTGAGTGTGGCCATAAGATAGGGTAGCCAACTGTCTTTAAAATTTTATCCTATTTGTGCTGGACAGGACTAAAAACAATTGAAGAACTTGCCTTTCATAGATTCACTTGAACAAAGAAAACTTCCTTCTTTGTTTATGAAGGCTATGGAACAAGTAAGAAATAAATATGCACACACATTTACCTGTTTCTCCAGTTAACAAGTTAAGGAAATCTGTGTGGTAACACAAAATGTTTTCATCAAGTGAAAATAATCTCAGGTAGCATGGATTATAGTAACAGGCTTTTACACAGACCCTACTGTATGTGGCCTAAGTGATGGAAATACTAAGTATGCTGAAAATATATAAAGTATTTATAAGGAGTAATGCATTTAAAATTGTCATGGCTCTTTGTTAACTTTTCACTCAGGTGGGGACTGTTGTGATGACAATACAATAGACTTTACTTGTGGGTTTTTTTATTTTTTGGTTTATTTGGTTTTTTTGCTAGAGATTACTGATTCATGTGGAAAGTCTCTAGATTTGACATCATCTTTCCATGACTAAATTGCTACATAATTTTAAAATAAGAAAGTTCTGCTGTCAATACTGATTGATGCATTATTAGTATTTTCCTATATTTCATTTGCTTCCTTTCACTTTTCTGTTACTATGCTTGTCACTCTTAGAACATGTTCTGCATGTTTAATATCTAATATTTAGAGGAATTGCACACATGCTTTTGGTTCAGTACCTAAAACATTATTCTCATAAATAAACCTGTAGCTAGCTGCAACAATTTATGTATTTATTTTCTGTCTCATTCTGATAGCTATTGCTGCAATTATTTGTTCATTAATACACCCTTCTTTTGCTGCTTACACCACATCCTTGTATTTGGGAAGTTTTAAGCCAGCTGTTACTAGTTCTATCCCCTTTAGTATCCATCAGGGACTTTATTAAAGACAGTCTTTTTTATCCAATCATTCAACAGAGTAAAAATAATTCTTTTTAACCCATCAATTCCTCCTGGAACAGACCAATTGAGAGTTATTCTTGACAATTTTCATTCTATATAATTTTAAAATTCCCATCCGGCCACATAGAACAAGAAGCAGAAAGTACATATGTTTGAAAGGTTTCACAGTTGCCTGATAAAATGTATGATTCTCCATCTCCAGAGTGCACATGGGAACTTGGTCTGAAAGGAGATCTCAGATCCTTTAGTCACAGGTAGATCATGACACTTCCACCCCTCACAAGGGACACACCACCCCTTGTCTCCTCATTGTCCCAGCCTCTGGGAGTCCAGCAGCATCTCTGCAAACCCACTTCTCTGCTGCTACTCAGGAGAGAGACAGTTCCCATCAGGACCAGTATTTGAAATCATTGATAGTTATGAGTGTTATTGATAGTAGCTACAAATGAGCTAAATTTCTTGCTTCCTGTGTTTACTGTTCTGAGAAAATAAAGTTAATTGCTCAGAGTATTACAGAAAATAATACTGGATAACCATGTCTGTGTGCCACCATGCTGAAACTGCTTCTGTGTTCTTTTTGGAGAGGATTTCTCAGCTAAATCCATACCATGATGTCCATAGTGCAGCCTTGAGAGGAGAGAAGCTAACAATGCCCTCATCCTGTTGTATGAACGTCTGCAGAAGCAACCTTTCCTCTGGAAAACTGCATCCTAACTAATCCATGTCTGATTCTTGGGGCTGGTAGATAGAGTCACATAGAGACTTGTCATCTGCTGCAGCTGGAATTGGATACCCCAGATTTCCCAGCTGAGCAACATGATTATGTATGGCAGAGGTCTTCTCACATGTTTGGACCAATGGATGTTTAATTAACCTATGCAATATGAAATTTTCTTCAGCAAGAAATGTGGTGCTTCTCTTGATTCCAGAAAGCACAAATAACCAGTGCTCAAGACAGGACAGTTTCTTGAGGAAGTTCAAATCCTTAATTCAAATTGGACGAAGAAGAGAGTTTTCACATTCCTGGTGACCACGCTCGCTGTGACTCTCAGCACTGCCTTCTGTGTGGCTGCATGCTGAAGACTATTTTAATGACAGAACTGGGAGCTCAGCTTAGAGGTTGACCTTATCCTATTGGTCACCAGAAGCCTGCTGTGGCAGTGCTTTAGATGGATCACTTCTCACAGTTGTCTAACTAGATTTCTTCAAGATGGGAATTGAGACATGTACCCAACATAAAATGCTTGCAAGTGACTGTCATTGAACACATAGTAACTGGCCCACATATTTGCCCTGTGGAAAATGGGCAAATGCAGTTCCTTAATCCAAGAAGAGATCTAACTGGGACAACTGGATTTTTTGGCAGGAGACATCTCCGTGAAAGAAATTTTTCTTTTATGTCCTCAATTAGATTCCTGAGCCAAAATCAAGTGAAGCACCTGAACTTCTCAAAGAAAAGGTTCAGGGTTCTTTAGTATAGGGCAAACACTACATTTTCCCTTGTTTTGTTTTGTGAAAGGTAAAGTGATTTTGACTGAAATGTTCTGAGAATGAAAAGGAAAAATGTGAAGAAAGCAGGGACTGACCTAAGAAAGTCTGGCACAGGGCTCAGCACAAAGTGTTTAACTTTGGCAGAGTTTTATAGGCAAATGAAAAGATACCCTGAGTCAAAGATCCCGGTAACCAATAACAGACATTGCACCCCAGTCAGTCAGAGGGGGTTTACAGGGAGTTAAGAGTTAAGATTACAATAAGAATTCTGTAGCAATTAAAAAAGAATCAAGCTAACAGGGAATAAGATGGCTATTGTGAGAAATTCTTCATATTAGTAGCCTTTTACGGTCATCTGCATTCATAGTCATAAATTTCTACTCAGATTGCTCTCCTTCCAATGAAAATGTTTGACTAAGAGCTTGATGTGCCTTTTTATATGTAAAGAGCTTGTTCTCAAGAAATAAGTACTCCATTTTTTTTCCTTTGGGAAACAAGAACAACAAAAAATGTTACTCAGCAGAACTGGATAAACTGCATTACTTTACACCGTATTTTTATTTTTCGTGATCTAGGCAAGATGGGCTTGGATGGAAGAGATTTTATTTATTTATTTGATACTTAGTCTAGCAAAAGCTATTCCAAAATCCAAGGTGAAAACAGAGATGTTTCACCCAGGAACAATGTGGATACACCTACCTGAAGTATGTCTTTGCTATAAAAGTACTCTAAGCTGAGTGCTGGGGTTTAAATATGAGCAATTATCTAAGGCTGGTGGGATTTATGTTACCTCCAGCTGGGCCTATCCTCTATTGAATAAGTCACCCAGGAGATTCCTGAGGTTGAGTCATTGTGCCAGACTGAGATCCTTTTGTAGTGGTCTGCTGTCCTCATCACAAGTGGAAATTATGAGAATGCCCTTGAGGACAGTTAGGACGTGAGGTGTTGGGTGTGAGCCTAATAAGTGACATGAGAGAGCGCTGAGATACTGGAGTGAAACATCTCAACCCCCAAACACTTGCTCAGTTGTTTCTTGATTTTGATAGGTAATCTTCTGCCTAAAATTTCCTGAAACATCTGAGGCCATGCTTCTTTGCTTGCTCTATAAGTGATCTTATCTGAGTGTTTTGGTACCTTTGTATCTGTGCCCAGGCTACAGAATGGAGCTGAGTGGTTTTTTGTTGTTCTAATGTGATTTGTTCTCAAAGCCTCACACACACTATGCATGAAAGGAATTAATGGCTCCTGCTTGTCAGGGATGTGGTGGTAGTGCAGCTTCTTGTATTCAATAACTCACAATTCAGTTGGTGCTATGAAAAATCTGCAGTGAATCAGTTGAGTGCCTACAGTCTTGAATATCTTACTGGAGAAGACAGTAAAAAATGTACAGCAGAGGCTCAAGTTAATAAAACCAGATATTAAATTATGCTCAAGACAGAGATAAGATTTTTTAGCTTGGATATCATGTTGTGCTATGGTTCTTCTGACATGGAATAAGTTTTCACTGAGAAAATCTAGGTTCTTATGGGCATTGTGCAGGTCTGTGTGACTGTGCTTGTGTCTGGCCTCATCTTCAAGAAGCCCCAGTAAGGATTTGGGTGAAAAATACAGGATGAAAGCCTACAAAAATGTTTTAACTGGAGTCTATCAGACAAATGTTCTTGGTAACAAACTAAGAGAGGCCTAATGATTCAGGGAAAAGCTGATATCTCTAGATCCTCCACTGCAGCTACGTATGTATGTAACATACCTGTGTTACGTCCCTGAGTGCAACCATGTCTGTCCTCCAAACCACTTAGCTCTTGTATTGAACTACTTGTACCTGGTACTTTTAGCTCTTGTATTGAACTAATTGTACCTGGTACTTCTGATTAAGATACTGGTACTTTTGTATACGATGAACTGAAATTTTGTGGTTACAGTAGTCTATAACCATGCTAGGTGTTTTTACTTTGGTTTAAATTGCCAAGTTTCCCATGACTCAGTCCATTAAAGCTTTGGCAGTTCCAGGGTGAACAAACATGCATGCATATACACGTTTTCTTTGAGATATTATTAACAAGAATGTAGAGGATTTATTGCAGCTTTCCTGCTTGGTTGGTGAACAAGTTTGTTCTGGCTATATACATTTGGATTCCATCCAGCATTTTTTGTTTACAGAAATGGTCTCTCCGCTTCCATTTAGGCAGTCATTTAACATTACTTTCCTTCACCTATTGCTATCTGTCATTGTATAAAAATCACTGAGTTTCTACTTGTCTTCCTAAAACACAATACAGTGCTGTACACCCATTCTATGGAATCAAGGGAGATTCATAAAACCTTGGAGCAGGTGCTGAAATTGCTGATCAATTCACTGAGGTGTGGACATGTACACATATGCATATACCCTGTCAGCCCTTCTTGTGACAGGCCTGGCCCAGGAAATGTTCAAAACCGCAAGTTCAGAATGCCTTGCAAAACCTTATCATCCCTTTCATAAAGCTCCTCTGGTAGCACTGAGCCATGGTCAGCATGAAGAAAGCCTCATACCTGTCCACTGGTTGAGTACAAGAACCACCTGAACTTGCACATGCTGAGATACTGCAGAAAAACTGTGGTGTGACATCCACTTCACTGACATGGCCAGGCTGTGCCCTAGCTCTTCCCCAGTCTAAGCTCCCAGATTCTCTCTCTGGAGAACTAGGGCACAAGGACAGAGAATGAAAAATGTCTGGGTTTCATCATAGACATAAAACGTGATTCTGGAGTGCATACCTTTTCTTGTGAAATGCAGAAGTGGTTCTGGGTTCCAGCATTACTACTGCTCTGTGTTGCTGCTACAACATCTACCAAAAACTTGCCTGGATTTTAAAAGTAATTTTCAAGGAAAAGCCTGATACCTTGCTCTCAGAATATGACTTTGCCTCAGAGTAAAAAACGTGACATTCAGAAATATGGATAGAGAAGGGTCACTAGATAACGATACCTCAGGGCTTGTCTTTGTATTTTAAGCATATTTGTCTCTGGGAGTTCTCTGACAATTAGGCAATGGCTGAGGAACTTAAATCTTAGTCTGAAATACTGAGGGAGGTAATAGGGCATCTATTCACTCTTAGTTAGTCCCAAAGGGCAGCCTCCCTCCTGGTCCCCTGGGATAACTATGAGTACAGCAGAGATGTGACCAGGGCATTAGAGACATCACTTGACCTCAGGGCAATTTAGCTTGATTGTAACAAAAGCAATGTGATTATCTTAGACCTGGGCTGTTACATACAAAGGGAAGAACTAGATATATTTTAAAATTAAACAGTACAATGTTAAAGAAAAACACATGACAATAAAAAATTTACCTAAAAATAAATCTCTCAAATTTTCTATCCTCTGAAGTTTATTAAAGAAAAATTGAATTGTGCCGGAGTCCATATCCTGGTCATTCTGCAGCAAATCCAATGTTAGCAACACAGACTGAAGCTGATCATCAGGTTAATATTTTCCGATTGTTTTTCTTTACCAGGCAATCATGTTCTATATGACAATTAATGCACAGATCAGGCATCACTTTAAAAGTGCTCACATGGCTGTTTCCCTCTGTTCTGGGAAGAGGTTCTCCTGGAGCAGCACTGCTCAGTAGCAGCTGTCGCCTTCTGATCTCCGGTTTCCAGTGCTGAGGAGTTTAGTTGCCTTTGTTCTTAGACCAAATGTAGTCTCTTTGCTTACAGTAGCCATCTATCCCCTTCGTGATCTACAGTCCTCCCCAGAGACACACTCCTCCTGCCACCCTTCTCTGCACCTATTCAAGTTGGTTTCATCTACAAAAAGAATAGAGGATCCAAACTGTGTAGAGTTCCCTTGGGTTTGTGATTTGGTAGCAAGGGGCTCCAGGAGGGCCTTCTGTGAGAAGCTGCCAGAAGCTTCCCCTGTGTCTGACAGAGCCAATGCCAGCTGGCTCCAGGATGGACCCTCTGCTGGCCAGAGCTGAGCCTACCAGCAATGGTGGTAGAGCCTCTGTGATAACAGATTTGAGAAGGGTGGGTAGGGGAGGAAGGAGAATGGCTGTGGAAACAGCAGCCAAAGAGGAGTGAGAACATGTGAGAGAAACAGCTCTGCAGACACCAAGGTTAATGAAGATGGAGGGGGAGGAGGTGTTCCAGGGCCAGAGCAGATTCCCCTTGCGACACATGGAGGTTCATGGTGGAGCTGCTATCTCCTGTCTGCCCCTGTAGAACCTCATGCCAGAGACATGGTGCCCAAGGGAGACTGTGACCCTGTGGAGAGCGTGCGCTGGAGCAGGCTCCCGGCAGGACTTGTAAACGTGTGGAGAGAGGAGCCCACACTGGAGCAGGTTTGCTGGCAGCACTTGCAGCCCTGTGGGGGGACCCACTGGAGCAGCTTCTTCCTGAAGGTATGCACTCCATGTAAGGGATCCCACACAGGAGCAGTTTTTGAAAAATTATAGCCTGTGGGAGGCACTCAAATTGGAGAAGTTCATGGAGGACTGCCTCCTGTGGGAGGGACCTCATGCTGGAGCAGGGGAAGAGTGTGAGGAGTCCTCCTGCTGAGGAGGAAGGAACAACAGAGACAATGTGTGATGAACTGACCACAGCCCCCATTTCCTGTCCTCCTACACCACTGTGGGGGAAGCAGGTAGAGAATTCAGGAGTAAAGTTAAGCCCAAGAAGGAAGAACAGGTGGGGAAAACACGCTTTTAAAATTTTTTTTTATTTATTATTCACTCTGATTTGATTGGTAATAAATTATTTTTCCCTAAGTCAAGACTGTTTTCCCTGTCACAGTAATTGCTGAGTGATGTCTCTCTCCCCTTATTTACACCCACAAGCCTTTTGAAGTGTCCCCTGTCCTTCAGAGGGGAGTGATAGAGGTGCTTTTGTGGGCAGCTAGTGTCCAGCCAGGATCAGCCCACCACAGGAGTGTCGCTGTACTTATGTTCAGGCATTGGTAGCTGGTGACAGAGACTAGGAAATAGCAATTTGGTATCTAATATAACTTTTATTCAGACAATTTGTAGAAATCACATATATTTCTTACAATTATTCTGAAGTGAAAATGCACAGTTTCAGATTTGACTCTAGTGTATTTACTGCAGAAGAAATAAATAATTCAGCTGGTATTTCTAAAAATATAATTAGTTGATGAGTCAGAGAAGAATTTCATTTTCATAAATGTTAAGGCTGGAAGACTGGGAATATAATGATCAGTGTGTCTTGACCTGTGACTCTGTCATGTCTTAGGAGGCGGTCTGGTAATTCCTGCGTCAATTTGTAATTAAGCTGGAAGATTCTTCAGAGGAGTCTGAATAAAGGGCTCAAACCACATTCTTGCAATGTGTTTGTTTGCTTGCGTGAAATGTTATTTCACACAAACAAGCAAAAGATACACCCCACAGGCAAGCTTGAATATGGTGATTCATCATTTTAATAAAAAAATTTAAGAGCATTAGCATTTACTAATTTCTGATAGCTCAGTGCAAATTTTTAAAACATCATACATAACTGTGAACCACTATGTCTGTGTGTTTATATATATATATTTATACATTTATATGTATAAGACAATGAAATATATTTCTATTTATGGGAATCTAAGCTTTATCAAGAACCTGTCTCAGCCATGGGAGATGTGTAAATAGAAAAGAAAGCAGCTGGGATAAAATGAAAAACATAAACTAATCAAACTCTAGACTGCAATAAAAGCTGCCATGAAAGAAGAAAATGAAAACCAAAAATTAACACCACATAGAGCAAAAGATCAATATTTTATTGACTGGACAACAGACTTCTATGTACTCATTGGTCAGTCATTATCCGTATTGATTTTACGCCACTGCACTTTTGCCCTGGCTTAGCCATGCACACATATTCTTTTTTTTTTTTTTTGCTTTCCTGCCTAAAGCAATGGCTGTCTTCAGTATGAATAAAGGCTACTCAAGTCAGCCAAATAACTCTATGCACTCAAGGTCAGAGTCTAAAGAATGACTTAAAGACATGCAAGATGAGGACTCAAACTCTGTTGAACAGAGCAGAACCTGCCATTCCTAACATCACTGCTCCATCCGCAATGGCCCAGTACATGAACCAGGCCACTGTAAGACACAGTGTGCAAGAAGGAAGAAGATAGATGTTTGTAACTCAGCTCTAGATGACCTTTAATAGTAGACATATAGGTGCTGGAGGTCAGCAAGCAGATATAAATTCCGGCTACCTAGAAACTAAGAGCTTGTACTGCAAGCAAAAGCTGCCTAGATTGCAATGACAACATTACTAATTCTTGACATACTGTTAAAAAACCCGTGTGGCTAATGGTGAAATGAATCAGGAATTGGTTCTGGTGAGTTTACAGCCTACAGTCCACAAGCAGGAATTTACAAGCAGAGGGATGATCTGTGAATCAAAGACCAAGCAGGTGAGGCCCTTAACAGGGCTTCGATTGCTGGCAAAGCGGTTTTCAATGGAGGAAAGTACAAGGTTAAAGGGACCAGTATGAGTTGGCTCTTGCATCAAATATTAAAAAATATATTTTAGGCCTGTATTTGAAGGTATAGCAAAGACAATGGAAACAGTCTTAAGGCATATTAGTTATGGGAAAATGTATATCAGCACTATTCAATCTTGGGCAATCCTTACGTGTTGCGGTAGCTGAAAATATGGGTTTATTTATGTTCTACAGCAGCTATACCTAAAAAATTAAGTACAGTTAGCCAGTTTTGGGAAAGAACCTGTGCCATAGTATTTTGGATGACTTCTTTGGGTAGCAATCCCAGTAAGGAGAGGAAAGTGACCTTTTTCCCTTTAATTGGCCCTTGGAATGGGGCTCTCTGTCTCTGTGCTCCTCAGTGTGAAAGCACTTCCTACTCACAATTTCTACCTGTTTTTTCAGCATCTTTTTTTTGCCCGAAGTATGGAAGAATATAATATTTACAAGGTGTTCTTGAATGTTATGATCCAATAGAAAAATGCTTGTGCACAGCTTTCCATGCCAAGGTCTGCCTCTGTGAATCAGTGCTAATGCCTCATCATTATTCATATGCCAAACAGACTTTTCACAATCCTCCTTGGTTCAGAGATGACAAAAGATGAATTTTTAAGCTTCTAACTGCAGAGTGCAGTGTGTTACAAGGAAAACATTTTGGAGTTAGACTTAAAATATAAACAAACCTTTTCTGCATCATTTTATTAACCAGAATGGGGTGGTTGTTTAATTTTTGCTTATAAGCAGCTGAGAACTATGACAGAGTTAAACTGCTGAAGGAAAGTTACTTGAATGACTAAAAAATTGTAATATCTTTTATATGGTTTTCTTACAGCAGAGCAGTGAACTACACAGTTACAGAGTGAGAATAAAGCAGCTGCACAGCTTTCCTCGAAACTATGAAGCAGAGCCACATTCATAGCAAAGGATGTCATCCTGCCGAGTGAGGAATTCCTGGCCCACCAGGGAGACAAAACATTTTGCACAGTTAAAGCATTCCCCATGCCACTGACGTTCCTCAAATGAGATGTATTTGGCACCTCCGAGAGCTGAAAGAGAGTGTGAAAAAAAAAGAAGATCTGAATCTGGTATTTCTGGACATTGTTCAGTAATGCAACAGATGACTTTTTGGTGTGTGATCAGGTCATTGTTCATACAGCAAACAAACAAATGAACAAAAATCCATATTTGGATTCGGAGATATTCTTTGTTGGCTGAATTGAAAAATAACTTTAAAATTAATGCAGTGAGAAATATTTCAAGCAAAGACACCAGACGCTTGCTCGCATATCCCATTGAGATCTGAACACAGTGGGTTTATCAGAATGTCCATTCAGGTTTACTGATCTTCCCAAGAAACTGTCATGATATTTGTTTGCAATATGTTGGAACATATAGTTTCTATACAACACAGAATGAAATTTAATAATTTCCACCTAAGTTTCTTCAAATGGATTCTTTTGGAAATTACTAGATCATGGGATTCCTACCAGAAGAATCTGAAATAAAATCTTGAGGTTTGGGGGGATTTGGATAGTTTTGGTGTTGTTTTTTTGTTGTTTTGTAGTTTGTTTTTTTTTAAATCATGCGCATGTGATTGGGTATTCATCAATTTCTTTGTCCACTGATATATGCAGCATGGACCTGTAAGAATCAGGCAGTACTTTTCAACAGTTGACTCCACACATAATAGGATTAAAATGCAGAACACCAACAAATGCTCTCAGAAAACTTCAACTATCATAGATCAGTGACATACATGTCTAATTAGAAGTCACATATAAGTATACAAGGATGCATTCAATAGAGCTATGTTGCATTTGGCAAGCTTTTTAATTTGACAGGTGTGCCTTACCAGCAGGCAGTTAATCTATGTTCAGTTTGATCACATTTGCATTTAAAAAAACTTGACGATATCACAGAGGGACTTGTGTTTACTGTCATGGGAAGAACAAAAAAATGCCATTTTTTATATTCTTAAGGAGGAATTTTACTACAGAAAGGTCTAAATCCAACAATGGAGGAACTCCTTTGGGCACATAAAACAACTCCTCATCCGTTAGGAGCATGTATGATCAGTATGGTCTAGCAACATACAGGACAAGTGACACACAGAGAGTCTCTCTGGTAGTTAAGTCCTTAAGTCTTTCATTGGAGTATTTGAAAAGTTTTTTTCTAAAGTGAAAATCTTCTCTGAGAGGAGAATGATGATTCATTGCTGTCTGGCCTTCTCTAGAAGATGAGACTCACCTGTAATAGGTTTCTTGCAAGTAGCACACTTCTTAGCATAAAATCTGCTGAAACAGTCTACACAGTATGGATAGTCATCTTTGGAAATGAATCTTTGTCCAGACAGCTGGGTTTTACACCCAGCACACACAAAGCACTCTTTGTGCCAAGACTGGTCATGGTAGATCACTCCTCCAGAAGTTATAACCTAATGTATTGACAAACAAGGACAGAGCAAAAGAACAAAGGTGTGAATCACGAAGGATTGTCCAATCCTTCATAAGTACTTCCACTTGCTTTCTCTCTTCCCATGTGCACAAGAGAAGAGAGTGTGGTCACATCAACTTTTTTTCATCTGGATTATCCATTTAACTACCTGGAGCTGGGTCCAACATGCTGCTGGTTTGTTATTCTCAATTTTCTATCACAGTAAAACCTCATAATTTGTAATAAACATGTTATCTTTTAATGAAATTTTTGTATTATATGGTAGATAAATGTTTAGAATCAGGCATGCTCTCAGAAGAGAAATTCTCAATGATAAGCAGTGAGTGAGAGAGCTGATGTTGAGATAAAAGTTAATCTCCAACCAGTATTTTGCTGTCTCTCAACAGCAACAGTATTTTAAATAGGAAGAAAGGCAGTAAAGAAACAGAAGTAAAACAGAAAGGAGATCTACATGGTCCGAAGAAGAAAAAAAATCCTATTTATCAGTGTCATCAACTTCTCCTTGCCAGCAATACACTCACAGCTCTGCATTGGTTATTTCTGAAAAGGGAAATTTCCAGTTTTTCTATGGCTCTCTTACGTGTGGTAGAGAGCTGGTTTCACATGACAGGGAATGAATGAATGAATGAATGAATGAACTAATGCTGTCAGAACAGCAGGAGAAAAAGTTGGACAAACTTAAGTAAAAATAGTGGTATCATCAAATTTCCCCAGGGAATACAGTTTCAGGAAAATAAAGAATAGTACCGGGTCGTGTCAAGCAATAAAGAGATTTAAATAATTCCTGATCCCTGTAACTTTCCGGTTTTGGACTACTTTGTAGTTATGTTTGCTTTTTCATTAAAATCTAAAAATTGCTGGCACAAAACTCAAGATTCAGTTTGCCAATTTAATCACTTTGGGCTCAATTCTCATGTATGGGAATTGATGCAAGTTTCAGAAATATAAGGGTTTTAGCTATAATATAGAGGGACTCTGCATTCCTAGAATTTTTAAGAAGCAAATCCTGATTATTTAATGTAGGTGCTGCTAACATCAATGCCTCTGTCATGGTTTAGTATAGTCTGGGTTTTTAGTAAAGAGGGCTCCATCAGCCACGGAAGTGATTCTCTTGCAAAGAGGTGCTTACAGCTTCCTCTATGACCTGACAGAACCTATCAACTGGCTAGTTTGAATATTGGCAACTTTTTAAGCCCCTTAAGAAGCTTGACACACCTCTGTGATCCACATTTAAGAACTAACAGAGCCTGGGAAAGCCCCCTTGCCTTCCAGATTTTGGACAGGTAACTGGGGGGGGCCTGCAGGCGGCCCAGCAGGGCCAGGCCTTGCTCAACCCGGCCGGGTCGGCCATGGCGCAGCCCTGTTCCATCCGCAGCCTCCCCGCCTCGTCTGGGGCCGCTGCCCCGCTGCCTGGCAAAGTATCTGTGCTGAAATAAGCAAATGACTGTAGCTGTAATTGGGAGCAAAAGTACTTGTGCTGAAATAAGCAAATGACAGCAGCTGTAATTTGATGAGGACCCTTGCTCCCAGGGAAGGAGAAGACCTCTGTTCCTAGAGATGAAAGTGATGAGGACTCTTACTCCCAGGGGAGGAGGAGGGCCTGTATTCCTAGAGATGAAGATGCTCCCAGAGATAGGTGAAGAGAACCTTTGCTTCTGAAGAGCGCATCCTTAAAATGGTACCCCAGTAGCTCAAGATTGGACCCCCGAAAGCAGTTGTGGGGAAAGCTGTAGGTCGGGGGAAAGGACTCTCACATGATGAGAGCAGAGAACCAACCCAGGCGGCTGTCTCACTGTGACATTGAAGCCATGAGAGAACTTCTTGTGGAGATGTCTCCATAGCATGAGCAAGAGAGACTCCTCTCCCTAAGTGAACTGAAAAAAAGTTATTACGGAAGTGGTAAACTGACTGAACATCTCAAGGGTTGTCTTTTTACACTGTCAGTGGGAGAAGGGAGAAAGGTGGGGGGAGGTAAAATGTTCTGAACGTTTAGTCTGACTTTTTTTCTTCTAGGTCTGTTAATAAACTTCTTTATATTCTTTTAAGTTTTGTGCCTGCTTTGCTTTCTCCTAATTCTTATTTCACAAAAGGGAAATAAGTAAGTAATGGATATTTTGAACCAAACCACTACAGCCTCTAATAACCATTGAGCATAATTACTATAATTGCCATGTGCTCATTTAATACAAATAAAAGGCTAGATGTAGAGACATGGGAATATATAAAAGTACTTTCTAAAGTTTAACTACTGAAGAACAAAATAGGCAACATATTTTCCTTATATTAAAACTTTTTGCTAGAGGTAGAGGTTTACAGGTAAACATTAAATAACTACAGAAGATTATAAGTTATTTGATGAAGAGACAAAAAAAAACTCCTTTCAGAATGATGCAGGTATTAAACAAAAAGTAAAATTCTGCCATAAAAAACAGCTTAAAACATTTCCCTAGAGTACAGTATCACACTAGAATAGTATGATGCTTTGTGCATTTTCATCAACCAGAGGCAATTTTAGAACATGAGAAATTGAGGGACGGAAGAACTGATTTATCTGTACTTGGGGGAAAAAAGAAATCAAACCAAGCTTTCTGGTACAGTCATGTATTGAAGCAGTGGGACTCTTGACTAGTGTTATCACAATTGAATGTTAATTAATATACCAAGTGCCTGATACATTTCAAGAAAAATTAGCCAAGATTGTGGATTATTTGCTCAGTTTAGGCGGCTAATTATGCATATGAATGTATCTGAAAAATTATGGAAAAAGAGCCGTGTCTACCAAGGCAGAATCAGAGATTTTCAGGAAAGAAGGGTTTTACATAACTTTCCATTTAACCTTTGCTAAAAACCACAATCAATAACTAAAGAAGCCCAAAGCACTTGTTTTGGTAAATAAGTGTATTTCAGATATAATCAGTCTTAGATTAATATTAACGAGAGTGGACAGCAAACACTGTTCCAGTTTGCTTTCAGCGCCTAATGTCAAAAGGAAGACTCTGCTCTTACTCTGGCAGACATTTCACATGATCCAGGCCTTTCCCTCATGAGCAATATTGTCTCATTAGGGCAATTTTTGCATTGTATGTTTAATTACCTTTTTGCAAGCATAGCAATGGTGAGCAAATTGCTTCTCAAAACAGGGCACACAGTAATTCTCATTGTCTTTGGTGATTAATGGTTTTGTTCCCAATGGTTGTTGACAATACTGGCAAACGAAACAGGATTCATGCCAGGAACTTCCCTTAAATTCCATTTTACGTGAACCTGAAAAAAACCAAAGTGAACAATCCCCTCAGATATGGCGTTGTAATATAAGTTTTAAATGCTGGGAATGCTCTTGTTTTGAACCTTCTATCTCAGTATTGGATTACCCAAGAAAACACTTATCTTCAATTTAATAGAGCTTCTAAGGATGCACTTGAAATTTCAAGAACACATTCAGTGCCATATAACCATCTGGCAAAAGATGTGCTGAATTGCCTAAGCTGTGATTTTTAGAGTCTGTTCTTATATGAATCTTTTCGAGTTTCTTCTTTGTGATTATGCTCCAGTTGCTCAGTTTCTCTCCAGCCAGCCAACTCAGTGATAATGTTCAGGTACACAGCACTTTTATAAATTAGAGATTAATTTGTTGGAGGTTTAGTACATTTATTATTGTTCTGTCTTCTGTCTTCCTTAAATTAAGGCCCCATTCACTTATAAATGCATTATTTATCTTAATCAGCTTTAATTGGCAACTTTCTAAATGTTTTTTCTGTGATACAGCACATTACACTGCCTTTCTCTTATAGCTCATTATTTCTGACCTAGATCAACAATTCTTTTTATCATGTTTAACTAGATGCTTTTGATACAGCACAAGGACAGAAAGTTTCTCAGTTAAATGTTTGTCAGAGGAGTTTCAGAGCTTTTATCTCTGTGTACAGGTGTTCTATCTTGATGTAAAAGCAAAAGTCTAAGATATGCACATATGTCTGAGAACAATTTTTCCAGTGGATCTCCATCATAACTTCCTACCTGTAGGTAGCATCAGACTGCACAGAGAGGTGCAAGGTGCTTTACCATCCTTTCCACATGAAGAAGAGGGTGGCTGCTACAACTGATTAATCCCACTGTACCTGTTTCCTGAACTGTGGGGCCAGTGGAGAAACTACTGGCTGTATTCAGACACGAAAAGTTTGCAGCTTCTTCCCAGTGATCAGAAGGCTAACTTCAATGTCTTTCACAACTGGGTCTTGTCAACACAGAGCTAGCAAGCTGATGAGAAGGAAGTTAATGATACAGAGACTGGCTGGCATTCCCATGCCACTGTTGCACTGTTTCTCACACCTTCAGGCACTTGCTGCAAGGATTTAGACTCTGTCACAAAACATGCAGCATGGATATACACCAGAAGGTAATAATGCAAACCTGAGTGTATTCTGGTACTTTCTTGATCACATCTGGTAAGGTGTGCCTATCTGACAACTTTTAAGCAGTTTATAATCCTTAAAATGGACACAACTATATTTTTACAATATTTTTTTCCACTAATGCAGATTTTACTTGTAATGAAAAGGAAACAAACTGTAAAAATACAAATCATTACAGGTTGAATGCAACATGAGTAATCTAGTATCAATAGTAAGACAATAATTTTGCACAGCCTGGACCTTACTGTTTGGCATTAAGATATACTGAAAAATAAATTCCAATGTTACTGCCGAATTTACTGATATTCTCTGTTCCAAAAGTTAGGGACCTACTTTCCTAAGCAAGCAGCTTCCTTTTGCCACAAGTGGTGCTGTGGCTATGAAGAGGCAGCTTTTGGGTAATCACTCTGCTGTATGAGCTTCACTGATGTGGTGGCAATGAAAAGTCTAGAGCATGTCCTGAACAGCTGAGAAGCAGTTTAGTGGAAAGAGCAGAATTATAAAGGTTGCTAAAGGCAGGAGGTAAACCTATTGTAAACATGGAAAATATTGTAAAATGGACTTTTATTCATTTTAGTAAAAATGCTGCTAATGATTTGAAGGCAAATTGTCATGTTTTGTAAATTTAAATAAGAAATATTTCTGAGTGAAAGCAATACTATAAAGAACACAAGCACTGGGTCTGGTCAGTGTGGAAGTCATGCAGATGACTTGTCTAATCTGGCACTCCTGTTCACAATAGCTCAGTTTGTCTACCTATGCTCACAGCGGGATATGCTTCCTAAGAACTGCAACAGAATCAAGGACGTCACATGAACACACTTTACCATGCATTGAACTCTTAATATTTTTATAAGGATTCATAAGACCTGTCAGTGATGATAGATCAGAAGTGTGCCTGCCCTCTCCTTACTGCTGGGAGAGTGCTACACACTAGCAAAGAGTAGTCACCTCAAAGATGTTCTGAAAGTCAAGGACCTTGTAGCTTGGTTATTCTAGGAGCTGGTCATAATTAAAAATGTAGTTCCATTTTTCACCAAAGGATCCCTGTTGTCTTACCTGGCATAATGGTCTTCTGGCAGTGAAAACACTTGGATGAATACTCATCAGAGTAGCATTCAGTACACAGCAAGACCTCATCCTTGGCAGCAAATGGTTTCTCCACAAGTGAGCGATTGCACTTGGCACACCTGAAGCACCCCTCATGCCAGTGGCGGCCTTTGTAGGCCAGATCCTTGAAGAAAGAAGGATCATGTTAATGTAAACATTTCTTTACGGTGTTTTAATCCTTCAGGTCCTTCGAGAATCAAAATGAAAAATGGAGAGCATTGCAGTGGTGGGTCCAACCAGAGGTGTGCTCAGGAAAGGTGTAGGCACTCAGTGTCACACTGTTGTGTAGATCTCTTCCAGAGGCCTTTAGGAGGTGTTTTGGCAAATACAGTGGGCCTTCCTTATGTAACATAGAGGTATGTTTTCATTGGAAGAATCATGTCATATATTACAGTTGTCTTTCGAGAGGAAAGAAGGGATCAATGTTTTTAATGTACGCAGACCACTGTAGAGGAAGCCCTTACTCTATAGAATTTGAAGTGAACCTTATGTATTTTCAATGTTACTACTTCTTCCAGCTGGCATGACATAATGCTAAGTTATTGCAGAAAACAAGCAATTAAAATCTCATTGAGGACAAAATGATTATTAGGAAGATGAAAAAAATAATTGCTTTTGTTTACATCTGATATAAATCCCCCCGAAAACTTGGTAGAAATAATGTTTGTTTAAGACTCAGCGGGCTTAGCGGATGAAAGAACTAACAGTATGTGTATGAGATCCTGGCTAAGAATTCAAAAATGACCAAAGAGCAGATTTAATTTTTCCACAGTTAAAAAAGCAAGGGAAAAATGCACCTCCAAAAAACCGTCCCACCTTAAAAAATCAACCAGAGCCTTCCAGGTCTCTTTTATAAGAAGCACAAAAGGGCACAAATCAAATTGCATTGTTCTCCTTTATCAAGTCTCCACCTTTTAAAGTGCTAAAAAAGAAAGAAATACCATGCTTCATTTTGAGAGCTGCTGAGCACTTACCATTTTAATTTCCATTGGTTGGCATTCTGAACCTTGCAGGAACCAGGCTGTCAGCCCACAGCAGCCTGAAGCAAAGATTGGGTGAGGTGGAGAGGAAGAAAACCAAGCTCTAGCCCCTGGCAGAGGTGAGGCAATCAGCTGTAGATCTCTGTGTGCCACTTTTCTAGATGTGTCTATCTGGGTGCACTCCTTTCTTATCACCTCTGCTTTTTTCTCCCATTTCTTCCTTCCACTCAGTCCAAAGACATGGCTTTTTGTTTACAATCTTCAACAATGGTAATCCTGTCACTTATTTAATTTTTGATTTTAAAAGTGAAATGAAGTGAACTCAAAGCATTTGTTCTCCTGGTGAATCTGACTGGTGGTACATGTTCAATGTTGCTGTGAGTATAATGCTAATGAGAGTTTGAGGAGTGTCTTCATCCAAATCAGTGTTTTCCTTGGATGATTCCTGTACTCAGACAATGTGCTTTGAAGTGCTGGGCTGGGGAAGCCTTCCAAGAGGTTTATTTTAATAACTTCCTGTCCTTTTATTTCTAAGGAACATAGGCAAAGAGAGCATGGGGAGAAGGTGAGCACTGCACACTGAGCTTGGCAAAACAAATGCTTTTTGATGGGTTTCAACTGAACTTAAAATTCAAAGTCAAGTGTATGTGCTCTAAATTGAAGTATGGGGTATTAGCAACTCTGTCAGACCACAGAGGAATTTGAATTATTAATTAATATTGTAAAAAATGGAGAGGTGAAAGGAAAGACAAGGTCAGAAAAACTGCCATTAATATGCCATCTCTGAGATGAGCAAGGTAAGCATGGCATTAAGTAGGAATTAAAAAATACTTTATTTCCAAAAGAGAGAATATGCAAATTATAAACATGTTGTCTTCTCAGCTTGACATCTGTGTGTTATTTTTCGATGAACATCTCTCAGAAATTCCAAGGTGTCATCCAACCTGATACACTGAATTACACCAGCCACCCTATCACCCCTCCAACATTGTGCAGCCTCTACAGCCAGTGAGTGACTGGAGGTGAAGGATGGAGCCTAGCTGATGTCCACACACCACAGCCTTGCTGTATGCTTGGGGTATATGCATGTGCAGATTCCCTCCTCTTTGGTCCCAGAGCTTTCCTATTCCAGGAAAATAGCACTGTTTCACTCTGCTGTATGTGTGGATGTACAACAGCCGTGCTTAGGTCTCTTCAGCAATACAGGGATACACAGAGGGGTGGATATGGAATCTGCCATTAAAGAAATTGGATTTGTGTATAATTTAACAAAGAACAAAAAGTGCAAGCTGTATCTTTACCTTGGAGTTACACTCAATGGGTTGCTTGCACTCTTCGCAGGGGTTGGCATACAGGCTGTCATAACATGGAACACAGTAAGCATTTTCTTCTCTTAGTGCATATTTCCTGCCACGGAGAGACTGAAGGCAGAAATGACAGTCTGTGTGACTGCTGGTCATCCTGCTGGGGCCCTCCAGGTGATCTGCAAAGATGGAAAAATCAGGTAATTCAGTGCATGACCATTTGCTTGCTCAAATAATAAGTAATGCTGCATTACCTGTGAAAGTTAGACAGGCATTTCCTGGTCATTTGCAGTGCCCTGGATTTCTCAATGCTGGGTTGTTCTACAATAAAAGGGTGGCCTTTAACAACATATACTGAGTACTGTATTACCTACATGATGGGGAGCAAGAGGGCTGCTTCAGCTCATTCTAACACCGTTTCAGGTCAGACACCTGAAAATGAGGCCATCTTCACATTCTCTATGCACAACTGCTGGCATTATGAGCATTATGTACTGGATTCTGAGACATGGATCACCCAGAAATAACGTAATGGAGATAGAAGCAATAATTCAAAAATGAAACCAACTGCAGAGTTAAAAGGCCAAAGAGAAGAGGCAGGCACTTTATGGCATGTTCCTGGCTTTCTCTTGATACTCCTGTCTTTCTGCTTTTTCCTTTCTTTTCAAAATACCCCCACATCTACCTGAACAAACAGAAGGAAGACAAGGGACTCCAGGATATATGACTGGTTTTTACATTATCCCAACTGTGGTGCTAATATTTGGTGGCAACGTAAAGTCACACAAATACCCCTGGATAGCAAAAGAGTAAAGTATAAAGAAAAATAAACAAAATCATAAGTCAAACAAAATCATAACTCAAAGAAAGTTTCCCTTGTTGTTATTGGAAAAGATTGTTTATTCTCACATATTTCTTTATTGCCGGATTCCATGTTGGCAGTACCAAAATAATGTGAGATAGTTTATATTTCCGTGCCAGACAAGTGCAGGAAATACCACAAATCTATTGAGAGCCAGTTGTATGAATTTCCCATCCTTCAGTTTTTCAGGCTAAAGACGCTTGGACAAGCATCCAAACCTCAGCTGCTTATAGATCTGCAATACTGAATGTTTTAAGGATTTTGGAGATGAAGACTCATTTCAGTCTTCTTGTTGCTGATTGGATCATCACCACTTTGCTAAAACTGGGTCTTGATTCTTGGAAATGAAGGAAGCAGAAACCAGAAAGTTCGCAGTGAAGCAACCCCAAAAACATCTGCTGGACTCATTGGATTGCACTCTTCATTGAACTCAGAGGAGTTGAAAACAACCGGGGAAGGTCTCCTAAAATATTTACATGTCAGTGACTTTGGGCAGCTGAAATTTTTTCACTTTGGATAACAGGGCAAATTAGTTTATCTTAACCAATGCAGTGCCTGAGAGTAAGGAAGTGCATACAGATGACAAGATTCGAGGGAGTGCTTACCCATGATGAGTTTTATGTGATATCCTTGGAAAATTAATATAACAGGGCTTAAGCCTGGACTTCCATTTCCTTAAGATCTAACAGAGATTTGAACGTGTAACAAATAAACCCACTTATATGAGAAAATTACATCCATCAGCTTGCACATTTACAGAACATGACATATAAAAACCAGGCAGAGCTCAGTGCATTTACTGCACAATCACAGTCACGACCAAAGTCAAGGTTAAGTTTTGCGCATTTTGTTCTATATCAGGGAAGAAGTAAAAACTGGTGTCTAAGGACACAATCAAGGAGTGTTTGTGGTTAACTGTGCTCTATATTCAAGGTCACAGGACAGGCGTGAAACTGGCTTTCAGAGGAATTTTCTTTTCTTTTTTTTCAGTGGGAATTAAAGGTGTGAACTGCCTCGAAGGATAACCCTGAGTGAACCACCTTTCTAATCTCCTCCTTGCTGGATCAGTACTCCTGCTTCCTGAAAGAGTTTCATCTCAGCCTAAAAGTGGCAACAGCAAAATCCAAACAGGGCATGCATGAAGAGTTTTGTTACTTACAGTGCTTTTTTGTTGCACAAAGCTCACCAACAAATAGTTTCCTATACCAGTAGAAACATCTCTGATTTTTCGTTCTAATGAATGTCAATCAAGTTTTTAGTTTATCAAAAACTCTGCATACCAAGAATTTTCTTTACAATGTGGTTCTCTTGATTATTGCTTTTTTTTCCCTAGGAAGTCAGTCTGTTCCAGGAAGCCCAGGTTGTGTGCACAAACAAGACTCACTACTGTAATAGTTCAGAACTTCTGAATTCGCAACGTAATTATACTCCTGAAGCCCTATATGGGTATGGGAGTGAAGTGCTATTAATCCTGTTCTACAGATGAGAGTTGTTGCTTGAGAACTTTAAAAAAGCGGCCCCAAGAACAGAGTCAAAGCCTGAGGGTGTCTTTGGGCTGCTCCTCAAGTAAAATGCTCAAGTTGCCCAAGGGTTTTCTTCAGAAATTCTTCAGAGTTTGACCATGAATCATCATTAAGGACCATATTTGGGAATGAAGCAGCAATGGTATGCAAAATAATGAAGATTTTTGCAAATCTTTAGGCAAAGGTCTTGGTAACCTTTGAGAACTACTTTTACAATTAGAAAATGCAACAAAAAAGGTGAATCTCATCTCTCCCATCCCCACTTATCCTTGCTCCAATAAATAAGTACTGGTACGAGCACCACACAGTTAAGTAGAATGTTTTTCTTGTGCTTTGATCCTAATCTCTAGAGAAATATGTTTACTTTAAGTTTGCTGGAAGCGAGACTTTGTGTTTTGAAGGTCAGTTAAGAAATCTCTGGAGATCTGGTGTTATTCACTCTCATGGAATGAAACGCTGACTTGAGCATTCCAACTGCTAACTTGAGTCCTAGGCACAGGGGAAGACTGCCATTCCTTGGGAAAAGAAGATTTTACTATTTAAATTGGAACATTTTAAATTGGAAGCTAAATACTGTTGATTTTTATGTACCTAGTAGGCAGGGATACGTGGTATCATTTGTAGTGTTAAGAATATTCCAAGGAGGTGCAGAGAGATGTTGCCAAGGATGTGAGAATATTGTAACTGGAGTCCCTGGGGTCAGATTTGAGAATGCAGCAATTTCATGGACTTGTTTTCTCTCTGGAGCTAAAAAGCACAGCCACAAGGTTAATATATCTAAATTATTTATCTTGATGTTTTCTATAAATATATGTTAATCTCCCTCACATAATATAAGAATAAAAAGCCCAGAAACATTCATACTACTCAAAAAGGAATTAATATATACATACGGATGCAGATATGTGCATACAGGTAAAAATATTCTGTCTTTCACTTCATGGCAATTCTAATGGACTATTTCCCAATCTAAACATACCTGCCTTTGAACTTCATAATCTTTTTCTTTAAGAACATACAGTTATTGGAACAAGGCTCTTTCTCAGAGAGACATAAAGAAAGAAAAATGGTGGGAAAAAAGTTCCTTGGAACAACACTGAAGGATAAGAAAAACAATTTGATCTATTACGAGTAGGACACCCCTGCAAGCTTCCCTAGCCTCTTGTTCATTTTCAAGTAAGTATATGTTTTTACCTTCTAATGTGATTTGGCATATTTGCATGAATTTGCTGACTTCATTTTCCCTATTTCTATTTTTGTCTCATGCATTTACATATATTAAGGGTTCTGTTTGCTTTTTTAAAAATGGCTAGAGAAGCAATAGGAACTAGGGGTATATATTACAGACCAAGTCAAACCAAGTACCTACAGAAAAGAAGACACAGATGTTAACTTTGAACTGTCTAATCTCTGTGGCACAGTGCAGCAACACAGCATCAGGTCCTGGAAGCACCTGAGTGAATGCAGAGCTCTCACTGATGAAATTCTCCTTTCAGCAGCCAGGACGGATGCCAACTGGGATACAGCTGTAACAATCCGACTATCCTGCTCCATGGTACACAAGTCATACTGTTGAGGTGTCATGGCAAAGCAGGTATTTTAGAGGTTGATCTGGTAATTCATACTGAATTGTACTGTGTTCACACACCCCATGACTACAAGCAAAAAGGACAAGAGTTGTGGCTTAACTAGGGGAGAAAGCATCTCAGGAATTCTGTAATTTTTTCCTTAATCGGTATTACTGTCTGCTTTGTTTACACCATGCAAATTCAAATGGTGTAGTCATCTAAATTCTTCCCTTTTTTTCTTTTTTTTAAATAATTCTTACCCACATTTTTTACAAGTTTTCACATAGTCTGGTAGAGCCAGAGTTTCCTCCTGTGTCATTATGGAGCTCATTCCTTTCTGACTACTGTCAAATGTATGGAATAAAATGAAGTGATGAAATAATTCAGCTGTGCATTTTTGTAACTTTTAATGTAAAATCCTGTCAGTATTCTTAGTTGTACTTCCCAAACTGAACCATAAAACAGGTTTGAGGATTGCATCTGTTACAAAAGGCTCATATGATGAAGAATACTGAAATTGACTGGTGAGTTAGATGGGTCAGAGTGGCACCCACAGCAAACTGGCAGATGACACCACACCAGCAGGAGAGGATGATACACCACATGGGTGTGCTGTTATCCAGAGGGACCTCACTGGAACTGGAGAAGTGGGGTGAGAGGGGGCTCATGAGGTTCAGCAAGGGGAGTTGCAAGGTGATTCTTTGATGGACCACAGAAAAGTTTATCACTGCTGAAAGACAAAAGAGGGAGGGTAAAAGTCTCCAGAAAACCTCAGTATTCTCTTATGGGCGTTAGAACAGGAGTGGGGCCATTCTCATAACAACAACACAGGTCTCCTGTAGATGCCTTGTTGTGAGACCCCATCAAAGCTGGACATGCACTTAGTCTAAACATGTGAGTAATGCAATTGCTGTCAGCTGAAATGTTCACATTCTTGAAGCTGAAGGTGTGCTCTAGAGCTTTGCTATCCATAACTTTGGAGCACAGAATTTGAAAGATACTTTCAAAGATAATATAAAAGTGTGATTTTTAAAAGTATATAAGCAATTAGGTTCTTCAATACAATTGGAAGAGAAAAAGAAACATTAAATATCTGGGGTGAACTAGTCAAGATGAGAACTGATCACAGTCACAGCAGTGAATGCAAAGTCTTCTCCATTATTCTTTACACCTATTTTGTCCAGTCCACTTTCCTGCCTCCACACTCATCTACAATCCATGATTAAGGAATCATGAATGATACTTCAAAAAGCATTTAAATAAACAGAAAATGGAAGTTACAAATGAAGACATGCACTGAAGTCCTGATCTGACACTTCCACCAGTGAGTTCATCCCTATTGTGCAAATCATAGAGTCATAGAATTCTAAGGGTTGGAAGGGACCTTAAAGATCATCTGGTTCCAACTCCAATGCCATGGGCAGGGGCATGTCCCACTAGACCAGGTTGTTCAATGCCCCATCCAATCTGGCTGTGAAAACTTCCAGACATGGGCCATCCATAATTTCTCTCTTCAACCTATTCCAGTACCTCACCACCCTCACAGTCAGGAATTTCTTCCTAATGTCTGACATGAATTTCCCATCTTTCAGTTTGTACCCATTACTCCTTGTCCTATCACTACAGTACATGATGAAGAGTCCCTCTTCAGCTTCCCAGTAGGCCCCTTCAGATGCTAGTAGGGAGCAGCATCAGAGGATGCTTTGGAACCATCTCTGCTAGAACAGCATCTGCACAAAATGCCTGCACAGCCGGGAAGAAGTCCCCCAAGGAAACAGTAGCATCTCAGCCATTCACTGACACCACTGGGCAGGAACACACCTCCCTGAAAGTGACACAAGCCTGCCTTTGGGACTGAAAGCTTTCCCGGGAAAAACAGCAGCAATAAGAAATGATACCTGTGAGTGAAGTGCTAACAGGTCATGAAACAAACCATCTTGCCACTAACAGGAAGTAACAGAACTTCAATAGGGAATGCTGATGCTGACTGTAATCTTTAAGGTTTTAATGAAAAAATATGCAATTTCTTGTTTTTGCAGATGCTTCAGCTGTAGAGACGAGATTTCCCTATCCTTACATTTTATTTCAGGAACAGCAAGGTGGATGAAGAGTACTCTGTTGTGTGAGAATGAGTGCATCACATGAATTACAATCCTTTTTTAAAAAAACCCAAAAAACTACAAGTGACTGTACAGCACAACTTTTTCTAGATGGGTTATTTTAAAGCCTGTGACCTAATTAGAACTGCTTTAAGAAACAAAATGAGCAAAAAAAAAAAAGATCATCAGCAGCAGCATTGTTAGCAACAAGCTAAAATTGGAAAGAATTTTCATTACCCTATTTTAAAAAAAAAACAAACTTGCTCCCCTCAAACCCAAACGTAAATCCCCCAAGTGATAATAAAGCATCTGCTGCAGTGGCTTTTCCTCTTCTCTCCAGCTGTGCTATGCCAACCTGACCTAGTTTTCTGAGGAAAAATATAAACGGAACCACAGCACTCTTTTAATAAAAGTATGACACCTTATCAAAATGAACCAAACCTAAAATTTTCTATCTCAGCCTTGTTAAGAGGTTGTGATGAGTCAGATGGCATTACAGCTTAATAAAAGCAAAGGCTACTGTCAGTAGTACCTGTATGTAAGATCCCTACTTCAATTATCATTGTTCCCAGGTATTTTGATTTGTAGGCCAACTGTTCTGTGGGCCAGTTTTGCCGCTTGCAGTGCTCCATCAGGCTTGACTGCCACCTTCTTATCAAGCTCATGTCTGAAAACAGGGATGATGTGGCTCTGCAGACAGGTCCAGGGCTGCTCATTGCACCAACAGGAATCATTGTTTGTAAAGCCACTGCTGTACAGTCTAAGAAATGCTGCCCACTGCAAATGTAGCACTGCAAATGTCTTTGCCTTATATGTGAGATCTTTGGAGTAACCACTGCTGTGTCAGTCTCCAATCCTTCCCAAGGGAAAACAGATTTCAAGGTGGGCAATTCCAAGAGGCAGGATCAAGTATGGTTTGGGTTGGAATGGTTTGGGTTGGACAGGACCTTAAAGATCATCTACTTCCAACCCCCCTGCCACGGACAGGGACACCTCCCACTAGAGCAGGCTGCTCAGAGCCCCATCCAGCCTGGCCTTAAGCACTTTCAGGGATGGAACATCCACAAGTTCTCTGGGCAACAAGGAGAGAAGGAGTCAGCAGAAACATTGAGCAGAGCTAGAAACAGCTTGATCTCTACCGATGGACTCTGGATTTTTGATTACAATTAACACAGTAGGTATGGGTATGGTATTTAGCATTAATGATCCTCTGCAGTTGCACTGTTTTTGGAACACAGAGATACAATTATAACAACAGAAGCATATTAACATACATATTCATATATTGCATCTGCTAGGTAGACAGACCATGAAGCATCTAATCTGGTGAAGAAAATCTGAAAGAAGTTTCACTCTTAGTATTCTATCATTTTTACAGTACTTAACTGGTTATATGATATAACTGAGACAGGTGGCATTTAGAAAGGTTTCTAGGAGAGCTCACAACAAAAAAAGCAACATGAAAATATACTGTGGGTATTCTTCAACAGATTTATTTGACTTCCTTCTGCTTCCCTCTAAGTGTTACCTGGCCACCTGCTATGTCTTCTCTTAGAACAGATCACTTAGAACACTGGTATCTGTATTCAAATTCATGTAGGTGAATAATTGCTCTCAATTCAAGGATGTCAAATTAGGTGATTTAATATTTTCTGGATTAGGGTTTAATTCTGGATTTTAGGGTTGGTGTGCTCTTACCTATTGGGGAGTGCTACGCACAATTTGCTTATGAAGTCCCAGCATCTGCACCAAGGCTGCAGTTACAAAACAGTACAATTCGGCCGTGTATGCATATCACCAATGCTATGGAATTACAGCAGGGGTTTTCTTGCTTTTATTTTCTGCCCTGGGTGCTTTAAACAGATTGTGGACAGGAAAACCTTATTAGTTTAACTATGTAGGTGCATTAAGGACAGGCTGCTGGCTTTTGGGCTGGAGAAAAAAACCCCCAAACATTCAGATATACACATTCTTTAATATCATGTCCCATATTCACTGTTGATAGTTATCCAGCACATACTGTTCTAGCCCAGCCAAAGGCTATATGAACTCACAGTGTGAAAACAGTTTTAGAAGAGATCTCATGAAAGGAATTTTGAAGGCAGTGAACCTTTTTAAGAGAACCCTTTTAGCAGTGGGGTTGATAGAAAGAGCAGGGAGTGGAGGTCTTTGGCTCTTTGTCCTTTACCAGGGAGGAAAAATAACAGTGTCACTAGGACAAATATAGAAAAAAAATGCTGGTGGTTTTCCTTTTTTTGCTGTTTTCTTTAAATATGTGGCTTTGTGCTTCATCCATTAAGCAGGCAAAAAATGTTAATTAAAGACCTCTTGAGTCTTGAGCAGTTGAGTAGATAATGTGCTGTCAAACAAGATAGGGGATAACATGGCATTGACTCAGTTTTAACTTGAATCCTCACATCCTGTGGCAGCAACATTGACCAGTCCTAACAGAAATTCAGCCCTGGGTTCCTGCCAGTGACATCTGCCACCTACTTGAAGTCTTCATGACTCTTACATTAGCTGTTCTGCCTACTTGGGAGATGAAATCTGTGGAATAATTATGTGACTGGGTATCCTAACATTTCCCTTAAGCCCGAAAGTCTCTGCACCACACATTAAACATTTTCTTTCTATTTAAAATAGTCTAAAAGTGGTCATGATTTAAAATTAGCAGACCACGGTATTCTGTCTTTCTTTATTGCGATGTGAGGTTACTGACCCTTCAGTAACTGCCCTTCTGGGATTTTTGTAATGCTGTGATACGAAAAAGTCTCTTTCTTTTTTTTTTTTTTTTTGGCACTATGACTTTGCGAATGAATTTATTTCTATGATTATAAATATACAATATCTGAAAATTGGTTCCAGTGTAGGGTTGACCTTTTCTGATTGATGAAAAATTAAGGCTGAAGTTTATCTGAACACCCAAGACAGTCAGTATTTGATTCAGAAAAATAAAACTCATCACTAAATCTTAGAATGCTGGATGAAATTTGGTAAGAATGAAGAAATTCCTTTCTAACATTTAAGAACATTTTAGGAACATGTAATTTAACTCAAGGATATTGTGGAACAATGAGTCCACTGATACCAGTAAAGTCTGGTGACGTGGATTTATTCAAGTGATGATGTGAATATTGTAGCAACAACCATCTTTGCAAACCTAGAATGGAACTGACTGGTTTTGGTAGAGGATGGTGCTCAGAGACCATAACTCTGACCAGCTGTGATGAAAAAGGTTGGTCTAAGGAGGGGGAGAGTGGAACACAGCAGCAGAAACTGCACCAAGGAACAAATACAATCCAAGGCTTTCTTGCTAATTTATGTAAAGTTTATTAAAAGTTTTCAGTAAAAAGTCCAAGCAAGTAATTAAACAAATTAAGAATTCTGCTACTGTATTTTAAAAAATCCAAGAAACCCAAACTGTTTTGAGCTTTTAATTTGAAATATTTCTCAATGCTCTTCAATTTTGAAGCATCAAACTAAACATTGACAATTAGAAGACCAGCATGAAATAGTTTTTACTCTAAACACTTTTCCCCACGCAAATTAGACTTTTAGAAATCTAATTATGCCACAGTTTTGCATGTTTTAATACACAAATGAATCATGATATGGCTGAATTTGAAACTTGAAGAGCTCTCTTGAGCAAGACTGAGCTCAATAAGCATGTTTAAGCCTAATACTATTACGGGCTTCTGATAGATAGAATGAAAACCTAAATCTCTGAGGTATTTTACAGCCTTCCTTTCAAAGGTTCCAGAGTGCTTTTCTAACAACAGTAATAAAGTAATCCTAAAACACATTTGTGAGATACTTGTCAACAGAAAAAATCAATACTTGTCAAAGGAAAGTAATTGACTTCCTCAAGGTCCATTCGATGGGTCTTCTCATCAGGCTGTATCCACAGCACTGGCCCAGGCTTGTTAAAAGCACTGTACCAACGTTGCCAACTGGTCAACTCCCAGTGCTAGAGGTAGAAAGCACTTCCAAATTTAGCCAAAGTAATAAAATGTTCCAGTTGCTTACTTTGCAATTGTCCTTTATGACTCAGAAGTTATGATGAATATTCTTAAGCAAAATGTTCTGTCAACAACTACACCATGCTCTAGCACTTGGGCATTCTTGCTATCAATTCTGCTACCTATGTACAAAGATACATTACAGGAAGATTAGTATTTTTCTGACTGATAAAGCCTCTTAAGTGTGAGGGCAGCAACCAGCTAGGACAGCCCGTTCAGATCCATTACCCACACTGTGCTGTGTAAGAATTAACCAGTCCTTTTACATGGACCTTGAACAAATTCAGATTCAAAGGCAGCCATAGCTGGGAAGAAAAGTAGCATACTAGCATGGATGAAGTAGAATCAAAGAAAACTCTTAGTCTAAGAAAGGGGAACAATAAAGGACGATTGTACCACATGGCAACAGAGAATGGGAATACTCAGAGAAATTAACCTAAACCTGCTCAGGCTAATGAGCAAGGCACTTTTTTTGCTAAAGAACAGATATAAATTCCTCTCCAGGGTGATCTAGCAGAAATTAAATTTAGCCATCATTATGAAGGAACTAAGGCAGCATAGCTTCCCTTTGCAAATCTTGTCCTTCACTTTATCTCTGCTACAGAATTTTATGTCATGGGGTTTTATTAACTTGTTTTCTTGGAGTCATGTTTGCATATTTCCACAAAACTGTCCTTATTTGATCCCTCTGCCATTTTACAGGAAAACACAAATGTATGAAACAAGGAGCTCACAGCCTCCTTTCTCATAAGAGCTACATGCCCCGTTCCCAGAAGCCCAAGTGGAGCACCAGCAGCATTTCACTGCACCAACTCCCAAACTTAGGGCTCTAGAGATTTTAATAGAGCAGTTGAACTAGAAATGATTAATTTATGAGCATCATTTTATACTAAATTGGCAGGGAAGTGTGCAGAAAAACTCAGCTCAGATTTACTCCCCAGGCAATCTAAAAGCCTTGATGGCACCTAGAGCTTGAGTCGGCAGGAGGGCTGCTCCTTCCAACAGGTTTGGAATTTCACCCTCTGATTTTGGGCTTGATGGTTGGAAGCATGCTGGTTAAAATATTTCTTTCTGTCTGCCCATGGTTAGGCAATACTAAAAGTTTTTAACTGCTCTTTCAAGAAATAAAACTCCAGTAGGGAAAATAAATGAAGAAAGCTGGGATTACTGGTACAGAACCGACGGAACATATGTCTTACCATGTCAGCCAAAAAATATGTGCTTTATAAATTATGACTGCTTGCAAATAACTTGGAGACACCATACATCAGAATCTATTTCAAGCAGCTTGTGAATTCATTTTTCTCTTACCCTGCAAGTTAGTTAGTATCATCTCAAGTTTCTACCAATGAAACACCTTTGAGTCAAAGTGACTCCTGATCCTGCAGTAAAATTACATGGGGAAATTACATCAGCAATCTGATATAATGTTAATGTAATAAATACACGACAGTTTCTTCTGTTACTGTAGAAATAACAAGTTGTTGCACAAAGAGAAGAAAAAAATTAACACAAATTAAAAAAAGGCATCTGAAACTTGATTTCTAAATGTAAATTCTAAACAAAATTATGATCCTAAAAATATGATAGCTGAAAGATAACACAAAGTGTCTTATGGACGGAGAATCTGGAGATGATATTTGTTGTTTACAGCAATATTTTGACTTTTCATAAAAATCAGCTTGGAAACTGGTTTTACTTCCAAAATCAAGAACAATCCACATTAGCTGTTAAAATTACTTATGCTACAAACAAGTGACTTTACAGAAAAGGTACTATCTAGAAATTCTTCTTGCAAAAGCAAATAGCTATGAAAGCTTGCTAGGAGATAAAAATGTCATGGGAAACAGCATATGCATATTTTGTTGGATGGTTCTTTGGAGTAAACAAAACTCATCCTTATCTCTTTACAAACGAAACCTCAAACAATCTTTCTGCAAATTAGTAGGTGAGCCAATTCAATGAAAAGAAAAGAATGAATAAAAAAATATTTTAAATTATTAAGTGTGGTATCTCTTTAGGAACAAAAAATTATAAAAGTATTATATATTTGGAATTCTGCATCTAATTTACTTAGCAGTTTTGTGTGAGGAAAAACTTCCTGCATACTTGCTCAAAATATTAAATTAAGTACCTTCTATACGAACACGTTTAAAGATTATCAGATAAAGGAATAACAGAAAAGAGCCTCAATACTCACATTTGGTTTTAAGCTGCTTCTCTTGGTAACTTGTGCAGCAAAATAAAGGAAGAAATAATTATGCGTCTTCACAGAAACAAGCAGTCATGAAGTCTAAAAGAAACAGAACACTTTGCCAGAGCTATTTGAGGGTCCCATCAGAATCTGCCTGGATCAGGGAAGGCTGAGGGTCAGTTTGTTTCCCTTAGACCTCATGACATGCAAATATCTGGCTGCCTCACCACTGAATCAAATCATTCTTTGACATACTGTGTTTACAAATTGCAAATACATACAATGTAGGAGGTTGTTAAAGGAACATATTTCTGAGAGTTTTCAAAAGGAAAAAGGCATTTCTGTTAAAAAACAAAACTGTTCAGTGCAAAGTAAAAAAGAAAGTAAGATGGAACACTTTTCATCCTCAGATACATACTGGTTCATGCATAATGAATTCAAAAGACCTCATTTGGGCTTGTAGATCAGAAAAGAAAAAGAAGAATTGCAACTACTAAAAGTCTGATTATTGTGTACAGGAAATGGGAGGGCAGGGAAAAACCTCCTCCAGTTTAATGAAAGATGTTCAGGGATACAGCAGAAGTTCTGATGCTTCTTAAGCAGTTTCTGGGCTGTGACAATTTGCTGCTCTTAGCAGGTGGGAAGGTGTTCTCACAGGATTACCATCATCAGAGTGGCAGCAATGGACTCCTCTAGGGTCTCTCTCAGTATTTCCCTGTTCCGGCCTTTGAAACACAGCCACCTCTACCTTCTGCTTGGACCCAGCTGGGGCCAGCTTTCACAGACAGGCTCCTGTATGCACAACACATTCAGAAGTCCTTACACTTTGCATAAGACTCTATGCAGACCCTTAATCAAATGCAGCTGAAAGTAAGGATTTTGTGTTCATTTTAAAAAGCAGACTGCAGTTAGGCAGAGTGGAGAAAGGATGGCTGCTTGTGGTATGAACCACGACTGACCTCCAGGCAGATTTTTCCACAACCAAGAGCCAATAGATCTGAATCACTAGGTCTATAACATCACGTGGGTGGGAGCTGTTTTGTATCACAGATAGACGAAAGAAGGAAATGTCTGAATGGTTTAAATATGTATTACGTTATCTGAGTACTTTGGTAAAATTGCCAAATCTGGACATGTGCTGGAGGTTATCTGTGTCTAGATAGCGTCTCACAGTTAAGACAGATTCTCTGACTACTATTGCCAAGAACTGATTATCTCTGCTTGTGGTCTTGTAAAACTTCTCCAGACACTTAATCATTACTTAAACAAGATTGATCTTTTCCCTCCTATTTTTATTTGTGTTATAAGCTTTATTTATACCAAGCACCTTTCATTTCAAGCCTGTGATTTTAGCAGATTGAGGAGAGAGTATGAGTTAGGTGTGAATTTGAGTCTAGAATGAGAATGGGGAATAGTTTTCTCTTGTCTTTACTTCCAGAAAGAAAAAACTGATAGCATAGTTCTTAACCAAGTACATTTTCAAGTTCATAAATCAGATCAAGACAGAAGTATTTCCCAAGCAGATCTGTTGAAAGAGCTAAGGACACTTAGAAATACTTCTAATACAATATGGTCTTTCCATGAAGGATGAGAAGTTCAGACACGTCCTACAGCACATCACTTTCCTTATGCTTCAAAGACTCAAATTTGTCTCAACAGTAGACAGGGATAATTCTGCATCAGCAGAAGACAGGCCCAGAGAAACATATAAAACAGAATCAGGGTTTTTCCCAACAAGTACAAATTAAGTACAAATGAGGAGGTCAACAAAAGTTCTGTTGTTTCTTCAGACAATCAGTTTGATGATTTATCTTGCAGCTCTCGCATTTCTTCCAGAACTTCCTGAAACATAAAGCAGGAAGCTTTATTTTAGCTGTCCCCCGATATGACCTGTCTTGACCTACCTTCCTCTTCATGTTGAGGGTTTGGGAAATTCATCAAGCAAATGGTGGTTCTCTTTAAACTACTCAAGTTACTCTTTCCAATTTAGAATATTCATTTTTTTAAAAACAAAACCTCAGAGATGGCACTCCTTAGCAATTCCTAAAGAAAGAACTTGTTTTCCTGACAAAATACATTTGGCATTTACTGAATATTTTATTTGGGCTAGCGGAGAGTATCTATAATAAAGTATAATTGTTGTTCAAAAAGTTTGGGCAGCATGGATTTGGAGGCTCAGAAAGCACTCAAAGGAGAAATACTACATGCCTTGTTCTTATATTCCTCTCTAAGTGTCCACTTTTGGCCTCTGCTGGAGACACAATACTCGGCTACACTGACCTTCAGTCTGACCCACTACAGTCACTCTTCTGTCATCTCCAAGGGTACTAAACTTCCTCTTAAACAAGAAACCCCAATCTACCCAGATTTGTAGAATTTTCCATTTTCTTGGCCTACTGTTACTTACTAGGAAAAACATTCAAGGAACAAACCCCTGCTTGAGTAGCCTTACTTGTGAGCCTACAGAGAGAACAGAACTACTGTAGTTTTATCTGAACAAGCTCTTGGATTCATGCAGACAACAAAACCCAGTGATATTATTTAGAAACCTGTACCAAATTTTTCTAAGCAGCTGTGAAACAAGAGTTCAAAGTTCTAACAGAGCAACAATTTGCTTATTTCCAGCAGATCTGCAAATAACCAACTACAAAAGTCATCTTTTGCCACTTAAAATGAAGGGAAGGCAAGGCTGTTGCTGAGACAGGTATTACTCTACCTATGGCTAATGCACCCATTCCCATCTGAGAGCAGCAGCAAACAAGGTTATGAAAAGAACATTTGTCAGTGCTCGTGTATAGATACATACATGCATCTATACAGGTCAGTTTATGAGTCTAAATAGAATGGGGGTGTTTAGACACTGTAAGTGAAGGCCATGAGAGGTTAACAATTAACACTTGAAACCAGAGTAAAAGTGTTCATTTGTATACTTTGTAGTGCCTTTCATTTCCCTAGATATTCCAAAGGGCATTTTTGATTTGTGAACTGCACCTCTGATTTGTAAGACAGGATTACACTTCCTCCCACATGCATTCCTCCTAGGGAGAGGAAAAAACCTGTCAATTAGCAAAATTCCTTTTCTTTCTCTTTTGAAAGATAAACTTCTGTATCATAAACCAAAGACTGAATTTCCAAATCAACAAAAAATACCTGGGAGAGTTTTTCCAACCACATCTCCTTGAATTCTGTTAGTAGCCAGAAGATATCTCTGAACTGCAGTGCTTCCACTCTATCTACTTCAAGGAATTTATTTTTTTAATCCTTCTTATAAAATAGGCTGTAATATAGCAAGCTGAACACATGATAAATTCTGTAGTAAGTTCATAATTATACCACAAAACTGTATCAAACAAAAATACAGGGACACTCAGAATGGTGTGTTAAGCCTAACAGTGCGTATTACCAATTGCTGTTTGACAGCTGCAAGTTGCAAGATGATCAAACACTGGTGAAGTCAACAGAATGCTCTTTAAATACTTCATCATTTAATGTTATTAAAATAATTTCTTATTTGCATAAAGAATTTCATACGGCATATTATTTACAAAATAATGTCATATAAAATTGTTTACATTCATTATAGGAACTTATTAATTATTCTGGCCAAATAACACAAAATCAACCCTATTCCCTGTATACGAACTATTTCTTCAACAAAGTTCAACAACCTGAATATTTTCCATCTTTTATTCCTCACTGCCTTTTACTGTCAGCTGTTATAACCTCCAGCCAAGGAAAGAGAAACAACTACCTTTGCTTCTGCCTTGCAACTCTGAATTGTTTTGCCTTATGGCCAATAAAAGATCAGCACTGGCATTATTGCCCTTTAAATGTGTGTAAAATTCTATTGCTTACATCACCAAAATTACCTTAACATTTGTTACTCCGTTACTGGGGTTCCATACCTGGCCTCTTCAACTTTCACTTGTTGCAATTTCAGGCTTGGGTACGTTCATGATTAAGCTCACAGGATATGTGAATTGTTGCAAAACAGAAATATTTGAATGGAGCAGAATTTGCTCTCTTTCAGCATCAATTTTGGCAAGAATGGGTGAATGACATTTTTCGTGAAAGGAACACTGTTTCAACTTTTATTACTCAACCTTGATGTTATGCAAACCCCTGAAATTACACACGTGAAATCAATGGGTATTACTGAAGTAACAGAACGTACATATTTCCAGTTTGAAAATTACCTTCTCTTAAAAATAAGTAAGTAGTATATTTGCCATACAAGAATTATGCCATTAATAGTGGCCAAATTCCATTTTTCACATTTTTGCACTTTCCTGAAGACATATAGTACTGCTCATGTAAAAATAACGCTGGCAAAAAACTTGAGGGAAGCAACATTTCTGTCTATGAAGTTTATGTAGAGAGATCATGAACTAAATTCTTTTCAAGAAACTCAGGATAAAGAACACCGTAAGTTCTCTCAAGAGCTGACAGAGTGTAAACAAATGCTTCTACCTGCTATGGGAACTGGACTAAGCACTCAAGAAGTCTGCTGAATGAACACCTGGCATGTACAATATGGCAAGTGTAACAGTATTTATCTGCTCCCAAAATGCCAATGCAAAAGTGTCACCTCGTCTGTCTGAATTACAAGTTTTAAACGGACAGCTATTTCAGACATTAGCAGAATCCATCAGTAGTATGAGTGTGCTGATGTTCATGAACTTTCAGTACATTTTGAAACTCACATTAGTAGTGGATCACTTCCCTTAAAGTTTATCAACATCCACTTGTACTCAAAATGTGTGAGTCCAGTGAACAGAAACTGAAAACATCCACTAATGATACCAGAGTAAAGATGGCCTTTGCTGGTATGCTATTAGGTATCAGAGTATGTTTAAAAATCAGTATTTGAAATTAAGATAGACAGGCTTATAGACACTTATATGCAATCCTTACCTCACTACAAATCCAAATCAGGGAAGTAAAACTATCAGCCTGTGTGTGTGTGGAACAAAATACACTGTTATTTGAAGAGTAATTTCTTGAGGCCTCATATGAGGATGCCAGTTAAAACCCACTGATTTCATAACCAAAGTGTCCACAACTGTGTTCTGCCACATCTACATTAATGTGTGTTAAAAGTACACTGTAGTAGTAACAAAACTCCATTTGCCACCATCACCCAGCAACTGTGTTCCCTGGCTGTGATTTGCAAATTACTACAAGCCAAATTTTAAAGTTTGTCAAGCACTTTCTGTAGTCTCTTTTTTTCAGCATAAAAGAAAATAAAATCTGACTCTATCACGGAGTTGGATGCGCTGAATAATAGTTTTATTCCTCTGTTCCAGAAAACTTTCTAGGTCTGAGAACAAGATCTTTGATAGAGGTAGTGATTTCCTGGAGCTCTTTTCGAATGCTTTCTGCTCCTTCCTCCTCTTCCATGTTATCTTTTGTGTCACTGTCTCCGTGTTCAGTTTTCTTAGTCTGGCTCATCAACTGTTTCACCACTAATCCGTGGTATTTGACTAACAGCAAATGCTGATCCTGAGAGCAAAAAATGGGAACAAAACCAGGGAATGTCAATGTTACAGAGAAGGTAGACAGACCTGTAATTAAAGATTTAATTTTTTAAAAAGCATTCTCCCATTCTTGGATAAAGAGAGTTAGTGATACAGAAATATATTTCCAACAAAATATTTGACAACCTAAATTCTGAGAGAACGTCGAAGCAGCAGAAAACTGAACGTGCATCCGTGCTGAAAAACAGGACAATTAATCACTGAAGCATGAAAGCACTGCCGTTAGTAAACTGCACTAGCTCTGGCAGTATAAAATACAGAATTTCAGTGTATTTGCTCTTGAAGAGGTACATCTTTCTTTAAAGCTGCATTAGAAAAGTTTAAAAAGAAATGATGCTCTGGCACAGAGGAAAGAGATTGTAAAAACGTTCAGTTGTAAGAATTGTAACATCGCCCAAGACAGGGCTGTCTCCATGGATAAAGGCAAAGGAATAGTGACAGATTCATTTTTAGTTTTGTAAAAGAAATTTTGGTGACAGATCCCTGAAATGATAGATTTGACATACAATACAGATCAGAGGAATTGTATATTCTGTACATAAAGTAATATTTAGATATGAAACCCAACAGTGTCAGGTTTATGCAGCAGAAATAGTGTAAGGCAAAACTTTCATGTTCTGTCATAGAAAAAAGGTAATTTCCCCTTAAAAAGCTAGAAAAGGATACCTCTGGGATCTTGCCACTTAGGAAATTAATGATCTGTGGTACTGATCTTCCTGGTGCATGAAGCATACAGTGAGTTGAAAACTGAAATAACAATACTGATGTCAGGTGCAGAACAAGAGCTGGATCTTCTGTGACTTTGAGCTGTTCAATCAGAGCTTGTCTATGCTGAAACAGGACTTGCCTAAGCAACAAGAAGATATTAAACAAAAATATGGTTCTATGATACAGTAGTTGACCACAGATGCTAAAAACTTATCTAACATCAATTAATTTCAATTTTCTCCTCTAATAGACCATTTATTTATAAGAAATACAAGAATAATTAAAAAGTGCTATCACTGGCATAGTTCAGATTTTGAAAGACCCCTAGAGAATTTATACACTATACTGCAGACAGTAGTGAGTCAAGAAAATTAGCTAAATGTGAATTCTCCTCTCTTCCTTCTCCCATGGATTCAGGACTGCTTGACTTTCTGTTTTTCAGTTAAGGAGTTCGGAAGGAGGACTGCCTCTTACTTACACAGTCAGTGTGACTGCTCCCATACTAACCATTCAGATTTAGCAATATAGCTACATTTCATAGAATAAATAAAATTAAAGTACCTTTCCTTCTTTTTGTCTCCTTTTTTCACCATAATACCACAAATATCCACTGCAGAATCAAGGCACGAAAGAAAATCTTCTATACTCTATTAAAAACAATATAAATATTTAACCTGTGTTAGCAGATTACAAAAAGGTTTAACTACTGTTCACAATTAATCACACAAAAGATGACTGTGAATACACTTGAAATAAACTATAGAAAAAAGAGAAAGTAACGTATTTAGTAGAAATTACCTTTGTTCATCTTACAACGGTTAATATACTTAATAATAACTCAAATTGCAATTCATTTGTCTTGGAAATGAAATTAAAAAATGAATACATGTTCTAGAATTATTTACAGACACATATTTTATTAAGAAACACCTCACTATGGCTTTTTGCGTAAAAGAATTAATAAATAACTCTCCTTGTGTCTACACTGCCATAATCTGAACGTTTCGTTTTTTTTCAAAATATCCATAATTTTACTAGTTAAGAAATACATGGGAGAACAATCAAGAACTTTGGGAAAAAAATACAAGAAACATCAACCACTTTACACTGGAGGTTCTCCCTCAGTTTGCACTCTTCTCACCTGCCCATGAAAGGCACACTGGATTCCATCAGGCAGCAAAGAGCCAGAGGTGACTATCAGTATCAAAATGCAAGATCAGCTTTTCATCTCTGAAAATTCACAGATATGAAAACACACTCTCTCTCACTGCCTTACACGAATTCAAAAGATTCTTTTACCTTCATTCTTCATGGCAGCAGCAGTTATGTACTACACTATGTGTGCCAGCTATTTACTAGAATTGTATCAGCAGAACAGAAAATCTGAACTTGGATTCACTTTACCTTGCCATTCAGAGAAGTATGCAGTTTAGTTAAAGGACCTTTGCTATCTTCTGGCAGTTTACCTAAAATCTTGATTCTGCCCTGTATGGGACAAGAATAGAAATAATCTGTAATATTAATTATCTTTTTAGATTAGGCATATTTCAACTGAAGCAATTACTTATTGCACAAACATTACTGATCTACTTGAGACTATTAGAAAGGAACTGTTATATCTGTACCTCACTTGTGATTGTAGAGTAATTTTCTGTTGTCATCATTGACTCAGACGCCAGGAAGTTGAAAACCAGATTTGTAATGTCTGTACACAGGGTCTTCAACAAGTGTTTGGCAAGGTTAGTCTGAGTATCATCTGTTAAAAGAAGTAAGTGATTAAAGCCACTTATTACAGTTATCTGATTCCTATGATGTTATCATAGCACTTTCTAAACTGGAAACTCCATTAACCATGAGTAGTATGAGAAAGTTATCTGGATACATGAAGTTAACATCCCTTGTTTGCTGTAACATTCTTGTGGAACATTCTTCAGTGAAAAATGTGAGCTTTCCATTCTGTAAGAACATTTTAATGCATTGCTAGTATTTCAAGGGTGTATCTGTATAAGCAGTAAACTAACTAGCCCTTGCACAGTCAATCCTCCTGAACCACTGCTATTGATCAAGTCAAAAGCATGAAAAGGAAAATTCTGCAGGACAAGGAGTTAAACAGAAGAACAGGCATGTGACTTTAAGACTGAAATACTGGAATTTAAAAAAAAAAAAGCTACAGAATACATGTCCAAGAACAAAGGCTAATGGGAAATAATTCCATATATTCCAAAATATAGGAGTATCAGGCTGTTTTGCTAGCGTTTCCTTCTGCTAGAAGTTTTACACAGGGAAAATTCTAAAAGAAAGCTGAATACAGCAGAGAATCTTGGAAATGTCTACAGTATTTTCCTAATGCTAACTTTTCTGTCATGCCTTGCAAATAACCCCCTGCAAAACTGATCTACCACTTTCTCACAGACTCTCCTCAAGCAGCAGCTATGTTCAGTATCAAACCTATGAGATTTAAACAGCAGTTTCTTAGAAACAAGTGGTATTCAATTCTTTCATTAGTGGCACAGCTGACAGAATAAAGTGATCTTACTAATTTTTTCTTTCTTTTTTCACCTAGACAGTGAAAAATTGGAAGGAATGCAAATAGTTGGGAAAGAAAGACAAGAACAGAGTTATCTTGACATAAGATATAACAGAATATGGATATGAAATAAAGCGAATGTATTTCAATAACTGTGCAAAGTAATGGACTTCAGCATAAGGGCAGTGTTAGGCATAATAAACACATCACAAGTTTTTTCTTTTTAGATTTTCCTTTTTAAACTCTTGCTCCTGTCTAATCTTTAATGTAGATTCTGGAATAAATTTAACACCCTTGAAGGAGCATATTCATTTTTCAAAGCATATATTTTGTACCTGTGAAATGCTTTGTTCCCTTTTCAAATAACCGAATGTTGTTGTACAAATTTGAGAATTCCTCCTGCAAGTCCTTCATAGCCTGTCTTCTGTTAGCTCCAGAGGAAGATGTTGAAGACGTAAAAACAGAACGCACAACTTCCTGGTAAGTTTTTGTCAAAGGTCTTAGAACAGGAAAGAGGAAGGGAGAAACATTGAGCAAAGTGTGAAACTCAACAAGGTTTTTCCAAAGATATCAACAATAGAGAAAACTACCTCATTATGTAGTAAATAACATTCATGTCCCAGTCATAGAATGGCAAGATAAACAAAAAGCAAATAATGGGAATCAGAAAAAAAAACCCCACAAGGAAATTAAAATTTACTTAATGGCAGATGTACTAATGTTACAGTACGTGTATAACATCCTCAGTGGGAACAAGGTGAAAGACAAAGGATTTTCAGAAGCAATACTATTCACAAACTTTCAAGGGTCTCTAACAAATTTCTGAAAATGTAGTTACTACTGCACTCCAAGTTTATTCGAGCTTGGCTATTGCAGTCTTATTATGTTCCTGTTGCTCTGAACATACATATTCACATCCTCTCTGGTATGGAACATCTTTTAAAAGAAGTTACTCATCTTTGCATAGCTCAGTTTCCTGACATAACTTACTACCCAGTTCTCATGGGTACCAGCGGAGACACAGACACCAGGAAACATGAACATATACCAAAGACTGTCTAGAAGATGAGACTGGTGAAACCCCAGCATGGATCAGTGTAAGGGAGTGAAAATACACCCATGAAGCCGAAAATAAGCTTTCAGGACCATAGTAAACAGAAGCACATTACTGTGTCAGCACAGCTTTCTAATATGTAAGACAGGTGTAGCATGGAGCTGTACAGAAAAAGAATATTGTGGTTCACTTCTATCAAGAAAACAGACTGAAGCATAGGTTCAACTGAAGTGAATCACAGATTTTCTAACTCCAGCTGAATTACTGAAATTACCTTCTTAGATGTTCAGCAATTTCTGTAATAAGCTCTTCAGGGCAATCCTGCATGCGAGTCTTTAAAACATCCTCAATTTCCTCTTGTGACATGAAAGGGAACTCCAGCTTCTTACTCCTACCTGTAGCGGCCATGAACAACACTCACTGAGAAAACATTCCATTAAGTATTGCTGCGATTACTCTGTGGCATAAGACACTGGAAAACGTCAAAGTCCGAACACCACAGAAGAAATGCATAATCAACAGTGGAAAAAAAGGGATGATTATACATGACAGTTGAATTTTACACATATGAAAAACTGACAAAATTTCTCTTTTGATCACTTAGTAGTTTCTGTAATAGACAACTTAAGTAGTGCATGAGGATATGCATTTTTGGTGAGAGTTTTCTTCAGACTGCTTGGCCCAGTAGTTCAGGAAACATAATGTCACTAAGACCAAATAAATTTTAAAACTGAATAGTGTTCCTACTTGAATGATTTCACAAGGTTGGTGCTTTTATTTTTTTAAACTCCATTTAGTAAGGGACACAATCATGTAACACAGTATGCTAAACTTGAGGTTACAGTATAAAATCTGAAACATGATAAATTAAACCAGTCAAGGTGTTCCAGTAATAAAATCAACTTATATGCATATGATTTAGTGCATCTGTATTTCGGTTTTGCACAAAACATGAAGTTTTCCCGGGTGCTGTAGAATTTAGTTTTTACATATAAGTATGAGATCAGAATGATGACAGAGAAGCAGAAAAGGACATGTTCCAGATGCACCTTAAAACAGGCTTATTCTGCACATAAAGTAACTGAATGTACGGACACCAATGATGCTCCTCGTTGTGCCACAGTAGTAATGAACATACAAGGTTATTATAAACAAGTGAAAAGTGAGGTCAAATCAAGTTTTAAAAAGGATCGAATTTACATTTGAATGCTTTCATCTGATTTTACCTTCAGATTGCGGTTATAGCTATTTATTATAATACAGCAATACAAGCAGCAATAAGGGTAAAATAGAAAGCCTACATGAAAAAAAAAAGTGATTGAACACTGTTTTACTCAGTAACTGAGCAGTGCTGAAAAATAATTCCATTTATATGTGAATTACAGTACACTGAGAGCAGTATCAAACACAATTACTATGCTGTACTTCACACTTCAAATATCATGTTTAAAAGTATTTTTCAGTCAGTATTGAAAGTCTGGACTCTATGTATAAATGGAAGCACACATTTCTGGTTCTCCATGGAACGAAAGAACACAATGGCTTCATTCGCAACTACTGTTTGCTCTAAATCTAACAACGTTGGCTTTTGCTTCTTAGCAAGCCATTCATGCTCTTTGTAATAGTGAAGGTAGAAAAAATAGGGACCAATAAGAAGTGATATTAAAACTATCAAAACATTAGTTTTGACTGTATATTTTATCCCTATGAAGAAAAACTGATTGCTACGATTTGTTAATTTAGACCATTCATTTATCATACACTATGCAGCAGGTGTTACAAAATCAAGTGTAAATGCCCAAAGTCTAAGGCATTTCCTACATAAAATAAAAGAATAAATATAAAATAGTATTATTTCCTTGACTTATATTTCTTTTTTAAAGACTAAGCTGTACTTTTCAGTGAACATGTAATGTCCATTTAATTTAAATAGCAACATCACATCCATTGACACAATTTTAACTAAACAGTATTCCTATCTTGTTTGGCATTTTACCTGATTTTACCTAAACAGTGGGGGAAGAACACACATGTAGAAAAAATGCAATTAGTAAAACCATGTTGAATAGATATGAATAGATAGTGCCTAAAATAAAATGACAAACCTGTGGCAGTCCCTTGTGACTCTTCATCGCTGTCAGCATCCTTTCTGCCTTTCTTCTTGGTTTTCTTAATCTTTATTTCTCTGGCATTCCCACCGCCTCCTCCTCTCACGCTTCCACTGCCCTCTGGTGGGGAATTACTTGCTTAGTACACAGGAAAGCTGTAGCACTTAAAAAGTTTACAATACCATGGTAATTTATCTGTGTTACTTGTTAATGCTGGATTGAAAACCACAACTTGATTCTAAATACAACCTAGAAAACATATTCCAGAATCTTAGGGCTTTAAGTTTCATTCTTAAGAAAAAAAAGCAACTGAGGCAAAGCTTTGTTTAAGCTAAAGTCATTAATAAACATGGCCACTAATATCAAATGCACATGTAATTAAAAAAAAAAAAAAAAGAAGACCAGCGTCTTTCTTCAGCTAAAAAAAGATGAGGTATCAGAATGTAATGGGGGATTTTCTGTTGGTTGAAAATAGCATCTTAGTAAGCATTTAGCATTTTTATTCAATGATGCTAAATAACTGAGCTTGTCAAAAATATTTTAGACAATGTAACTTTGTTAATTTTCAGAGAAAGAATCCTACACTATAAGCATTTATCCAAAATATTCTTGGAGCACACATTCAATTAACTAGAGCATGCAATCTTTTTTGACTTTTCCTAGATGACTACAGAGCAACGGGATGTTCCAGTTCTGACACACACATAACAAATTACTTTGTTCAGAAGTCCTGCAATCAATGCATTCAACTGCAGACAGAATCTCAATTTGCTATACAGTCCCTCTCCACAAGGCAAGCTGTTCTGGTCATTGTTCCCTTTTTCATAGCCTCTTCTGTTATTTTTTCACTTGGAAGAAATTTAAAGACCACGGTGCCTTACATGCACTATGCCTTGAGAAAGTAGGCATTTTTCCATTTAAATATGGTCCAAGATTTCAAGTAACTACATTATGTAACTACTATTGTTTAAGAAAAGGAAATACAAAGACAAGATGCTACTACTTATAAAGCTAACTGCAAAATTGGGGCTTTTCACAAGCTTATTTGAAATGTGACTGCACTACAGTTACATAAACCTGTTATGTTGGGGTGTTTTTAGATAATGTACATTTACAGTCCGTAATAAAACATTTCAGGGTAGTGCTTCCTGATGGTGTTAGCATGTTACCTGTGGATAGGAATTTGTCTAGACACGCAGTACAGGCTCAGTAGAGTCTCACTCCTCAGAGGGCTGGAAACCGAAGTCATTCTGACAGTTCAATTAAAGTTCAAGTTTCTCTACCTCAGCTATGGCCTAGAAAAATATGCCATCTCTTCTGGCAAGAATAAATTTAATTTCCATGTCAACTCAGGCCTACTCATGCTTTTTTTTAAAGAGTAGAATGTTCTATTTTGCAGATGAGTATATTGAATTAAGTCAGATGCATCTGTTCTCTAATTCACTTACTTTCAGTAGCACAGTAACACGCTGCATGTGAGTTCAACACAGATTTCTCAGCTGTGTTGTAGAAACACAAGAGCAACATAAAGTTTTTGGGACTCAAAATGCAGTCTTCAGACTGAATACTGTTTTAAAAGTCAGAAGGATTTCAAAGGGTTAAACCCTCACATTTTTATTCTTCCTTCAGTTGAAATCTATTCCAAACAGTCACCATACAAATGGAGTAAGGTTTGAGATTAATTTAATCCAGGATATACCTCAAAGTAAACTGTTGTTTTGGGGTGACTTAATCTCCAAGTAACTGTTACATGTGCAAACAACAGAAAATTCTATGGCATGGTTTTCCCAGAAAAGATGTCAAGTATTCTTCAAAAAAAACCTCAAAAAATCATTCTCAATTTAGACAAAGTTATTTTGGACTCAACATCTCAAGACTAATAATAAGAAGTATATTAATTTTCCTGGATCTCTGAAAATTGGAGACTAAAAGTGTTATCTATACTGTGTAATAAAACATGGTACAGAGGTCCCTGAGGTAATACTGGTTTTATTCAGTCTTATGTGATCATACTGTATAAAATATGTGATCATACTGTATAAAATATAAAAATTCCTTGCTTCTAAAAAGTTACCTTGTGTTGAACTAACTCAAGAGACCTTTATGGTACTACCTCTGCATTTCTAAGTCTGAAATTAGTTCTCCTGGGCATAGCTGAGATGTATCCACACCCACAGCATAAAGGTAAGTGGTTGGATTACTTCTTAAATATCTTAAGCAATGGACTGGAAGCATTTGATAGATTACAAAATATACTAACTTTATATTGAGTATGTCCAAGACAAAACAAGTTTGTTGGTTTTTTTTTGCTTAAGCTATATATTGATGTTTTACCTGTTGCTTTCTTTCTTCGTTCATCCTTTTTGTCTTTTTTATTAGTGTATGAGTTCTCTAAACAAGAAGCCTGTTTTAAATCTTCTTCAGTGATTAAATTAACAGGGTTGTTTTTGATTTCCTAAAATGAAGAACATGCACTTCATAGCAAAAAGACACACATAGCAATGGAAGAAACATACAGAAACATTTTAAGCCATTTGCCATTTTCATGCGCACTAATCAATCAACATGTTTTCCAAGTGCAACACATGAAGAGAAAAACTGTTAGTGTGACTGCGCTTCCTGAGTGCACCAGAATGTACATTAAATCACACCCATTAAATATAGAAACCTGTTGTTAATTTGTTTTGCTTTTTCTCCAGTTGAATTTCAGATGAGATGTACAGAAGTGGTAACAGTGACTAGAAAGTCACATCAGCTTTATCCCAACACTCAACGTGCACTGCATCTTGACCAATAAAAAAACCTACTGTACCTTTTCAGCTTTCTGTTGCATCAGATCAGAAAACAGGTCAGCACAGGTGCTTAGAAATTTCTCACTGACTGCAATGGTGTCACTGAAGACTAAACCTGAAGAGCTTTTGTTTAAAGATCTCATCACTTGCTGAAGCAAAATCCCAACATCTTCCACTGACAATGAGCTGGGCAGAAGAGTCTAGGGTAAAGAAAATCAACGTACAATAATCTTGTATGTGGATAAACAGAATACAGATGTGCCATTTGACACCTGATAACTATTTAGAAAACACTGCACTTTTCAAATAAAGGTAGTAATTTAAGAGTATACACTGTTTTAAATATTCTAGCATCACAAATCAACACTGCTCTAGAAATATGTGTTACCTCTGGGCAAATGCATGGCAACTTCTTCAAACTGAAGCTCAACAGCTACAGACCAAACACATTATACATATGTGTAGTTTCAATAAAGTATGATTTGACACAAAAATAAGAAAAAATAAATAAATCCAGCAACAACTGAAAGGATTGCTTACTGCTACATCTATCCAGTTTCCAGAGCTGATGGCTTCCTCCACAGAGGCTTCAACTTGATCCACAATTTCTTGACCAACACAAGCTGCTCGCAGAAATAAGAGTTGTGCGGACTTGTATCTCTTTTTAATGTAGCCTGCTGGGTCAGGGATGCCAAGTCTATACAATGCATCAAATTCTATAAAATAGTTAGATGTCTGTTAAAATTTAGTTCCTTCATATACAGACAAGATCTTATGTGATGACTTTATGTTGAAAGCAGGAAATGAAGAGTTACACATAGTTTTTATACAAGTAAATGCAGCCTTAAGCTAATGCTGACCTAAAACTTAGCGCAGTACAAGCTACATCTAAATGTTGTTAATAGAAGTATGAAAATTAAATCATGGACATGACTTTGGTCTGAATTTAGAAAACCATTTTTTTTAGATTCTTATACCATTAAGTTTATATTTGCAGTCATACCTTTCCAAAGTATTCTAATATAGCACGAACAATATTTACAATACATGCAGTGTCCAAGTGTTTTGTTTTCAACTATTTAGCCGTTCTAGTGTGGAAAACATTCAACGACTGACACATACTCCATCAGTCAAGCAGTATTACAGGAACACTTAATACTATCACTGTAAGTTATGGCAAACCTTTCCAATCTGCAAGAGTAACTGCTACTTACGGACTGACCCCTTGGGACCATAAGGGTACATTCCTTTCTTTATTCAGATCCACATTTTCCCACAGGTCGTGGTGCTTTAAAACACCATCATCCAGCATCACTCAGCTTGAAGTTAGATAGAATTGTTTGGATTCAAATCAGGACACTAGTGCTACTCACTCCAGTTCTACAAACACCATTTTGGAAAAAAATTCTTCCTGAGTACTGCACGTTTGGACTATTAGCAGCCAAAGTCTGGTTGTAATCAGGACACCCAGCCTGAAACTCCAGCCACGATGAGCTGAAAAGTCTACAATGAATAATGTTTCCAGAGCAGTAATAGAAGTAGCATTTGTAACCCGTTTTCGAGGAGTAGTAACTGCTTAGCAGTACGGCTCCCTCCGCTGAGATACAGCTCATTGTGATACAGTAACACACATCATTATGATCAAGATGGTCTTTTAGCAAAGGACTATCAGCCACTGTATTGATTTCCACTTATCCTTGTGAGGCTTCACTCTAAGCACTAACTATATTAAGATAAGACCAATTACCTAAACTAGTTTTAGAAAGCTATTTTATCTGTAAGAATATTGATTAATTACCTAAGTAACCATTCTGCTTGAAAAAGGAATCCACCCAGTTGTTCTGTGTCCTGGAATAGATGTCTGGAACAAACACAGCCTTATCCTGTCTCCCACCAACCACGGTGCCTTTCAGACGACCAGCGTTAACAAGTTCTTCTAGCAAAGCTACAAGAGGAAAATACATGAAGAGACATTTCCTAAGTCAGTATATCCATTAATCAAAAGATAGTAATTATTTTCCCTGGTTTGTTTCTTCTTTCTTCCCACCAATTCATGCTTCTAGTGAAACAGTGCCGAGCTCTATCAATTATTTTTAACATTTACGAGAATTTCTTCAGGAAAGCTCTGGAAATCAAACAATGTTTCCAAAGAGTGAGCTAAAAGGGCAGGATCAAAATGTTTTTTATTGAACATATATCTGGCCAGTTTTAGCTTGTAATTTAAAAATGCAGACATAGAAGAATCTTTCTCTAGCCAGAAGAGTAGAATATATTAGCATTTTATTAAAAATTTTCTCTTTGAATTCACCTCTTGCATGTCAACCAAGATGGAAAAAAGAGAGATCTGAACACACTAAAATTACATGAAAAGTCATTATCTAAATTGCATAACACATTTGTCAATAATAACCTTTGAGAATGTACAAATACTGCTGACAAAGAACATATCGGTAACTGGTAGTACCAAAGTACTAAGCACTTCTCAGTGCTAAATAAGATTTTTAAAATCCATTAAAGTTGCACAGGAATATCTGATTTGCCTCCTATGTTCTGCTTCTGCCTTTTTGTCATACAAGAGATGTATTTAAAATAATCAATGACATCAACTGCCAACTCTGCTGAATTCTAGAGCTTTGCCAGATGGCTATTTTTACACTCAGTTTATGTTCTTTTCTATTTCATTAAAAGACAGATTTTACTCTGGAACAAAACATTAAATGGTATCACATAGCAAGGCCTCTTCCTCATTAAATATGAGCAGCAGCCAACACTACAACATGCTTAGTACAACACACAGAGGTTTAGCTCACTTATGCAGGAAAGTTTACCTGAAAACCCCGTTCCAGAAGAAACAGTGCATATTAAATCATGATAGTTTTTGTCAGATATGCCCATAGTGAAGATGAGCCTCTATAAGCTAGCAGCTATTGAACACAACTGCCACTAGCAAAGCTGAACAATACTTACACTGAAAAAATGCAGAAGAAAGAGAAACTGATTTAAACAAGATAGATCTTTATGAAATTTAAGACAAGAGCCAGAAATCATTTTCTGCCATGGTTCAGTTACACTGAATAAAATGGAGCTTATAAGACCAATTCTGGAAATAAAATTAGATTTTTATACTTCCTAATATTTTAGTTACCATAGAAAATAGAGTCAGTGTGCCTATTCCACTTAAGCAATTGTCATAAAATATAGATTGGTTCTCTGTTAAAATTTAAACTTGTTTTATTCAAAGTTTTTAGGAAAAAGAATTAGACTTCACTACAGCTCCACAAAATTGGCTGAAAATCTATTAATGGACCAAAGTCTTTAGGGAATGAAGATGTCAGAAGAAAAGAAGTAAAATGAAGGTATCAATTAAATTCTGTATTTAGCAAGTGTCAGCTCTAAAACTCCAGGGCAATGGAGTACTCTGAGAGATTTCACAGACCCTGCTACAATTATATCTGGACAGTATTTTGTTTTAAAACAACAGGACCTCTGTAGAACTACCATAAAGTCACACTTATTTTTAAAGGTGACCAAGTAGTCTGTAGTGTCCTATTAGGTCTCTGTCACAGTCTGGCAAAGACGGTAAGTGTCCCTCTATGTCTGTCCCACACCAGTAACATAATGCTTAGAAATGAAGAACATCTGTGATTTCATTATGCTTTGTAATGAGTGTTTTAAGCGAAAGAGTTTCTCATTTCTAAAACTACTTTTTATCATGACTTTATGCAAGCTTAAGATGAATAGCAGCACATCTATGCGACAAAACCAAAGAATAATGTTTATCCTGTCTAAACCCAAGTGTTGATTAAATAATTAGCTGTTTGTAAATGATACAAATATTACACTGAACTTACTTTTTTTTTCTGGAAGAGACAGAAAACTGACAAAGACCACTTTTAAACACATTGCTAATAGTGACAAACATAAAAAGCAAAAACGTAACATCATTAAAAGGCACTTTTCAAGTTTCCATCATTTGCGAAATTGAAATGGCATCTCAGCAAATGGACACAATAATATCAAATGTGGTCTGGCAGTAAACAAAAAGATAAAAAGCTCTTTGAAACTTAAGAAACTGCAGAGGTAATGAGACACACGAAGAAAAACTAAAGAAAAAGATGAACAAACTCACTAAAGACCCCCATGAAAGTACTAGAAATACATATTGTGATGATCACTGGTGTTAGGAAAACAGCTGAACTTCAATTCACATTAATACGGTACACGATCAAAGCATGATGATGTACTTGAAGGACTTATCTGAAATAGACTGTCACCAAATACTGAAATTTGCTGGGTATTGAGACATTACTATAATGCAATTGAACAGACTTTCCCTTTAATCTATGGCATATAAAAAAAAAAAAGTGGAAATTTTAGTTTTATTACATGGAAGCAGAGTGTTTATATGATTTTATTTAAGTACTAAGATTTTAATTTTTAGAATAAGCTTGTGGCAGAGAACCAGAGAGTAAGCAGAGAGATACCTCAGTGGAGCTAAAGTGAGCAATGCCCTGAAGGCAAAAAGACCCAATCAAACAAGAGAAGCGTTAAGGTTCATGAGTAGACATAGAAAACTATTAAAGGATTTTAAAGACCAGCAGCACTTGGTCAGCCAGCATAGAAGACTAACGATGCTTGAAGCAGCATTTTAGAGAGATAGGAGAGGGCACACAAAGCAACAAACAAGTAGTGCTTAAAGATTGCAGCAGCTGAATAGGGAATCTTTATGCATTCTATTTAGAAAAGGAACTGTGGAAAATAAAAACAAAGAATTTAAGGATATGTTTTATCCCTCAGCATATGAAGTCATTTAACTAAGAGTATAACAAACGCTTTGCCTCCATTATCACAGAAAAAAGTCAGTAAATAAAATCCTGAGCAGTTAATGCCATTTGGCCACATAAAATCTGTTCCCTTTTGTGTGCTTCACTGATAAAACTGCTAGTAGCTAAAGGCAAATAATGAAAGAGATGAATAAATAAGTACTGTACTTCTTGCATCATTCTGCCCCCAGAGGTATCTTGTCAACAAATATTTTCATTGCTTTGGATGGAGAGAACATCCCTTCAGATAAAGGGTTTAATACTTTCTACGCTAAAGAAAAACACATTGTTCTGTATTTCAGAATTAAGGCTATATACCAAAACCCTTCTCTGAAAGCATACTTCTAGCAACAAAGAATGGATTTCCTAACAAACACACAAAATATTCTGAATGAAACTCACAGTAAAGTAAGTGCTCTTGAAATCCATACCGAGTGATCAAGCTACTTACAGGTGTAGGCCTTGGAAAAAAAGAAAAAACAAAACAATATAAATTAATGACATGAAAGTGATGTGGAGAATCCAGAAACAAGAGAGGTTACTCTAGATTAACAAAATTATGTAGTATCTTAGCCTCAAGGTGCTACACTGATGTTTAAAATAGCTTACAAAGTTTTAATTTTGAATTACTGTGAAGTTGTAAGACAAAGCTATGATAATTAATTGTAAGAAAACTTCTGCTCTGCTAAGTTTTTCTACAAGGTGACACAGAAATTTACTGATTTAATAAGAAAAACTTATCTATATTCACATGTAGCGACCTCATCAATAAGTAACTGACTAGGGAGCAGTGGAACGACAAGAGGATATATTCTACAAGTGAAAGAACTACAGATTGTCATTTTCTTCAGCCAAAACACTAAAGTACTTTGCATACTGTATATTGTTATACGTCCCTTGTTCTCATTTCAAAAGGGGGTCCCCATTTCTAACAAGTGAGTCTAACATAACTGAGTATTGGTCCCAGGAACTGAACTACAGTTAGGGGAATATATCCATAGGTTTTTATTTTCTTTTCTTTTTCCATCACAAGTGAATCTGGCCCATAAAGACCTATAGCAAAAATATTTTAATGTGTGGTTGCAGCCATTGCAATTTACCGAGTAATTGCAGTGAAGAGCCCACGAATGCGTGCTCGATGGCGAGACACAAAGGCTTCTGTAAAAATCACCCCACGGTTTTCCTGGTCTAGTTGTCCATGAATAATTCTGCCCAAACGCCTGGATAATGCCTGTAAATAGATGGATTGAGCTTTTCTAAGCATGCCTTCTTCCATAACATATATGGGTATCTAACAACAGAGAACTTGGCAGAAAACAGAAGTATGGTTTGCAGATGCACAATGAAAACTAAGATTTAACATTAGCACTGATTTTGCATGAAATTTTGGACGAATTTTGTACGAAACAGTGACTTACAGCCATGGATGCTGCAAAGATAAAGAAAGAAGGTGGTAACAACCAATTCTGCATTTGCCAGGTTGGTGGCTTTCATCACCTGTAATAGGAAGTCTCCTGGAAGGTCGTATGCCTTGCAGAGTTCCGATATTGTCACCTGCCCAGATTCCTGTAGTTTATCATTTATTTCTTCTGCTAATTGATCCAGATAACTCCTTTTGTAAAAACAAGAAAAAGACAAGACAGCACATTAAGTGTGACATTCAAAGTCAACCTCAAGATCACATACTGAATAACTGATCTATTTTAATATACCTCTTTCTGTTGCATCTTTGCAAAAATAAACTGAAAGTTATTTTAAATGAATAAAGGAGAACAGTGTAAGTGAAAACGGGTGTTGTTTTTTTTTTAAAAAGCCTGTGAACCAGGTAGCTAGTACTAAGATGGGCCATTTATCTGCTTGTATGAAAATTTTAAGAAAGAGAAAACACCATGCCAATGAAAATCAGAAAATGGCTTGAGCAAGCAAGACAGGTCTTAAGAATTTCAAGAGAGCCAGGAACTTCATGTTCTTTGATAAGACCAGATCCTGAAGGTTGATCAATCAAAAGGATAACCCCATAAGAGTATTACTCCAGTGGTTATTAGTGCGCTGAAAGCCATGAGATAACTAGCTCAAACATCTTAGGCTTGTGAGGTAAAACAAGAGGTGAAAAGGTTTGTCAGAGGCTGAGGCAGACAGCAAAGCCAGAGAGCAAAGGAGATCTGGCTGCTGTACACAAAGACACTGGGTAAGAAATGAAGGCCCTTGAATGCAGGACAGTGAACACAAATGTTCAGCAAGGCCTTTACACCATGGATTCACTGGATGCTTTGCTGAGATAGGCTTCACTTGCCTAAAGTAGCTCTGATCACCACCAAATCAGCCAAGAAAAAAGTATTTCACTTCAGAAGCAACAAAGGTAGGACACTACATTTAGTCTGCATTTTAAAAATAAATACAGCATGAATTATACATATTGCTCCTGAAGGTACTCACTCGTTTATAAGCTGTCCCAGAACAAGCTGAATACCTTTTTCAGATTTAACTATGTCATTAGCTCTGTTTTCAATGTGTAGAAGGTCCACATTTATTACCTAAAATAAACACCTCTTATCAGAACTTTAAATTGAAAATCATTCTCAAACATTGACATGTTACTTACACATTTCTATACCTTGAGGAAAGATGCTTTTACTTTTTTCTACTGTTGCATACACACACACTTATCTGTGTTTTGTAATAAAGCAGCAATGCTTTAGGGAAAAAAACTCTCTTTGCAACTGGGGCAAGGTTAAAAGAAATCTATATAATAAAAAAAAAAAATCAGAAAGTGATAAAAAAATACCAGAAAATAGAAAACTGCTTTTCATGAAGGTTTTCTGTTTCCAAGTAATTTTGCTCAAGCCTGAAGGGAAAATTAGCTGCAAAGGAATACTACTGGAGGACAAAGACTAGTGGAGACAAGAGAATAATGAAGGAAGAGGGAAGATCCAAAGAGGCATGCAAAGCTAATTATGCATGCTCCTGCAGCTTTAAATTTAAATGGGTAACATATTTCTTTTCTGTCTGCCCTCCTTAGTTTACAAAGAAAGAGTTCATAAACAAAAACTGTATATATCAATGGCAATTTCAGAAGTCCTAGATTATCACTAAGCAGAGAGTTTTCAACAAAGCAATAAATTGATGCATTAAGTAATCTGCAGTACCCTGACATGAGCTACCAGCTCTTCATAAAATTTGTTCTGTTTTAAAAAAATAACTTAGCTGGAATATAACTAATGAACTGCATACTCACAATACAAATGGTGAAGAAAATAGAGAAGTATAAAGTTTTTATTACTAAAGTTACCTGTTGTAAGTCGACAATGTTAACTCGACCTTCAAGAAAAGTTAAAATACACTTTTAGTACATGAAACATATTTGAACAGATTTAGAATATAGTACAGCTCATTGTGCACGCAATATTTAATTACTTTTTCTGTAGACCAATTAAACTAGTCCATGAGTACCCAGAGATTGTTAAAACTTTCTACCTTCGCATGATGCTACTAACAAAAAACCCAGCAAATTTTAATTTAGTTCAAGCTGTCCCACTGGTATGATACACAATGGCATAACACAAACTGAGGCATACCTATGGTAGCAGAGAGAAAATGGCTAATCTGTATGAACATAATAAGAAGTTAATTTCTCTAAACTTATGATATTGTGAAACTCATCCTTAAGTATAACTCAAAGTACAATACACTGCCTGCTCATTAAAGCCATCAACAAAAAGCTGTCTGAAGAGTACTTGCTTCCTTATATATCTAAGTCACATCTTCCAATACAGGTGGCTCTTTACATGAGTAAAATAAAACACCTGTCAACGATAATTTGCAAATATTATTATTACTAACGGTGTGAAAGGAAAATGACCTTGAAATTCCAAGACAAGCCCAAACATCTGGGCCAGGTACTTAACTATATTAAAATGCCAAATTTCTTTAATAAGGATTTTTATACAACTTTTATGTCAGAAATTCTGCATGTGTGAAAATAAACCAAGTAACATATCTTGATATGCTTACCTAAAAGCTTGACACAGATCTGAAGTGAAAATAAAATAGCAGTAGATGAATTATGGTGTAGATGAAGCAAATGGAAGAAAGCTTTTTCTGAAAGATTAAGGGTACTGAAAACTTTCAATTTCTTTCTGTAGCCTTTAAAATTAACTTCCAAATACAAAGGAAGAAGGAAAATGCCACACTTACCACCACAAACATGAAGCTCATCGTGGATCTCCTTAGTAATCTGTGCTGGAGTGACATACTCCTTGCCATCAAGTGTGTGCACTACTTCCAGCTGCTTTTCTGCTATCAGCTTTGTGACAATTTCTATACAGTTCCGTTCTGACAATCTATCAACAGCAGAAGGAGTCAGCAGTTATTCTAAGGAAGTACATGCTAAAATTACCTTTAAATTGATGTTTCAAATATGCTAAACACAGGAAGTACAATGAAGATTAGTTGCGGTTCTTTGCGAATATACTTTTTCAGACAAAGAAACTAATGTCTGTATCCTGCTTATCACCCACCAAATCATCCATATGGCTTCACTTAGGCGAGTCATCTCTCCAAAACTTTTGCTCTCCTCCTGAGCAGTTGTCAGCCCTGTCAGTCGTAAGAACGCACCTGCTGGTGAATTTAGGAACGCCTGTACTTACAGAATCCGTGTCTTTGATACTTCTGTGCGTTTTTATTTTACTTTTGCGCATTTCGGATTTATTTTTAACAACAGCAAATTCCGGGCAACTACCTCAATTGGTCAAGCAGACATAAAGGAAGAAACCGAGCTCTGGTGCCGTGACGATTTGAGCATCTCGAACTTAGGTGTGACTACACACTCAGTCGGTTCCGTGGGCCTGTCCGCGCTCTGGGGTCCCAGATGGGCCCGCGGGGGTTCCGGCACTGACACAGGGACCTGCGGAGGGGCCGTACCTGGCTGGGCCCCGCGGGGTGCCCGGGCCGGGGCCGCGGGGGGAGGCCGGCGCGGGGAAGGGGAGCGGCAGGCAGGCTCGGTGGCGGGGCCGGCGCCGCCCTGCTCACCTGTGGGCCACCTCGGCGAACTGCGCCCGCTGGAAATCGGCCGCCAGCCGCCGGATCTCCTCCCAGGCCGCCGCCATCGCGCCGCGACACGTCAACCCCGGCAGGACGGCGGCGGGCAGAGAGCGGGGCCGGCCTCCGCCCGCAGCGCCGCCCCGCGGCACGGAGGCGCCCCTGCGCGGGCTCGGTCACTGAAAACAAACAAACGGAACAAAAGCCAACTACGGAAAAAGGAACAAAAAGCGGTTTCTGCAGTCGGGCCTGGCTCCAGCAGCTGGATCCCGGCGGGGCGGGCACGGGAGCAGCTCTCCTGTGCTGTCAGCGGAGGCGCGGCTGGGCGGGTGCCCCGCGCCCCAGGATGCGGCAGCGCCGGCCCGAGAGCGGCTGCTCCGGGCGGGCCGGGGCTGTGGCAGCTGGGCCTGGGCTGTGAGCCTTGCTTTCAGCGTGAGCCGCGCTAAGAGCTGCCGCTACCGAAACCTGAAATGACATTTAGAGTACGGGTAGAGTGTGAGACCAATAGTCCTGCCATATAATGGGACCGCTATTACGCAGTGAGGGGCAAGCTGAATTTATTTAGTTGTCCAGTGGTAAGCTGCACAGATTTAAAGGCCTTTTTGGCACTTACCTGAAGCTGACTCGTCTGTGGCAATGGCAGAGAGCAGTGCACAGGGAGTGCTCCCGCCCCGGGGCGAGCAGAGGGAGCCTCAGCCACCAGTGCACCTTGCAGGCGGGACAGCAGCACGGCGCTGCGAGCTGCCCAGCACCCCGAGGATGGTCCGTGCTGCTGAGGCTCTCTCCTTGTCCTGCCAGATTTCTTGCTCCTTCCTGCACAGCCGGTGTTTTCACTGACCCTGACTGTCACTCTGTGACTCTGCCTTCCCAAAGTCCCAGGAAAATGTCTCTGGCACGATTGGTGTCGTGCTGGGTGCACTTTAAATAGCGTGAACAAAAGCTGTAACAGCATTTATAGTTTTAGTTTTACTGGTCGTTCTCTTCGAGATGAGAAATTAGGGGCAGGATTTATTTTGCTTGGGCATCTGAGGTGCGCTGTTGAGGTCTGGTCTTGGAGCCTTTGTAGGGAGCGAGACAGGTTCCTCAAAGAGCAGCTCTTCCTAAAACATAGATGTAAACCAAGCTCTAAACTAATTACAGCAGGACTCCTCCGCAGCCAAAGAGGATAGCAAGGGAGATTCTTAGCCAGATCCTTGATTTAGGCATACTTCTATGTAATGAATAGTGTAGTGGAAGAATAGAGGGGAAAAAAAAAGTGATAGTAGTTTTGGGGGCAGTTTTAATGAAGATTATATAGAAATAGGCTACCAGAGGGAACATCTGGAAAAAGAAGTGGGGTCTTAGAACTGGATTCCTCCTACCTAACCCGAAGTGGATTTGTAGTCCTTCAATTATGTGTGTACTCTACCAGGCTGTAGAGAATCCCTTTCAACTAAAATCTGAGTCACTGGACTGGCCAAATGGGGCATTGTAGTTAAGATCTAAAAGTGATGTATAATGGCTTGGACCTTCACTTGTGTGTGTATGACTTGAATTCAAGTCACAGTTTCCAGATTTTTGGAAATAGTAATCTGTAAGTAGAGCTGAGTTATTGGGCTTTGGGGTTTTTTTAAACTTAGACTTATGTTCTACCCGTATGCAAAGAAGGAGCAGATGAATCATATTAATACACAATAGTTATAAGCATTTGATATTTCCAAATTGCAGGTTCTGAGTCCACAATCAAAGACTTTGTAAGAACTCATTTCTTTGGAGATGTATGCACAACAGATGCATTAATATTTTCTATACCTTAATGCTATTCTAGTAACACTTCAGATTATTTTTTCAGCAGAAATCAATTTTCTTTATACAGCTTATAAATTATGTTAAATCTGGTTTTAAAAATAGAGTAACTGATTTATTTTACTATACTTGCACAAACCTCTTGCTGTTAACTGACCTCTAATGTTATTAGCATCTATTTTATGCAAGAGGTTTGATGCTGAAAAATGAAGTTGATACCATATATTTTACTACAGTTTTTCTGAGTTCACCAATTCCAGAGCTATCACAGTAGCAGAAATGTTTTTGTTTCATTGTTGCAGGTGTATAAAATAAGTGCGAAGGTTTTTGTAGCTTTAATGATAGTAAAAGTTTAAATAAACTTTTACATAATTATTATAATATGGATTGATGGCTATACTCCATTGACACAAAGCAAAGGAAATAATTTCTTATGAAAGCCATGCACAGTATTGCATTGATTCACTCTGGGAATATCAATTACCCTGTCTTAATTGGGGACAACGAAAGCAAATGATGAGGTTATTAATCCTGTCAAAATGAATCAATGCTGTCTGTATGACATAAAGTACATTGTGAAAGTTTGTATTCTAGTATTCATGTAACAATATAATAGTAATGTAGTGGGTGTTTTTTTTGACTACATAAAGTATTTTTAGGAGTATATAGAAAATTCATAGAAAGAATGAATAATGCAAAACAGAGAAGAACAAAGTTTCTAAGAGGTGTGGTTTATCACAGAACTTTTGGCTTGGTATAAAAAATGAATTGGGGGAATTCTGATATGCAGAGTATATTTTCCTTTCCCTCAGAAAGAGCAGTGCCACACCTTGTTCATCTAGGGATGGAATCTTACCTGATATTTACCGGGCGGTTGGATTGTGTGCAGACTATATGTTTTTGATATAAGGAATTTATTAAGATAAAGACAGGAAATAGCAGTGTAACCACTTTTTGGATGAAAAATTAGAAATTATGCAGGTGGAAATGAATAAATAATTGTATAATAGGATGTCTGAAAACAATTTGTAAACTGAATGAGATGGAGTATAAATTAGAAAATTTTAAATGGTTCTTTCATTCTGCATATGTCATGATATTCTCTTCATAACTTGCTGGATATCTATTCCTACTAAACAGGTAAGCTTGTAAATTTGAATGCTTTAGCTGTCAGGTTTTGCTCATTAATGTGTTTACTTTTATTTTAGCAGTAAAAAAGGTTACCTCTCATCTCATTTGTTTTTTACTGTGCTGGTATACAAAATATTAGTAACAATTTTGATGTGGTGACTCATCGGGATTACTCTGATGAAGGAGCAGGTGCCTAATGACCCCTTCCTTTATCAGAGAGAGCTGGCAGGATAAAGCACAAGCTTTTTTTAAATGGTAACTGGCTGTTGGATTTACATTAGAAGAAGGGTTTTCACTCTGGCTGTTTGTGCCATGGGTAGCTTTGGCTTTTTTCATTGTCACAGTCCCTTTTTAGTGCACAGTTATAAATAGCATAATGTTTTGCTTTTCACTGTACTCTTTTCCTGTCATTTGCACTGTGGCTGTGCTAATGGGAGGGTACTTAGCTTAACCTCAGGCAGCCTTTTCTGCCTAATTGGTTCGGTTAGGAAACAACACACTTTCAATTAATTAGTGTGATTACCTACCTAACAGGAGGTAGGGGAAATATGGTACTCATTTGGTCTTTCTTTGCAGTGAATATTCATGTCAATAATAAAGTCTTCCCTGAGCAAAATGAATCTTGACATGCAGGGTATTAAACAGCACATGTATGTATGTGGAAAATCTCATGAGTACTAAATGCATCAGCAGCTGCCTCATTCATACACTTTGTTAATGTGGTTCAGACATCTACTCATAAAATTATATTCACATAAGTACCCTTTTTTTTACTATTTTAAGTAGCTCTTTATGCTAATATATGTATAGTGCTAACAAAGTTTTCTAAGCTTTGAAGTGAACTGAGTTCAGTTTATATCCTTGTTTGGAAAGGTAGTTTTCTCTGTTTGGATTAGAAGACTAAATGTACTGAAGTGTTCAAATGAGCAAATTCCCACATTGTGTTTGACAAAACTGCCTTTGATATTTTCTGAGGAATGGTTAAACATAATATGCAAAATTTAGAGTAACCATTTGTTTGACCTGATCTGTGAACATAATTCGAGGGAAGAGATGTATTCCTGCAGTTTTCAGCCATATGCCCAGTTAAAAATTAAATGTTTGTAGAAAAAATTGAAAAGAACAAAAGCCACTGTAAATGCCCATGTTTTGTCATTCAGCTGAATATTTTGATTAATGCTAACTAGAGGATCAATTTTTCAGTAATAGCATAGCATGTCATAGTGAGACATTGCAAACATTAAATATATCTTCCTCTAATATACTGAGCTATCATGGAACAGAGCACTGAAGTAGTATATAAAATTTTTATTCACATTGTGCTAGAAGCCCTTGTGATATATTGCAAACAATACAAAATATATGTTGCTGCATAAATAAACAAGCATTTATACTACCAAAGGCAACAGAGAAACTTTTAAGGGGTTTGTCAAGAGAAGCTCTCAAAATCCACTGGCAAACAAACACTTAAGTAGCACTTAAGACCAGAGAATGAAAATAAAAGCCCTTAAAGATAGAAGGGAAGTACAGATTTATTGTTAATATAATTTAAAAATGCAATGTGGACAAATATGCAAATAAGAAGAAAACCAGACGTTTTTTATTCCCAGAGTGCTTTTTCCCCCAGTGGTATATTTTCAAATACCTTTATAAGCTGCTTTCTTTGTATGAGGATTATGTTGTAGCTGAGCTGATCTCATCCTAAACCATGGAACTGAGATTTTGCATATTCTTGACAGGCTCTGAAACATCAGCAGAGGTGCCAGCTCAGAGCACAGCGTAGGTTCAGGTACTAAAGGTGCTGGAAGTCCATTGCCGCAAAATGGGAGAGAATTTCATAAAAGCGTAGCATTCAGTATTTCACACAGGAGGGGGAATTTTAGTGGAAAGGAAGGAACCAGGTTTCAAGCCTCCCTGTCTGTCATCTCGTGACCTCTGAAATTGCCCCTTTGAACCATGTGTTTTCCATCACTTTACAGGAGAGAAGGCTTTTGACTGCAGTTTCTCTGGCTCTCCCATCTTCCTTGGGCTGCTTTCAGCCCTGAATGAGAATAGAAACTTCAGATCACTGCTTTGCCTTCACTCATGTCACTTCACAGGAGACCACGTGTTCCTCATTTCAAAGTACGAGTAGTAACTGTGTTCTTCCCTCATGCTCTCTTCCATCTGGAAAACTGTTTTGGAATCAGTCTGTCTAGATGATTTAATCCAATTTCCAGATTGACTTAATGAGCATTAGTGTTTGTGTCACTATAGCACTTTAGTTGAATTAGTCCACAGAATCAGTGTGGCCTAAAAGTGTATAATATTTGTGAGAAGGATTAATATGATGCAAGGATGCTTGAGGTCAGATATCTCTGGTAAAGATGGGAGTGTTAATGCCGTGTTGAACGACAATGCTTATCAGAATCATGTACAATTCTAACTGTCCAAGTAAAAGGAAAAAAAACCCTTTAAGATCTGTAGGTTCAGTTTATGAGGACAAGGGAGTGGAGGGTCTATTTTACAAGAAGGATCTGTCTTTGCATTTGAGAAGTCTGAAATATGATTGAGCTTTTAATCAGAAGGTAAAAAACTGATATATAGGGAAAAGCTATAATTAAGTAAGAGACAAAATTTGTCTTAAAAACCCAGGACAATGAAGTTCTGTAACTACTTCAAGATTTGAGTTACAAGGCAAACAACTGAACTGGTTTTCAACTGGAGTTTTCCAAGGGAGATGAGACTCAGTTGCCTGAAATACCCAGGGTGTGGATCACTAACCTGCCAAGTTGCAGTAGCCCAAATGCTTCTGATTGTGTTCTTGCATACTGTTTGCTAATCCATTTCCTGACTGCTCTTACCAAAATTCATTTACATTTGTAAGTGAAATAAACAATCCTACACTTCAGCTTTTCTTTTGTGAACTGAAAAATAAAATTATTTGAAAAAGTTAATTTTAACATCTTTCTAGAAAACTAATTAAAAAGACTCGAAGAAGTAGAAATATTTTCAGAGAAAACCTTCAAAGAGTGAATTTTTTATTTCTTTTCCTGTTTGTTTCAACTTAGAGCAGCACCAAACCTCTGAAATAATAGCCATGCTCAAGCAGAACAACTCTATTTTAGCTCAACATATTAATTAATTCAGTTCTGTGTTGTTTTGTTTGAGGGTGCCTTTGTGTTGCACACACTGTAAATAGCACAGATGTGCTAGGATAAAAAAAATCCAGTATCTTTTAGATGGATCTTTATGAAATACCAATGCATGCTGGGAAGCAAATTCATCCTTCTACTGGAAACAACACAGGAAAAAAAAAATTAAAATCTCTGCTAAATGTGCATCTGCAAGTATTAGGTTTGAGGTGGGGAAAAAGATCTTCCTGTGCACCTGCAGAAATTAAGTTTGAGTAAAAAAGTCTTCCTAAGTGCTCCAATGATAACCACTGAAACTAAGGAGTCAAATATTTAGGGGAAAAAATATACCTTAGTTTTTGGCATTCTGCACAATGTATTTATTATTGCATTTCTTTTTTTCAGGACTGATGTAGACTTTAAATCTCAGAAAATTAGTTTGTAGAGATTTTCCTCTTCTGTTGTCTCCACATGGCACATTGTCTCAACATTTTTTTCATACAAAGGTCACCATCTTTTAATGTCAGTCTAATGAAAGGACACGGAGAAATGGCTGCTGGTGAGTAGTAGGAGAATTAAAAGCCAAGAAGTATAAGGGGAGAAAAATCATAGAGTTCATGAATTCATCTTACTTATCCCTTTACTACAGATTGGGAAGTGATGTCAAGATTAGTGGATTTTCTTGTACAATTGAGATACAATCTACAATTTAAAAAAATAATCTGTTTAACTCTGTTTCTTAGATGGGATTTTAAAATTTACTTTCAAATAGTGAAAAAGCTTTTGTATCAGTTTGGCACATAGGAAGTTTTCATAGAGGTTTTGTTTTCTTACAGAATTTAACAGATTGCTGGTATGTAGAGAGCGCTTCACACGTAAAGACGTGTCATGGTTTCACTGTGCTTCCTCTATTGCAACAGGTCTCCATCTGCTATGTCTTGTCTTGTTATTAGATTGCAGGTTCCTAGGGCAGAAGTTTGCCCTTTTGTTGGTTACATATATATCACATACAAAAATGGAGGCTCAGTTTGGGAAGAGTACCTAAACAGCTGTGATGCTACAAATTGGTGTTTGCTACTAATTGGTAGCAAACCAACATTCCTCAGTTTTAAGGATGGGTTTTAGAGATTTTAGTTTTTAGACTGTTGTCTAAGCAGGAGCCAGCAGTTACATTGATGTGCGTTTGAAACTCTGTGCGTAACATTGGCTCCCATAATTTTGGTCTTACTAGTAATAGAATAGTCTTCTTGATTACTGCCCTCAACTGAAAGTTCCTGAGCATTTTATGCTTTTTGGTTTTTGCTTTTCTTTTTTTAATCTCTTCTAACAACCTTCTAGTTAACTTTAAATATAGATAAGAAATCTTGCTTGGGATTCAGTCTGAGATTAACGCTTGTCACCTGTGTGGATCTGATAAGTATAACAAAAGGCCTGAAAGAGTCCTTCGCATTTCTGAAAGTCGTATGGAAGATTTTAAACACCTCAAATGGTATTAGGTTCATATGCTTAGTCAACTAAAATGAACACCTAGTCAATATAGTCAGTGGAGCCCAGAGGAAGCTTCAGGTGACCAACTACGAGAGGTGGTTGTGCAGATATTGAGTGCTGTTTGAGATATTAAAGAGCTACTCTGCCGATCTTTAGCCACCACTCCAGAAGGACACTGGTCTTCCCCAAGTCCTCTGTCATGTTTGGGAGCCATGAGTCTTGAACACCTGATGACATCAGAAATAATACTAGGTGTCTACTGATGGGCAATGAAATCAAGCTGTCAATATCTACTCAGTAAGATGGTGCTTTTTAGTCTCCTTGGATTATGCTGGTTAGATCTTGATTAGTTGTAATGAGATCCTAAGGAAGCAGCATGATTGTAGGCACCTGCCTTTGGGAAGGATTCAGCCTCATGTATGTAGATCTCTAGTGTCATTTATGTTTTGTAGGACATTTCTTCTGCTCTCTCACAACCCCTGTAGAAATATGTGTCTTCCTCAAGCATTGTGTCATGTTTACCAGCCCTATGCGGGTGTTTTGAATAGCTGAAAGCATTTTATATGCACTGGATGTCTGCACTTACTTTCCAGCTTTCTTAACCTCGTGTGGAATCCCAGCCATTATCTTCATTTTAGAAAGAGAAGAAAAACCTTTCCTAAGATAGCCCCAAAGTACTGTGATCAGAGGTGAAATTTCCAGTTCCTGCAGAGGAAAAAAGGCTGGGGGTGATCAACCTTTTAGCAGAAAGGCTAACACCAGTTAATTGACCATGAGAAGTTAACAACTTCAGTCTGAGGTGTTCATGAGCCAACTCCCTCGCTACTTCTGTAACACCTCTGTGCTTTTTTGTTTTGCTTATTCCCTCTCTTATGACGCATACTTACGGTATAAATACTTCTGGCATTTGTTGCATAAGAAAACGGGAGAATTACCATGTCTAATATTGTGTATGCAGAATTCCAAGCATGATGATACATTTTAAATAGTAAATCCACAAATAATTTGGGCTCTTTGAATTAAGTTTCTGCTTTGTTTAGTTTTGCTAACTACTGTAGCCTTGTCAACAGCTCCTCTCCTTGGAAATTTCAGTTTGTTCATTTCAGACAGGATATTTGAAAAGTTATTAGCAGAATTCTGAAAAGTCATGGATTTTTTTACTGAAGGCTCATATATAGTGCTACACTATATCATGTCTTTAGATATTAGTAACTGCAGGCTATGTAATGACTGTTTTAAGTTCTGAAAGATTTGCACTCAGAATCTGCCTGTTGTTATGAAGCCTGCTTTTCTAGGTGTTTCTGGACATATATTCCCAAAGAAAATGCCTATGTAGATATCTGATAATAGAGTTCAAATAATAGATGTTTTATGCAACCTTTATCCTATCTGACTTACAATCTTGGAAGCTGTTTAAGTTTAAACACTGAGTTTGGAGTCAGTGAAATGAATTGTCTGCAGGGAGTGATTCATCTTTTCTAAAACACCAGATTTAGGGTGAGATGAATTACCTTCTGGAGGTGCCTCATTCATTCTCTTCGTACATATAGGGCTTAAGGTTACTCATTTTGAAGTAGTCAACTTTGAGTTGACTGAAGTTGATGATACTAATCTTCCCTTTTGTAATTGGAATGTGGACTGCTGTGAATGTGCTAACAAGGTCTCGAGTTTTCATCAAAACTGCGCTGACACTGAACACTCAGATTTAGCTTACAGATGGTAGATGTTTCTAGTGGTCTTTTGGTGTTGCCTCTAAAACAGTATCACAGGAAATTGTTCAAGTTTGCCCATTACTCAGCCATGAGAATCCATAACAAAGCTGCTTAGAACAGCTTAACTACATTTTAGACAAAGAAAATGTGTGATGCATTTAGTTATTCAGCACTCACTGAGACTGTCACCCCAGGTAAAATTTAGAAATATCTATTTAATTGCTATCCAATATCTACTTGTGATATTACTTTAGTTTACTGTGAGGTTGGCATGGGCAGGTCGAGCGTGTGGCAGTAATGGTGTTACACACAGCTATGTGAGCTGTGGCCATGAGGTTCGTGGGGGGCATGTTTAGTTTTTCAAGAAGGAACCTGCTGGGGAAGGGTCTTGCACAAGAGTGGGAGATGCCTGCGCCTGGCTCCTGTTTGCTTTTTAACTGGCATTTCAGGAGAGCAGTAACCTGGAGTGCTGCAAGATGGAGCCACAGAGACTTGGCACTTAACTACCTTGGTAACTGGGTGAGCAATGGCTGTCCCTAATGCTCAGCAGAACCTGATCTTAACTCCAAAATGATGAGTTTTACCTTTCTGTCTATATTTTAAAATTTATTTTTTGTTAAAGGAATATTTTTTGAGTTCTCTATTTGCCTTCTTGTTTTACAGCTTTTTTGGTTCACTCCTTATGTGTTCTCAGGAGCTATGAAGGTTGAAGCTATGGAGGTTGATATTCATCAAGAATAAAAATTAAACTCATGGAATTAAAGTCGGAGTAATACGCTAGTTTTCATGGCAGTTCATAAAGGACTGTCTCTCATGGGAGGGACCCCATGCTGGAGCAGGGAAAGAGTGTGAGGAATTCTCCCTGGAGGAGGAAGGAGCAGCAGAGACAACCTGTGATGGACTGACCACAGCCCCTATTTCCTGTCCTACCTAGCCACTGGGGGAGAGGAGAAAGAGGACTTGGGATTAAAGACCAGGAAAAAGGGGTGTGTAGGTGGAAGGTGTTTTACTATTTCTCTTTATTTCTCATTATCCTACTCTGATTTGTTTGGTAATAAATTAAACTAATTTCCCCAAGTCAACACTGTTTTGCCCATGATGGTAATTTCTGAGTGATCTCTCCCTGTCCTTATCTTGACCTATGAACCTTTTGTTAAATTACCCTGTCCACCTGCAGAGCAGGGTGACAGAGTTGCTCAATGGGCACCCAGCATCCAGCCAGGGTCAATCCACCATAATATGGAGGCAAAAATCATCTTGTGGGAATGGAGTTTTAAAAAATGAAGAAAAAAGTGAAATGGATTTACAGAATCTTATTTGTGTAGTCAGAATCTGATATTTTAATCCAAGTGCCATATAATGAACTTAAATCTATTTGCTGCAGCTTTCCAATCTCAGAAATCACCTGTGACTTTTTAAAACCTTTCATCCTGTCCTTGCAACAAGTTTTATCTAATGAAAGCAGGGATCTAGACCTTTCTTGAGTCATTCTAGTTCCATGTAGTAAAAAAACTTGTGGTATGAAGTGTGAGATACCTAATGAAAGAAAATATCTGTGCCAATGGATTAAATATGCTTTTATAAACCTCTGTTTTTTCTGCAATGGGCTGTGAGTGTGTAGGTTTCATGACAAAAATGCAGCTTGCAGGTAGCTGGGGCAGTAACTTTTAAAAGACTGGAAAGCAGAGTGCATAGAAATCAAAGTAATGTTTATAACCATTGAGCTGATAACATCTTGGATGATTTACAAATAAGTCCCACTATTTTATTCTTGGATTTTGCACAGAAGAAACCTGTAAAATAAATGCCAATGAGTTTGAGTAGCTGAGCTTAACACTAAACACTTCCCAGCGGGACTGAATTGTTATGGATCATGCAGTCTACTGTTAGCCAAGAGATGCTTGCATGCAAGGGCTTTTTGTTCCCTGTTTGGACTGCAGTCAGCAGTAGTAAAGCTGTGAGTGTTGAAGAGTCTCAGCTGACCTACAGCAGAAAGTTGGTCATCCTTTTTTATATACTTGAGTTCTTGACAGAGTGCTTACTGGGAATTTTTTACTGATCATCTCAGTTCTCCTTATGGCAAGCCCAGAGGGCACTAACATTGTTCTCCCGTTCTTCAGCTCTCAGTTGAATAAAAAATCGAAACAGATATGAATATAAGGAAAGAATAAATGTGCTAAAATCTCGTAGTGTTTGCAAGTAGCTGATATGTTAGGTAAAGAGCAATTAAAATGCTTTAATAAGGACATGCTAAGAAAACAGTCCTTTATGTTGTTTACGTGTGAACAGGTGTGTCCACATTAAGTACAGTCTTACAGGTGTCAACTTATTGAGGGCTAATAAGGAAGGGATAATTATGGCTCAGGAAGCCCAGAATAGTATTTGCCTCTGCTTTTCTAGCCATTTGGGCAGTGGAGCCCTTCCTTTGTGGGTAGGGTGGAGGAGTGTATGCCCATGGAATGTCCTCACTATGTAACGTATTCATTGTCTTTCCAAAGAAAACACAGTAATGTTTTCATTTGTGTGCCTGCAGTCCTGCTGAGATTGCCTTCCAATCCCTTGAAAAATGCTCTCTGCCTCACTCTGTTAGCTGAAAGTCAGATGTCTTTTAGCTTCATTGAATCACGGGTAGGTTGCAAAGGGTGACTGCTGAACAACCCCAGCCGTGCATCCAGCAAACACCCCACAGTGGCTGTTGGTTTAGTAGATTTAAGCTGCTGGTAAAAAATATGAGAGAGAACACTGGTGGCTTTTAACCACCTAGGGAATTACAGATCAAAACTGTTATCTAGAACAGCACTAAAAATTATGTGCTGAAATAAATATGAGCCATCTGAGGTTCCAATGAACTTCATTATACTGCCACATGGAATACAGCAGCTCTGGCATTGCTCAGTGGAAGCAGACAAGGGTTACTGAGAACACAGACCTGACACTTTTTTCTCTGATCCTGTAAGATGAAGGGAAATTAATATTTCTTCCAATATACAGTCTTGGAAATACTTTCCATTTTCTCTAAACAAGCAAACAAAAAACCTGAGCCCCTAAAGTCCTCCTAAACCCCTCACCTAAAACTTAAATGTATTCTAATTTAAAGCATTAATTCTTGTCTGTGTTGAGAAAAGAATTTATCACTGCTCATGAGTGCTGGCATTTCATTCTCCCAGGCAAGCTACCTTTTGGATTTTGCATATTGATCCTATACCTGTCTTAATCCCACCATATTTGTACTTCCCTGTTTATTAGTTTCAACTCTGGAGAAAAGGACTGTTATAAGCAGTATTCCAATATAAATTAAAACCTTAGGAAATATGGGTTTGTGGGGCTCATGAGAGAATGAAAAGTGAATATGGGCTCTGCTGCCTCTCATTTTTCCCTGATGGTATAGCAGTGCTAAGTCAGATAGCTTAGCTGAAATTGAATGGAAGAATCACACAGACCATTTAAGGCATTCTTTTTCAATCTGCTGGTTGTCTGATTTGCCCTGAAGTAATTGGCCACACTACGTATTAGATACTCAGTGTGGCTCCTGATCTGTGAGCTCTTGACATCCTTCTCCTGGAGGGTTTCCATAGGTGACCAGCAGGAAGCAGACAGGGGTTAGGAAGTTGGGGAGAATGGAGGATCTGCAGGTCAGGTTTCAATTTCAGACATAAGGGAAATACCTTCTGAAGGAAGTATCTTCAGTGATATTGTCTGGTCTAATAACCCTATATTTAAGTAAGACTTGTTTTGCTTATGACCTTTGACAGTTGTGTCTAATGTACCTCTAACATCATGTGCTTTGTGGTCCTGGAAAATGGCATCAAGGTGGGTGCTTTTTTTCAGTTTATACCTATAACTTTAAAATTTGTTTCCCCTATGGACTGATTTTCAGGATAAGTTAATCTCAGGTCACTGCCAGTCATCCGGAATTTGTCTTCCCATTCTCTCATTAGCTGAAGTAATCAGATATGTCTGTAGGATATTGTCAGCTCCTTTCTGCCACACTTAATGATAGTTCCTCATGTGAGTCTGCTGTGAGGCTGTGGAATTGCTACCTGTGTTTCTCACTTTCTCTCGTTCTTCTTTCCTCAGTTGGTTTTCCATTTCTCTATCTATACTCTAAACTCCAGCTTGTATTCTACTTATTTTTTCTGTACATTTCAAAGAATTAAATTCCATCAAATAAAGGATTAACAAGAAACTAGGTGATCAGGCTAAGCAACTGCATATTTTTGTGCCATTCTTGTATAAATGGGGTTTGACTTTAGCAGTGTCCTCAGTTCCATGGGTTGGTTATAGCTCTCCAGAACACTAATACTAAGAGGCACCAGCTCTTCACTATGCTAAAGGATATAAATAAAATAGTAACTAGTGAACAGAAATGTGTGAATGGAATGAATGGGCAGAATTTGTCATATTTCCTTTTAAATTCATCTGGTCTGGAAGACTGTTTGCTTTCCCTTGCAGAAGAGAAAGTTGGCCTGAATAGTAAGGCAGATGCAACAAAATTGCCAATACATTGCCCCATTTGGCAAAATTATAAGTATTGCATTGCCGGTGAGTCATTTCCACACAGTTTGTGCCAGTGCACCAGCAGTGTATGCAAACGGGGTTTCCAGTACAGTGCAAAATGATGCAGACTGGTTCTGTAGGTTGGAATAAAATCTGAGCATGTGCAATCGATTGTCAGATCATAACATTAACAGGCCAGATGTCTATGTAATAACAGACATCACAAACCACCACAATGATAGATAAGGAGAAAAGGTAGCTCTACACAGAAAGGAAAGATGGGGCAAGATTTAGAAGGGCATGTAGTGGCAGGACAAGGGGGAATAGCTTCAAATTGAAAGAGAGTAGGTTTAGATTAGATATTGGGAAAAATTCTTTACTGAGAGGGTGATGAAGCACTGGAACAGGTTGCCTAGGGAAGTTGTGGATGCCCCATCCCCAGAGGTGTTCAAGGCTGGATTGGATGGGATTCTGAGCAACCTGGTCTAGTTGAAGGTGTCCCTGCCCATGGCAGGGAGGTTGTAACTAGATGATCTTCAAGGTCCCCTTTCAACCCAAACCAGTCTATGATTCTGTGATTCTATGATATTGTATGGGACTGAATGGATTTCCTGATGGCATGCTTGTAAAACACATTAGAACCTTACTCTCTTGCCTATTGTAAGTGATATTTTTTATTTCAGTAACAATGCCCTTAGAGGGAGCCAGGGAGAATAAGCTACTTTGTCTTGTTTTCACTTTTGCCATTCAGCATTCTTATTTTTTCACAGGAGGATATGGGCACTTAAACCATAGTTAACAAACAGTCTTGAGTTCCTGCTTTTTGAGGACACAAGACTATTCAAGTCCAGGGCCCAGATCCAAGTGAAGTCCAGCACTGTTAGCTCTCTTTCTAGCATGATTTTAGCCCATATCAGGTAATAGTTTTTCCTGGACAGGACTTTAGGACTTAGTCTTCCAGGACATAGTCTGGAGAGTAGACAGCACTTCCACTTCATGTTTGGTGGAAGGAAAATGTAGGTGCATGGTTGTAAGTTGTACTTAGTTACATGTCTCTATGACAGTAGTCTCTACTGTAGGCAGCAGAGGTACGAATCCACTCATTAGAAGAGAACTGACCACAAACCACGTTGTAAACCCTTAATTTTACACAAAGGGGCCAAACCAGTCTTAGCTCTAGTGCTTCCTGGAGAAGAGAGAATCCTTGTGTGCATGGCTCTGCAGTAGGACTCTTTCAGATGCAGCCTGACAAAGCAGGTGTAAGTGAGGCTCACTCAAATATTGAGCAGGAGGTGTTGGGTGTTGGCTCTCTTTCAGCTGCCTCCAGCTGGGAGGATCGTGGGGCTCACTGAACAGACACTGTCTTCTCAAGCCTGCTCACCACCATGCAGCACAGACACAAGGTAAGGCAGTGCTGATTTAGCTCAGTCAAGCTGTACCCTTACCAACAGCATGGAAACATTGGCTTAAGCCTTCTGGATCAGCAATCAAATATAGTGAAGATCTATTCACTGTCATTCACTAGCAGGCAGAAGAATTGCAGATCAGCCTGTTACTGCGAATATGACCATATTCAGAGATCAGTGGAACTAGAAACCATCAATTTGATAACAGGCCAGCAAAAAGAAAGGAAAGAAACATAACATGAACTTGAGAAGAAATGGTATTAGAGTGTGAAGGAGCAGTAACAATGTTGTGGAGGGGAGAAAGACACAAGAGACTTTTCCATCATAGTCCTATTTCTTGTCCCAGTTCTGCTTGCTAAAGTATGCATGACAAAGTATTGCTTTGTAATGATTGTTGCTTACTCCTAATTGAAATCTATAATCCCATTACAAATGCATCCAGACACATTTAATCAAACCATATCCTGTTGAGCAAATTGAGATCCAGGTTTGTAGCTCATTTCTAAACAAATTACACACAGTGTGAGAGTCCAGGCATGGAATTAGGCATCTTGTAGCAAATGCTGCCAGGTCCTTCAGGTTAGCTGAGAAACTGGGTTGCTGCTATTTGCAATTTCTAAAGCATAGCAGGATAGCTCATTTTCCAGGCTGCCTTGGATTTCCAGTTAGGCTGCCTCATGGGGATATTTTGTCTTCTGCAATATTTTACTGATGGAGAGAGAGAGAAGCTTAGATATGCTTTCTTTATGACTTTTTGAGAACTGGCAGGCTTTTTCATCAAAATTGAAGGCAAGGTTGCTCAACTAGAACATCTCTTATTCTGCTGACCATTATTTTTCAGACCTGGAAATTGAACTGGAAATAAACCTAGTTTTTAAGTATTCTGATAAATGGATAGGATAGCAGCTCCAATTTGTTTTCCCATGCTAAGTTCCATCATTCCACCTTTCAGTGTAAGATCTGATTTTGACCATTTCAGAAGGAAGCTACTTTCAAAATTCAAGTTTAAGATTGCCTTCTGCTTGCTTGACTATTCTTTCACCTTTTCCTGCTACATACTCTCCCAGAAACCAACACCTCCACCTCCACACAAATTGAATATTCCTGCCTGAAAGCTACTCTGTAATCCTTGTGTTCAGTGTCATAATGCTAGACTCTAGGTGGCAGCATCTGTGAGTGAATATTAGATGTTTTTGCTAAACTGCTAATTTCAAACATATCAGTTGATAACCATTGTAGAATAGTCTTCCTTAAAGCACTTATTTTTTTTTCTTCCTGCTCTTTATTACATTACTTAGTAATGTACTTAAGGTACAGGTGTTGAAAGAATTCATACCAGCATGTTATCAGAGCTTCCATGATAGTTCAGTTCTTTACTGTAGCTTGAAGCACAGATGGAGAGCAGCATGGGGTGCTGAGCCATTACAGTTTGAAACACAAAGGACAATGTTTGGGTAGAAAATGTGCATTTTTGCTGCTGCCATAGAAGGTAAGGTGTGCCTCTGTGTCTTGGCTCTTCATCAGCTGCTTATGCTGTAACAGATGATTCCTTATCAGGGTTATAAAAGCCCAGGCTGGGAGCATAGCTACTGGAGTATTTTTCACCACAAAAAATAATACTCAAGCTGGGAATAACAATGTGCAGAGGGACAGCATTCATTCCAACAGGAGCATAGGGATGGTGAATATTACTGCAGTCTAAGGATGATCTGAGATACACAAAGCAACCAGCAAAACCAAGTTAGCTGAGCACTAACATACTACAGCATAATTCCGGCAAGGAGCTTAACTGCATCTCCTGGACCAATGGGCATTGATGGAGGTCAAAGCAATTAAAATTTATTGATGTGCTGAGGACCATGACAATTAATTATCTAACTCCGACTGTTAGACTAGTAAAACTTTACATGGAATAAAAATACATTCTTAGCTTCATTTATATGTTATGTTCCCTTTTGCTTGTAACAGGAGTTTAAGTATAACAGCATCTCTTTTAATCCAGCAGCTACAGCTCTAATTAGAGCCCCATTGCCATAGGGCAAGTACATAGACAAGCCTGTGCCCTGATATAGTATGAGCTTGACCACTCTCACTACCTGGGCAAATCTCTTTTCAGCTGTTTCCCGTGACACTTCATAGTGATTAAATCATTTCTTTAGAGCATTTGTACAGATACCGCCTTAGGCCTGACCAATTGGATCCCTGAGTGCAATGAGCACAGTCCCAAAATAGTTTTATTTTGTAATGATCTGAAGTTACAGTACAGCATAGCACTACTGTTACTCAGGGAAAAACAGAACCAAAGATGAGTAGCTAGGTCACCTGTCCAAGCCCTTACCTATGTGTGTAAACACACATACAGACACATAATTAAAACAGAGGATTAAATTAACTTGCTATGTGTTCCAGAATGGGCACTGAGAAGGGGGTGAGCTTGATATGTAAGCAAAATCAATTAACCTTTGCTTGCTCTCAGCTAACACTCCTCCTCACCTGTATCCACATCTATGTAAATAGAAAGTTACTTTCTATAACCTACAAAAGATGAAATATAGCAGCTGTTGAAATTCCTATTTATCCTTAAAAATGTCATTTGTCTCAGAAGGTATCTGTACTTCTCATTAACAGCAAACAGACAAGAACGTGAAAAAAATGGTGCAGATACTTTTTTTCCAGCTGTTAACATGTGTTTAGACTTTCCTTGTGATATTCTTGCTTCTGTGATTAGCACTTGGCTGGGTATGCATACATTTACAGACTAGAATCCTCAGAATTCCTGTGCAGTCAGAACAGAAGGTACCACTGATGCTGAAATGATTTTTGCTTTTATATTTTCTTTATATATATTTGTAGCTCTGTAGACTATTGTTGTATTGTTGTGTAGTTCCTAGCTAACTCCTGTACTTTTCCTCCCCTGATAGGCAGAAAGACAAAATACATTCTCCAGAGGCTCCAAGCCCTGGGGGTCCAAGACTAAATTCTCTGGGAAGCAAGGATGGCCTACTCTCCCCAGACACTTTCTCATAAACAAAGTACAGCTAGTACCAAGGGGAGGGTTCCATAAAAGGGTTTAAGCAGAAGGGGGAATTCCCTCATGACCTGTGCTTCTAATTGTGAATTGTTGTCAATTATACTAATTTGCTAAACTTACAAAACTTTATTCACCCTGTGTGGGGTGGACATTCTTCCATACCTTTCCCTGGAGGCCTCCATTAAAGAGCAGCTTTTATATTACCTCCTATACTAATGTTGTCTCAAAAGTGTGTTGTTTTATTTCTAGATCTTTAAGGCATCACCACATATCTACATTTGCCTCAGTCTTATGCTCTAGACAACAAGAAAACAATCTGAAGAACTTTTTAGTATCATCTAGCTGAGTGCTGCTTTGTCTTCTTTTCTTATTCTGTAATAATTTCATTGTAATAATTAGTGATATGACCAGTGATACTGTGCAGTTCTATAGGACTTATTTTATACATGGAGTGCAGTGCATATATATTATGCTTTCCTTTGGATATATGCAGGACTGAATATAAGGATGTTAAGATTTTTGTATATGCATATATTTAAATAGTAATGAAAATAGGTTAAATGGGGAGACTCAATAAAATATCACACAAAACAGCACTCATTTTGTATACAAGCTCCTATACTTTACTCAAAATATGGCCCTGAAATTCTAAAGATTGTACTGCAGAATGTGAAAGAGAATTTTGAGTAATGCCTGATGCAGAAGGCAAAACAGTGGTCTGAATTCTGACTTGATTAATGAATGCTCTGCTCATAAAGCAAAAACAACATAGATATAAACTGGGTCAGCTTCATGGAAAGCAGTCTAAAGAAGCAAACCAAATATGAGCTGTCACTGCAATACTGTTCGGATTATTCCCATAACCATTGCTGCCATAACCATTCTTATTTATGTCAGAGCTTTTCAGAGAGACTCCTTGTTTCACTTACACTGATTTGCTCATACCTAGACAAGAAGGTGAGGTAGGTCTCAATCAGGTCCCGATATGGATGCAACAATATTTATGGTCGTATTTAGATGCTGGTCTCTCTTCCTCTTCGTGAACTAAACTGAAAAACAGAATCTGAGCTCCCTCAAGTTATGAAAATTAAATTCTGGTTCTTACTGCAGAGAGCCTAAGGCATAAGCATCTTCCTGAAAAAGAAGGGGTTTGTTACAAAAATCTCCTAAACAGGCACGTTCAGGCTAGCATTGTTCAGTCATCCACAATTTGTTTATGGAAAATTATCCATGCAGCCAGAAGCAACAGAAAAGTTATATTTATGTTCTCTCAAATATAAGCTATGTCATGTGTGCTAGATTTACATTGGATTTACATAAAGCTGTTGGTTTGATGCTTTGCTTTAACATATAGCAAACATAAACACATAGATACTGTGATGCTGAGTGTAAGTGAAATAATACAATTAAATAATTATGTAGAATAATTCTATAGAATTTTTTTATTTCCTCAAAAGTCACTGAAAACAAATTCAGTCCCTTCTAACCACTACTCATGATTCTAAGGCTTTTAAACTGTTACAGATCTCGACAGAGGACTCTGGAGCAGACTTGTGTGTGAACATGCATGTAATGCGACATACTCAAAAAACAGTATCATACAAAACAGGAACATGGAGGTTTTTCACTGTCAAAATAATGCTAACAAAATTAAGGTGTTTGTTGCTTTATGTTGGAAAATGGGGGAGAAAAAGGCCATCCCTTTACAAAGGACCTTGTAACTTTCTCACCACAATTTTTGCATTTAGCCTAAGTGAATATATGCCTACTCTGCAAGTCTGTGGTTAGCACAATGAATCCTTACTCGTGGTACCCTGTAAAGGACATGAATCCGCCATTACTCTGTTGGTTATTTAAGGCGAGTTAAAATGGAAATGTCTTACATGTTCAAACAAATTCCTCTGTCTCTTTCAACAAAATTCTACTGCAAGGGGAACCTCAGAAAAAAAGCATGCCAGCCCAGTCATGACAAAAATTTCCTCATGGGAGAATTTCAGGTTTTTTGGCTATCCATTACCAGCCCCCCTGCCAGTGGCAGTTCTGAAATTTCTTTCTTGCAGCTCTAGCCTTAGGCAATAACTGTAGTTTGACAGGGCTAATACTCCAACTAAAAAGAATCAATATTCCTAAAAAAAAATTTATGTGTAAGTCTTTACTTAACTGTAAAAGACATCTTCACAGTGTCATTTGATTATTTCTCTTTCTCACAATAGTAACCAAAGCCCTAACACCAAATCCTACATGTCATGTGAGTGGCACAAAAGACCAGATGGACTTTGTCTATACTGAAAACTGGCCAAAAGAATACTTATTTTGGAACTCACAATTCCCTCTGTCAGCCCTTTTCTGACTTAGTCTCCCTGAAGTTCTGGGCTAATTCTTCTCCTCAACAAACCTAACATTAACAGAGTTCCCTAAGCCTAGCATGAGCATAGGAGAGGAAACTCTCTCCATTCCGATAAACAATTAGATAAATATGATGCAATTCTCCAGTTGTAGTATCAGCTCTTACTGAACAATGGAGGATACATTGCAGCCTCACTATAACTTCATTTCAGATTTCACTTTGTCTCTAAACCTCCTCTGGCACTAACATAAATGCTTGACTGATGCATAAATCAAAAACAGTGTTCCATGCAAAGATTCAGTGTTCTTCCAAGGAGAGTCTGCCCATGGGTTTCTTTGTCAGCTGCTGTCCAGATGGGACCAAACTTAGCTGTGGACTTTCAGTCAAAAATAACCCTAACCCAAACCCTGAAATGAGCCTCATAAAAAAAATGCAGTGAAGATGAAAAATTCCTAAGGAAACAATTATTTTTGCACCACTCACTTCCTTTTACAGCCCTAATGATTGAGAGGAAAAGCCTAGAGCTACAGCTTGAGTGGTGCAGAAGAAGGGCTGTCTGATAAAAAAAAAAAAACCCTGTAGGCTTGATTTCCCCTTGGAGTAAATTCTTTTCTGGGTAAAATGAAGAAAGAAACTGCCTAGATTTATTTTATGTTTGGGATTATATTTAGGAATAAAATTGCAATAAACTATTGGATAGCTGTGTTTAGGACACTGAAAAATCTTCCAAGAGAAGGAGCAGCTGAGACTTGAATTTTCCTCTAAAGAATCTGGAGCCTCTGATAGAAGCAGGAACTGAGGCTGGAACAGTCACCTTATCACTTGGGATTCTTAGGAGTCAAGAAAAATAACCACAGAAATCCAGTTGGAGAGCTTCAAACAGGCTGCCACAAGACAGATATAGGCTGCAGAAAGAAACCTACACCTTTCTGGGCAGCCCCTTTGCAATGCCACCCCACTTCCAGCTTTAGGTCTCTCTTCCTGACCCTAACTCTCTTCCTTAGCTGAGCTTTCTCCTTGGCTGAACCCCAGCTCAACACCCAGTGCCACAGCAGGGATGAGCACGTCTGGAGGGAACAATTCTTTTGACAGTCTTGGTTTTTTTTTCAGCCCCTTTGCAGCCTCCGTCTAAGAACTTCTGTAGATTTTGTCCCTTTCCCAACCAATACCCTAACCCTTAATACTGGTCCTGGCCATAGGTGAACCTTTGTTTGAGACCCAGTGTCCTGGCCCAGATGAACAAGTTCTCAGGGGACAATTATTTTTACAACTTTGCCCTCACTTTTTCAGCCTGTTTGCAGCCACAGTCCGATGGGAGGTCTAGGTTTTCTCTTTCCCCTAAATCCAAGGGAATCATAATCCAAATCCTAGGCACATCCATATTCCCAGACAAGACCAAGCTGAGAAAATTTTCAGGGAATTTACTAATTCTTCCACCACCCCTTCCCTGCCCTCCATCACCTTTGTTTTAGCTTTGCCTTTGCAGCCCTATTGCAAACAGAACTTTATGCTTTCTCTGTTTCTTAGACCTAACTCCTACCCATTGCAGGTGGTGCTGTCAGCTTTCTCACAGGTTAAAATCTTACCACATTCTGACCTTTGTGCCACTGTTTCCACTGCCAGACTCCACTATTTCCATATGAGAATTGTGCATCAGCCCATTCTTGGTTTGCTGGAGCTTTTCCAGAGCCCCAAGGCTGTATCTCTGGGGTTTCCCTTCCTCTCTTTCCTTATTCTTATGTACAGAGAGACTGTCTCACCTCATGGGTGCTAGTATTTGAGGACTGTTCCATCCATCCAGTCTCAGCTCTTACTTTGAAATGTAGGATCTTTTTCTTGTCAATGAAACTTTGAGTTTTCTTTTTGTCTTTGCTCTGACCTTAACCCTAAGAACAGAGGGAGTTTATAGGCAAGGAAATTCAACCCTTGTCCAGAGAAAATTTTCTTAGTACAGAGGTCTTTTTGCAGATCACTTTTTTTTTTTTCAGCCCCTTGAACCTGAAACTCTGTATGTTCTGTATTTTTTAAATATGTACCAACTTGTTAATCTACCCTCCCAGGTAGCCCAGTGTCTGTACTTTGTCCCAGTGTGCAGTGTCTCTAAGTGTGGATTTTATATGTATTCATAATTTCTTTCTCCAGCCGTGTCACAGATCATCCTACTGTATCATCTTTCGGTATTTCTTTCTTTGAAGCTGTTGCTTCCATTTTAAATGTTACTTCTGTTGCACTATGGCAGTATTGTATGTTGCTAATAAAACTAACTGATAAAGGAACATTTGAGGGAGAAACATAGATTTCTGTTTAGGTTTGGCATGTTTGCCCTTCAGGCAAAACTGTCTTTGAATTCCACGATGGGCTGCACCCTCTAAGAAAAACTGTCATTCATGTGAGAGTTTTGGGAGCCCTCAACAGCTCCAGCCAGGTGCTTAAATCAGTCAGTTTTGAGGCCATCGTGTTGCAGCACTTGGTTATAAGGACCATCTTTGAGTTAAGTGCTACTGCTTTTTGAATAATATTAACACTACTTGCTGCATTGATATATGGATACAGAAGTATAAAAAACAACTTTTCTTACAATAAAAACCCAGCTCTTCCTGCTAGTTTTGTCATCTGTTTATGAGTAGTTTTTTGTTGCTATTAATAGCACTTATCATTCAGTTCTCATTGAGTTATGTGCATGTCCGTAGGAAAGCCCAGTCTTGTAGGGCTGCCACTACAGAACCAAATTAAGTATCTATACTTTGAATCTATGATATTTTCAATTTGACTTGAGGGGATGAGTTTTGATGGAGTAAATAACCACATAAATATTTTTTTCTCTTCTGAACTGCATAGAAATAATGGCATATAACTCAGTCTTCTCTGGTTAGGCCCTTATTGATAGTACTTGATTTTTTTTTTTTCTACATAATGAACTAGAATATCATATTTTATTTAAATGGCTTGGCTACTTTCAAGCTGGTAAGAGAAGTGTGGGTTGGACTGTGGCTGTTGGCAGTGATAGATGGCATATTTGAAGAAATTTTCCTTTTAACCATTTGATAAAGTCAGTGGCAGGAATAAAATTCTGTTAAGACTACTGAAGGGAGGGTATTGTTTCATTTATGTTTTATCTTCTTTTATTCAAAACTCTTACAAGAATATTGGTAATTAAAATAAAGACTATTTCACTTTTTCCTGCCACTCTTCCTCATCTCTTCCCTATCTCTTCAGATTACTTCAAAATAGAATCTTCCTGTCTGAAAGTGCAGTAGTCTGCTGCCATAGTCGTAAGGAAGCCAGCATTTCAGCAATTGTGAGGTGACTTATTAATCAGTTGTCATTTCACCCATGCCTATGCTTGCATAACTTGTTCAGATGCCTGCATATTTTCATGCAGGTTATTCCCCCCAGGTGGTATAAGCTTCCTGGCAGAGGTGATTATTTTGAGCAAACAGGTGTTTTTTTCTGAATTATGTAGATTCTTTCAAGTACTATACACTGTTCAATTTCTCAGCTATGATGAGACAGAGTTAATTTTTCTTTATGGGCAGGTGCAGGAAAATATGGAAAAATATTTTAACGGTTAGCTGGAGAAAGATAACTGAAGGAATACAAGAGAAGCCTGCACTTTTGTAATTGGAAACTGGGAATGCCATGTATCTTTTCTTTATCTTGAAATCATCTTGAAATCATCTTAGCTAAGGATTCTCCTCTGAAAATAAAATCTAACAGAAGACACATGTATCTGTGCCCCTTACTGTCTAAAGGATTATTTATAAGATGAATTGAGCACTTGAGAAACAGACAATCTGAAGCTTTCATCAAGAGAATATTTGCTGTGATACTTTCAATATTAGTTGTGATTTCATCAGAAAATAGCTATAAATCAGAGAAAACTTGCTGTGTATTGAGTCACTGTTCAGGGAAGCAAATTACAACTGCATATTGTTTCCTGTTGTAAAATGTTTCAACATTGTAACGAAAGTTCCATATCATCATGGTACATTCATTCACTTGATATCAAAGATTTATACAGTGAATTTCATGCAGTGCCTAGAGATGAAAATATAGGCTGCTTTTGATTAGTGGGTGTTTCACTCAGGAAAGCTTGCTTCTTTAAGCTTGTTGGAGAATATTAATGAAATGCTTTTTACATACATCACTATTATAATTTTAAGTGAACTGGCAAAAGAGGATTTAGCCTTCTCAACATTTGATTTTGATCCTCAACTTTTCCCAAAGATCAGTACAACTTCATATATTTAAATTACCTATATTCTGTCTCTTCTGGTAATACAAAATTATTAGTTATCAAAATTGATGTAAATTCTTAATCTCTATAAGAATATGGGAAACTATCATTGCACTGATTATGTTCATATAGCGATATATATTGTGCTATTCATTTCTCATGGTCTGAAATATTAATTAGATCATATTTGTAGAATTACCGGTCACATATATGATCACTCCAATTCTTAAAAAGTTTCAGAAAATAGATCACAGAATCACAAAATATTCTGAGCTGGAAAGGACCCATTAGAATCATCAAAGTCCAGCTCCTGGCCTTGCGCAGAACCCTCCCCAAAAGTCACACCATGTATGTGAGATCATTGTCCAAACACTTCTTGAACTCTGTCAGGCTGGTGCTGTGACCATTTCCTGGGGAGCCTTTTCCAGTGCCCAATCACCCTCTGGGTGAAAAACTTTTCCTGACATCCAACCTAAACCTCCCCTGACAGAACTTCAGGCCATTCACTTGGGTCACCACGGGGAAGAGATCAGTGTCTGCCCCTCTTTTTCCCCTCATGAGAAAGCTGTAGAGTGCAATGAGGTCTCCTGTCAGTCTCCTCCAGGCTGAACAGACCTCAGCTGCTCCTCATATGGCTTCCCCTCAAGGCCCTTCGGAAGCTCTGTAGCCTCAGTACAACTGGTTTTGCAGCCATATCACATTGCCAACTCCTGTCTCATTCACTTTTAGATTTCACCTTTGGGACTTCTTTATCATTAATCTTACCTACACCTCTCCACCAGCCTGAGTGTTTCTGTATCTGTTTTTAATTGGATTTCACCATTTATATTAGGTTGACTTTTTTTTTTTTCCTCCCCAGAAGAAGAAACTCATTTTGCTCCTTTTGGTTTCGGCACAGATTTCTAATCTTTCCAGATCTCTTTGTGTCATATCATCTAACTCATTGCTTTTTACAGCTCCATTCATCAGGACTGTTTCCAAGTGACTGTCCTGTTCTCTCTAGCTACTCAGTCAACCCTGAAGAGCTGACCGGAACCAGCACTAACTGGAGTCCAAAGCCAATCAGTAGGCCATTACCTTGCACTCCTGTTTAGCACTTGTTAACCCACATAATAACCATTTTTGCTACCCAATTTGAATGATACCTCAAAGCAATTTTTTTCCCTGTATTCTTTCTTAATTTTTAGTCCAGGACCACAAGTCATGATGAAATTGCTGGTACTAAAAATGTCTTTTGTGTCCGGAATATCCATAATATGTTTCTAGTTATTCATGTAGGATTAAAATATAAATGGGGAGGAAATATTCTGATTTGCATAATAACTTGCATGCCTGATTCTTGATTTTTGCATATTTGTAAATGGTAATAGTTTTTATTTATTTATTATTAAAACCTAATTTTTTCCTGACATTTAAGTGAGACAAAGCTTGAATTCCAAATGATTCTTATGCTCTTCAGCTGAAACATGTACAATATAAGAAACTTATTAGGGGGAAGAAAAATGTGGAAGATTTGTTTGATTGAATAATTAAATTTTTTATCTGATTAATATTAATTGCTTATATAATTTTAAATGGCTACATAGAAAGAGGTGAATAAAATCAAGTGAGATTTGAAGTAATAAAAGCTGTCTGTCCTGTAAAGTCAAATTTTATTTAATCTGTTAGTGTACCAACCTTCAAATGACTGTATTCTGCACCTTTGGAGTTACTAATTTTATCCAAAAGCCATATAAGCTGGCTTTCATCTGTAAGTGCTTCAAATGTGAAACATGTCACTTGGACCTAGCATTCTCCAGTTTAATTCCTGCACTGGAATCAAAAGCCACAAAATGTCCCACTGTGCTACACAATAATGTGAAAATATCAGATGCTATTAAAAATTTCCTTGCTTTGTTTTGTTTTGTTTCCTTCTCCTCTTCAAAGGCAGGGTTTATGTTCTGACCTGCTGCAAGGCTGTGTGATGCCTTGTTGTCATGCAGACAGTGATTGTGCTGATGGGTTGCAATTACATTGAACTAGACTACCCATATTCACTTTTTGTTATTATCTGCCTGTGGAGTGTTTTCATTAACTGTGCACTGGGAACATCCTGAATGACATAAGCATCTTCTGCTGTTTGATTTGTGCCTATGTATGTGTGTATGTGTAGAATGCAGGAATAGCAGGTAGTCAAATGTGAAATTCATCTCAGAGAAACAGTGTACTGTCAGAAGCATCAGTTTCTACAAAACCTTTTAGTTGCAAAGAAACCATCAAAACATCCATAGCAACCACCATCAGGGTGGCTGACCAAGTGAAAAAGTCTGCTGTGATCTCTGTTACTATGGGTATATATGAAATGCATGCAGGAATTTCTAGTTAAGTTTCATTTCTTTTAAATTCCAGACCTTTGCTATGTGCTTATAGCCAAAGTGAAGAGACAGATCTTTGATTGCAGTATGTGTCTCCTTCATCAGTTGCACAAAGACAACAAAAAAAACTACTGAAAAGGGAGAGAGGAATTCTCAATTAGGACATGTTATGGAAATATGGAAGGGAATATGAAAATAATCAAGGGCATGTAACAGGCAGAAACAGTGTGAGACCTCAGATGAAGTAAAAAATGGATAGCTGCATGACATTGCTGGGAGATCAAGATGAGTCCCTCTCAAGCAGAGTACAGGTGTACCCTTCTCACCTATGTGGTGCCACACCTGAGAATACTTCTTCAGTTCATACCATGTACGGAGGAGCAAACTGGTCTGCTTTTGATGGCAGGTGGCTTACAAACACTGAAGAATCTGTCCTTTGAGAACTGAATTTACTAACAATTCCTCCTACCACCTGCTGCCTGCTGCAAATAACCTTACATATGTCTCTCAGCTCTCTAGGATGTGGCGAGTCTCACAGTTTTTGCAAGGTACATCAGGCTTTTTTTTTGTTACAAGGTGACTGGAAAATAGTGGATGTATTACTGATTTATATTTTCTCATGTCTGAGTTCAATGTGTGAAACACTAATGCATTAGTAATATTTATGGATGCTATAAAGAAGATTAATTCACTTGTAATGACCACTGATGAGCTGTTTTTCCTTAATGCTTCATTTTTTTATAAGAAGATTTAAGTACCTAGCACTTTGTATTCCATGGAGAAAATACATGGATTTTATTTCCTTCTTACATTTTCCAATATGGGCATGAAAGAAGGCTGATGGCATCCTGTGCTGCAGTAGGCTGAGCATTACCAGCAGGTCAAGGGTGGTGATCCTTCCCTTTGCTGAGCACTGGTGAGGCTACATCTATAGTACTGTGTCCAGTTCTGAGCTTCCCCCTAGAAGAGAGACATGGTCAGGCTGGAGAGTCCAGTGATGGGCTACGAAGATGGTTGGGTGTGACAAGAAATAAGGAATTTCCAGAATGTGTGACAAGTCTTGCAGATCCTATTAATTTCACTAATATTATCACAACTATTAATTTATCCTGTGTCCTTGCATTAATTTAAACTCTTTTGGTTACTTTCTTCCATTTCAGCAAACAAGAATGAAAAGTAAAACATACAACAGGTCACTGGCCTTCTATCAAAAACAGAACCAGTCATCCACTGTGTACAGCTGATAGAAGTAGCACTTTTCTATTAAGATTTGCCTGTTGTTTCTCTTCCTTAGCAAATCCTGCCCAGAACATTACAGTAGTCAGTAACTAGAATAGCTTTATCATTATTCATGTGCTGAAAGCTTTAAAAAGCTAAAAGGATGCCCAAGTATAGAGGTACCTCACAATAAGGACACACATAGTGGCGAAAATGAAGGACCAGCTGGCTGGAGTCCTGTTTCTGCTATCCAGTAGTGTATGACAGTGCAGAAGAGAGCCAACTGCTTATGACTCCTTGCTAATCTGCCCTGATGAGCTTGAAAAGGCATAGACTTTGGTGAAGGTTACTAGCACATGTAAAGCCAACTCTGAAGGGTGCTACCTACTGTGTTTAAGTACAAAGCCCTTTCAATTCACACAGAAAGAAGATACTCCTTGTGACTTCAGGTTTGCAAGCATAGAGATGTGGGTTCTGACAACCTGAATTCCACTTCTTTGTAAAGTGCTTCCTATTAGCCACTCATCTCTGAGGAACGGCAGGAGAATTTCAATGTAATTTCCACCACTAGAATCTGTGCTAATGAAAATGTTCTAGTGCTTTCCATCAGCTTTCAGGGATCCTAAAAAGGCATAAAACCCAAAGTCAACAAAGTAGGAAGTCAGTCATGGGCAGAGTGCATGATAGCATCATATTAACTCAGAATAAATACATGCCACACTTGTTAGATGATCATTTCTCTTGGGGAGAGAATATCAGACAAAAAGTTTACTTCTGAGGGAAAGAAAGAAAGAAAGATGGAAATATCCTCAGCAATCTGTGTTTGTGATTTGTGGGTTGCTGGAGGCAAAACGCAATATTTTCAAGGAAAGACACATGATGTGACAATTTTATTATAAAAAATGGAGTAAAGGGAAACAGAACAAACAATAAATCTTGATTTTATTCCAAAACCTAAATTTCAGGCTCTATTTCTGTCACCAGTGCTAATAATTTGCTGGTCCTTGTTGAAGAAAGGTCACTGTTGTGGTTTCACTTACAGAACAAAAAATATCATTGAGCAAACCTAAAGAGAACAGATAGAAAGCAAAGAGGGTATTTTTTGCCTTCCCTCTGCTCTCCCCATCTTCAGTCAGGGAAGTGTGTAAAGCTCAGGTATGGAAAAGATGCCTAGTATTTTTAACTTATGGACGTGGAAGCGTGTCAGGGCTTCCAGCCACTAGTTTGAAAACAACTGCAGAGAAGGACCATCAGTGTCTTATCCCAGCTGAGGAGCTGATGTGCTGGATTACTCTTTCCAAAGTTCAATAAGCAGCTTAGAAACGTGTATTGCTATCTCACAGCTGTACACCCAAATGAACAGCATCAACCTGAGAAAGGGTATTGATGTGATGAAGCTGCGATTTGCACATGTGATTGCTTGTTGCATTCAATGAAACATCATTTGCCAATGGGAATTCCATATTCCTCCTAACTGTGAGTACCATTTAATGAACTCAAATTAGATCCTACCTTTGACAAAAACAACACTTTTCCTGGTCAATTCTTCATATTTTACCTTCTTTCTCTTCCCTCTGGTACTACCGTGGTTTTATACCATTAATCATTTGTGATTGCCATTTATTTTCTTCAGGTATCTGAGATACAGTTTGTTTTGTCAGCTTGAGACAGGGACTGAGAAAGTACTAAAGAAGCTTTACACTTATTTGTAGTGCCCTGCAGTACTTTCCACTTGTTAGTTAATGCTATGAATAGTAAAGGTTCAAAGTACTGATGGTTTCAAACAGCCATATGAGTTTCAAACAATTATTTACCTTACATATCAAACCTCACCAGTGTAATTATAAATCATTGTATTCTTTCATTGTATTTCTAGTATTTTTGCAATTTAGAGTTATTTTATGAATCAGCCCATGTTATCTGTGTCCCAAGTAAAGAAATAGCAAGAGAAAGTATAGATCCACTAAATGACACTGAGAAATTGATTTGTAGTAGACCCTTGTATCATAATTTTTTTTGGAGATTCACACTTCCAAATGACTTTTTGACATATCCAGAAAGTTTCAATGATTTTTTTTCCCTATTAGCTGCTATTCAGCTGATACTACAGAAAAACAGTCATGTACTGATTAATGTAAAGGGAATTACTGAATTATTGGTCCATAAGGAGAACTAAAGCTACTTAACATTGGCAATGCTGCTGCTTGCTTGTTTACCCTCTAGTAAGCTTTGCAATAATTACAAATTCTGGAAAGGCATTAGAGAAAGAAACCAAGCAAGCTGTTGGAGAGGGGACTGAGAAGACAACATGTGCCTAGAATGCTGGCTACTGTTGTAGACTATATCTAAGTCTTAATAAAGAGGCAATGGGCCATCAGAAAAAAAGAATCTTCTTATATATTACGTAACAGATGATGCAAGAAAAACAGTAGCAATATTCAGTTGTCTGATGTTCATGCTTAGGAAGACACTCTGATAAACTGCTGAACACTACAGTCCTGAGGAAAAAAAAAATCACACAGCTTCAGGCTGAACCATAGATACAAATATCTTTGTGTAAAAGAAATGGAAAGAGCTGAGTGTGTATACAGAGCTCCCTGTGATAAAGATTTTTAAAAATTGAGATAATGCCTCTGAAATGTTTTGATGAGACAAAAAAGAAAGCAAATAAGTGGGATGCCATTGTTAGAAATGCTGTATGAACACGAGAGCAATTTGATGAGTCATGAGACAAAAACTGCAGATCAAAAAATGTTCAAAAAATGTGCACTGTTAAGAATTTGTATATTTCTATATGATTTCAGAGAAAGAAATCCCCAATCAAAGGCTGAATCTCTTGTGGAGTATGTGAATCCAGCTTGCTAGGGAGATTTATGAGAGGAACGGCTTTATCCCTATAAAGATATCTCCTATTGAATTTCAGTGAGAGCACTGAAGTAAAACAGTCATCAGTTTGGAACAAGTGTATCAAGCTAAAGGAAGACAAGAAATAAGACAAAGATCAAATAATGGAGAAAATAACCCTCATAGGCTAGCATGCTGGAAAGAGCATCAAAAATTCAGGAAGAAAAAGCATTGTGCTTTGGGCTATTGCACATAGGAAAGAGGGAAACAAATCCAAGTCAAATCCTAAAGTGCAGGTAGCCCAAGGATAAGAAATTCTCTATGTACACTAAATGAAAATATGGAGCTATATAATGCACAGAAGTGCATGTCTAGCAGATCTATATGTTCTCAGTGCACAGGCTTCACTGCCAGGAATTCTTCTGACATATATAAGACCAGTTTAGTGATCAGTTAGATTATTGCTGGACAGTTCATCGAGTGGCAATGGCATCTCAGCAATAATAGTAAGTGGTAATATTAGCTTAAAAAATGTGATGGAGTAGTGTTGATATTTATAAAACTCTGCTCTCTAGGCAAATAAAGATATCAATAAGAATCTCATGTAATAAAACCAAAATTACTAGACTTTGGGAAAATCTTTCCACACAATTTTCCTTACAATAGAAATCGGTTCCAAAAATGCAGATGTCAGCTACCTTAAAATACACTGAAGCTTGTATTTTAGAGATAAAAATTAAAAAAGTGGTTAATAACCAATTTGTGCTTTCTGTGGAAAGAAATGCTTGGGATCATACAATACGTTCATGTTTCAGTGCTAATAAGGACTTTGGGGTTCTGCTCTTCTCTCATGATTTTTTATACAGCTGCTGCTGCTGACTACCTTTAGAGTCAAGTCTCCTCAACTGAAGACTCATAATGGGTTTATCTTTCCACTCCTAGCAAAGAAGTGTTCTTAAATCATCTGGTGAAATTCCCTGTACAGTTAAGGCAGGAAGTGGGTGCCTTAGAGATCTCTCTGAAGACAGATCTTGATGACCATAGTTTAGGCATGGAAGTAAGCTGGACAGCAACCTCTGAAGGCCTTCAGAAACACCTGCTGCTTTCCATTCAGTGGTTATTGTGCTAGAGCATGAAAACAGCATCACTAGTTATCTAAAAGTGAGGTTCAAATGACAGGCTTCAATTTGATTGACTAAACTGCAGGCTAGTTCTCTAGTTTCATGGAAACAGCAGTAAAGGGTAGGAAAAGCTCTTTGGATGGGTAAAACCTGAAGCAAAGTCACCTCTGGAAGCACATCCAGTGGAGCCACTGGCCAATCCATATGGGAAGGGGATTGAATTTCTGGCTGGAGTTAGCTTTTTTGTTTTTACACACCAAAAGTCTATGATGTAGCTTAAAAGTTCATGGGAAGCCAGGCTTTCTTAGTGCCAGAGCCTATAATTCATTTTGCTGGAAGCGTTGAAGGCTAATAACTTGTTCCCATGCTACAGGATTGCAATCAAAGATGAGATTGTTACGAAAAATCGGTAAAAATAAAACTCCTTAACACCAATGTAACATTAAGAAGCAGGCATTCTTTATTTGGCTGGATGCACAAGGCAATATCTCCTCCAAAATATCATGCATGCTGAGTACAGAAAAAGCTTCCGTTTTTATACTACATTTTACATACATATTCATTGATTTTCCTGGAATAAACATACATTTGATGATAATTTCCCCAGAATTTTCAACATATATTCCCTTTGTGCATGCGTTCTTCTGTCCTGGGGGGTCTCTTTGGTGGTCCCTGGTGGCTGGTGACCCCAAAGTCATACTTAGCTGCTTGGTGAAGTGGTGAAAATTTGGCATAACTGGGCTGGTTACTTTCCATTCTTCTTCTTGGTTAATGTTTAGCACGATCCTAGAGAATAAGCATTGTGCAGTTCCATAGGCCAGTGGTTTTTGAAGAATAAGCATTGTATTAACCCACCAGGTGTGCAAACAGTTCATCTGGCAACAAGAACACAGAAGCAGTGTTACTAAGAAAACATAGAAAATTGTTGGACTGAAACATTATTTCTCTTGAAGCTATTAAATGCTCACTTGAAGACAGTGAGGGAAGATGAATTTACTTTTACCCCGGTGTTTATATAATTACAAATGTAAGACTTTTTTCCATCTTGAATGACTCAATTTTTCTGTTTGGTTTGAGAGATCTTTAGTAATTACTATTGTTCAGAAACACACATACAGCCTGAAACACTCATCTGCAGTGTGAACAGGGCCTGCATCCATCCTCTACTGCAGTAGTTAACTCAGTGGGAATCCTAAGCCCTGTTCACGGCTTCTGTGTCCACAGAATAGTCCCTATTTCTGTACTACATATATTGCACTTCATACATATTTTAGTGTAATGTATCCTGCCTGAATGGACGCAGTTTACTGAGCAATTTACCAACCGTGGTGGTGTTTCATCATCATTATTTAGCATTCCACTTATCTTTGCATCAGTTGATACAATTTTATCAGCAGTAGGGTTATGTTATTTCCATATCACTGAAGAAGATACTGATTAATGTCAGCTGTATTGTCACACCCCACCGAATTTCCATAGAAAATAGTCGTAGGCCAGTATTTTTAAAGATCTTTCTCACTGGATTATACCCATATGTTGAAACTAATAATCCTTCATATATTGTGCTGTTTTGATAAGTATTACAGAGAGGTTTCTTAGATACAGGAAAACTAAAGATCACAGAATTCCATTCCAGAATATTGAGAAATACACCTCTTAGGAATTTGGAGGGTCTAAGTGCAGACTTTGCTCTTTTTATTCAGGCTAAGAATTGGATTTCTACCCAGATTACCCATATCCCAAATGAAATCTTTTACCTTACTGTAGTCATTCTTAAAAGGGTCTCAATACCTGTTTCTTGTTTTATGTATAGACTTAGATATTCACTGAGGGAGAAGGACAATGTCCTCTGTGGTGAGATGTTCTAATTTTGTAGCAGTTTTTACCATAAAATGCTAATGCTTTTTGCATTGCATTGCATTGCATTTGTCATGGACAGGAAAGCCTTTCCTAGTCTTTTTTGGTAGAAGCTCTAAGTGATGTTCTCCACTGATTTTTGGAGGTTTATTAGTTGGATGATTAACTCATTGCTCACAAATACAGCTAATTTTTAAATTGATATTTCAGATGTCAATACTTAGCTGTTCAATTATACTTGTGCAGTTATCTTTATCAATCAAACCTGTAATTTAAAGCAAAATGAAATCTTATTTGTTTGACAAAGCCTACTTTCATTCTAGCCACACCAAGGGACATTAAGTGTACTCTTACCATTTAATTCTCGCTTACCTGCATCTTTTCATAGCAGCAAAGGCAAGGGGTGTGATTGAGAAATGATGAGCTACTTTATTACATCAGATAGTAAACATGATGCAATAGGGGGTGAAATAGCTTAGAACAGAATACTGTGTAATAAAGGACATGACCCTTTCCTGGTCTCATCCACATTTTAAAAAACACAAACAAAAGAAAAAAACAACAACAACAACAAAACCACCCCAAACAACCCCCTAAACCCCCCAAAACCTACAACAAGCAGGAAGAAGATCCTGTAAAGTATATTCCTTTTTGGGAAAGAAATGTGGTGCTCAAAAAGCAACTGCATAGGAAATGTATCAAAGAGCATAAAAGACCTCTCATTTCCAATTTTCATATTGGATTGATTAGATGATCTTCCTTTACCTGTTTTGTTAAGTGGTGATAAAGCATAAAGCAACACCCCAATGACCCTTGGTTCTCAACATGCCCTCAATTTTATTATGCTTTGATATGTAATAGTTCTTTGCTGATGAGATTCTCTGTAGCTCACATAAATGGGTTGCTCAGATGAATCAGCTGCTTTCAATCAGTTTGTAATCTAGCTTGAAATACATCTTTCCACTTACAGAGTTATCAAACATCAGAATACTTCAGTGACATTGCCTGACAGCCTGCCATCTGACTTTTTAAAATAGTCCAGCTATTAATGCCTGTCCTGCCTTTCTGAGGCAGTGCCTTGTCTAAAGTCTCTACACAACCAAAGAATCAAAGGGAAAAAGTTCTGTCATTCTTTAGAACTATCTCACATTCTCCTGCACTAGTCTAAAATCATCAACTTGCATAAAATCAGGAAATGGACAGGAAAATTTTATTGCTTTTAACTAGAGGAGGCCAACTTCTACACAACATAAATTTTCTATAAAACCATGTTTTGATGTTGATGATTAAAAAAACCCACATGCATTAGGAATGCCTAAACACTTCTTTTCATCAAATTTGAAATAGTAGCTTCAGTTCAGCATTAACATGGGTCTCCTCCTGTCAATGAAATTTCATAACATCTGTCCATTAGGTGGTTAGAGTCCTGCCTCCAGGCATTCTGTAATCTATGTTGCCCAGATGGATTGTAACTCCCATGGTGCCTTTTGATTGGAACATGTGAAGAATCATGAGTGTCAGTGCGCTGTGAAAGATGAAGTCCTGACACTGAGCACTGCTTATGAAGTAGATTATGAACTGGTGATGGTACAGCTCCTGTGAGACCATGTGGGATGACAGATAATCCAATTTAATGTCAAACTGACTCATAACACAATATTTAGCTATTTGTGAATCAGGGTTTTTATGAACTTTTTGATGAGAAAAAATCCTCAATATTTTGACATTGATTTGGAACAAGAAATTGCTTTGCTAAAGGATTAGAAATTCAAACTTTTCCTTATATTATTTTTGCAGTATAATGTGGTGCTTCAAAAGCTACAAAACCTTGCTGAAAAGGCAACCTGACTCACAGACTACCTAGATCATCTTATTCCCACCTTCTCCATCATCCTACTAAATGTTTTTTTAACATTGTCTTCCTCCTACTACTTAAGGGATGAATTTTGCAGACATTAGGAGTCATGCCTGCCTTCCTTTCCTTCTTAACTTTACAAAAATCTTTGGTCAGTGAAAGTAACATAACCATGTTTAAAACATTGTTAAGGGGAACTACCAGTCTAGGTGGAGAATACAATTTTTTTCCCTATTTCAAAGATAAGATGGTCCAAACTTCCTCCAAAACTACTACATCCCTCTTACTTCCTAACTAATAGGTCAAAGAAAAACTGGGCTTCTGTGGTAGTTCCCAATTTAAATGATAAATGAGCTATTGCTCACAGAAAAAAATTAATGCAGCATAATCACAGAGTAAAGGTCCAAAAAAGTCTAAAGAGCCTTGCTGCAAGATAATGACCATCAAATAATGATAACTCATGCTGTCAACAAATAACATTAACAGCTCCTGTTTAATGAATAGTAACTTGAGCTGGAGTGTGACATTACAGAGATTAAAAAGCTTAACACTTGCACAGTCTACAGTTCTGCTTTTGTAAGTGGACTGCAATTTGCAGTTTTGACTGCTGGATCAGTTGTTAAGCTAAAAGAACAAAGGTTTATAACAGTGATAGCTCTCTATGATTTGGCATAAGAAAGGGAAAAAACCCTTCCTTTAAAACGATTCTGCCATTGAGGCTTCACTCAAAAATTTCAAGTATTAAACAAAATAAGTTGTATTTTCATATGGAAATTGGAGCATTTGAATTTTCCCCTAATGTTATTGTAAAAAAGTAGAAATTAGTAAATTCCATCATCTAGCATATGTAAAGCTTCATGATTCCTGAGAGTATTATATATTTTTAGATATTTCTATCCAGATTCCACACAGAAAATGCTTAGTTGTCAGCTGCTTTTGGCTTCCCCCACAAACAAACCACATAATCTCTGTGGCCAATTTTAACTAAATTTGACAGACAGATAAAGATGTGAAACATATACCCTATAGTTGTGAAGTAGAAAGATATGAAGAAAGTGAATAGAGTAGTTCTCCAGTACAGGGAGGAGAAAAGCCACAGATGAACTTTATTAAAGACACCAAAGGATCTACATGGGACAAATATGTAGGAATGGACTGCAGGAAAATCCTTTATCAGAATTCATGTTTTCAGAACATTAGGTCATCCAAGGGCAGGCCATAGACCCATGGGAAACCATAAGGCTCATACCTACCCATTCTGGCTTCAGGTTTGACATGACATGGAAAGACACAGAAATGTTTTATTCAGGCTTCTGAGACAACGCTTAGGAATATTTTGTACAGTTTTCCTTAGAGGTTTTGCAGCTCTCCAAGGCCAAGGAGTGAGGCAGGAAGTGCTGTGTGTCCTGGTCAGTGGCTGGGTATTAATGGGGGAAGGAAGGAGGGAAGGAGCTGGGGATCTGCATGGCAAAAGCACCACTCTGCAAGAGGTCCCAATGGTTACAAACAACTTTTTCATGCCTATAATTTTAAAAGGCTGATTAAACCCAAGACCTTTCACACAAACTGCCTGAGAGGATGGCACTTGCTCATCAGCTTCTGTCTCAGGCACTGAGAGCTGAGTTTCCAAGGCTCATTGTAAAAGCATCAAGGTATTTTATCCCATCTAAATTGTCTTATTTTTTTAACACTACACATCTCTTTGGCTGTGGGTATATCTCTCCTAAATGAAGCAGCACAGATGGAAATAGAGTTGAAATTAAAGATCGCCTGAAATAAACAAAAAACAAACCAACTGCCTGCAGATATCCAGAGGGAGTGGGAGAGCATATTCTTATTTTAAAAAAACCAAAACCAACCGCCACATGAATTCCTTTGTATTGTGTTCTGTCAGTCTCCTGACTGCATCTTCCCATATGGAAAGCAAGCTGAGTTAGGCTTCCCTCTGTGGTTTTTTAAGAAAAGCATTTGGGACTCTACCTAATAAGAAGCTCATTTTAGTGGGGGTTGAGAGCATTCACCATCTTAGTGAATCAGATCTCTGGTTCCATTTTTACCTTTTACTCTGGGAAAGTGCAAGAGCAAAATTGTTTAATAATCTGTTCTTTTAGGCCTGTTCAAATGGAAGTCTTGAAAATTGAAAAAGAATCCCTTTGTTTTTAATTAAATTTACACCTATTCTCACATTTTAACCTGAGTAACTAAACTGGGATTTTGTCACTCAGTACCACTTTTTTTTCACTTCAGGTTTACATTAAGAGAGCAATAGAGCTCAGAGACTGGACAGGCAATATTTTAGCTTTTTCTACTGACTTCTGTATTTTCTGTAAGAGGTGAGAAGAAGTCCTGACATAAGAGACTTTATATTTATTTAACAGTATGAAAATTACCTGCACATGGTCAGAGAGCATCTGACCTCTCAAGTACATAATATACCAAAGTACATAAAGTGGCCTTAAAAATGATTTCTATGTGTAAAATTCTTTTATGTTCTAATCCTTTGATGGGATATGTAAAGTTCTTCAGCTGGGGAGGAATAGCTCCATGCCCCAGTGTATGCTGGTGGCTGACCAGATGGAGATCAGCTCTGCAGGGAAGGGATAAGGATCCTGGCACATAACAGCTTGAGACAGCAATGTGTCCTTGTACCAAGGAGGGCCAACAGCCCCTGCACTGCCAGTAGGATGAGGGAGGCAATCCTTCCCCTCTACTCAGCACTCGTGAAACACACTTGGAACGCTGTGTCCAGGTGTCCCTCTGAAGTGCAAGAGACAGGCAGGACAGAGTCCAGAAAAAGGTAACAAAGATGATTGAGATTGCAGGATCTTTCCAGTGGGGGTTGGTCAGCTGTGAGGAAGGGATGTATCTGGGCAATGTGTATAAATACCTGATGGGATGGTGTTAGAAGGCAAAGCCAGACTCTTCTCAGTGGTGCTTAGTGACAGGACTGGAGGTACTGGGCACAAACTGAAACACAGGTGGTTCTATGTAAATATAAGGAAAATCTCTTACCTCACCTCTGGGTGTGACTGGCAATCGAAGTGTACCCCTCTTTCATCCAGACCTTGTGGCTATGAAGATAGAGCACAAAGGAGATATTAGTTATTGCATAACTATGAATAAGACACCCTTGAAAAAAAATCTGTGGTGGAAAGCAATTATTCTGCAACCATGATCAGTGGACATGAACACTTCTTAGCATGATTGCTTGGGTACCGAATATTGCCCTTGCATGTTGTACGTCCTTCTCCTCTATTGCACTTAGCTGTGTTTGAACATGCTCTCAGGAAGTGTCTCCACCAGAATTTAAACTGGCCATAGTAGGGATGCCTGCAGTCGTGTGGTTCCCATGTTTGCCTCTGGTGCTTGGGAAGCTGTAGGGCTTGGGGAGACAACAGGCTGGGGAATCAGGGGTGCTGCAATTTCCTGATTTAAATCAGTTGGAATGCTGAATACAATGCCCTAACCCTTTAAAGTCGTGTTCGGTTGTATGTCAGTCTGAACAATAAAATTTGACAGCAATAAAGACTGAGCAGGCAGGAAAGTAGACATATGATGTAAAGCCAGTCACACTCCTTCTTATAAACTGTCATTGCATGTGAGTATGAGGAATTAACCAAGTCTTGTATTCCTTCAGCTGCCTGTGACCTCTCCCTGCCTTTCTGTTGAGGCTTTTCCAGTCCATATTTCTCTCACAGCACCTGTATACTTCATAGCTAAGCCATGCTTGCTTATATATAAAAATGAGCTATAATGCAATGCAATATAGAATTTTATTGCTATTTTCTAAAATAAATTACTCAAAAATATTGAGAGTTTTTGGATTGTTTGATTAGTACAAAAAGGAAATGTTAGTTCTCAAAGAAGGAAGCAGTGAACTCACGTGTGTATGTATCTTCCAGCCACTTTTTTATATTGTATCTTCTGTTTCTTCATAAAACAAAATCTCACTTTCTCTAGAGCTGGATGAACTTGAATTTTACTGTAGGTCCCTTGGTTTTTGCAGAATTCATGCTCTGAGATTTGCATTGCAGAAGCAGGCCAAGATAAACAAATGTTTTATTACCATGAAGAGAAAGGCTATAATCTCCTGTCTCTTTTTTAATGTACTCAGAGCTAAATTGTCACAATCCCTGCCTCACATGAAGAAAAAGTTGTATTTTGCTGGTGACAGAAGTTTCCCTCAGAAGAATAGAGTCACAATTTCCTATGGGTTTGTTTCTTTGTTTTGACATCTAATAAGGGATTAACTGCATTGCAGTGGAAATGGGAGATGTCTCCTCTACTGATCTTGTCCTCATCCTGACCCTCAAGCATGTCAGAAATGAGTACCTTTGAACTTCTGCCTTGTTGCTAAGTTTGGTGGAAACTGGCCTCTGAGTTGAGATTCTTTCAAGGCTAGATACATAGATGAACACAAAGAGACAAGATCACAGAAGCCTCTTCCTCTGAATATGAAGCTGAGAAATGGATGAACCTTGATGCAAAGGAAAAGCCCACTCTTAGATACTGATCATTAAGACTGGAATAATCCTAATGGCAATGTGATAATTATCATGAGACCTTTAAGAGGAAGGAACTCATAGTACCTCCCTAAAGAGGAGAAATCTGAGGATGGGCTAGTCCAGGTTGCAAAGCATTCTGTGAGAAGAAGGGCAAATGAGAAAGGGGATAAAAGTATTTCCTTCATTCTTTGGTATAGTTTCTCAGGAAGACAAAAAGTAGTGAGAGAGACTTGTGAGGCTGAATCTCTCCCACTCTTTCTTTCCTGTGAAGAAAGTGAAAATGCCACTGTATTTACAGTCTTGTCAAATCACTTCAGATTACCTCTATATCTGTGTGTATGTGGTGTAAGAGATACTTTCCCACACATGCCAATATATGCACATGCACAGTCAGACTTACATACATGTATGTGGTATGTTTTTCTGTGCCAGATATTGTCAGTGACAGATTGCCATTAAAGACTGACAAAGCAAAATGGTGATGAAGAGCAACAAAGAATATGTTGGCTCATTCTCTTTTAAGATAAAGTGCTTGATGTTTTGCAAATTTTCAGTTTGTCTTTTTATTGAATATTTCATTAGTAATGACACTAAATTCAAGTTTTCAGGCATATATTTAATGAGATATCCTAGTGATATTCTCACTATAGTGTCAGGCATGGTATGAAACTAAAGATCCTTATTTCTTACAATACACCCAACCATGTGAAATTAGCACTGAAAAAACAAATTTGATTTGTCTTTGATGATCACAGGAAGCTGAAGGGTGAGATGAATCCTTATCCATAACATGTTCACCTCAAGGTGCCTTCCTCTAGGTTCTCTGTAAGTTTTCTTAAAAACAGGTCTCCAGACACTTAAACATGAGTATCTGTAACTTCATGGAGATAAAAGTCAAATTTTAAAGCTTCATAATGTAAAAGTTTAAGATAAACTAGAAAGATATACTTAACTTTTTCAATACAAGGTTAGCAGACATGATTCTTCATATGGAATCAGTAACACTACTGAGACACTGTATCATGCCTTCTCTTATGTTGTAATGAAACTGTGGGATAGATCTCATGAGCTATTCTTGACAGATAGCCATCAGCTGGAAACTTGCCAGAGTTTTTACAGTTACTTGATGGACTCCAGCTTTCAGGTTCCTTCACTTTGGAAGACAATTCCTCCAAAATAATGCACTAATGGAAGTTGAGGATCTATTCCTGCTTCCAGCAAATTTTGAATTTTCTTTTCCATGAAGCAAAAAAAGAATAATCTAAAATACATATAAATATTTTTGTGTGTGTGTGTGTGTACTTTTGTGGTCTGTTAAGTGTATCGAGTCCTTCTCAGACTGATGTCAGCTTGTGCCTTTAAACTTAGGAGTCCCTGTTTCAGACATATAGTGAAAGAAATCCTGTTCCTGTATTTTGAGTCTGCTTCGCATTTTGAAGTGAAGTATGGTAAATGGGTAAAATCTGGAGATTTGTTTAAAAAATACATTCCTGATTTAAACTAAAGTGCTAAAATAGACCACCCAAATCCCTCTTTAGCTTTCTCCCACTGGATTTTTATCCCTGTCAATTTCCTCATGACAGAGAATAGACAAGGTTTTGAGCAGATCCTCTAATTTATTTCTCTTATCTCCAGGTTACCTCTCTTCAAACTTCAGAAATGCCATCGAAAAGCACCCAGAAAACTGATGCTTAAGTAATGCTAATGCAGTCACTGAGATCTCTTGTGCTGCTCAGACAATGCTTGGCTGAAAAGCAATTTCATTTGGTGTAAATATCTCCAACAGACAAACCAATTAGAAACACAGACGGAAGCAGAAGTGCTTCACAATCATGCAATCAGGTAAAGTCATGGAGAGACCCAAGTGATGTCAATTCCTTGCTAAAGGTCAGAAATTCTGCCACCTTTGAACCTTTTAGCTCAGACTTCAAACTTAAAAAGTGAAGAGTTGTGCACAAAGGCCTTCAGAGGGCTTTAAATTCTGTGACTCTCCTGAAGTTCATGTTGAACTCCACAGGCAGAGGAAGGTAAGGTGTCATCCTGCTTGCTTGGCATGGCCAGACCTGCAATCTGACAGGAATCCAGCTGGCTGGGTTGTTTTGCAGACAGAGTGACTAACTTATCTTTTCCATGCTATGCAGTTTCTCTGAGTCAGGGAGAACTTTAACAGTTTGGCCCTAAAACAAGGCAAAGATTTGGGCCAGCTTCTTCCACTGCAGGGGGTGGCTCACCTTTACTCATTTGCAACATATGAGTTTATTAATACATCCAAATATAACCAGTGACCTTCTGTGACAGATGGTGAATCATGTCTTACTTCCAGTGCATAAATTAACATTTTAAAAGGCTTTTTAAAACACTGTTGACTTTAGCAAGTGAAACATAATAAGAAGGATTTGCTGAAGTCTGATGCTGTAAGTTTGGATACATTGAAAATTCATTATCTGAGTAAAAATCTAGAATTATTGTGCCATTAACAAGGACACTGCAAGCTGCCATTTTTTTTAGAATGATGTATAGTTTATGCTGTTGAAACTGCCATCACAGAGAAGTCACAATGATCTGCGTTGAAGATGATTTATGAAACATGACTCTAGAGAAAATAATTCCTCTCACATAGCTTGTTGAAAGTCAGTTCTCTTAGCATTTGCTTTCATCAGGAAGGGTATCTCCTAGTCCTCAAAATTTTAATCTGGAACCTCCTAAACCTTATTGTAATATGGAATCTACCCCTTTGATTTAATAATAGAGTAAATATTCCCATTGTTAGTTATGCTGTCTTTTAGTCCTTCTTTTTTTTTTTCCCTATCATGTTTAAGGAACATTATCAAGACATGGTAACAAACACAATGCCCTAGATAAGATGTCGACAACTGAGGGGAGCTTAAGTTACATATCTAAGCATGAGTGTGAATTAGAGGATCCAGTAAACAAATGTAAATGCAAATGTAAATGTAAATGCCTTGCAGCATTTTCTCTCCCCCTGACAAAAAGTTGCATTTGCACAATAAGAACAATACACACTGACTGAGCCCATAGCAGACATTCAAACCACAGGGCACAAGTTATATAGAGCTACTATAGTTTTATTATGTTTTTTCTCCATTCATATCACATGTGGGATAATGCTCATCATTGTAATCTCTCATACTGGAACAGCAGCCTGCTAAATTTGTACGCCAGCGAGAACAGAGAACAACTGCACATTCTTGCCCTTCCCTCACTTCTTTTCCAGCTGCAGGTGGGAGGATCTTTCTCTTGGATATGGAGAAGTTGCTTGATGAGATTTGGATTCTTTTTCTTCAACTGAAGTACTCCTTTGTCTGAGACACTGAGATACTTTCATGAACTGGTGATATGTGAAGTCTGGAAGAAGCACAGAGAACGTTAAGTATTGTGGTATTTAAATAAAGCAACTCAGGAAAAAAATGTCGTTGAATGGATGCAAAGCTATTCAGCCTTTCTCTTTGTCCTATGTCCAAAATAAGAAAATTAAAATTCTAGCAGTGATCTTGGAAATATCATTACATTGCACAGCAAGAAATCCTAGCAGAACCAGAGTACCTTGCACATTGTATATAAGATGTGGAGCACCCAAGAAATCCTCCTAAATTCCTGAATTCCTTTTCCTCCGTAGAAGTACACTCATGCCAAGGTGTCAGGATGCTAAAAAGGAAAGGACGAGATCTGACCTAAGGCAGTTTTGTGCTGTTAAAAGTAAACAAAAAGTAATGACAGAATATGTACAGACTTTCATGGATTACAGTGTAATTACACTAAGCAGATCTAAATGTAATTAACTGGTAAACTGCTGTGCTGTTTGGAAGACAGAGAAGCCATATATTTATCTCATAATCACACAGGTACCACATGAAAATTAATTGCCATGTAATTATATGATCAGCATTTGCCATGTTCAAACAGTATTTGTGCCCCTTTAATTTGAAGTGCCACTTCATTTTAAAATATTAAATTACTAAACCTCCTGTGACTGTGATCTAAATCTAGAGAAGTAATCGCTGTGTGTGGTAAAGCAAGTAAGAAAAAAAGACACTGAATGCTGAATGACCCAGTTCACTTTCTACATGCAGAAGGAAAAAAATTAATTCTGGCTGATGGAACTTCACAGTGTCCCTCTTTTGGATTATTTTTTCATGTGCTCTTTAGAGTATTTCTGTTTTGACAGACCTAGAGGTTTAATCTAGCCTAGCTCAAGACAGCAATTAAGTGTATGCTCAAACCCAGCTAATCTGCTTGAAGACAGGGGCTTTAGAACATACTGTAAGGTCAGGGTAGGACTCAGTGCTGTGTTGCACAGAAGTAAGTCATGGCTCTGAGCTTATGTTTTTTCAGAGGTAATACAGTGATTTTCAGCATTATTAGCAAAATTTAATACGCTGCTCTAAAAAGGCAGTTCAGGTTTTGACTGGCGCCAGGTTACTCCTGCCAGAGCAGCACCAGAAACAGAAGAAAGGGGACAGAGGTAGATGAGGAGTCAAGGAAGAAATCCTGGGGAGACTGGCTTACTGTTTCAGTTGAGACAAGAGGGATGGCAACGACAAAGCACAGGGTTTAAAGCTTTGATGGGGATTGGAGCACCATAAACAATGGCCTACACCCCTCAGCCTCTCCTCGATGGCAGCAGCAAAGAAAGATGACTTTTTTCAGGGCTCTGGAGTACCTATAGTGAGCAGTGAGCCATATCCAGCTCACTCTCAGCAGTGTTGCAAACTTGGGTCTTCTCTGTTTGCTTTAAGTGAGAGATATTTTTGTTTCACATTGGAACAGTACAGTTGCTTTGTCCATGAGGTCCTGGGCGGTGGCCTGTTACCCTGTCTTAGCATTGGAAAGCAGAGGTTGCTTTTGGGATTGAGAGGGAAAATTAGGCTCTGTTGTTTTCAGGTGTTGCTGTAATCTAATTGCTGTGGGAATGTGTTTATTATAAGAATATCTGCCCTATAGCAATTTCTCAGACCATCAGCTATCACTCATATTTTCAAGTTGATAATAAATAATCTTTTATCTATGCTTTGGGTGATAAGACAGAAAGACTTTGCTTACCCTGAAAAAAAACTTGGAAGTTAGTACGATAGCAACACAGAGCAAATAATGGACTTGGATCAAATAAAAATTAATGAATTAAAGTGGAAAAGTCTGCAACAATATTATCTCTGAAACTTTATCTGGCTTCCTCCCGCTTGCTCTTTTCATACTTAGTTACAAGTGGAAGTTCCATCAGTGCTTGGCATTTATGAACACTTGTATAGTGCTCTACACAGGTGAAATTTGGATGACCAATGCAAGGCAGCAGAGAATTAGGAGGGTGCCTTTCCACAATCCTGAAGCACAAATGCAAAGGTTCATCACTGACTGATTGTTCCTTCAAGGGAAGGTCGTTGCTGACCTCCCCTCAAAATCTACATCATCCAGAGCTACTGGAGGGCAAATGTAAGTTGTACAGAAATTCCAAACCAGGACCTGTGTGATATGGTTGGCTACTCCCAAGCTCTCTTGATCTTTGGGAGCTGAAATTCCAGGTTTTGGTCTGAAATCTGCTGCTTTCAATAACTTCAAAATCAAAGGCTAGAGTGGACTGTCCTTTTTCAGAGCCAGTTAGAAGTAGTATCATCCCTGAAGCTCCATCAGGGTATAGTTCACTTAACATTTTGATTTTTTAACTTATATTTTTCTTTATTGTCTCTTTTTCTTGGACACATCTTTTGACCATTTTTTTCTAGTTTGGTTGTAGATTATAGAAATGTGAATGGTATTATTCATCATCCTTTGAGGATCTTATGAAGACATCTATTCAAACACATGGATAGGTCATAATTTTTGTGCTGACAGCATGAAAGGAGGTACAGTGCTGGGCAAGAAAGAGAAACTTTGTATGGATATTCATAGTTTCATATTTTTTAAAAAAGAAAGAATGAAAGACAACCCACAAACCACCCAGAAATTCTGAGTATATAAATGCAGAATGTCTTTTACCCTCTACTTTTTAAACTCAGAGTCTTGCAATCTACGCATTCAGTGCTCTCCTGTCAAATGAGATTAATTTTTCATGCTGGCAACTAACAAGCATGGAAGATCAAATCCTTATATAAAATCAATAACTTTACTTGAGTTAGACCAAAATGAATTGATTTTGCTTACTGCTTGTGGTCCCAAACTCCCTTAGCTCTCATTGGGGGATTTGTTTAAATAACGCTTGTTGTGTATCCTCTCCTTTGCCTTTTCACCATTTAAATTAGTCTCTGCTCTGAAATTCTGAGTTAAGAAGCCACTAATTTCTTCTGCCTTTCTACATTGGATGAAAGAATGCTGTGTTTAAAAAACCAAAATGCTGCTCATTAATCATCAATAAACTGAGAAAATGGTTTCCAATTAGCTCTAACCATGAACAATGAGTGGGATAGAAAGAATTACTTAAAATGACATTGTGGCTTTTTTGCATTTTTTGTGTAAACATACTTTGGGATTTATCAGAATGATGGTTTCTTTAGGTGTTCTTACAGCTGGGAAATTATTTGTTTGCTTTGTTCTATTTCTCAGAAGCTGATCAAGGGGATAGAAGCTGTCCACACCTTTGTTTTCTGAGTGTAGTTTTAGAGGACCATATAAAATATTCAGTTAAGGTGGTCATAGTTGTCCTCTAGTTGTACTGATAGAAATCCAAAGAGATTGCCAGTGAGGGGTTATGGTAGATTTACAGCAGAACTGAGTGTATGATGGTGCATCTGTATTTGTATGTCTAGGGAAAAGCGTTTATCACATGGTGTACAGTATGAACCAGAATCTTCACATACTAATAATAAACTAACAGATATGGAGCTACTTTTAAGTCTTTTGATGTTTTAAGTCTTTTTGCTGTTTATCACAGCTAAGTTCAGTTGCTTGTCTTTGAATATATAAAAATGAATAATTTTGAATCATCTATCCCATTTTCAAAATATCAGTTCAAAATGTGTCATGGTTTAATGCAGCCAACAACCAAGTCCCACACAGCTGCTCTCTCTCACTTCTCTAACAGTGGGATGGGGGCAGAATCAGAGGAGTAAAAGCAAGAGAACTTGGGGGATGAGATAAAGACAGTTTAACATGTAAAGTAAAAGCTGCACGTTCAAGCAAATCAAAACAGGGCTTCATTCATCACTTTGCATGGGCAGGCAGCTGTTCAGCCATCCCGAGGAAAGCAAGACTCCATCACTTCTAACAGCTACTTGGGAAGACAAATGCCATCACTCTGGAGGTCACACCCTTCGTCCTTTTTCCATTTCAGCTTTATATGTGGAGTATGACACCCTATAGTACCCTATGCTACCTGCTATGAAGAAAATTGACTCTGCTCCAGACAAAATGAGCACAAAATGAAATTGTATTAACCATACAGGTTGGGAAAAGACAAAAATGAAGAGAGGCATCTATTTTGGTATTCTTGATCGATGAAGTCCATACTGGTGAAAGTGAAACTATCTGATATGATCTGTTATTCATACGTTAAATGTATGATATGTTATTCATACATTAAATTGATGTGGGATGCTGAAAACCCTTGCTGGAACCCAGACTTATAAAAAGTGAACAGCAGGAAGTGGTGTGTTTTTTCAGGATCTTATATGGGCTTTGTTTGCACACAACACTTGTTCCCTTGAAGTTCTTCTGCCCAAATTACTAACACTTGGTAGGGCACCTAAATAAACTGACAGGATTTCCACATGAAGCTGTACTTCAAGGGCAGTTACTATTACTCTTTATCTCTTAAATCAGAACATTTAGTCCCATAATTCTTAATTTTAAGGCTATCATTATGATTGAAAAACTCTGGTTACTGTCATTTGAAATTCAAAATGAGAATTATAGTCCCAATTTTGCTTGGTTTCTATTTTCTCATCTAGACTTTCTGAGCATAGGATAGGAACTGCAGGTCATAAAAATACCATCTGCTGAGACAGAGACACAGGCTACATAATTTCTGAGAAGGTGGTACAGCTGCCAGTACTTCCACTGTGTAATGTGTTGCAATTAAGGATATGTGGTTGAAAATGCTATATAGCCTTCTGGCATTTTTTCCACAGAAAGGATAAGAGACAGTTTTCACATACAATTACAGAAAGTTTTTCACTTAAAAATGTTTTGAAGACTTCTCTTTCTGGAGCTGAAAGAAATCAGAATTCGTATACATTCATGATATGTTCCTGACACTGATTTTTTCAAAGCCCGTTCTGATGCTTAAAACTTTAAACAAAAACACAGCAACAAAATTAAATCAGACAGGAAGACAATATTAATACTAGGGAAATATGTATATATGCAATGACACTCAGGATAATATTGCTACCGAAGACTGTGCTCTAATTTGTAACAGCAGCTTTGCATAGTTATTAACCTAATAATCATGTTAAGGACTGTATCTGCAGAGCACTTTGACTCTCAAAGCTTTGTCCTTATGGGACATATGGCTCCACAGAAAGGAAATGTAAGACAGTTCTTTGGCACAATAGAAGGAGTCAGTGTGAAACTGAACCTTTCATTTCCAAATCACTTCATAAACAAAACCAGACACTGTAAATATCACTACCCCCATTTCAATAGATGAGGAGAATATAATTTACTTTCACACTGTCGTGAGTCATTCTAAGCAATTTCAGGACTGCTCAGTTTCCATTTCTTCACTCTTGACAAAAATAACACAGTGATGAACAGACTACTATTACAGCCTCTTGTCCATAATTATTTCAAGCTACAGTCTATTTACATTGGACAATGTGTGTGTATACAAAAAGCCTGTGAAGGTAGGACAGCACATGTATTATGTGGTATTCATGCACGTGTGAAGCTGAGGGATAATTAATTAGATATATAAATTATTTTTCCTTTGTTGGAAGCTTAAAATTTCATATTCACAGTGTTAGTTATTTAATCTGGATGGTTAGTGTGATGGTTGTGCAAACTGGTAATTTTAACTTCATCTATATTTGTTTAATTGTCATTAAAAATAATTAATGATATGAGGCATATAGGATTTTAAATCAGGTGCCAATAACATGATAACTGCCATAATAAAAATGCACAGATGATATCACAGCAGAAAAACTGACCCATGCAAAAGAGGTTAATAGTTTGTTTTATTATTTATTGACACATATACACAGGTTCTTTAACCTCATTGTCTTTCCAGAACATGGTCAATGTATCTTGCACTTCAATAGAGCTGGAAAACAAAAACAAGGAATATACTGTTGCAATCATTCTGTATTGTAATTATTTCAGGTTTTCTGATAATGATTTGTGCTTGCACAATTTGTCAAATAGTGAGTATTAGTAAATATAACATTAGATGAAATTATTGCGCTAGCCAAACATGTAAGAGCCAAATTAAAAAGTTTGATATAATACAACATCTGTTACTGTTTTGTTTTTGGTTTGGGGTTTATTTGTTTGTTTGTGGGTGCTGTTGTTGTTTTGTTTGGGTTTTTTTCATATCAGTGAAAATTACAGTAACACAAAGCTGCTCTTGAAAAATCTGTGACTTTACTTGGTTTCTTTGAGGCCACTTACATGCCTTTATTCATTAGTTAATTTCCAAAAGTTAAGTTGGGTTGAAAGTGGGGTTATTCTGTTTTATCTGGATTTATTAAGTATGGTGGCCAGTCAGCCTGCAGTACAAGGCAGAAAGAGCTCTCTGGTAAGAGAGTCCCCAGTACTAGAGACTTATGTCAGATCACGGTGAGAAAAGAAGCCTCTCCCAGGATGCTTTGTTCTGTTCCGTTGATCTACCCCAGTTCTGCTTCCCCGGTTGGCTGTTGGTCGCCCAGCCCCCTTGCTACCTTATATGTTTCATATCCTAGAATGTTCTCCATTCCAGGTTCCCCCCATTGCCCTTTGCCCCTCAACACTCCCCCAGAGCTTCCCCATTAGTCCCCATCCCCTAGTCCCGCCTGTGTACTGCCCCCATGCCCTCAGATCATTGGTGCCTGGTGCTCCCTCTGCTCCCATACTTAAACCTGTACTCTCCATTGTTCTCTGTCTTTGGCCTTGGAATCCTCCATGGTGTGGAAGCAGTAAACGGGAGCTCTATGCAAAGACCCTTCCTGCCTCTTCACCATCAACCCATATTACTGAAGCTATCCATGTGTTTGTGCAGGCACGTGGGTGTGTGTGGCTGCCCTGCCAAGCAGCTTATGAGATGCTCTTGGAAGATCGCAGCACCTTGCACTCCGGCACAGAAGCCGCAGAGAGCTCGGGTTAGTGATAATTAAGATCAAACTCCGTTTTTTTGGTTTTTTTTTTGAGAATTTGGGCCTGTTTGGGAAGAATGTTTACTGCAATAACAAGATGACTTGTGTATTTTGGGTGGAAAGAGAAATGCATAAAAAAGCTTGTCAAACCTGCGAACCATAGTTGGGTATTTTTCTAGGTAAGTGGAGTGCTTCGTAAGCAAGAGAGGCTGAAGGTGATTTCATTCAGCACAGTTAGAATTCATGACAGGTTCACTTTAAAACACCAGATCTCCGTTGGAAGTTCTGGCTTCATTCTGGGCCTCAATTTCCTTTTTACAAAGGCACAATTCCTGTCATGGTTTGCTGAGGAAAGTTTTAACAACATGACTGCTTGACATGGCCACAAATGTTGGGATTTTTATTCTTTGAAAGGGTTTTTCTTACATCTAGATCAGAACAAAGTGTGTAAGGAGACTGCATGTTAGCATGATGAGGTCTAAACGTTTTAGCAACATTAGTGTTTGAATCTCACATGAGTAATCAGGCTAAAAGTCAATCACTCAGGTCACACTGAGTTAAAATATACCAGACAAAGAAATGAAAGCTTCAAAGATTTTTAGGAATTCTAAGAAGACTTGTGGTTGCCACTTGTACAGCTGTCTTCACATTCAAGCTATACAAACTAAGAATTCAAAAAGAAACTGCAATAAGACCAAAAAAAAATAAAAGGAAGGAAAAAAAAAAAAGAAAATGACCAAAAGCAGTACTTACACTCTTAGACATATAATAACCTTGCATGTTTCATCAATGAAGTTTTAACCAAAGTAATCTTGCATGTGTGTTAGAGAGAAAGAGTAAACAAAAGAGCCAAGAAATGCGATTCACTGGAACCAATGAAGAACTCTCTGAATATTTAAATCTAAATATTATAGTAAGTTTGTTTTTTCCTGCCAGTAAATACAGTTTCTTTCAAGTAGAAGGCTTTAAAGGTAAAGATATATGATAAAATTCCACTAAAATTTTGAACCATATCACAAATACAAGCTATATATGTGCTGCATATAAAATATTCCATTAGTATTATATATATAATTAATATTATACATAAAATATTCCATTAATACTGCAGCAGAGGTCTTGCAAGACAGGTTTTCATCTCTGTAGAGATTTCACTAGAACCATAATTAATGTGTAGCCAGTTTTAAGAGGGTCTGCAGTAGCCCTTCACTCTTTCAGTCTGGACATATCATAGCAAAATAGAAATACATGATAAGAATAGAGCGTTTACATGTTAACCTGCAGTAGAGCACAGAAGCTGACATGGCTGTCAAGATCATGTGACAATCTCTCTACCCGATCCACTGGCCTAAGTCAATGGGGTCCAGATCTGCAAGGTCTGTGCAGACCCTAAATAAATCTGCCATATTTCAAAAATGATTCTGCCTCCTGAGATTCCTCCCGCAATACCACTGCAAGAATGTTCCTCTAGGTATGCAATATGGATAAATGCAGATGTGGGCATCAGCCTGGTAATGTAGAGACAGCCATTGTACTCAGATAGAATAAATACTAAGTAGACAGTGATTTTGATTTTGATTTTGTGGAGAAACTTGTCTGCAGTACAAGTTCTGTATTTGCATGTGTGAGAACTCCGTATGACAGCTATAGCCCTAAGCTTGAGCTCCAAGTAGGATTTTAAAATATCAGTAAGTGCCTGCAGCCTGACATCCTGACTAACAGTGTCAGACCATAAATATTTATAAACATATATTTTTGGAGGGATGTTTTTGTACTTTTACAGAAACTTGTTTCACCTGTACTGTAAGTAAACAATGTACTTGCCAGCTTTAAACTGAAAGCACCATGCTTGGAGTAATACAGTAAGCCTTGCTCAGAGCAAAGTGCTGGCTAATGAAGCCATGGCAGTTCTGGATAAGACCTTGCTTGCATTCTGCCAGCTCCAAGTACAAGCAGAACAAGCTCAGGCCTGCCTGCAAAAAATGGCAGATCCTGAAATGAAGTAGATTACAAGCTCTTCACTGCAAACTTAAATAATGGATAACTCCCCAGTTCTGAGAGCAAGCGTGAGACCAAGCTGTATTTCAGCAAGAGTAGCCTTAAGCTAGTATTTTCACTTAATTGTGGAGTGCTTGTATGTAGGTCCAGTGCTGCATCCTAGAGCTTGAGTACAGCGTAGGTATACTTGAGGGTGCTTGTCATGGTTTGATCTCAGCTGCCAGCTCAGCCCCATGCAGCTGCTCTCACACTCCCCCTGGTGAAACGGGGGAGAGAATTGGAAGGGTAAAAGTGAGAAAACTCATGAGCTGAGATAAAGAAAGTTTAACAGGTAAAGCAGAAGCTATGCACAATAGCAAAGCAAAACAAAGAATTAATTCAACATTTTCCATTGACAGGCAGGTGTTCAGCCATCACTGGGGAAGCAGGGCTCCATCAAGTGTAACAGTGACTTGGAAAGACAAACACCATCATTCCAAAAGTCCCCCACTGCTTCCTTTTTCCCCCAGATTTATAAGTTGAGCATGACACCGTATGGTAACAGATACGCCTGTGGTCAGCTGTCCCAGCTGTGTCCACTCCCAACTCCTTGTGCACCTTCAGCCTGCTCACTGGCAGGGTGGGGTGAGAAGCAGAAAATGCCTTGACTCTGTGCAAGCACTGCTCAGCAATAATGAAAGCATCCGTGTGTTATCAACGCTGTTTCCAGCACAAATTCAAAATACAGGCCCATACCAGCTGCTATGAAGAAAATTAACTCCATTCCAGTCAAAACCAGCTTACCACAGTGGTGAAGAGACTTGGGTTTAACAAGCATAATTTTTCAAATATTTTCAAGTTTTTTAGATATCCTGATTTTATTTTAGTGTGGAAGGTCTTTTGGGGTAGTAATATGGCATCAATATATATCTGTCTTTGTGTGCATGTTCAAGGTATGTATTTGTTCTTATTCTTAGATGCTTCAGGAGAAAAATAGTGAATGCATTAGAACAACAGAGGGGAAGTCAAACGCGGACACTGGAGGCAGAATGCGTATTTTTAAGAGTGTAAGGTGAAGGTAAAACTAACTTCCTGATCTAAATTTCAGTAGTCCATAATTTGTTTTTCAGTGTTGATACTCGCATCATTCATCAAATATTCTCTTCCTGCAGGCAGAAATCATGTGGGAAGAACTTCTGAAATCCTTGTGCTTTAGCCAAGAAAACTGTGAGAGAAATCAGTTATTCCTGAGTGCATTCAGATCAGCAAACCATGCTTGTTATCTGCTGTTTTCCCCAAGTTCCACAGGGTATTAGCCTGCTGAATGCAGATTCAGGCACAATTAGATCCTGCTGTGCAGAGGAGTGTGGCAGAGGGGGTTTGACTCTCTGCTGCCCAAGGCCTCACCTCCTCATCTCCCTCGCTCCACCCCACATCAGTGCAGGGCAGTGAATGGCAGGGGAAGGCAGAGTGTGGTGCCTATCTGGTTGTTTTCTTCTAAAGCAATGCATTTCCCAAGGATTGAATTCTCATTCCCTGAGTCTGAAGGTTCAGACTTCTGTGCTCCTGGGGCAATACAACTACACACTGCTGGCTATTCAGGGCTCACAATAAATTGACAGTCTTACCCTTAAAAAAGCTGGGTTTTTTCAAGGTGAGAAAAGTACTGCTGGAGAAAAGAGGGATGCATTTCAAAGTCCTGTAAATAGCTTAGCTCAGTTAAACTTGGTAGAATTTCACTGCTAACAGCAGTTCAGGATTTTGATAATATTTTGGCAGAAATGACCCTTGAGGTTCAGCTGTAGTGAGTTCATTGTTACTGTTATTTTCTCTCCAGGTTTCACAGCAGGGAGAAATGAAATGACTGTGAAATCTTGTTAGCTATCTGAAGACCATCTGTATTTTCTTAATGAATGCTGCACTCCTCTTGGAACCATGAAATATACAATATTGCATGTTGACTATAAAACAAATTGTGCGGAATTGAAACTTTGCATACACACTGAACCTTCCTTTATTTAACAGATTCTCCTGCGAAATCTACCAACGTGATATTAATCATTTAGCAGCTGCTGCAAGAAGGAGCTCTTAGAAGCTTTGACTTAATGTCTTGCACTGGAGTAATTACTAGGCTATAGGCACTTGATTCTATGTAGTAAGGAATTCTGAATTTTGGCTTATTACTTTTTATGATGACTATGTCCTTTAATGTAAACCTTTCATTGGTTGTAAGCAGCCTGTCTATACTGCAGCTATAAAACACAAGGATGGGGGAGGAAGAATTATATATGCAGCCTACCAGAAATCCTTTGAAATCCTTTGAGGAAACCTTCAAATAGTACCAAATGTTAATACAGAATAGCAGTAAAATATTCAGCTGAGTTTCACAAAAGAAGACGGGTATTTCATAAGTGTCCCAGAAGACCTATGAAATGTCAAAGCTTATAAGCCATTAAGTATTAGGCTGATTTGATTCTGAATTCACAATTGGTATGCTTTAATTTTTGTGTTATCATTAACACAATTAAGCAACACATTGAGGTTTCACAGAACCTTTTAAAAACCAAAATGGCATGAAATGTGGTTGGGGGATAAGAGACAGGCTGTGCCAGAGAATCTCCTCTGGTGTCACCAAAATAGTTCACACTTCATTATATGAATATTGTGGGATCTGGGACAGGTTCACAGCTCCTCAGAGCAGATGCACATCCAAGCCACAACCTCACTCCCTGTTGGCAAAGGAGACAGGCATGAACCACCTTTATACAGCTGCCTTACCCTGGTTTCCTTTAAAAGAAAGTTTGTACTACTGAGGTGAAGATCCATGGTACATTTTGCCACATTCTTCAGTCTGGACAATGAGGGATCAGGGCAGAGAAAATGCCACAAACATACCTGCACTATGAGCTAGATGGCCAGGGAAACAAAGAACTTTTTAATAAGTCTAATTAAATTCTTTGCTGTGTGTACTTGCTTGACCTTATCCACTTATTACTTGAAGAAATGGGATAGAATAATTTGACTTTATAATCTATAAATTGCTGGGTTTTTAAGAAACCACCATCTATAAATTGTGTATGGGAATGAAAAACTTAGGTAATATAAGTATTCTAACAAAAACTGTCAGGGACCATTAACTTCAGGCATTGTTACAGCTCTGTGAACATTGCAATTAGGCATCTGCTTAACTTTGAAACATTAAATAGTCCCAGATTAAATGAACTAACTGCTTGCATATTCAACACAGAGCATAAAATGTTTGCAAAACCACCACCACAGCGGAGATTGTAGACAGCTGTTTTTGACTATTGCTTTTTCTTATATAATTTAATGAAACTTTTCCTATTCATTTGTATTCCTGCACATGGGACAGAGTCTTGGAGGAAATACCACATTTGCATCTACACAAGTGGAAGGTATGGAGATTAGGACATCCTACAATACCTCTGTGTAACAGGACATTTAATTCCTCAAGAGACCTTACTTTTTGAGCTTGGAGAAGCTGAGGTCCAGCTGAGGAAGCTCCACAGGGCTGTTCCTGTATTAAAGCATCACAAAGAATGAAAAAGAAAATGAGCCCTGCTTAACTATTTGACACTAATGGTCAACAAAGCAGTAAAAAAACCCAAAAAACTGTGGCAAGAACTTCTTTGCTGCCTGGCAGTTCCATCTCCTTTTCCTTCTTCCCACTGTTTAGTCTTAAAATTCTCCTTCCCAGAAGTCTCTCACAGCAAAGGAGTGTATGAAAATAACACAGAAACCCCTGCCACACAGGAAAAAGCCCACAACATTTCAGAAAAGAACACAGTGGCATTTTTAAGGACAAAGGAATCAGCTTTTGCCAGGGAATGAAGACATTACTTGTTGGGAGGAGTGGGCAAGAGGAATCTGAGAACATTTTTTGGCTATCAGAAAGGTTATGTGAGAATATGCACTTTAGGGATAGGATACTGTCTCATCTCAGTGCCCATTGTGTCCGGGCACAAGGGCTGACAGCATGCCTGGACCCCAAACCTGGAAGCTTGGAGGTCCATTCTCAGCCTGGCTCTAATTCAGAGCAGGGCCTGCCCAGTCCTTCTCCTGCTGCTGCTCGTACAATCCACAGTGGCTGCAGAAGAGGAGGTGCCTCAGCACAGCGTTGGTAGGTGTGTTCGTCTCCATGGTGACTTCACCTGAAAACTGCTGCATTAGACAGAAATGAATTTCTGCTCTTGGGTAGCCCCTGGATTTTCTGATACACAACTTTCCAATTAGCTGTGCTGGTGTTTGCAGAATTGGGAGTTATTTCACTCTGTGTCTTCTTGAATTTCCTGGCAGTTCTTAAATAGAGCACTTGCAAAGAAAACCTGAATGTTTTGTGAAACTTGACTTTCATCACAGACTCCAACATAAAAGGATTAATCTCTTAAGTGAAACTCTGTGTAGACAGGAGATCTGTTTAGAATTACCCACCATGTTTATGGTGGTACACTGCAGTATGTATAAGCTGGGGAATTGTGTCATGGGATGTTGTTTAGACCATACTTTCACTTCTTGTAATATATGCATTGGTTACCCAATAATATCAGGTGCGAGGGTGGATAGGATTAGTTACAGGCTCTGTTTTTGCAAGCAGGATGCAGTTGCTTAGATTGCTTATGTGTGGGTGCTGAAAGTGAGATGAAAAGCAACAACTGGTAACGACAGTAGTTCAGAGTGAACCAGAAAATAGTACAAAATGAGGCCTTGAGTTTGCTGTTTGAATTAACGTTTCCTTTTTACTGGCTGGACCTTGCCATGAGCTGTAGGGGTGTTGGTGCAGACCTGATGATCTCTGTATGACCATACAAGGGGCCTGTTTGGAGTGGGATTTTGTATCTCATAATGATTCCATATTTTTCTGTAGAGTTCAGAAATCCTGAGCATTCAATGAAGCTAATTGCAACCTCCATCTTTCCCCAATCCCACAGGCACACATGTAGAAGACTGAGGGAGAGATTTAATTCCACATGCTAGCAAGGATTTAATCTTGTGACGTGTTGGATATATCTCATCTCAAAGTCAATCAAAGTTGAAGGCACTGAGGCTTCTCCAAGATTGCATAAATAGAGATCATAATGTCTTCCATAAAGGGAAAAGAAACTCCATATTAGCCTTAATGTTCTTTCTAGAGTTAGTAATTCTTTCAAAAGAACAGTGGTGCTGTTTTTTGTAATATCTAATTTCTGGTTTTTGGTAATATCTAATTTATATCTAATATCTCTTGCCCTCCTAACAATCCATTTGTAAATACTCCTACTAGCAGTATAGAATTTTGAAAGGGGATCATGAAAAGTCTTTCTATGTTAAACTGAAAGCTAGGAATTAAATCAGGCCCTTTCAAAACTATTCATGTCATTCTCAAAGCTACCCCTGCAGTTAAGATGATTCAGTCATTAAATCAGCTGTAATATTTCTGCCCATAAATATCAGGTGAAATTCTACCATACCAATTAATTGTTATTTTTTCCTCTCAATTCACAACACTGCAAAGCCAGGCTGTTTTTAGAACTCCAATATTTTATTCATAAATGCACTTTTAAAACAACAATAAATTTTAAATGCTGCTAAAGCAAAAATCATTCAAGTTTGAAGCAGCTATAACTACTTCCTCTCAACCAAAATAATTAAATAGGGATTGTAGTATTATTTATTTTAATGTAGTTGGAATTATCTTTCCCCACATATAGTCGTTCCTCACTGATTACCTTTAAGTTAAACAAAAACAAGAAGAAAAAATAAAAGTCAAATGTCCATCAGAGAGCTTTGCTTTGCATAGACTTCAGAGCACAGAGAAGGAAATAGAAACCAGCTCTGTAAGAAAAGTGCTTTATAATTTAAGAGTGAAGTACACAGAAATCAACTGCTCTGTGTTTATTGCCTCATATGCCATATGAAGGATATTGCCACTCAAACTTTTTAAATAGCTCTTCAAAATAGGATTGTTCTGTATGGCTTGCAGCTGTTTGCAGTTTTATAAGTCTGGAGGAAATGTACAAATTATAGACAGATTTGCACCCATTCAGCTTTGTATCTCAAAGATGTTTTAGAGATCAAACCAATGTAAAAAAAAAAAAAAAAATAGCAAGGAAGAATAAGCTTGGAAAGACTTGGCTTTGCCTCACAAAATGGTACCGAAAGACAGCTAGGTTTCCTTTTCATCACCATTAATTTATTTGAATGTAAGTTCTGAAAACTCAGTGGTTTTTGATAAGAATTTAAATAATAAATATTATTTTATTATTATCCAGAACCTGGATAGTAACATTAGGTGACCTTTGATTGTGTAGCAAAGGCAGAAGTCAGCTGTCTAAAACTCAGTGCAGGTCCTGGAAGAGGTACTTAGATGATTTCAGCCTCCAGAAGCAGTGTATTTTGGTTACCACAGTGCCTTCCTGCAGCTTTTCTACTATCTCATTGACGTTCAAATCCCATGCTGCCTTTGTCTGAGATCCAAAGAAAAAATCCAACCCCATTTTATTTAGAGTATGTGATAAAGTGTCAAGGTGAAACACACCTAAACCAATTCATTTTGTAATAACTTCTTTCAGCCTCATCTTAAACTTTATAACTGCAATTGTGGATTCTCCTAGTTTCCAAATAGCCCTCAGGTGTAACTAGCCATTCCATGTTTACCCTTCAACACTAACAAGCAGAAAGCTGTTTGCCTCTTGATTCTACCCCTTGCTCAATAAAATTAACATTCCCACTGAAAATCTTCCTCTACAATTTACTCTTATGTTTTACACACACCATAATCCTTTCCCATCCCTTTATATTCATTAATGCTCTCTGCACACTGCAACATTTCTTTGATCATTCAAGACTGAAAATTCTGTGGAAATCAAAATGATGTTATTTCAGGCTGGACTTCTAAGGTAGGATATGCTTCATTGAATTTATCTGCCCAGGATTTAGTTATTTATAGAAATAAATTATTTATGTATTTATATTATATACTTTCAGCCATTCACCTAAACTTCATTTACAGTTAGTGGAGAGAGACAGGCATCTTCAAGTATATATTGATCTTAACTATCTAAAATGCATATCTTATTAGTCATTCCGTGGAGATATTTGAAAGGAGAAAGCCTAGGTGTCAAGACTATGTTGTTAAACTATATGCCCAGCCTTAAGACATCTGAACTTAGGTGATACAAAACAACTTTACCAAAAATCTGCTTGGTTCCTATCTGCTCATTCCGGTTTGGAGGCCACTGGTCCCTGTAAATTACCAAATTACTTCCTGCTTTTTTGTTTTTTCTTTTCTTCCAAGCCAAATAATTTTGTGTAAACTTATTTCCAGCCAATCTTTTTCTGGATATTGAGATAAGAGGCAGTCAGATTCACATCAGATGATATAACTGAGGATGTGCTAGAATTGCTAACTTCTTCCAGTGGAATAACATGAGAAAGTAGTAATGGTTTTAGAAAAAGTGATCTCTTCAGGGTTGCTTAGATCTACCCAACTCTTTCACATTACTTATGAACTAGATTTTTTTTTTTGACATCTTTGATTTCAGAAATAGTTGATGTCTAGATACCCCTAGAAATTTTGTGTGCAGAACAAATGCATGGAATATCATAACAGGCACTGGCCTTCTACTATTTATTCCTTGAAAATAAATGGAAATTGGTTAATAAAAATTCAAGGGTCTGGACAGCAAAATATAAACCAGTAAAATTAGTAAAAGCATTCATTTTTTTTCCCTGCTCTTGAAGTATTTCTTTCATTGACTTGTTATTTTTTTTCTAGCTGAATTCATAAGTTGAACATAGCAAATTTTGTGGATTGTGAATTGTCATTTCTAAGAAAGATCTTTGCTTTACATTTCCCTGACAGATGCTTATTTTTGAATCTCTCAGTCTTTCAATCATTTTTCCTCGCATCTTTTAAGCAATAAAACCCAATTTCCCAGCGTTGTTTCCTTCTGCTTATAGTTCTTCTAGAACAGCAGTGAAATTCTGACCCATTTCCTGCTTTGCTGCTATGACATTGAAATTGTTGTGTTTCCATTACAAAGTGATGCCTTTTTTGCCATGCAAGCAGCAGGGAGCTGGTGCTGAGCTGTGGTGCTGCAAGAAGAGGTGTCTTCTCTTTAGCTACAGCGATGCATCAAACCCCACACATATGGGGAAGGATGTGGTAGGTAGAAGTGTTCCCTGGCCACTTGGTCGGACATTAGGAAAGAGAATTCTCTGTACCTTACATGGTTGCAGCCATTAATCCTTATTCCCATTTCTGCCACCAGAACACTTTTGAAAAGTTCCTGGGCTCATGAGCTTCCTCAGTTTCCTTTCCTGGAGAAAACTGACAGGTGATGGGTGACAATTCTGTTTCACTCCTCCCACCACACAAAGTTACTGAATTCACAACCCCATCTTCTGAATCAGGGCCAGAATATTTGTCACCTCATAGGACAGATCCTTTGATGAATGTATACAATGTACATCAATCCAGTCCAGCTCACCATATTATCTGCCAAATGGCTTCAAAGAGAAATCAGAAAGATCAGAATACAAAGGTTCTTTATAAATTGAAGAAATAATCTAAAATTGAAAAGGCAAAATTCAGTAAATACAAGTTCAGGATACATTCAGGAAGGCAAAATCAAAGGTGTAAGTACAAAATGAGTAATAACTGAGTTTTTAGAGATAGAGCAGTGAAGGCTGTGAGAGTTGTAGCAGATCACAAATGAAACATGAATCCCTGCTGGGATGTTATAATGAAAGAAAAAGTATCTCTCATTCTGTGATAGATTAGCAAGAATGGTGTATAAAGGAACAAATTACTTCCTCTGTTAAGGGCTGGTGAGAAACTGGAAAGTGGGCAACAGATTTAAAGAAGAATCTATAAAAACCTAGAGAAAGACCACTGAAATTAAAGAAAAAGCACTTGGGAAGCAGTTGGGTTTATTTGATCTAGAAAACAGAACAGATGGGAAGATGGCAGCAGGCTGTGGCTACTAAAATGTAAGTATAAGGATATTCTCCACAGCTATCATAGATAAGAGAAAAGTTACTTTGCAGCAAGGAAGATTCAAGGCAACTACTCAGACGACAAACACTTTTATCCCTCCCTTGGAGTATAGGAAGGTCCTTCCTGGGTGGTTTCTGGCACCCCATTGGCCAGAGATATTGTAGTTAAAATCAGTTTACCTACAGATACCGCATTCAGTTCTTAAGTTCTCTCCTTGACAAAAATGCTTCTGATTCTACACCATGATCTCTGAAACCAGTCAGACTTTAACAGTGGTTGTTTTATTCTTTTACTGTGAAAATGTTTTGAAAGAGATGAATATAAATTTTCTTAACTTGAGAGACAATGCAAGTACAAACAGAAATACATGGAAGCTTATTTATTCAATTCATAATTTACTGTGGAATCTTGCCAAGGTGAATTACTTCCTTCCAAAATATTTAGCTGAAGGATGAAACAGATGGGCAGGGATTTTTTCTTGCTATGTGTCTATTAAATTATAATTTATGCCTACCAGACTATGATCTTTGTCCAGCTGGGAGTCCATACATATGCAGATTCACTTCTTCTAAGAGATTATATGCTTAGTAGGTAAGTTGGTGGGTATAAATTGAAAATCAACACAAAAGGACTTAGAAGACAGACTAAAACCAAAAGATATGCTGACATAATTTAGGACAAATTTTGGTGAAATTAGCTTTGTGTAATTTTGGAACCAAAATAGATTTTTCTCCAGCAGACTCTTTGTTGAGCCTCACGGATCTAGTGTTGTTGCAGAATAATCTGGTGTGTGTTAATTGCATGCTATATTAGTGATGTTCCTCAGTTAGCAAACCAGGCATTCACCTGAAAAGGCTGCTGGGCCACAATATTTTGATAAAGAATTCTATTTGTAGGTATTACCAGTGAGTTCAGAGGCAAACCACACCTGGAAGCTGAACACGGCAAAATACAAAAGCGGGATAAAGTATTTTCCTTGATGAATCCAAGTGAAATTAAAAAGTAAGCAAGCCTTATTACAATACTCAGTTTTGCCTGCAGTTGCATGAAGGTTCAATTATTGTGCAGAGGTATAATCCTGTTGCAGTCAATAAGGTCCATTCAGGAAAAAGGGTAAGTGAACATATCACTACAGTCAGCATCACCTCAAAGTTTACGAGTAGCATGGGAACAATTGAGTTGCCATCCCAAGACTGAAATAGAGGGGTCTTGGCAGCTTATTGATGTTTCTGCCAGAAACTGGAGGAATAAAGATGGGATCTGAGGCAGAAATAAAAAGAATATATAAAATTTCAGAATACGCACCTTTCATTCACACTCAGACAAGATATCTGATGGTATCATCTTGCTGCCGTGAGGTTGGTTCAGAATAGCTTGGGATACTGGACATAAATTTAGCTCAGCATGACCTGATTTTTTTATAAGGGATGTTGTTCATCTAGCTAGCTCTGTCTCTCATGTTTATGTTTAAGCTATGTTGTTATGCAAATTTGTTTTTCTGAGTTTTGATGATGAAGTCATATCCCATTACTTTAGAGAAAAATGCTGTGTCAGTCGAGTTTTGGATGGAGAACCTTATTTTCTTGTATTGTAGTGAAAATTAGAGCACAAGAAAATAGTAGTGGGGTTGTAAATATGCTAGCACTGCTTTTCCTTGTCTGGGTGGCTTTTAGATTTTAAATTTTACATCTACTAGGTTTCACAATCCTTACTCAAAACCTCAAAAAACCTCAAACAATTCATACAAAATTATTCTATTTCAGGATTTTTATCTGAATGGTATGGAAATTTTGAAGCATGTTGACCTAAATAATGAATTAATTTCCTAGCTTCCTTTTGAAAGGTGAAATGCAATATGTGTGAAATAGGTGAATTTGGAAGGGCTCTGAACTTCTATTTAGTTATGCTTGCAAACATGCAAACATTCATTTGATTCTTTAAAATTCTTCCACTCAGGGCCCCTGACCTGCCATGGTGAATTTCTCTTATGTTTCTACAAATACTTTCAGTCCCAATTTGGTAAAAATGTGTCCCCAAATTCAAGGAGGTTCAGCAGATGCTCATCAGAAGAGCAGAATTTCTTCTGCTTGCTTTGATATTTCTCGACTACCAGTTCCTGTTCTGTGCAGCTTGTATTTGGAAATACGTGCAGAATCTTGCTTTCTATTTCAATTATATGGAAGCTATACTTTTTGCCTGAATAGATATTGTGTGATGGGGTTTGGGGTTTAATTAATGGACTATTTAATCAAGAACTATCAATTCTCCAAATACCTGAAAAAGACTGAATTCACTCTTACACAGCTGAACTCTGCAGGAGGGCTTTCATAGTAATCAAGGGGAGGGAGGTCATTAAACAGCACAAAATTTAGACATAGATTAAGTTCACATTTTATGTCATATCAGTTGTAAAAAAATTTGTTTTCATTAAGGAGGAATTGCCACTAGAAAGGGGTAAATTCATGTTAAATATGGGAGAGTAGATTGTTAGAACTCTGCCAAACTGATCATGCATTGATCTGTCATGGAAATAGATTTTTCCTAAATTGAGTTTATGGCTCTTTTAGCATAACGTGATCACCATTCCCAGAGAATATGACAATGCCTTTTTCAGGTGGTGGGATGTGATACTGTTTTAGTTCCTGAGAAAGACTGTTCACGAATTTAAACAGGTACTTAGTATTAAAGGCTTAAATCTATACTTTAAATTTAACTGCATTTTACTAGTGAAATATGTCCATGACCTTTCTCTGGGACTAGCCACAGTAGCCACATATGTCCACACTAGTAAAATCTGTCCTCCAGAATAGAATAGTCACATATTAAGTGCCTCTTGGCATGAGATGACTCCTGAAATATGCTAGGGATGTACTGGGAGGGCAGCAGGTGGTCTGAAGCATAAGTGGGAGCAGGTTTCACTCTAATAATGTAATAAAATACATCAGATTACAAAGTCTGGGATGTGATGGAAAAAGTGACCTTTCATGTCTGATTCCCACTGTCTGTGCCTAAATTTGAATATTTGGCCCATAGTTTCACTAAAGGTGGATTTAAGAGAGATTTGTGCATTCCTCAATCACTTTTAGGGGCAGGCTGGGAAAGAATTTCTATGGGGTCAATAGTTGTGGAAGTCCATACAGCCAAGCAAGGACAAGTCTTCTGACATTTATGAGTGGACTGAGAGATCTGTATCTTTCACTCACCTGTGACTCCAGAGGGATAATGCTGGCTCTGGAATTACTTAACATAAACAGGTCTGTATTTTACAGAAAAATATGGTACAAAAAATTCTACTGGTGATTCTCCCCACAATGTCATGGTGCTGACAGTAGTAGTGAGGCAGCTCTATCCACACACTGCTGCCTCTAAGGTATGCACTTGGCTTGTCCCTGCCAGCACATTGTTTAACACTTCTGCAGGTGTAGACAGGGAAGCTTTCAACTGACTCACTCAAGAGACTTTGAGATGAATGATGCTGTTACACAGGTCTGCCACCTGCTGCCATATCTGAGGCTGACCAAAGAGGTGCATGCTGCTGGGATTGCCTGAAGAGTGCACACAGATTGTTAAGTATCTAAGAGGGGAATTTTAGAAGTTGGCCAGTGAATGTGGTGCTGACACTGGACTGTAGAATGAAAAGCTGTGGCCACCTGTGGGGCAGTTTTGAGATGCTGTGCTGGAAAGCTCACCATGGCACTTTTGTGTGAGGACATAAGAAGGATCAAAATAGGTTAGACTAGGAGTCTCTCCAGCAGGGTGGTCTGTCTCCAAGAACAGATACAAGCAGATGTCCAAATGTGCAATATCGTAGGCTGCTGAAGAATCATTTTTTAATGGCTGTTTGGCTGAATGCTTATTTGTGAGCAGCTTGTGTTTGAGTGAACAGTTGGGAAATGGTTGTCCTTTAGCAAAAATTCTTAGCTGTCAATCTCATGTTTAAAACATTTTATCTGGACATTTGAGAAACAGAGTTTTTGTATGTGAGAGAAGAAAAATATTGTGTGAAAAGAGGTTCATGTGAGTCTTACAAAATCAAGACCGTCTGAGGAAGAAGGAAAAGGTTTGAAATTAGGTTAAAAGTGAAGCAGCAGTTGTTTCAGCACAGAGCCTGGCTTTGTCTTTCATGTTACATGGAAGGTGAAATGTTGAACCTGCATTTCTCTAAGTGTGTAAAAATGGCACAGATTTATACTGCTGTATGGTAGAAGAAGGTATTTATCAAAATTAGACATATTAGATACTCCCTAAGGATATGAGGCCGAAGTGATTATTTTCCTTCTCTGCTTGTCTCTACCTGTGTTTCCCTTTCTGCCACCATCTTTCACACTTCCTAACTTATCAGCTTATCAGCTGATTTCACAGTGTTAGTAGATTAAAAGGTAATATGTTCACATTATGTTCATCAAAATGGATGATGGAATAGTTCAAGCAGACCTCTAAAGTTCCCCCTTCTGAAAGAGAACCTGATTTATGAATGCAACCCCCCATAGACATGAGGGAATCCACAGTAGAGAGCTATTATGAGTGCCCTAATTGTGAGAAAAGCTTTAATCAGACATCATGCCTAATTATATGCTAGAGAATCTAACTACAAGACCTGAATTCATAAACTAGGCTTCATTGCTTCCTCTGCTAGAGATTGTTAAAAGGAATATATGTCTGTTAAGAGAATGGGGCTGCTGATAAACTTAGCTGAAAGACTGCTGTGGAGGGGCATTGTTATGTTTGGTAAATAGAGTGAGGAAGAGCACCATATTGTCTGGGTTAAAAAAATGATGGTGAAGTGGGATGTTTTGAGAAACTTTTTAAAACCAGAACGCATTGTGAATCAAAACCCACAGAAGCAATTAGCTTCAGAAGAGATAACAAAGCTTATTAAGCATGTAGTCTTCTGTCCACGGGGTGTAGTACCATACAATGGAGATATTACTGCTACTATTAGAACAATGAAATCAATGCCTTGAAATTAATGTTTCTGGACTTCACAAGCAATTTCAATTATATTATGCTAATATGTTAAATTGGGAAAATAAAATCTATGTAAGACTTCTAGATAACATTAGGGTGCTGAGCTGGTAAATGAATGAAGGGATTTCTCCTATAGTGGGGATAAGTGACTGAGAAACTCTTAAAGGAAGGTAATTGGGAAATGCCTTCAAACTAAGCAATCAGCTATTGGGAGAACAATAAGAAACCACTATAAGACCTGAGAAATCCCCAATAAAATTCTCCTTGGGGAGGAAGATGGAAAAGAAAATGAAAACTATTTTTGAAATTTTGAAGCTGGCATGACTAAGCATCTCAAGTACTGTGTAGATGTCTAGTCACTCAGATTCAGGAATTCCTCTTGGCAGCTAGGAATATCAGGGCATGGCAAACCTGTGATGTGGAAAGAAAATGGAATAACAAACTAAAACTGGAGATGGGATGCAAAACTGTGGAAGCACATCATGAGCCTAAACTTAAGGGAGGAGAAAAGTATTTTCCCTCCTAAGATAAAGAGCAGTGCTCTGACAAGGTGAGATGGACTTCCATGAGAAGGAATGTTCTGGCTTAAGAAACAGATTTCAGAGCGGCAAAACACCTTCAAAAGTAGTTTTAAGCTTAAGTATGAATTGTACTCTCAGATTTGCTGAGAATTGCTAGTTCTGCGTGTCCTGGCCTAGAATGTGTCCTTTCCAGTCAAATCTTCCATATCATATTGCCAGCAACTGTATAAAAAAGGCAGAAGGCTACTACAAAACCAATTGGTAGGAAGAAGACAGCTCTCTCTTCAGTAAGGGTTTTCCAAAACCTTAAATGTTTCACTGATGACAGGTTATAGTTGTCTTAAAAGAATCGTGCTGAGAGTTTACGAGAAGAATCTTTGAGATGTCTTTATTAATGTGGTGAACTGTAAAAGTACGCATTAATATCCACACCAGGGAGGTGCTCCCAGGTGACTTAGTCACACCTTTCATTATGGATTAAGAAATTTAGAGAAGTGCCTAAGGCCTGTTTTCTGACTAACTTTCATGGGGGATTCTAGAGATTTTCAGAGTTGAAAGGTTTAGCAGATTGCTTACATAAGTGCCATGGCTCGAAGTGAGCTTGCTCGGCTGCTGGGCCGGTGCTGACAAGGATTTGTATTGTTACACAGCAACGCCGTACAACAGCTGAGCTCCTTCACTCTGCTCATGACTGCAGTGGGCTGTGCAGGCAACGCAGATAGCTCAAGTGTGGTGTTTCTCATCAACTCTGCCTCAGTTCTCTAATGCAAAGATGAAAACATGATATTTATACAATAAATTTTATATAAAAATTAAATATTTTTGTGAAATAAAATATATATGCAAGGCACCAGTTTTCTTGGAAAATAAAGGCCATAATTCTGCAAACACTTGTACAGATGCTTTACGTAAGTGTGAAAAGAATCTCAGAACCATTTAAGCCTACAATTTGCAACATCAAAGGAAAACATTTTTACAGATGCTGAAGGGTCAGATCTATTTCACCAACTCTTTGATCTTCTTGGTTGAATGGGACTGGTGGCAGTGAGAATTATTATCATTATGGTGCACATTCCTGCATATTTTTGCTGATAAGATGGAGCTCATAAACTATGTTTTCACTTACAAATACATATGTGTGCCTTACAAAAAAGGTAAATGATCTATGCCTTGCTATACAGTATGTTTATCTGTAAATGTATTCATCTTGAACACAGACTAAAATTTAATGCATCAGAGACATTTAAAATCACTACAAAGATTAAGGTTTTGATTCTGTAATTTTTGTAAGAGGTTTTGAGTGATCATTTTAAGTGCCATTGCTTACAGAGCTTTTTAATATCAAACAAATGGAAGATAAAAGAATTTTTCAGAAATCCGACATGAAAGACTTGAAAAGTGATGGAAACAAAGAAAGCTGCACTTTTGAACGTATTCTCTTGTTGACCTAGCTCTTATATGGCTAATAGCTAGCCTACAGAATTAATCCTGCACACCAGGCAGTGCTATCCAGCTCTCAGGAATGCTTGGAGATGCATCTGCACTTTATTATTTCTGGGAAGCTTGTCCAGGGTGCTGGAGAGTTCAGTGGATTCAAATGGCACCCTGCACTTAAGAAGCCAGAAGTGCCAGACAGATCCTAGATGCAGACTCAAGGGCTGTGCTGAGACAGAGATGATAAACCCTGCTGGACACAAAGTGAACTTGTGCAGGTAGGTAGCACTGTAGTAAATTATTTGGTATGCCTAGATGTATTTGGGTTGCTTTTTCTCCTAATAATCAGAGAGTATCAGATGATTGCGTAAATAATTATCTTGTGCTTTTGGTCTGTGCCCTCAGCATTGCTTGCTGTCTTTGAGCTCAAGACTGGGACTGGTATGGTATAACCACATGGTCTTGGATCTGCATTTGAATAAAAGGTTTCAAGCGTAAAACCACCACTCTGGATGTAATTGTTACATCCAGCTGATTGCAGTGCAATATATTTGTTTGACAAGCTGAACTGATTAAAAATCACCCAATTGCCCATGTACCTTGTTACATTTCATTTCAGTGCATTAAACTTAATGTGAATTAAATCTAATTTAGTGACAAGGAAGGGGCAGTGGCATGAGGGTGTAGGGCTCACTGCTTCAAGGTTACAGAGCCTTGTATTTCTAGCTGGAAACAGTTTTTTTATTTAAGGTCAAAATGCAGACAGAGAATGTAAAGATATACAGTCGGTGTAGAAGGACAGGGCATGATATGGCTGAGGAAACCACATGGATATAAGGCAGACAGAATGTCAACAAATGTCAGAAACTGTAGTGACAGGACTGGGCAGCTTAAAAAGAAGAGTGAAGTTCATAACTTGACAGTGTGTATGTCTGAAAGCTGGAAATCAGCCATTAAATGATTGCTCCTGTTGCAGGAATAACATAATTGTGGTATGGCAACAAGTCTGTGACTATATAGAAATTATTTTGAAAGCTTTTGCAACTCTTCCATATTGATTAACCATATCCCACTGAGTATGTGTTCTTCACACATGAGAGAACTTAGATGACAGAAGGTAAGAGAAGAATGAAAATGCAGTTGATGATATTTTCCTCATTCAAGAATCCTGTCATAGAAAGATAGACTCCTTTAGGAAAAAGAATAATTTCAGAAAAAAATGTGTTAAAATTAGAATGCAATTTCTTGAATTAATTTTATATAGAGATTACTGAAATTTTAAGTTTTTGATTAAAGGCAAGAATTTTGAGAGTGATTTTGATCTTTCATAAAAGCATCAATTAGAACATCACAAACAACTAATTTTGACTGAAAAAAATTAATTTTTCACATTTTAACACAAGCAGTTTTATTTTCTTTCATCTTTCTGATTCATTGAACATCAAAATCAATTGTAATAACAATTGTTATCGAACTGCAAGTCATTAAGTTATTTTTTAATGTGATCTTATACAGGATTAAAGATGAAAACACTCTGAGTAGGTGAGCTGAGTTGGTCTCAGACTCCATTTACTTTTTAAAATTACTTTACATTCTGGAAACTTAGGAATTCAATGGTCCCCTGTACACCTACCTGTAGAAAACTGTTCTGAGGTACCTTAAGCTACTACTAGGTCTATGGTCTAAAGACTTGTTATTCTATCCAAAGGCTTTATTAGAACTGAAATATATGTTGAGATGATATATTTCTTGAAAGCAGGCTTCTGTTTTAGTCTGTGTGAGAACTGACATGAACTATTTTGTATTTTGAGTGGTGCTAGCCTACTCAGGCTCACTGGCAGCACACTTGTTTCAATGAAGTGTTTTGTGCTGAAGTATCAGCCTGTGTAGAGCTCATGAAGAGCTTATTGGTTGTTTCACTGCATGAGGAAGTTGTGCCAACAGCAGCCTTATCACCCAGAGATGCAGTTTCAGCATCTGTAATAGCATCGTATTGCTGGCAGAGTTAGAAACTTGCACACCTTCTCTGCCTGACCCTTTTTTCTTTCAGATTTCACTTCAGTGCTGTGCTCTCAGAAGCACATCATTAAACTGACTGCTTCTGACATTCAGGGCAGACACCAGGCTTTCCAAACACACAAAGCTTTGTTGGCATATCCAAGGGAAGTTTGTGAGAGGAAGTAGAAATAGATAACTTAAGAAAAAAGGTCTTTTTTAAAGACAGAAAATTGTACATTCTGCCCGAGGTTGAGTTTTTGAAGTGGAATTTGAATGTAAGGATGAGAAAGGGTTGTGTGTGTGTGAGAGTGAAATGTGGCAGGGACTTCTGTCACATGTAGTATTGAAAAGTCTGTCTGTCTCCGTACTTGTCAAGGATGAGTTCAAGATGATGATAAGTTTGCGTTAAGTAAATGTCAAGAATTAAATAAACTTTCAAAGACTGTATCCAAATTAACAAAAGTTTTTTAGCTCAGGAGGAAAGTAAATTTGCCTGTCTGATAGAAAGGAAAAGGATTTTTGAAGACCCCTAACCTATTCTTCAATCTGCACAGTAGTCAGAAGTAATATTATGTCTTGGATAAACTGCAACTGCCGCAACCAAATGACCTTTTCTACTGGAAATACTGCATTATTTATTGCATTTACTTCAGTGGCAGATATTTCCATTGTTTGCATATATATTTAGAAATAAAACTGACACCATTGCGTGAACTATTTGCTATTTTAGATACAGTTAAGCTCTGCAAATGTAGGTTATTTGTACAGTAGATAAAGCAATGAAATATGGCCACGTAAATTACTATTCCACTCCTTGGAAAAATTTTAAAGATTATTGTTAAAAACAAGGCAAAGTAACCTCAACTGTAGTATCATATTAATTCAGCTGTGCTGGTTGCTGTACATAGCAAACTCATATGACAGTCTGTATGAATTCAGTCTGACCCTGAGCACTCAGCAATTTCATGTGCAATCGCTTAAAAAGAACCAAAATTCTGTTTGTGAGATCTCTGCCAGAAGTCGTGGTTATGAGTAGCAACAATCTTCAGATCAGGCTCTTGATGAGAAGTATCACAAGAAGAAAAAGGGTGACATCAGACCTATAAAATAATGATCAAAGACTATAGTACACTTGGAATGTTCTCTTTTTATTTTAAATATATCTATTACAATATTTTGTTAGGCTTATATAGAGCACTATTATTTACATGATTCAGTGTTTATCCTTTAGGGAGAATTCCAGTGCTCAATAAATAAGAGTCAATGAGCTGCTTGTTAACTGTCTTGGAATCAGTGTTCTGAAACATTAATTTCACATAAATGGTGGAAGTCTTTGAAATAATTATGGTTACCTGTAGTTTCATTCGGTAGGTATCTTCAGTCTGCAGGTAAATTATGTTGAAAACTCTAAACATAATTATAGGTAATCAGAAGAAAGTTCAACGACAACATCATATTAAAAAAAATACCACAGAACATCAGTGGTTGACCTCTACATTTTTCAGATGCATCTCAGGGTGATGGTAGTGTTCAAAGGGAACAAAAAACCAGTTTTTAGTAGACTCCCTGATATAAAATGTCTAGATCATGGGGCAAAATATACAATCACTAATAAATTAAAAATACAGCTTTTTACAAGATCTTTCAACATGGCATCTTAAAATGTGCCTGCAGGTAAGAGTGGTTCCCATTATTTTTATTAAAATTCAATTTCCCGTGGTTAGTCTTTCTTACACATGAATTTATGCATTATATATATACTATATAAAACACATAAACGTTGTCAGTACAAGGAATATCATTAGCTGAGAACATGAAGAGAGGGTTCCTATCAGATCTCACTCAATGTTATTTATGTGTGTAAGTTCAAATGCACAAGAAAGGGACTTTGGTCCTGATCTTGCACTAACACAATACACGTAGTCCCCATGTTTCTATGTACAGAACTTACCATCTCTGCTGAGATTGTCCCAGTCCTGCCTTGACAACCACCCCATTTTCACGTGACCAATCACAGAAACTGACTTTGAATCAGGACAAACAGCTTGGTTTTTTCTCCTAATTCTCATTAATGTACCTCGGAGGTCAAATCCATGGCACATTATTTAAGTGACTGAATATCTAAGACGCTCAGCTATGGCACACAGTTTTGTTTCCTCAACATACACAAAGACAGCGGGGAAATGCAGCTCGTAACTACCAGGCATTTATCCTAGAAAATGTAACATTGTCATCATTATTGGACTAGAAACTTATGTTTATTGACAGTGTGCCTATTCTTCAACAAAACAACATTGATTTTTGTAGCACTACAGTTTGGCAAAGAATAGTTTCTGAATTCTCTCTGTTACAGTTTTGAATCTCTGGCACATTTAAGACACTCACCCACCTATTCAAATAATATTTTAAAGCAAAATTAATGTTTGATATAAAATAACAGTTGTGTTGCAAATGTGGAAAAATAGTCTACAAAAAATAAGTATAAAAGTGATCTCAGATTTATGAATATGTTTCATATAAACAAGTCCAGGTGAATAATCTGTGTTAGAAATGGCCCTTCATAGGCTGTGTCACAACAGAACATCACATTTTTCACAGTTTACAATAACACAGTTAGATTCACAATGTGATGACACCTTATATAAGAAAAATAGTATTTTACAAACTATACATTTGGCATCTATTTTTAGATTTTTTTTTCCGTTTCTTTTTCAGTTCCTTTTTTATTTTTCCTTTTTTTTTTAAATTTTCTTACAAAATAGTGCAAAATTACAGTGCGTTAATAGAAGATTTTGCAAATCCTAATAAAAAGTCCGTATACTTAACTGTTTTGTTCATTCAATGGAAACAGTTTGGCACATTAGGATTTTGTATAGATGGAAAAGCTGCTCACTTGCTTGTTTTCGGTATATCCATTGATTCTTTAAAACATTAAATTGCACCAAGGGAGTTACCTTCCCAAACTTTTTAATCTCAACTCTTATAACGTGTGTTACAAAGTGGCAAAGAAAATGTAGGTTTTGTAGTTAATTTATTTGCCGAACAGCATATATAAGGCTGGCTTTTCTTATGATGTTGTAAAGAAATGGATTGATGGGAAAATTTTCCATCTGGTGACTGCTGAAGTACTTATTTACAGTTTCAAGGTTCTATAGGAAATTTACCCCAGCTTTATATATATATATATATATATATATATATCTGTTGGTTTACCATATATCTTCCAAATTTTTCTATCAGATATGTTTCTGTATCTGGATCCAAACAGGCTATAGCAAAGCAGGGGGATAAAGTTTCATCAAATCCTCTTTTCCACTGGACTAATTAATAATAAAGAATAACAAACAGTTGCTTTTGCTGCCAATTTGCAATGATTAAATTATTTTCCTGCTAATTATTTACTTAGGAATGTTAATGAGGAGTTCCCCCAAGTATCAATAATTTATTTGTACAGACTGGCACCACACCAAAAAATAAAGCTAATTCTCTTATTACTTGGAACAGTAAAGTTTTCTGCATTATCATAAACAGGCGGAATATAGGCTACAGAAGTGAGAGTGTCTTAAGCCACCCTGGTGAGTGTGCATTACAGAGGGTGTCAGATGAGTCTCAGCTCAGTTCTTTGCCTTCCTTGGCTGAAAGCAGCAATGAAAAACCTGAGACCACAGAATCATCTACTAGAGGCTGCCAAACAGTGGTCTGAACCAACTGACTCGTAATTCAGGCTGTTAACCTGGGGGTGAGAGGCTCTCTGCCACATGAGCGAGTCTCTGAACTATTCACTGTACAGAGACTTGTTTTCAGTTAATTGTGTCGAGAATATGGTGACACAAAAGATTGCCAATTAATTACCTCTGCAATAGAGTAATGGGGTTACTCCATTTCAGGACTCCAGTTTCTCCAGTATGAAAACTGCAGGATAATGTCTCTAGGCCAAGTTATTTCTCACGAGTTGATGGTTTTATCATCTGTATCACTCTGTAGCAATAGTACCATGAATTAAAATTACCACTGCATGGTTTATTTAATCAATTTATTGGTATTTCTGTACCTTTTATGAGAATATCTAACCAGTATGCTTTTTATATTGATTCTCTAAATGTAGAATTGGCCATAGCACTATAACTAGATATTCAAAGAAGGGAAACATCCATGAATAAGACAGGGATTTTTTTACCCAAGCCTTTTCACCCTTGGCTCAATCCTTTGTTACTAGCATAGGAATCTCCCAAATCACTTGCTAGCTCTGGTAGAAGAATTGCCCAAGCAAGAAGCAGAAGAATAAGATGAAATACCTATCTTGTATGAATCATATTGATTGATTTCTAACATTTTAAAATCACTTTTATTAAAAACAAACAAAAAAAAGCCAAAACAGAACTGTCAGCCAAAATTAATGAAAAAGCCCACCAGCTGGTAGGTATACACATACTTCCCCTGGACTCTCTTCTCAACAACATTCTAGTTTTGACCAAGGAAACACGTGAGTATTTGTTTGAATTTCACTGCTGGTTTAAATAGGTCAGAAGCTTCCTTGTCAGCCTACACATAGACACTTCTTTTTCCCACTTTGCACACACAGTGATTACTCACAGGCTCACCTAGAATGAACCAAATACTTTCCTCAGAGGAAAATCAGGTATATGGCTGAGACTGACCCTCTCTAGGGCACATTGAGTCCGGATTTTAGGACATGACTAGGTTTTATGTTTTCATCCTCACAGTCCTCGAAATACTATCGCAGCATCCTCAGCCACTCTGGCTTCTTTATGTCACATGGAAGTACAGTGACCCTGCATAGCATGGGCAGGCTGTAAGCTGAGGTGCTGTGCTCAGGCTGCATATAGTATGGTGAAGCAGAAGAGTTGGGCCAAGATTTATTGGTTAAGACAGCAAATCAGAATGAATCCAAGATTTTCAGTGTGGACTACTCACTTACTACTCAGCCAGTCCACTCACTATGGACATGATGCAAAAGAGGCCACACAAAATGGTCTCTGATGTCTATAGCCCACACTCTTTGGCACAATTCCTAAAGGCAATGAAAACATACTCACTAAAGCCCCAGTGCATTAAAACATTAAAGATGCTCTTAAAATTAACCACATGCTTAAGTCTCATGGTCATCTGCATACTCTTATGGTCCTTTTGAATCACGTCCAGAAAGTGATGCTGCATGAGGACTTATAAATCAAAAAGAAAATAAGAATAAAGGTCCTTGAATTTAGATAAGAAATATGATTATTTTACTGACAGACTTCTTTCTTTCCCTGAATAATCAGATACAGTTATTGGTTGTTTAACTGAAGCTTGCCTGTTCAGAGATGGGAGAAAATGACATGATTTTTAAAGCCTATTTTGAGAAACAAACACGAGTATCTAGAGAGAGAAAGTAGTTCTGTATTGTGTTCAGTGGTGTCAATTTCCCATATCTTTCTCAGCCTGCATGAACTCTTCAAATCCCCACATTCATGCTTTTTCAGTGCAACTTTAATTTTATTTGATCTGTTTCTTAAAAGACAGGTATGTTGCTGGATGTCTCACACTTTCTGTGGGCCTCACTCAGTCTGCTTGCTCACTGTGACTATAGACCTATGGGAAGAGGAACTCAAAGAAACTGGCAACAGGATTCACTAAGGAATGGAGATCTCATACTAAGCAAGAGCTGCTGTGGACATTGTCTATGAGACGAAAGGAAAACTGCTTTACAAGGATCTGCTGCCAGTTTTGTCTGATACCTGTTCACATTCAGTGGGGTAGCACTGCATGTGCTGTTAGTATTTTATCTGGTTTGGGTCTTACTTTCCACACTGAGAAAGGCAGTAATGTTGATAGCTCAGTGCATGACAGAGAGCCTAAAAACGTCCAGAGTAAGCCATTGTAAAAGAAAGAATGGTAATTACTCTCTGTCTTCACTGACTGATTAGTTAGCTTGTGAGAAGTGCAACTCAAGACTGTTGTGGGCTGGCAAACAAAATAAACGGAATGTCTGAAACATATTTGTTGAGAAAATAGAACTGGTGTGATTTCCCATCTTCTAGTTCTCTTTTCTGGTGCAATTATCTTCTTTTGCCAGTGGTACCAAAGCATAATACCTATTTTGTCTAGTCCCATGTAATTTACCCTTCCACAGTTGGTTGAGTTTGCTCATTGTCTTTCACAGTGATTTGCTATTTGAGTCTGTTTGTGCTTGTTGTTCATGTAGAGTAGATCACAAAAAAAGCACAGACCTCACAATGCTGAATGTCATATACAGACTGGAAGCAAACTAAGGTGAGTTAGGTGCGTAGGTCTAGGTAGGCAGCCTTTATGCATGCATGGAGCACAGATGTTTTATATCCACTGCATCACATCATTTACTACACAGGCTGGACACGCCCAAAAATGCTTCATCTTCTGTCAACAAAGATCTTTATATCCAGAACTGCTTAAGGCCTGATACCTGCAGATCACCTTAAAATCTTCATAAAAAATTGGCTCAATTTCGTTCCAGCCCTTACTCTTCAAGAATGTCAGTGAGGCATTAGAGTCATGTATATTTTTTAGGATTTGGTAATGATTCTTACGCATAATTCTGGATTAGATTTCTCTCCTGCTTTGTTTATCTTCAAAGCAATTTTAGCATGTTTAGCAACGTTTCCTGAATGAAATACATACAAGCCTTGTGTGGAGCTTCTCTGAAGAGAACAACACTCTTTCCAGCAGTTCCATCAAAAGACTTTCACATTTCTTAAAATTCAGCCTAAGATTAGCCATGCTGACTGGATCCTGTGCTTACAGAGGTAAAGACATTACTTACAGGATTAAAATTCAGTGTATATTTAAAACTTTCCTGTGTATCCACTGACCAATATTTGTAGTAACAATACATATATCTTATATATGCTTGCTCATTATTACTATAAGGACTTGCTGCTGAGAAACCAGTCTGATTCGACCTAAGGCCTTCTAACACACAGCACAACTCACAATCTGAAACGAGGAATGAAATGAAGGATTGTGCACATTCACCTTCCACTGAGATCATTGCAAAGAACTTCCAAATTCCAGCACTGAGGGAATCAGGTCATCGAGCCAATCCAGCAGTATGTTCAGTCACTGAGAATTTCACAGTCCTGAAAACAAAATGTTATGATGTCCTGTAGGACAGACTGTAAGCCATAGCCACTTGCCTTCAAAACGATAAAACACTACTGACATTACATCCATGTCAGAAGCTTGTTTTTAGAAGACTCAGTTTTGTTGTATTGCATGAATTTTCAAGGTAAGCTCATCTTTCTGCATACTAGAATGCTGGTGAGTTTAGGTGATTCACAGTATATTGAAAGTTAGCTGGATCAGAATACAGCTTTTGAAACCATAGGGAGAGCAGAAGTGATTCTATAACTTTTCCGTGGGGTTTTGGGTTCTAGAAATTTACCTATTACTCTTATAGCCTTCTGGATTTCTATTCCAGCCTGGAATAAAAAGAAAATAAAAATCTGACATGTCACCTTATCTTCTGCTAAATATTTATCTCTCATTTCCTTACTTAAGAAACATGGTTGTCTGCAAATTTAATCTTAGTTACTTGATTGATTACTTTGCTTGATCATGGTCTTATACATCTTATAAGCTGAAGTCTTTCCAGTTTAACTTTTTTCTTTTTTACAGTAGCAGGTGTGATTTGTAGCACTCTGACCTGAAAATCCAAGCTGATTGGCTTCCATTTGACACCAAAACATATCCATACATTTATGTCATTAAAACAACCTTGTATATATGAATATATATGGCAATCAGAAATTTGTCTTAGCTGAAAGAAAGAAGTAGTAAAATCAAATGACACATGTTTACAGCAGACACTTTAAACAATTATGAAAATCATCACAATTTTGTATTTGCTATTAGAGCAAATTTAATACTTAAAAATCTACTTATGTTATCAAATATTGATAGCAATTGTTGCTCTGAAAAGTGCATTTTTAATATGTGTCACATAAAATATTTTCAAATCCCAAAATTCATTAGGTTAATAAGTTGAAAGGTTATATATCAGCCTGATAGCTTATTTACTGAATTTCAGCGTATTTCTTTCAGAAAATTGACTGTTCAGTAATTTTTTTCCCCACACTTAGCATCATAACATCAATTTGTCCAGCTACAGTTAAAATTCAACAGATCTTGACAGAATTGGGGGAAAATTCACTATTATTCAAGAAATTATATGAGAGAGCTTTCTAAAATTTCTCAGCAAACTACTTCTAAAAATCCATCATTACCAGTTGAATTCAGTGCATGAGGCTGATGTAATCAAACACCTTTGTTAAAATCTGTTTACCTCTGTATCAGTGTAACACCACTTAGAGGCCTGGTTCAGGTTAACAGTACTTGAGACACATTGAGGGCTAAGGATGTGCTACGTTTGAATACACACAAAATTTGGATGAATCTGGACTCTGGTCACCAGGATTGGTCGTCTTCTCTAAATACGACTTCTTTTTTCATCACAGGGTAAAAAACAACATAATGGGACAATTTGTTAGGAAACATGTTTAGAAACAAAGACTGTCTGCTATTCTAATACATTTAAAAAACCGTAATTCTATGTTCATTACCCTTAAAAAGGGTGCAACTAATTACACTTCCATAATGTTAGGTATTGTACTTTACTGTGCTCATAAAATGCAAGATGAACATATGAAACTTTGCTGTCTTTTGAAGTATTACACACATTTCAGTCTGGAACAACAAATTATATTCTTAAAGTTTTCTCTTTAAAAATTTTTTCCTTATTTTCCAAATAGGTTAAACAATAGGGATATAATGTTAAAAATAAAAAAACAATTGTTAAAAATGACTACTTCAAGTGTAAGACTGGGATGTGTTTCACAGAAAATGTGGAAAATCGTTTTAAATTTATAATAAGCAATCAAATATTCTTCAGTGTACATAATTAGTACCTCTATTATAATTTGAAACTGAGTACTGATGACTGCTGCTGCTGATCTTTTAAAATCTCTTACAAAATATAAATAGGATAGCCAGGAGAAAATAGCTGATAAACCATGACATGAGATTCTCTTTTCCTTCCTTTTTTCTTCTTTTCCTTTCCTCTCCACTTGGACTGAAGTCCTTTCTGGCTTCTTCAAAAAAGTGCACGCGCACACACACACACACATTCACACACACACAAATTAATTCCAAAACCATTTTTCTAGATTTCCAATGGACTTGTATTCCTGGTGTCTTTTCACATGATCACAAGCAAGACATGCATGTGATTCCCAGAACCTAGGAAGATGCACTGAAAAATCCTTCTTCCAGTTGAAATAACTAAGATACATCTTGTTATTTTTGTCAAGCATCAGAAGATATTCTGCCAGCTCTCTGGGGGAGAGAAAATCTTCCACATGTATGAAAGAGTCTGCTGGAATGTAATTCTCGTAATTTTCTCTGGAAGGGCCCAGTACAACGGGTACTGATCCAGCCAGAAGAGCATTGTAAAGTTTCTCAGTAATGTAATCTTTGTGGATTGAATTTTCGAAGGAAAGGTAGAATTTGCACGTGGAGATAGTAGGAATCAAGTTTTTGTCGTTGACGTAGTCTCCGAAGGCTTGTCCGTAGGTGTGGATTTCAATGTATTTGCTGAGCTCGTTGTAATACTTGACTCGAGCGTGCTCAGGGTTCCAGTTACTTACAACCCAACAGACCAAGTTTTCCTTACTTGGTACTTCAAATGTGAAGGAACTCGTACCAACCATCATGAAGCCATAAGGCACCTGGATATCTGAATCACGCCGGTAAGTCAGGGTCAGGTTAAAAAGGTGTTCAATGCCACTCTTTTGTGGAGTATGAGTTGGAGACTCCAAGTTCATCCAAATCCACTTCTGGAAGGGTGGTCTGGCTTGCTGAGGTAAATTAGCCAGATCCCAGCTAATGTCTCTGTGATGAATGAGAACAGCATGGGATCTGTTATATAGCGAGCGGTCAATAGTCAGATGGCACCCAGGGATATTGAACATAGTTTGGCAGGACGTTAGATCGAATGTCTGACCAAAAGGCCAAACCCAGATCAAAACAGTAGTTTCATTGAGATTATCAGTTTTGGAAGAAAAGAAGTTCTTCATCTTCAACACTGAACTGGCTGATTCTATAGGACCAGAAATCCAGCTGTTTGTTGGTTTGATATAAATTAATATAAATGCCATGAAACAACCAAGGATAATGAAGATAATAAAAAATGGCCGGAAAATTCCTTTAGATGTCGATGTCATAATTTGCTCTGAGAAAAAAAAAACAGAGGAAGAGAAAGAGAGAAAATAATATCAGGTATTAAATTACATATATATGTCCTGTTAAAACAATCAGACATCATAATGCATTGAGCGTCAATAGCACTGAGCTGCAACCTCAGAAATTTCCTTTGAATGGGGAGGGCATGGGTTCCTGAACACTAGGACGAAGTGACAATATTTGTCTTCTTCACATTAAAAGCTCACTGACAAATTAAGAGCAGGATTTTAATATGTCTCATACTTGGTGTGAATCAGCATATACTGAGAAGTTTTTTTGCTTAGAACCTAGGCCAAGCATTTGGAACACACAAGACAGACAAAATTGCCCTTTGATTCTATCCTCGTGACTGTCTAAAGTATAACATGCTGCAGATTTGTTCCATTCACATTTGTTCAAAAACTAGTTCATGTCTCTTGGCTACATAGGGATGAACATTCATGCCTTCTCTAGAGGACTCCTAAAAACCTAGGGGAGGAAAGCACCAATAGAGGGTTTCCTTATGCAGCCACATATTTAGTATATTTCCAACATAAAGAAAAATAAAGACAAATGGATATAAAATATATCCTTATGCATTTCATTATGGTTTTATGTGTTAAAAGTTAGGAAAAGTAGAGATAGCTGCCTCATTGTGAGGTATCCTTTATTTTGCCATAATAGGGGAAATAGGGCTGAGGAGTCCATATAGCCTCCTTTGTCCTTGCTCTAATTGTTTCCTCCTGAGAGAAGTGATCAATCTCTTCCCAGAACTACTCTTCCATATGGTTCCTGAGAAACCTAACAAAGTTATGGGTTGCTAATTGCTAACCTTTGATCCTGAATGTAGCCCTAGAATTCACAGATGTTCTAAACCTGAAAACAGTTAACCATGGAGCACTATGATACACAAGGGAAAAGGAGGGGAGGTCAGTTACCAGAAGGAAGTGTTCTGAATAAACTGGCCCACTGTAGATTCTACAGTGAGTTACAATTACTATAAAATTTGTCTGATTTTCTTTTTCTGTACATTTTCCAATTATTTTTGTTCTGTTATCTTGACTAGATAGCCCCACAAAAAAAATTATAAAAATCCCACCTCTATAAATAGAAAAATATATAATATTGTATGTATGTGTGTGTATATATATATGTGTATATATAAATATAAAAATTAATTACATTGGCTTCTTTTAGCCTATGTTGATTGTTGCTGGAAAATATGCCTAGAAGGAAGGCTATGACGTATGAGAGCTAAAGACTGCTTCCTTGCCTTACTGCAGGGAGAGCAAGAATGGGATCTCTAAGGAAGAAGGGATTTAGGTTGAGCAGCTCTAGGAGATGAAGCTCAATGAAAAAAAAGACGCTGAACTGATATTCATGTAAAGCTGTTCTTTGTTTCTGTGCTATTGAAAGCAATACACAGAACAGGTATAACATCACTGAACGGATAGCGTGAGCTGAGTTTGGACAATAGATTGGGAAACATGTCTGTTCACAGGGGCGGATCATTTCCTAGGGATTGAAAAGGATGATGAAAAATTAGAAAAGGATTTTAACATTGTGTCTTGTAAAGCAGTCACCCTCCAGTTAAAAGCCCTTTGACTCAAGTATCTCTGATAAGGATTATTTTACACTAAGCTCATCTGCTAATAACAAACCCCTGCATCACCACATGACAATTCTTTTTACATAGAGAGTGACCAGATATTACGTATTCTGTTCTCTGCTTGAAATTGTAGCTTGTCCAAGGTGTTGCATTTGTGTGGGAAGCTTCTGAATTGTAGAGCCAATATGAGGATAATCACCTGCAGTCTGTGCTACCCCAAGTACCAATAGTAACTTCTGACTGTGTTAAACAGGTGAGTTTACCTACTTTTGTCTCTTCTGGGTTGATTTCCTCTCCTGGCTTTGCTGCCCTGTGAACTCATGTCTCCCTTCTTGATCTGGGATCATGGTTCTTAGATTTTGTGTTTTACCAAAACACTAGCCTACATCCAGGCTAGCTACATCCTGGCCATATAGTCCTTTTTAGTCCTGCATCCTTTGGATTCAGAGAACTGATTGTCCATTATGCAGATGCACAGATCCGTTAGATCTATTGGCATCACTGGCATGTTTCACTCTGAAACTACTGCTAATGGGATGGTGGAAAAGGGTTCTGAAAGCAAGACCCATTAAAGAACTGAATGAAAGTCATTGCAAGGAAGCAGAAGACCTGAGCAGACTCCTAAAAATACCACTTGCCTATACCCTGAGGAGCTGGACAGGATTTTTTCATGGAGTTCTATTTTTGTATTCCATTTTGTTTTAACTCCAGTAATAACTCTTAAGATGTATACTGGCAATAGCAGCAACTTTTCATGATGAAGTGCCAACAGAAGCAATGGCTTCTGGACTTCGCAAGGCAGATTGAGGAACCTATGGAATGGACCAGCAAACCCTGCTTTCATGGCTTTTGGGACTGAGTCCTGTGCACAGTCAGGCAGCAGTAAGTACAGTGAAGGCATGTGTAAGCACTTGTTGACAAATACTATTTGCAAAGTGTCATAAAATGGTTTGGGTTGGAAGGGATTTTCTTGAGAAATAGCTTGTCTCTACTGCTGGGACATAAAGATTAGGGTGCACTAGAATACACAGATTATTTTTTTCCATAATATTCTCCAAAATGGGGAGTCTTTTCTGTATTTATTTATGTCCTTCTTTTTTGTGCCCAAGATAACCATTAACATCCCACTGTAATTCTCATTATTAAGGTGACACTAAGGAGACATTTGTTACAAGCCATCCAGGCAAGTGACCTTAGTTCACCCTTTTTCACGGTTTTCCTTCTACTGCAGAATCACAAATTTCCTTTCTGTGCATTCCCTCCCCCATGCATGTCAGAGTCTGAAAGGAAAACTTTGTCAAAGAGATGTGTTTACTGAGATTTTTGCCAGCTGGAAGAATTCTGTACTTTTGATAGTTTTGTTATAAAGTACATTTCAGAATGTTGTGGTGTAGCAAGTATTTTCTAGGTGCTTTTTTTTCCCCAAGTCGAAAATCTAGTATTTCATCAGTACAAGACAGTTTTTCTCAGTATAAAACTTAGCAAGGCTTCTTTTAAAGTGCAAATCTTGGCATTCCATCAGCAAGCAACTGCATTTAGCAGCAACAAAACCAGAGGGATAGTAATGGGGTACCAGCACTCTTAACCCCAAGTATACCAGACAAGGCTTGCAAAAATATATCTGTTTTTTGAATGGATTATGTTCCCTAAGAAATAAAACTGAATTTTATGGAAACTGTTTTATTGTATCTTCATTGCAATTGGGACTTTTCAATATTTCCAGAAGAGACAGATATGGATCATCAGAAAGATTATGCAATACTGCAGGGAGAGAAAATAGAACCTTTCTGGTCAATAATATCAGTGCCTATTTCTCTGGTATAGTTTTACACCTAGTTTTACACCAATTTCTCCAGCTTCTCAAGGTTTTGCCAGTAGCCCAAAATATATCAGTGCTTGCAGAGTTATAACTTTCACTACTAGTCTAGTACTGAGATTTTCCAAAGGAAAAGGATAGTATTTTAAAATAAAGATGGAGCAAAAATTCTTTAAAGTGTGGACGCTGAATATAATGAATAAAAAATCACTTTATTTTCACACCTTAGAATTTTTAAGCATTCAGGGCTCTTGTCTTCACCACCAGCTGGTCTCAGAATCTGTCAAGCAGAAGTACTTAATAACCTCAAGATAGTCTCTGAGGATCACTCCTGGGATCAGAGTGGGTGAAGAGCAGAAGGACATTGAGGTTAAAAGAGGTGTCAGAGGTAGGTACCTTTAGAAGCTGACAGGCTAGGTAGATCCTCCAGGGCTATAAAAACACAGTTGAATGCAGTGGGAACTGATAGGAATCACAAGCAAACAATTGTTATTGTTAGAAAGAAGGCTCATTTGAGATTGCTCTCCCTGTCCTCTGGCATGTTTTACCTGCCTTGGCCATGGCATATCTGCATTTATGCTAACAGTTGTATTTTCTTAGAGCACACTTCCAGTTAGCTGGAGCTTTTTCACCTGCAGTATTAAAGGAAACCTGATTGCCTCAGGATAGCCAGTGTGTAACTTCTTATCTCCAAGTCGCTGCTGTATGGACATGCCCCCAAGTGCTTTTGCTTTTAGCTTTCTGAAACCGAAGACTGCTCCTTTTTATTGGAATTAATTCTCACTGCTCCCAGTTATGCTTCCTCTGTTGCAACCAGAACAGTGGATTTTTTCTCCCCCACCATCCAAACACAGGCTTGCTTCCACACATTTCCATGCCTGTCCACAGATTTCTGAAAACAGTCCAGTATGAAAAGGCTCAACAGAGCTGCACAGAGTTAAAAGGCTGAAAGCTGAATGAGCTGCTGATCTCAGACTGCATATTTTTATTCTACTGTTTACAACATTCTTTTTCTTCCCCTCTCCACCCTCTTTGTTTTCGGGTTATTTGTTAATTCCACAGATTCCAGTTTTGCGTATTTGCACTCTGAGAACAGTATGGAATCATTTTATTCAGCTGTGGTAATTTTTACTTTGAACAGTTTTAGAAAAATGATCTAAGAGCACCCCAAGGACAGGTAGCCATTAGGATAGATTGCTTAGGGATGGAGCAGAACATGTCACTGGAGACTGGTAAGAACAGGTTACACAAGCACCACTAAGCAATAAGAGATCAGACTGTGTCCCCAGGTCCTATGGCTGGGCTAGGTTGACCTCACTTGATTCCTTCCTGCCTAGGGCTCATAATATTAAACACAGATTCTCATAAAATGCACCTAATAAGAACACAAACTGGCAGTCTAAAACTGCAAAGAATTGCTGAATAAATGGGTAAAAACATCCCCCATCTTCAAAGTTGTCTGCAAACTATGAAGTAGGCACACTGTACAGAGTGAAAATGCGAAGGGAAGTAAAAAACTATGTGGACAACAGCAACAACACAGTCCCTACTTTCAAAGGCTAAACCTAAATCTTCCTGTCAATTGCTAGTACAATGGGGTACTGCTACTTCTTTTGAGAATATCTGAATCTTGACCCCATTACTGAAGAAAACCCTATTACCCTATTCTCAGCTTCCTTCTCCAAATTTCTAGGTGACGCACAGCATTCTGCTACGGCTCAGCAGCCCCCAGCCTTCCTTGTGATTGTCATCTATCCTCTCCTTCTCTCCATGGCAGTCACACACTGTCATTGTCCAGCTGCTTATGCAACAGCTCAGTGGTTTCTTTCTGTGATCCAACTGTACAGCAAAAGACATTAGCTAGGGACACAGAGTCTCTCAGAACAGCAGAGGAAAATGGCTAAAGCACTGCTGTCCATACGGGAGTGACTCTATATCCACCAGCACCGCCACATATGGAAAAAGTAAAGTCCTTTCAGCAAGAAACTTTTCAAGACAATCGAGTTAGTGTCAGGACACTCCACATGGCAGCTGTATTGCTTTCTAATCATGAGCTTTTAAGTTTTTCTCAGAGGGTACAGGAGTACTCTCCATCCCTTCCCTTGGCACAACTGGAAAATAAATGCATGCAAAGTGATCAGAAGCTCAGCAGCATTGCCAGCCTTGGTAACATGCAAAGAAAGAACCTTTTTTACCTTCATTTCCACATTTGCTTGTCCGCATCACAGCTAGTTTATGACCGACAGCAATCTGTGAAAGGGATGATGGCTTTCCATATTGTGCTGGGTATAGAAAATGGAGTTCTTCGCCACTGTAGCTTAGCAGAAAACTTCATCTGCCTTGTCAGGAAAGAGCTTTTTATCTTCCTGAATATAAAGCTCATCCTAGTTACACAGCACAAGCCAGTCCATCCCTTGCTCAAAAGCCTTGAAAAGGCTCTGCACAAAATGAAGCTGATCAAAGAAAAGTGCTCCAAAAGCAAGTGGTCTCTTCCTCCCTTCTTTCCATGTGGTTTGGGAACAGCAAACTGCTGTTCTCTCTGATTCTGCCAGAATTGCAGAAAGAGCTCTTCAGCAGCTTTGTGACTGGCTTGTAAAAGTGCAGCTGGCCAGCTGAAATATGAATAACATACCTGCACAAGCTATGTATTTGTGATGGCCACCTGCCCACCAGAAAGCCCTGACTAACCCACAGTGGCTGTGAAAATGATGTGAGCAAAGCCAAACAGAGAGGGAGCATGAAGTGGCAGAAGAACCATAGGCATTCCTGTGCACCTAAGCTAAACTCCCCATCAAAAAATCACAGTTGCTTCTGGCTGATTTCCTAATATGTATTTCTCTTGTATAGTGGAAAAACACCTCCTCCTGCGAAGAAGATAAATCAGAATCAGGAAAAATCAGAGGATGCCTACTTATAATATTGAGCACTTACGGTAGGGTATATTAGTTCTGTGGCAAAGCAAGGCTTTTGGAGATCTGACCACCAGCTGTTTGTGTAGATATGATTAGAGGCTAGGTGCAGTAGTTACACTGCTGTATCTTGCTGCATAAGCAAGCTAAAAAAATTTAATTGAGATTAAATGCTGCCTTTTTTTTTGCAGCTACAACTTCATATATCTGAGGATTTTGCCAGTGGCAACAGAACTTGCGAGATAGCTCTGTAGCCAGGAAAGAAAGCCTGAGAGACCTCTAAGAAATACCATAAAATCCCCATAATCTGATCTCTACTTAACATTTCACTTCTCTGCTTGCCTAGCACCTTTTCCTTAAAAGACTCATTATACCTCTAGGTTTGGGATCTGTACTGGTATAATTGCTTTTTAGGATGCAGGTACGTTCTTGCTTTAATTTGCCATGTCTTCTGTGCTATGGATACTAGTTGCCAGTGTGACAACAACAGCCCTAGAGAGAAAAGTAAGCAACTGAAGTGCTCAAATCAGTTTCAATCTGCTCTGTGGCTGAGTGGGAGAATGCCATTTACTACTAGAGTCAAAGCAGAGAAGAGAGGTGATAATTTATAGGCCTAATTTAAAAAATATGTCCATATTCTTTGCAAATTAGCCTTTTTTTTTTTTCCTCACAGAGTGGAAGGATGGGCATTTGTTTTACAAATACAACCAACAGCATTGAGTTTCTTGGCTATTCTGAGCTAAGAAGTAACTAAGCATTGGTCAACAGGACTCAGGATGGCCAAGAGTCCTCATCCAGGTTCTGCTAGTTGTTGTCTAAATGCCTTGAGCAGAACTCCTCACTGACCCAGCTTTCTTAAAAGCCCATCAATGACTCAAAGCTTCAGGTTAGATTCTGTGTATAGAGAGTACAAATCCTTCATATTGTAATATAGTGAGTGCCAGAAACAATGGCTGCTTATTTTCCATCTGGGAAAAATGCAATCCAAATAAGTGATGGATTGTAGAGCACTTGTGAGTGTAAGGACACCAGCACTAATTGGAAGAATGGAAAAACAGCACCAATCATTTTCATTGTGCACCAACAGCTATGATTTCAAGATGACTTGTGTTGGTAGTACTAAATATTTAAAAAAACCCAAACTGGTAAGTGTAAGATAGAAGGTGATTATAAAACAAGACTCTTGAATGAAATATTTGTCTTGCTGGAGCAAGATTAGTAACTCATTATAAAAATTATACTATTCTATAAAGTTTGGACACTGAAAACAAGAACAGAAGACTTTTAAGATCTGATCCAAGTGCATCTTTACTCAAACACAGAGAGAAGGATCAAGATCCACAAGAAGTAAATTCAGAAACTTTCCTAATAAGAAGTTTAAACATATGCACACACACAAATTGAAACAAAAACATAATCCCCCAAAGCCTAAAGCATGCTATAACAAGAATGAAAGCATATTTGAAAAACCATATCTATGTTAGATAGTGTATATTGTAAAACAACAAAAACTAACAATCCCTCAACCTCTCAAACTGCACACTCTTCTGAGAAAACAAAATTGAAGTTGAGAGAAAGCAGTCGTTAATTTCTTGGAGAGTCTCTTTGCGTAACAAAAGGAAGAGCAGACAGCTGGAACTACAAGTATAACAAGCTGAGAAATACAAAGCTTAACAAAGTCACTGAAGAGACTTTTTCTGTAGAAAAGAAAAAACCTGAAGTCCTTCAGTGAAGAAATAGCAAATACATAAGAGGAATGGGTTGAAGGAACAATTGTCTGAAAAAATCCTCCAGTAGCTACAAACACCAACATGTTCTAAGGTGATGTTTTCTTTTTACTACTTACTGTCCAGGTTAACACATACCCTGATGCCTTTGAGAGCAACTCAAGGTTAGCACACAGGAATGAAGAATATTCTGCACAGGCTGCTGACAATACATTGTAAAAAACAGACCAGCAGTTAGTCCAGAGATCATACTTCTTTTGAAAAGGCTCAAGCTATATGCTATTTCTTAGCTTATTGTCTTCCTTTTAACCTGGTTAAAAAGAGAAGTTAAATAATTGCAGTCTAAGTTTCATTCTAATGTCCAATTTGCACTTGATTTTAATGTTCAATTATTGGATTTTAGTGGCATACATTATTCTACTCTTAATAGAGAAAAAAATTCCATAATGAATTAATGAAATTTTTGCCACTACAGTAGCAATTCAAGGTAAAATTATTTACTGTATCTTAGAAATGGAATTTGCCAAGTGGTCTTTTTTCCATCTTAAGGTTTGCAGCCCATAGTCTTTCTCTGGTACAACTTTACTGCCTATTAAAACTAGGCATTGAAAAAGTGGAAAGCCTTTCCTACAATGAAAGGCTTTATATAGCAATCTTACTCTGAAAGTAACTTTCTAAAGAAAGTCTGCAGAGATAGGTAGGAGGAAACACAGGGAGAAAGAAAGAAAGAGAGCAAGGAAAATAAACAGTAAAAGATTAAAAAAAGGGGTCTAGTATGACGTCAGCAGCACTTAATTCGGTATTCCTTTGCATTAAGGACATTGGTGCAAAAAAAAGTGATGGCAGGCCATTGCCTTTTCAAACAGACTGTGAATCCATGCAGCTAATACAGTTTAGCAAATGTGGGTAGGACTAATTCGATGACAAAAATGTTAAGAGGAACCTAAATCCCTGGTTGATTAGGCTATCCTAAGTCCTAAGAGGCCCCAAACCAGAAACAGGATCTACTAGTAGGAATCAGCGGACATGTTGGTATCTGCAACCCTGAAACCATTTGTCTTTTAGTACTGGTCATGATTAAACTCTCTCTGACCCTCTGCCTTTCAGACTTTTGTGCTCTTAGCTGCCTGGTGCCAGCACATCCCCAGAAGGGGCTCATTCTTCACGAGGAAGGGCCATTCGAAATCGATAAACTAGCTATTACCCCAGCTCTCAGCCCTAAGGATATATATGTGCCTACAAGAGCAGACTCCATCCTAAATGCACTGGTAACAGCTGCTTTTTGTTTGCTTGAATTTAAAGGAAACAGGCATAAGATGAAGTCCCTTTATGCAGCAATTGAAGCTATGACCTATTAGATATGAATCTTTTTTCAGCCTGAAGTGATTCAGACCTAGATATTTCAATTTCCTTAAAGATTTCCTAGCTCCTGGACAACAATGTCTGTCAATTTTACAATGTGTGAGGAGCTTTAGAAATAGACGTGAGCAATCCTTTTCTCCTCATTGGAGGCCTAGTTGCTAATCAAGACAATACTATTTTCTTTTGACCTCTTCCTGTCTCCTGCCTATTGACTCCCCAATGGTTTATGCCCAGGGGCATATCTCCAGCAGTAGAAGGTAGAGACAGCTTCCTTTCCCAGGCAGTTTACAACCCTGTAAAGAGAAGGTGGAAGAGGCAGTTTAAATCTCCTTTGGTGGAAAGACCACAAATACCGGTCTTTATTTTGGATGAATAATTTTCCAGCTGTGTTCCAGAAGGTGTAACTTTCTAACTTCTTCATAAAAGAAGGGGACTAGATCCCTGCTCTCAAGGGAGGATTCCCAGCTCTGAACCCCAAGAAGGACCCATTCCTTTAGAGCGCTGATGTGTCTTGGTGAAGGATGGAGGAAGACACATCCGTCTTGTCCTGGGCAGCCTTTTTCACTGTTTGTGGTGCCCAACAGATTGTCTGCACTAGGTGGGTGTTCCAGGAACCCTAAAGAAACTTTTGGGCTAACAACCAGACCTGCTAATGCTCAGCACGTGGTGGTTGTTGAGGGCAGCCTTTGATCTCTGTGGTCAGTTTTGGTCAAATGTCACATAAAACAAATGTTAAGTTACCACAAAGACTTCTTCCCGGCCAAATTAAATGGAATTTCTGCTAGAATACATGTCTATTGTAAGCCCTCGTAAACTAAGTTTAATCAAAAGCAATAATAATAATGTTAGGGAATCTTTATCTCACTGACAAGCACATTGGTCTGCTGAAGGACAGCATTATTTTACCAAGGCAATTAGAGCCTGCTGGTGCCCTGAGAAGTCTAATAAATAGGACATAGAACAAAGTGGTAGGAGAACTTCCTGGCTCTTTTATCAGTTTAACCCAAGTTTAGTTGAGTAGAATTTAATTTGAGTTAGGCACTAATCACTTTCTGTCTCATAGATACCGATAGTGTGAGACTACTTTCCTTTAATAAAATACTTTCAAATCTACCAATTAAGAGTACCATAGAAGCAAAATAAATTCAGCTCTAGTAATAACAAGACTTTCACTGTTGAAATGCCTTTCCCTAAAGAATCTTTTGGAATTTTGCAAGCATAAAGTTTTAATCACAGCACAATCAGAAAATTATTACTGAAACTGCTTTATGAAGAGTAGAAGAGGGGTGGAAATCAAGCCCAGGAAAGACAAAGTAACTTTCACAGTATCATGAAAATTTTAACAAGTATTTGACAACTATGACTTAAATTTGCATCAAAAAAGTTGAATCTGTAAACCAGAATATTTTACTTCAAACAAATTTCACCAGAAAGTAGTCATATCACATTTATTCCGATCAGATATCTTTTTTATGTATCTTTGTTTCAAATCTCTGAAAACATCCAAATCTTCTTTATTGAGGTAAATTAGTACAGGGAAATGGAAGATTTAATCAGATTAAAGTCAATGACCCCTTGATCTTTAAAATAAGAAAAGCCACAACCCTTTCGCAGAACTATAGTTGAAATTCTACCAGCAAATCTGGATTTGCTGAAAGACAAGAAGTATCAGAGATGAAATCTTGCTCAAGGAAACACTGGAAAACCTATTAATTTCAGTAAGGTTAAGGTTTTGTTCTTTCAGTGGATTGCAGCAACATGTAAGAACTTACGAGAGAACTCAAAAGCTGTTCCTTTGTGATTAAAGTTAACTGAAAAATAAAAAACCTAAGGCAACTCAGGAGACAGCAAGACAGATGTAAGTCTGGGCACAGGGAATCTAAAAGCTGAAACAAGGTACAGATAATGAACACTCTCCCTCATACACACAAATACACTGCCACACACAATCTGTAACTTCAGGAAAGATTTAATCACCTTTTAGTAATGGTTAAGGAAAGATTAAATCACCTTTTTCTCCATTTTCACACCTGCACCATTTTATAAATATAAATAAATATAAATATAAATATAAATATAAATATATACTTGTATGGATACTTATATATATATATATATGTACACACACAATATATTATGTGGTATTTGTAGCACACTTAATTACTTAGATTCCCTGAAATGTATTTTATAATTATGCTTTACATTCTTTGTATCCCTACCTTCACATACATCTCTACCTGTGTAGGATGCTCACACTCACACACCCCCACCCCCACACACATGATGAACTTATGAATGTTTAGGGAACCACTGCCCAAGCTGCTGGCCATGGACAGAGGCAGTGGCCTAATGAGATGTGCTACTGCTGTGTCGTCCTGACAAGATGTGCTGCACTGTGACAGCCAGTGGGTGCAGAAGGCAAAGGAGTCACTACTACTGCCATCCTGGCAAATAGAAGGGAGGGAAACAGAGTGTTGAATTCACTGAGGCACTGAGCCAGGGATGGGTGGATGGGAAAAGGAGGCAGAAAGCAGAGACAGGTATTATTGTTATAGGAGAAATAAAATATTTTTCTTTCTTATGTGCCTTAACCCTTTTGTCCGAGAGGACATGAAAGAATGCATTGCTCTGAAACAATTCTTTCAGCAGGAAGCACAGCAGCAGGCTGAATCCTCCAATCCTCAAGACTATTTACAGCATAAGATACATGAAACCTCTATATAAATAGCTGGAGATGGGAAATATGCCTTTAGATTTCTGGAAAAAGTCTAGCAAGGAAGAGAAGGCAGTTGCTCAGACTAGAATTCTGATGAAATATGTCATGAGGGAATTGGGTGAATTTACTCCCCGTTAAGCAAACAAGTATGTTTATTGATATAGCTGATATGAATAGAAAGCTTTAGAGAGAAATGATTCTTAAATTCCAATTTAGATTTCATTCATATTCTGTCCCTTTTTGCATTTTCAGCGTCAGCAATTATTATCAACTTCTTTTTTATTACCAGTCAGTTTCTTTCAAGTCTTCTATTCTTTAAGGTTTTGAGTTATGAATAAGACAAACAATTGTTTTCAAACAGCTATTTCTAGTGGATTAATTTTAGTTGCCAATACAGATGTCTAAGATTTATGAGCATGTTTAAAAAAATAATAAAAAATTCTAAGAACATGTTAGAATGAAGCCTTTTAAAGGCGTTTTTTCTACATATCTTCTGTTTTATTTTCTCAGTTATTTAGGTTCCTAGGTCATGTTCAACATCTTAGCATCTGGTTTTGTTATTTATTGTTTTGAAATTTTGTTCTCCATTGCCAAAAGGAAAGATTAAAATGTAAGTAGAATTTGGTACAACAAATGAAGATAAAGACTATGAAGATCAGAGGAGTATTTTTAAAAATTGAGTTACTCTGGATTTTTAGAGGCGTAACTACATGTGCAGAATACTTTTTTATAGTTTCGAAGTAATTTAATATTAACTGGAAAATAAGAGTTTTCAGATTCCCATCAAATAGTTAGAAAATTCCTTACAGTTTAAAGGCAGTTTTTCTGCTTTAAGCTGTTTGTTTGAATGCCAAGCAAGCATTTATTCAATGTTCATGGTGTAAGAATTTAAATAGAAAGTAAAAGATTACTTAACAGTACTTGTGTGCAATTGACAGATATTGGAATTTGACTGCACTCCGTGCTACTCAAAATGATAACAAATGAAATGTGTGCATCCAGAGAAACTGGTTTTGGATGGATGAACTTGACTTGCTGATGAAAGTAAAATGAAATAAATTACACTCCAGACTCTCTGAAACTGGCATATAATGCTGAACTGAACTGTAAGTATTTCACTAGGAGACTTCAAATAGGTTGTCTAAGATTTTTTTTAATCCTAAATAGAGAAGAAAATACGATAATCTCCAGGAGACTTCTGGAAAGATACTTTAAATTGTCATTTTGTGCAAGGAAGCAAGACAGAGTTTTGCAGTGCTAATGTGTTGATAATATGATTATTCTAGCTAGATTTATTTTCCCTTTGGGATTTTACACCACTGTTTTATTTAACTGCCACATATAAGGAAAATTAGATAAAAAGGATAGCATGCAGGCAAACGCGGCACAGAATTTATCTTTGGAATGGATTGATTTACAAAATTTAAGAACAATAGAAACATTTCCACTGCTATAATTGTTTGAAATGAAGAGCAAATTTTTTTATTCCTTTTCCAAAATCCTTCAGTGATAACCTGTTCTCTGCTAGTGGAGGAAAAACTCAGATTTACTGGACAGAAGCTATAAACTATGGTGGAAATGACATTCTTATTTTCATTGGACAAGACGAATTGTGTCTTTTGCTTCCTCTTCTCTCTTAATAAACTGATTCTCAAATGATTTTGCATTTTGATGCATTGTGCATAAAACTATGTTATGATCTATGAAAGTTCAAAGAGACTTGATCCAAAAAAGTTAAATTTTTTTCCATTATCAGTTTGTCAAGACAAAAATCTACCTTGAGAATGTTGAGTTTGTTAACATTTTCTCAGGGATGTTTTTTTGTCATATTTTAAACAAATTTTCAGGGAGGCCCAAAGCTACTTTAATGTCAGTGGACCTCATTAGGGACAGATTTGTTTGAAAGATTTCAATTTTGCCCTGAACAAAAAGGGAGCATTTCAATGTCACAAAAATTTGCAGAGGACAAAAAGTCATCCCAGCTATCAATTCATGGTTCCCTTAGTGGCTGGAAGATTTCTTCTGCTGTCAAGCCTGGCAGAGAGAGATATACACTGTCACATGCTGTCAGAATGGGATATGACAACAGCATCACATCCTTCTCATGAGCTGTACTACTGAATTACCTTCTAAAGGAAAGTAAGGGGGGAAGAAATGTATCTCACCTTGATACAGACCTAGCCTGAGTAATCAGTAGTTTCTATCAGGAGACAATCCAGCAACTGTCGCTCTAGCAGCAAGCACCCACAGGAGTACCAGTGTCCCCTAAGCTTCCCAGTGTCCCCTAAGCTTTCAGGTAAGGGCACCTCAAAGGAGCTGCCTTAAAGAGCTTGTTCCTGAACATGCACACGTACAATGCTTCTGAGTCTCCTTATGGCTGTAACCTCAGACATCATGGTCCTACCGACAGATTGATCCACTCTCTTAACTGCCTCTCTCTTATTTTTCCCCTTCTACTGTCCCCTTTTCATCATTCTTCTGATCCTGTTTTCATCTTTACTCCTTTTCTTTTTGGGGCAATGTCAGACCCTTTTGATTTCTCAGAATTAGAAAAAACTAGGGAAATCTTTCAGCTCCAGCAACATACAAACCATTTAACTGAACTATCCAAATAACACTGCCAATACCTCTTTTCCTATCCTTTGTCATCATTTAGAGTTTATTATTTACTGTGCATTTACATATTTTAAGTTACATCAGCAGAAATTTGAGCATTCTTTATAGGGCCCAGCATCTTAATCCCACAATTATTTCATACATGGAAATTAGTGGAATAAAGACCTATGAGAAGACTGAGAGAAAAGGACTTGGAAGCATTGCATTTTTTTTCTTTGTGTACTGTTCCTCTGAGAAAGGGGAAAGATTATCAGTGGTCAGACAAGGAATGCTAAAGAACTGGAAGCCTTAAGACTTCGAGAGTATGCAGGAGAGACAGGATCTCCAGACTCACCCATAGTAAAGGTGGCAGAAGAGAGGCAGTTTCTTGATAGTTATTTTTCTGTTGAAGACATATTATATGTATGTCCTATTGTGCTATTTATTCTGTATTATTGATTCAGAATTGAAGAATCATGCCTTTGCTATGTTATTTACTACACAGAATTAATTTCCATGCCTACCAGTGTCTACACCAAGGGTGCTACTGTTACTTTCATGGAGTAATGGTGCAGGGTGCATTACATCCCTGATATTCATGTAGGCTCTTAATCTTTCATGCATTTCGTACCAGCCTCACTCTACTCATTCATTACTAGAGTTAGACCTCATTACCCCAGCAGCAGACACTCCAAATTAAAAATGACTGCAGGATCTAATCACTGACATTCTCAGGTGTAATCGTTATCCAGCTAATGAGCTAATCCCATTAATTTGGTTATAGCACTTTATTTTGCATACACTTTCTGGACCTGTGATTGTAGGCTTTGTATATATTGCCATGCAAATAACTCATTTGGAGTAAGAGGCATTATGTTCTTCTGACTGTGATCAGCTCTGTCTGCTCCCAAACCCAGTTTCCTCACATTTCTCACAGATCTTTTGGAGGACTCTGGCTGCAGGTGACAGCACTGTGACCACAAAGATGCTCTGAATCAAGCTGCTTTTTCCCATGTTCCTCAGCATGATCCAGAGCCTGGATCTGGCCCAACATCTACCTGCTCCTGTTCTGATCTTTAGTGAGGTTCAATACTGGACCTCACTTTTAATATGTTCATATATATATTTGTAAACTTTCGATATGGGTATGTAATTGGGAGTCACTGTTCTCAAACAATCCCTTTTGGTTGGCCACAGTATAAATATGACCACTAAACTATCAAGATGTCTATACTCCAAACTGGTCAATTTATGATGCCACAAAAAGAAGCATAATGAAACCACAGAATGATACAGAATATAACTATTATCAAACTGAGTACAGCACACTAAAGTAATTCCTTCTGTAGCTGCCAAGGAGAAAAATCACTTAGATAAAGCAAAGAAAGGGAAGCTTAATAAATAAATGATACAGTGAATGCAATTCTTAGCCCTCTCCCTTTTAACTTTAATGGAAACATCTCCTATGGAGAATAATTCCAAACAGAGTCTTGGGATAGGGTAACAGAGACTTTTTCCCTAGAGCAAAAAGACAGGGGAAGAACAAATATGACATTCCTGGTCTTCATTGACCAGTACTTTGCCTTTTGCTTTGAAAGCTGTTGTTACTCCCTGAATAATAAGCCCCACTTTCTCTGTAATAAGGGTGGCAGACGTTTGTTATCGCGCATCATAAGTCTGAAGGTGTATTTCTGTGGTAAATACAGAGTATGAAACCCACTATTTAAATGTCATTCCCACAGCTCAACGAACATTCTGTCACTGTCATTTTAGCATCCTAATTACATCAACATTGTCCTTTGTGACTCTCACTGCAGATTTCCAATCAAAATGTCTGTGATGAGGGAAGCAGCATTATTGCAATCAAGCAGCTGAATAACATCTTTAAATAATCCTAGCTTGTTCAGCTTCCCAGCCCCTCTACAGAACATAGATATGAACAACTAGACATGGCAGGAAACTATACGTATGAACTGCTCCGGCTTAGACAGATATTGAGGAACAGTTAAATATGAATGAGAATTGCCAGACTTCAGTGCACCTCACTCCTGGGACCCTACAACATTGAAGGATGGTAAAGAAAGAGCAAAACCAATATAATTAATGCCTTTTAGTATCTTTCCTGTATGCTTCCATAGATACATATTAATTCATACACAAAAAAATTCCCACACCATAGACTTATTAAAAATGTTTTCAACATTGTTTTTGATTCAATTTCATGGTAAACCTAAATCCAGGAAGCCTGAGGTTCCTGGGTTCTGCAGCCCTGTGAATACACAAAGCTTCCATTTTCCAAAGGAGATACATTTCTAGGAATCACAGCTGTGCTGCAAAGCTTGAAAAAGTAATGTGTTCTACCCCAAAAACTAAAATGAAAAAATACAGTACTGATTGAAAAAAATCCTATTATGAGACTGTAGGAAAGCAGCTCCTGAGTTTCGCTGCTATTTCCAATAGAGTATAAAGAACTCACTGCAGAGAACTCTTAATGTGGAAGGTTTGAAATAGTTTTGAAAAAATGCTCTTTCTTACCGTTTTTTTTTTCCTCTTTTGATGCCCCATGAGTCTGAACCATGACTGCAGACTATTTTGTGTCTGGAGCAAAACTTGCGCTGGATACACTTGGCTGCAATGCTTCATTAGGAACTGGTTTAACAATTGAGTAGACCCAGAGTGGAAAAATACTTGAGTGATACTCTCTGTGATTTGGAACTCATCAGAGGTGTGGAATGAATATGGTCTGAACAGGTCTAGCTCTATTACTGTTACAGAATAAGTAACACTTCTCTCTAATTCAGAGAAATTTTCCATTGATTGGATGCTCCTGTCCTGTTTTACTGCATGTTAAGGCTATGTTATTTAGCATGTGTGGTGAAGTATTTTCTCCACATTTTTATTATTTTTTTGTTTTTCTCCTAAAATGATCCGTGAATTTTAGACTCCTATCCTCTGTTGACTTCTCTACCAGTGAGAACACTGGTAAAACAAAAACTCCTTCTTCCTTTTCCCAAGAATGGTATACACATTGCTGTTTGCACATTTGGTGAAGAAAGCAATGACTGGGGTTTGCCAGCCTCTCTTAAACTGCTGTCCTCACTCCTAAAATGTGAAGAAATATGAAGAATATGTTTATTTTGTGCAACTGTAAAAATATGTGGAACTTATATTCTTCTGGGGAAAGATGTTAAAGTTTCAGAACTACTTATGCTCTAAATAGCTAAAAGTGTCTGTTTCCTTACTCTCTTATTAAAAAAAAGAAAAAAGAAATTAGGATCCTTACAGAGCTCTCAGATCTAGAATCTGTTCTTGGGCAAAAACCTCCTCCTGAACTGTCAAAACTGTCTGTTCTGAATGGGACATTGATCTGCAGCAAGTCTTCCCAAATGCACATGGAGTCCCCGTTCACATTCTAGTCTCTTCCACAGTTCTTTCTTACTACTTAATCAAGGTATCAGTTTTTAGCACTGCTCCCAAAGAATTGCTGACTGCTATAGCCTGGGTTTGGAAATGCTGGTATAGTCAGATACGTTACCTGTAAACAAACCTGTTTTTTTAAAAGAACAGGGAACCATAATGACTGGTCTGTATTAAATTTTGCTGTAAATGAAATACTTGTTACATAAATAAAATCTCCCTCTACACCAAAATCGAGAGGTTTATTTCAGTGTAAACTTCTTTATGCTTTTAAAATATCATTTAATTTCTTTACATATACAACTATACTTTAGGCTACCATAAAAGAGAAGCTGTGATGGCACTTCTGACAGAAATTAGAAATGAGAGTATCCTATTATAAGTTTGAGTGTTGATGACATTTTACCTGGTCTGCTTGAATGTTGAAAGAACTGATGGGGGACGCTGGCAAGTCAGATCTTATGCCTTGATTTAGTTTCCTCAAACATAAAATGGAGTTAAAGAGACTCACCTTCTTTGTACAGCATTCTGAAAGTAAGCACAGAAATTATCATGTAACTAATATTGTGTAACTGTTTCTCTTGTACTGACTGAATCCTCTGGTAAGTGAGTAATTGGGATCTGTGACACCTTTGGGCTTGCAAATCAGCACAGATGAGATTCAGCAGACTGGAAAAGCAAAAATCACAAAGTGATCTACCAGATTACCTCCTAATCTCAGTGTCACGTCAAGTGCACAAAGGAGTTATAGTAATTGCAGAAGAAACTCTGATTTGCATCTTTGCAAATCTGGATCCCCCGATTATAGCTGCAATGTGTTTGCTTTCCAAGTAAGACCAAAATAAATCATTTTAGTTCAGATACCATGTGAGCACCAGCTGTAATTTACCTGAGCTGATGTACCCAACATTTCAGCATGGCTTTGGGTGGGCTGACTGCACTGATGCCCTGAAAAACAACACAGGGGAGAGCTGGCTCACTTCTTGAGTGTGGCCAGATCCACTATGCAGCAAAGATCTTATACAGCATAGATATTGTAACAGTCCTTATGAATCACAATTCATTGGCACTTCTATTACTTTGCACAAAAGGGCAATGGGGTCAGAACTTTGCTCACAGGAGGCATGTACAGGTAATAACAATACTACATGGGTCTTGTGTGTAAAGATTGTCATGCACTTTCTTTTATTGACACCAAGTTTTTTAAGTTGAGAAAATGCAATTTCTATTCTAGTATGACTTCAAAGCCTGGACAAAGCAGTTTTTAGTCTCAAGATGATATGAAGAAGGCTAAAATTGATGGGCACAGAGGAAAAGCAGACTAGGCAAATATGCCCCAAGCTGATGTGCAGTACAGGTATTATTTTTATATTTTCTCTCCCTTTGTATACTGTATGTTTAAAGACTTGGTAGTAAAGTAGAATTAGCATTCTCTGTTCATCTATTCATTACTTTCAGAGATATTTCAAATGCTTTTTTAGCTGGCATGGATCTAAACCCAAAGAAATCAATAAGAAGAAGTAGACTGCAGCAGTTACATGTTAGAAAAAAGAAAAAATGTATTTATGGAGTTCTGTCCCATGGTAACTTCTTACTGCATTATCAGTGTAGTTATGCCATTGTAGCATATTGCTATTAAAATTCATTAACAAATTGAGAGATTTAAGTGTTTAAAGGTATAAAGTTTTTGGTTGTGGTGGACCCCACTATCTCTGAGGCAAAAGTTAACCCAAATTCCTTTTTCAGTTTTCTTCTGTCAGCTACTTCAAATTATTCCCCCAAAACACATTTTCCAATTCAGAGCTATCTTTTTAATGACAAATGAGTTATAGCAGTGATCACAGGTAATTATTTTTTTCTGTATCATAACTTTAATATGCTCATAGTAAGCTCACAATATTGTTTTATAAACTTAGTTATAAGGATAATAAGGATGAATGAATACTCATTTCTATTTTCTTTCAGAATCTCTTCTCTGTGGGAGCTAAAAAAAAAAGTTAAAAAAAAGGTGTTGTGACAATGAGAAGATTAAATATTAAGGGTCAGCAGGTGCTTCTATTTCTCTGCAAAGACATACAAAATTAGCTTTTTAAAGCTTCTTACACAGTATTTTATAACGATGTTTTGCATAATATTTTATAACTGTTTTACATGGAATATAAATAAATCACTTAATTTTGGACTAGCAATTTATTAAATATAAAGAGTCTTAATGAAATTAACTCTTTTACACTGAAAAAAATTTGTTAACTCTTACTATGTGAGTCTAATGATGATGGCCACATTAAATTCCTTGTTTAGTACATACTAATGGTTTTGAGAACAAGTGTAATTTCAGCTCTAGCTACGTGTTGCAGAATTCTACAAAGTCCCACATCAAAACAGTAAGCTTGGTGAAACGCACTAGCATCCTATTTGTGGAAGGACTAAGGCTACAGTTTTTAAAAGCACCTGACATCCATATGCATTAGAAATCCATCACTGTTTTCAAAACTAACCTAGACATTTTATATTGGGACTTCAATCTTCCAAAAGTTAGGCATATTTTGTAAGTTGGTTGTATAATCTACTTTCATATTAAAGGAGAGAGACTACTTTGTAAAAGTAATTTACAAAATAACTGTCTTGTAGGGAGACTAGATGCTTATTTCTTATTTCCTTTAGGGATATAGAGTTATTAATCCTCTTTTGGAGGCAAGTGGATGAAGTAGGGTCAGTTCTTTCTGGATTGGCAGGTGGGGAATGTAAGGAGCACATCTTAAATGCCATTCTAGAAAATAGGAGAATCAAATCCAAATACCTTCTGTGTTTGATTTGGGCTTTTATCTTCCAGGGAAGAAACCTAACAACTAAGCTGTAAGCAGGAATTCAGAAATTAAGGTCTTTGTGCATCACAGGTGAGACTTAAATACTTGACTACTGTAACAGAATGTGATTCTCACCAGAACATTGTTGTTGTGGAGACAAGATCTTCCATCTGTGATGCATCCTAGAATACAGCAGCTTCATATGACAGACTGCAGAAGGGGTAAATATCTGTTTTAAAATGAAACAAAACACATTTTAAGGATGTCTTGTGACATCATAAGTCAGCTACATGTCAATTAGATATCCTTTCTCTCCATCTCCATGCTGACTTATGCGAAGTTCAGTCATGCTCCAAAAATTAGGAGGGGGTTAGACATACTGTAGGGAAAACACATTTTGTTTTGACAATCCTAGGAGGGTAATGAGATGTCCCTGGGCTTTTGGTAGCTCAGTCACAGTAGAAAGGTCTGTGGTTTCCTCAGAGCCAAGAAGCCAATAAGTGGACTTTTATGCTCAAGACTTCACTGACAATTTGGATGAAGAGGTCTCTAGAGACAGAAAGCCTACACGGAAGCTGAGAGGGTAGAATGTCCCACAGGTGCCTAAACATTTGAACTTAAGAACATGAAGTAGTTGTGTAAGTCCTCTTCAATGAGAGTTTGACTTTCCAGGCTCTATATGAAATATTTGCATAAGTGCCCATAGGTCAAATGTTTTACTTTTATGTCAGAACCTAAAAATTCAAATAATACACCAGGGGGAATTTACTAAAGTTTCTGGGTATTATATTAAGCAATTAACATTCCTACCTTCAAATTTTGCCCTTTCTATGCCTTGTGCTTGCTTTTGAAAATGAGAGTTTAGAAATTGGTTGATAACATACCGCGAAAAACTACCGTCCCATTTCACTAGAAAAATGAGAAGTTTTGTTGGTTCAAACAGTGAATTAATTTTCATAACAACAGGTTTGCCTATAAAGAAGAAATAAAGGAGAGTGCAAATGCTAGTCTTTTAGGGCTTTGACATGTTTGAAAACAGAATCCAATTAAACCCCTATATTTGCTAATCTTTGTCTTAATAAGGTTGTTGTGGGTGTTATTGGCTGTTTATACCATGAAAACATGGAGAAGCAGCATGATTATTTTCAGATTTGTGTTTAGATATTTTACCATTATAAACACATGAGAAAACCTGCTTGAGTCTCTTCAATATAGAAATCAGCAAACAGTTTTAAAAAGGAGAGAAGGTAATTAACTTCACTTCTTAATGATGCTGCTAATTTAAACTATGCAAGAGATGTATAATGACTGAGAGAAATGTTGCAGAAAAAAACCTGTTCTTCGGTTAAAAAACCAAAATGGGAATCAGCAGAGTTTGAATCTATTTGCACATCTTCAGCAGACTTAGTCTGTGGCCTTAACCAAAGTATTTAATTATTGTGGCCTGTAGTTTTCTATAAAATGGAAATGAGACTCAACTTGCTGAGAGGTTGTGGGCCTTAACTGTTTAGTATTTATATCTTCCAGGAGAATACAGATAGAATTGCAGAGTATGATGAATGATTAATATTCTTTTGCTATTACCAAGCACTGATATTTTTGCCCAGCTATTTTATCATACAAAAATCTTTACTTTTTATAGCTCTGTATCCAATAACTACCCTGACTGAAATGTATTAAGCAACAAATGTAAAGTCCTTCTCATGTCTCTTAAATGTAATTAATGCCTAAATTACTCTCAGAAGCAGTGGAGAGCAATGATGTTCAAGTCTACCCCCATTGCCTGTACCTGCCAGTTCCACAGAAGGATGACTAAAGAGTATCTTCCAGATAAAATATGTTTACCAAAATTTAATGGTTTTAAACCCTCGAAATCAGCACAGAACTTATTGTCTGCAGGCTTAGCATGCAGGTCCTGGAGAATGGAAAAACCCCACAACTTTCTGCTTCTGATCGAGCTGGTGAATGCATTTGTGGGCAACAGAGAAATTAGTTTTGCAGGTTCCTGAAGCACAGGTCTGGCCTACACAGGTGCTGAATCTGGGTACCCCAGACAGAATATTAAGCAAAGTAGTTACCATATCAAGCGGTAGTTACAAGAAAAAGGCTGTATATGTGCCAAATGCAAATTGATGTTGATAAATTGTTCAGAGAAATTACAGAGTAATATTTGTGATGAACAATTACTGCTATTTTGAATCAACAAGTAATTGCAAACAAATATCTTTAAAACTTTCCTACATAGTTCAATAGAAAGAGGTTAATACTCCTTTAAATGAAAATATTTTCTTATCATTATTGGCCTTACTTCGTGAATTATTACTTTGGATTGGGGTGTACTGACAAAGGTCTTCAACTTCATTAAATATCTGATGCAGATGAGCAAGTAGAACTTCCCATCTGATTTATTTGTCAGCATAAACTAGGAGAGGGTGCAGGTATCCTTTCTGGTTATAAAAAACCATTTTATCTTGTGTGGAGAAAATTCTAATGCTTTCACACAAAATATGTAACAAAATAAAAAAGCCAGGGGATTAGAATACTTTCCTATCTACATTTATTCCTGCTCTGTGGAATTTGCATAGATCTGTTCTCATGAACAGTTGTGTAAAACACAATGACATCAGAAACATTCTATACCTTGTCTGTAGACTAAGTTGAACTGTAGATCCTGGACTGTTATAAACAGCACGCTGTACAGTGTATATAGAACTCTTGTCTATATATGTCTTCTCTACCTTCTTTCAAAACAAAGATCTAAAGGGCAGGGTCACTACCTAGGATGTTGCAGACTGGGAAAAGCTTTTTATTTGAAAACTACGAGCACCAGCCCAGGATGTAAGCTCTGTAATGCCATTACAAACACAAAATGAATCAAGCAAACAGAAAAAACCCAACAGAAAATAAAATCTGTCCACAATAAATACAGATCCAAAAACGGTTTATGAAAGCATTGTGGTCAAGAAAATAACACAGTAAAATAATTAGAAAATATGGGAAAAAAGATTGCTGTTTAGTTATTTACTTATTTGTTTACTATTTTAAATGAAAATTTAATCTTTGTAATTTAAAATGGCATTAGTAACTTGCAGGACTATAAATAAGTTTTAGAAAATGGCATTAGTAACTTGCAGAACTATAAATAAGTTTTAGTGTGATGAAGGAAAGCAGTCTTTTCAGGACAGAATCATAATGTCTTCTATCAGGCTTGAAAAGAATTGAACATTTGTCAGTATGACTCGTCTTAAATTCACAGAAAATAATACAGGGATGCAAAAAGTACAATTTCATATTATTGAATGACAGCTATGGACATCACAGCCATTGGGCATGACAAGTGAAAATGACAGATCTAAACCATGTAGTAAGTATGTTAAATAATGTTTTGAGCAAAGTAGGAGTGCAAACTAAATCTCCCCACTATTTATAACTTACAGGTAAAAAGATTTGCAATGCCCTTAGAAGGAAAAGATGCAGATATTTTAAACCAATATGATTATATTTTTAATGTGTCAAATACATTTACAACCCTGGAATACATTTGCAATCTATCAGATGAATCTAAGTGTCAGATGTGATTTGAAGAAACAGAAGGAAGAAATGCAATTAGAATATCAAAAAGGCACAATATGTTGATTTTTTTTTGCATTCCTTCTGTCCAAATTTCCCATGTGTTTGTCACACCCCTCCAGTCTGACCTCAAAGATAAACAACCAAACATGCAAAACATGAGGTTTCTTATTTAGTACTCATAGCCTTTTCCCCCCTCTCCTAGCTATTTCAAACCCATTAAATATTTCAGTTGTAGTTTAGGTGTTTTCAGACTTAAAAGTTTTTTGATGAGTTTATTGCTTTTTAAAGGTAACAAATGTGAAAAAATTAATTTGATTTTTATCTGGTTCATACACTAAAAGATTTCTCTTAGTTCACTATCATTGACTTTCTCAGTAAAATGCCTCTTGATTAGCCTCTGGTTTTCCCTGGAGTATGCCAAATTCTCCTTCAAAGCTGGGTCAAAGCCTTTTGAATATTCCCAGCTTGCTGGTGTGTAGGGCAAAGATTTCAACTGAGTGTTGTGGCTTGCATTAAGACTGTCTGGTGTGCTAAGGATACAGCTAGGCCTGCGCCAAACACACAGCAAGCTTTGCAGTACAGCTGCAGGGGATAACCACCATGCTGCACACCCTTACCTTCAAGCAGCTGAAGAACACTTGGCTTAAAGCATTCATTAGGTGTGTGCTTAAAAGGCCGAAGTTGTACTTCAGGAATACATACTAATTTAAAAAGGAATTAGCAGCTACTTGCTACAGTGAGATTTCCCAGTGAGAGGCTCTCCTGGATGCTCTGGGCAGTTTCTTACACAAAATATTGAAAATGAATAGCAGCACAAAGCCTTTTAACTCCCTACACTTACCAAAGGTATTTTCCCACTCCCTCTCCTCCAATAGACTTTTTTTTTTCAGTGTTTCTGTTTACCCCCTCAGGGAAATCAAAAGTGAGTGTGTGTCTTTGTTCTTCTTTTTGCTCCATCTGATATCACATTAGCTCTGAGTCACCTGCATTCTCCCGAGCTCTCAGTCTGATCTTGTCTAGGAATTGTACTCATTAACTCAGCTGAAACAACAGTTTACAAAGAAATCACTACCATAATGTACAGAGTACAGAGTCAAGGTCAGGTTGCTTAACATATGCATTTGTTCAGCTGTTTTTGAATCTCCTTCTGCAAACGTGAGCTTGGGGACTGAGTGAGCAAGCTCAATGCTCTTAGAGATCATAAATGGAATAATTAGATGTAAGGTTCTTGCATCTGCAAAACTGGGTTTTCAGCTTTTAAATTTTTTCCTTGCTGTTGTTTTAAAGACTTTTTTTTTAAATGTTAGCTATGATGAATGGAAAAGATAATGTTAGAGTGTATTACATTATCTGAGAAATACTTAAATACAAGTAAATGGTAGCTGTGCTATAAAACGTGTGGAAAATAGTAAAGTTAAACTGCAAATGGAAGTTGTCATTTCCTGATGGTTCTAATCTATGATATATATCACCAGAAAAATTGTCAGTTTTTCTCAAATTGAAAATCTGATGTACTTTTTTTTGTATACAATACATTTTATTATTCAGTGGAATTTGCTTTACACTTTTGTGTTAGGAGTGATGTCTTGCTTATGTAATAGATGATGGATGGAGACTATCTCACAACTGAGTTGATTTGGGTCATCAGGTGGCTCAAACTTTTTAAATATTTTGCAAAACCATATGACCACAGAACCTACTTCTTTACAAAGATGTAGTTTAACTGGTTGATGTAACACTTTGTTGTAGTTTCTAAAATATTACAGTAATAACATATCTTATGTCAAGTTCCTGGAGGGCTCCATCAAAACAAAAATTTGAGTTTGTATTATGAACATTCTCTTACAGGTGAAAAATTTGCCACAAGAAATATTTTGCCTGAGCCAAGATATAGTAAATGATGCCAGCAAAGGAGGACAAGAATGATAAGACAAAAATAGCAGAAGTAAGATCATGCATTTAAGTATGCAGGTCTCAATGGCTTTAGAAAGCTTAAAGTAGATATGTATCAGCCATCTTATTTGCTAGTGAATTCATACAAGAGTGCTTTCTTTCTTTTTTCGTCTTGTTTTACTTTTCTTTCCATAGTTGTTAATAGCAAGATCAACTTGAGGAGCCTATTGTAGCATTAAAGGGCAACCTAGAGAGAACTTGAAAGGTGAAAGTTACCACAGCAGCTAAATGAATAAAGATGGACGTGTTCCAAGGTGAGTACAATGGCAAAAACATAAAGGCTGACTCTGATGTAGTAGGAAACAGGAGAATGAGATAGAGCTTCAGAACAGAAGCAGGACTGGCATATCAAGACATGGCTATTTTGGCAGCTGTATTTTATATGAGCAGAGGAGTGCAGTGTGGAGCCTGGTTAAAAACCTAAGGGAGCTGATGAGGGCTTTAGCAGCAATAAAAGAAAACACAGTGTAAGCTCATCTGAAGGAACTACGTGGCCTTATCATCATGGTGATAAAGGCAATGGAAAAGAAGGAACTGAAAATTTTCTCTTGCAAGTTAAGGCATCACTGTTTTTTATAATGTTTGGATTGTCTGAACAATCTGCAAGTACTGCCTCATGGCAATCAAGTCTAATGGTGGGAAGGGATGGAATATCTGGTTAAGAAAAACACAGAGTATTCCTATGTCCACACACTAAGTCAATGTTCTTATTGCTGATCCTCATTTTATTCCATTTCTTTCCTGTGTACTTTACAACCATTCTATACAGCAAATATTTCCCAGAATGGTCTTCAGTCTCTCCAGACTGATTTCTGTTTTCTTGGTGCTTGCTGAATGCCCTGAGTGATCTGAAATCTTTAAATCAAATTGCATTATTTATTAGCTCTTTGAGTAGACAACTAACTCTACACTTAGCCTCTGAAATGTTGGACCCTGAGCGGATGCTGTCCTGGCTGGCACAGAGGCCAGCATCGTCTTCTCTTTCCCCTTTTGAGTGTGGCTACCACAATTAAGGTGTTGTCCCCTTGATCCTTTTAAAGAAGAGACCTTTTCTACAGGATACGTCCTCTTAAAGCACAGGTGAGGGGGGAGGTCTATAACATGCATTTATACTCTACAAGTAGAAGCCAGGAGGCATGTATGGCCAATAACAGGGAGGCTGTTTGCATGAATTATGTTTCAATAATTGCATTGCTCCTGAGTTAAATAATTTCCTTACCCATTTTTCCATTATATTCTCTCCATTAAATTACAAGTATGATATCAAAGTGCAAAATAGCCCTAAGATTGCCCTGGCATACTACAATACTTTCCCAAACTGAAAGATTCCATCCCAGATAATACTCACAAATCATCTTTCCATTCTGCAAGCACTCTCTTCACTTTAAACATTAATCATCTTAAACACTTTTTGAAATAAATCCTGCACAGGTTTTAGGAGTAATTTCCTCTGTTCTGAACTCATATGCACCTTCTATGCATTCATGCAGGCAGCAGAGTGACCACTTTTTTCTGGCTTTTCTGGCATAGTAGAATTATGCCTTTTCTTATAATCCAAATCTTGTGGCAATTTTTGTACTTTTCTAGTGAAAGGAAATTAGAGAATGGGAGAATACAGTGCTCAGTGTCACTTGTCTTAAAAACTAGAAAAGTGTTCAGGCAGCTACAGTTTAATGCTGCAATGCCTAAAACTTCCACACTTGGAACTGAGGGTAGTGTTTGCACTGAGGAGTGCACTGTGCTACTGAGAAGTGGAGCACTAGGAGTCAGAATAGTTATAGTTGCCTTAGAACACTCATCTTCAAAACAGAAGCAGCCACCTGTGAAGCTTAGATGCTATCTTGAATTTAGACTTGGAAATTATTACTTTTTCCATTTGAACCTTCTAAATGTTCACACTTAAACTAAGCAGAATTACTCATAACCTTAGCCTTGAGCACAGATAAAGTATTTGGATGGCCATGGACACAAAGTAAAATATATGATACTTAATAATAAAAGTGGCATTTTCCAGAGTTCCGGTCTGGGTTAGTACACACTTTTCTCCCTTACCTGCCAATTCATGTATACAACCAGCAGGGCTGCTTTGGTTCAAAATGACGAGGTCCCTAGTTGCTACTGATCTGCTGGGAAAGCCCTCTTCTCTTTTGGAAAGAACTTTGCAAATCTTGCAAGCCTTTTTAAACTTTCTCCACCTTAATCCAAGAAAGCCTATTTGTTATTGATCTTTACACTAGGTAAGTTGTCCTCATGGGAATCAGGCAGCATGATACTTTCTAGAAAGGAACTAGTCTCTTGAAACCTGAAAGCCTTCCTACATTAAAGTGCTGCTTGTTGATAATTTCTTTCTTGGTTCACATATACACAAAAATACCAGTAAGCGTCTAAATATAATTGAAAAATGGATTTGCTGGTGTTCCATTACAAAGAGGTACAAAATACTACATAATTGTCTTTATTAAGAGCTAAAATGTTTCATAACTATTTAACATTTTATTTCCTTTTTCTGACTGTAAATTCAGTTCATATATAAAATAAAGTAATTAAAAAAATATTAAAGCTAATGTCTAGTCTTTTTATAATACAAATCTGCTGCTTCAACCTCAAGTAGTTTCTCTTCCTGCATTGTTAGGGTGATTGACAGTCAATCCACTTTGTTCATCAAAAGGCTTGAGAAAGCCATTTCCACCACAAGTTCTTCTCTGTTACTTTTAAAACATCAGATAACTTTATCTTTATAGATGAAATGGCATTCAGCATATCTCATGGGGGTTTTTTGTGTGTTTGTTATCCATGAGTTATCTTAATTGGAGTTTTTTCTTTGTCAGATTTCTGCCTCTTTTTCATTGTCGCAATCTAATCAGATCCTGGTGTTGTTTTTTTCCCTAGAAGAGACTTTCTGCATTTCTGTTAGTTGATGACATAATTTTTTTTGCACTATTTCTTATGCTTTTATCCAACTAGCTATGTTATAAATCTATTCTGCTCAAAAAAGGGGCAGTTTAACTATACTACCTTAATTGACCTACTTCAAGATACAAAATAGATTTTAACATAATTTGCAATACAAGCCAAACATTTTGTATTAATCTAGCATCACTCTGTGTTTCTCCAAAATTCAGAATATTTTAACAATGTGGGTATTCCTTATTGTACTAAATTTCTAAAGTAACTATAAAAATCATTTACATTCATGCGTGCCGGTAATTCTACTGAGCTGTTACTCATATGTAAAGAGCTAAGCACATGCAAAAACTCCTATTTCACAGGAATAATTTTAAGATAATGATCATCTTTGGGTAGTTATTTAGAGGATATTGTACTGAAGCAATTTGGATTCAAGTGCCCTATTTTTGGTTTGAAAAAGGCATATGCACATGATTCCTCACACCTACATATGAGTACTAAAATTTTTGGCACCTCAATCTAAAAAAAAGGGAACATTACCTTAGACAGCTGTAATGTGGGACAATAACATAGTGGCTTGGCAAATAGATTTTTTTAAAAAAAGTGATATTCTTCTGGAAGTTCTGCTTGATTGAAAAGTTCATGATCAATTCCCAAATCAAGACTTGTATTTTCCCCAGCATATATGTCTGTATCCTGTGTCCTTTGGAGACACTGTAGCTATGTGTAGGTAAATATGAGAGAGAGCAGAACAGGCCTAATAAAAGTCAACAACAGATTTGTTTGAATAAGGATTACACGATCAGGTTATTTACTAGCAGGCTGGCAAGTATCCAAGGTTAGACAAGTCCTTAGAGGGAAAGAATACACAAAGAATGAAGACAAGCTGAGATTTAGGGTAAAAATATTTTAGAATTTGAGAACAAGTCTTGGGAATATATAGCAACTTTATATTTTTACTGCATTTCTGCAGTGCTACACAGTACAAGCCTGACCTTTGTTGGCCCTAGAATTTCCATCTGTATGTATTAGGGTAAACTATGTGCCTCGGGGTGATCCCTTGCTTACTCTTTCCAGTTATTATTCCTAAAACTGACACACATGAGTAGGCAATATTAGAACTAGCACAAGATAAGTGACTTTTTGCTGCATTTCCCCCTCATCCACTTAAGAAGATTAAGTGATGTAACATAGATTTTATATGCAGAAGACTTCTCTTCCAGAGAATTATAAAATATTTAAATGCATTTATATAGAATTTTTCTCTGAAGTGAAATGCCCTTTATGTTGCAAATGGGCAGTTCTAACCAGCTCATGTTTGTCCTTTTGTTGGTGTGTCCTTCACATAGGAGTGATTTATGCCACCAAAAGAGTGTTACAGCTAGCGCAGAATTGAACACTTATCTACTCAAAATAGTTGCATTGCAAAAATGGTATTTTTTTCTCTGCACAGGAATTAGAATATCCAACCACTATGAAAAAGAACCTGTGCAGTTGTCCTACCGACACTACTGCACTACCAAAGGAGGCATTATTGCCTTATAAAAGAATCTAAATTTAAATACAGGAATCTAATGGGTAAGGGAGACTATCCACAACTAAAACAAAAACCAAATCATCAAAAAACCCACAACGAACTGTACCCTAATCTTTTGGGCAAAGAACTGCATTGGTATTTCATTTTCATCTGGTAACAGAGGATGGGAAAAGGAATAGTGAAGGAAATCAAATAAATACATGAACCACTTTACACTTAAAATTTTTTTTAAAAAATTATCAACTCACTTTTAAAATTGCAAAATAATGAAGACATCAGTTACAAGAACTAACAGTAAACATCCCTATGATTCAGGTTTGTAATCCCACCTATAAACATCTTTCTCTGTGTCTACCAACTCCTTCCAAGACAGAATGCTTAGTTTTAAATAAAATAATGAAATACATTTTTTTAAAAATGTAGTTTGTTATAGATAATCTCTTCTGATAGTTTATAGTTAATCCGTTATTTTATAGATAATCTCTTCATAGATTTAAACTCACAAGTATTCATGATATTCAACTGTTAAGCTGCAAATTAACCATCTCAAGTGTTCGGCAGAGGCACAAAACGTTGGTCTGGACCTCCTTGTCGTCACACCACTCGAGTCTCATTATCTTCATAAACCAAGATTATCCCTTTACACTTGGGCCAGAAGTTAAGAGAAAGTTACAAACCAAAAACAAAAAGTCTAATTTCACTAGCACCAGTGTGTATTTTCCCACAGACTCGAGTGAGAAAAAGTTTTGTCTTATCTACTAAACTATCTGCTACCATTAAGCTACTGAGAATTGATCAGATGGAAATAAATCACTGCAGAGACTAAGCATGGTCAGAATCAACCCTGTGACACCCATTGCCCTATTTTCAACAAAGTTCTTAACAATATGAAAGGCTCCTTTTCTTGGAAGTGGAGCTGTTAATTTTTTCTCAGTGATCCAAAGCTTGCAAGAGTAAATGGCTTGCCTGACTTAAATTAGTTTTTGCATGAATTTCTGTGTAATGACACCATGGTTCCAAAAAAAAAAAAAAAAAAAAAAAAAAAAAAAAAAAAGCGCCATATTGTGAGCAATTCTTGTGTGGAAGCACAACATGAAGGTGCTTGTCTCTTCAGTATCATATTTCTTCTCTTTAGTACCATATTCCTTTTTTTTCTTCAGACTTAGTCTTTAATTTTATCTTTAGCAAATACAAGTCAAGAACAATATGGAGACCAGATTAACATAATTTTCATTGCTTTCTCTAAAAACTGTTAAACAGTGAGACTGAGGGTTTTCACGCACACTTTAGATTATTGGCACATTTATGCTCTGGCACTAGAAAGATGGATGCACCTGCTTACTCTTTTGCATTGCAAAGTGCCCCCTTGATTTTAGTGAGTTAAACCAAGCCTCTGGGCATGCCTTTGCAGGATCAAAGCTTAGCTGCTTCAAACTTCAAGCTTTAGACCTGACATACCTAGGTCAAATTTCTGTTTTAATTATCTCTTTCTGTAATTGTTTTTGTTAAGTGCTGTGTTCTTTGTCCTATCTTCCATAATTAAATTTGTAGTTCAAACCCATACTTATTTAGCAATTTATCAAAATAAAACTGAAGCCAGCTATGCTGTTTTTGACAAAAAACACAGAATAAATAAAGCAGGTAAATTTTTTTTCAGGAAAAATAAAGTCAAACCAACAGGTCAGGTAGAAATTTATGAAAAATGAGACTTATTTAAACACACACACATAAGAAATCTTAGAATGAGACTGAAAAGACAAAATTTTTTCTTGCAGATTAGGTGCCTATGAATTGCACAAACAAAGATTGCCCCGATTTTTCAATTTAAAGCATAAAATAGCTATTTCTCAAAGCCTGAAATAGCTCCATAACTGGACCTAAAATAAATAATGGAGTGACACACAGGGAAAAAGTTTCCATTTTTCTCCTTTACAGAGTTTTAAAGTGCAGGCAACCCAATGAGACTTACGCGCTTTATATTTCAAATTATTTGCATGAATCTTACCACATGACTCTCTTGTCTCTGAAGATTTCTCTTCCTTTCACTTAGCTCTATGTGCATTCATATCATACTGGTTTGCTGGCTCAAAAAGTAATGTCTTTAAAACTGACTTTCTGATTTGGGAGTTCTGCTTTGTAGATAGAAGGCAAAGTAGTCACTTTATATCAGGCACTCATGAATCAGTCTGACCAGGCCTGTCTAGGGTGGAGCTTAAGCTGCTGATTGGCTACAGATAGAAGTGAGCTTTATTGGATGATATAGCATCTGATAGGTTAGAAATCACCAGTTTATGGAATGGCTACAATAATAGAAAGTGGACTGATCTTGTCTTTGTTTATTCTAATCAGCCTTCAACTTGATTATTTACCTAGAAAACATTATGCACAAGAGAGACAGTCTTTGTGCTTTTTACTCTGGCTATCATAAATGACATGGTCTTGAGTGTTTGGAAGTTGACTTTTGGGTCACTGCTTTACTTCTTTTTTTTGTCTTCAGAATGTGGTCAAAAATCCTGAGTGATGGTACTGATTGCTTTTGATTTATCCAATTTTTCTTCTGGAGTAAGTGAGCAAAGTACTTGATATTCTTCCTCAGGTCTTGCCTCTTGTCTCCTGGCTTTGGTCAACTAAAGACTCTTCCAGATGGTGAATAATCATAAGGAAAGACAATAAATGATAATCAGAGAAAAATATGAGCAGACTGAGGCTGAATGGGAGCATTGTGCTTTCCTGTCCCTAATGATCTTCCAGCTATGCTCCACATGCTGGAACTATCTGATCGTCCACAATATTCTTATCCTATTGTTGCTATCTTCCTGGTACTGAAATTAGCATAACTTTTTTCCTCCAGTAGCTCTATTGACTACCAATTGAACACAACTAAAGACATTTACTTACTTTATAATTTATCTGTGCAACTGTGCTGTCGTATAATTTATTTCGAACTGTGCATTATGATCTCTATTATAAAATGCAATATGGAGGAAAACTTGTGCTGTTACTGAAGAATTTAGTTGGGCAGCTACTATTAACATAAGTAGAAGTCAAACAACTTGATCCTTTTAAAGTTTGTTGGCATTTAAATACTTAAATATTTTAAAAATTGTGTAAGAAAACAAGATACTTCCAATCAAAGTCCATGTCAAAAACTTACCCTATGTGTTTGCCTGCTTCACCCCTATAAAGCGAAAGTAACTTCCTTTTTTAACAGTTTTGTACTACTGGCCAAAAAGTGTTCATTTTTCCTTTAGTATAACAGAGCCTTTATTTTTGCCATTCACTGAGAATTTTCAAACTTTTGTGATGAGTGAGGCAAGGTGTTTTGAGTAAACAAGTATGTGATCATACATTTGAAGCTATAACACACACATTCACATGAGGGTAGACTGATACTGGCAAACAACCTTGACTCTGACACTTCCCAGCTCAGTGTTTTGGTTTTCCGACCCAAGTAACATTCTTCAATCCATTTTTTTGGGTGAAGAATTGGTTTATGTGAATTAACATTTGTAGAAAGTGTGATTCAAATAAAGAAAGGAAGAGTCTGAACTAAATTCAAGTGTTGCACAACTTGCCAAAGGATGTGAATTCCTTGTGCATCAAGTAGACTAAGGAAATTTTCCTACTTTGCTTTCAGAAAGCATTGACTTTAAATCATGTTACTCTATATCTTTCTGGGCTTCTGAGGCAACTCCTCTGCTCTTAATCATGGCATGTAATTATTTATCTTCCTTGCAGGTAAGATTATCTACAGTTATCTATATCTCCAGTCTGCAGGTTAAAGAAGTAACTTCATTGAATTTCCAAGTCAATCTACGATAGATCAGCATTTGAGCACTGTAGTTTAAAAACAGGACAATAGCAACTTTGGAGGGATTCTTATATGTCATTACTCAGCTACACTAGTTTTTTTGTAGAAGAAAGACTTTCTGGTGAAACTTTTCTGAAGTAAAAATTATACTCCTAAAAATGTCTGTGGAAACTAGATCCTAGGAATCATATAATCTTCCATTTCTTTTTCAGTTCTGCCATTGTATCTATCTGCCTTGAGGGAGCTGAGACCTTTTCTGATAAGAAACCCTTGCTCAGTTCTCATCACTTAGCCCAGATAGATGGATATGAGCTCAATACAAGTTCATCAGCTGTGAACAGAATGAATAGGATGGGATTTTTTTTCACTGCTACAATTCTGAGATTACATTTAAGCCCACGGCTTTCTTACTAAAACAAAGTAGGAAAACAAAGGCCCACAGGCAATTGCACATATAAACCCAAGCTACTGGGTCATAAAAAGATGACATATTTACCATAATTTTAACACAGTGTGAAACAAGCAGCAGATATTGGTCTCAGTGAACAAAGCTCCATCTTTTTCTTAGCATCTGGACCTGTAAATTTCTAAAGCAACAATGCCATAATGAAGACAAAGGTGCCTGCCATCTGTTCTATGAAGATTATCTGTTGCCCTTGTGATTTTGGGAAGTTTCCAGTAAATATTCCAGCAAATTTGAACATAGAAATAGTCAGGTATGGGGCATATGACCATTATTGTGTCTGATGTGCTATAAAACATGAAGCAATGAGGAAACACAAAGGAGAAGATCAAAATGGAGCACCAAACATAAGGGAACAAATGTTAAAAGATATAAAGGATATTTGATTTTTAAAAAATTTTTCACTAAAAATTAACAATGCTATGCCTAAAAAAAAGCAGTAATAAGGCTGTGATTTCAAACACTTAAAAGCAGTCAATAGGCTGTTGAAGTCCTCATTGACTGCATAGAGGTCCCTGGTGGCTTTATGAGAAACTGTTCTGTCTGAGAGGAGCTCAGGTGACTGTGAGGTGTAGAACTTGTGACAAAGATGAAAATACACTGATGGAATATATAAAATGGATGGCAGCAAGCAGCTCTAAAAGAGGAGTACAAGAATGACACTTAAAACTGGGAAGAAATTATTGTAAAATCATTAAGTCTGGAAAAAGAATTGAAAATATATGACTTCTATTTCATTTTGTGAGTCAATGCATAAAATTCAGCTTTACTGTATTCAAGTGCTTGAGGATGTCCTGTCGTCACTATGAACTAATGAAGTACACTTCCTGTCATCTGCTCATATTTGCAGCAGCAACATTCTCAGACTTTCCTATACAATGTCTTCTAGACATAAAAAAAAAAAAAATTAACCAGGTGCAAGTAGATTTAGAAAAACATTGCTGTGACCAGGAGATTCATATTAAGAGGAATGGTGTTTTGAACAAAATAGAGAGCTAGCTATTCTGATTTCTATTCAGAACCTTGACACCTTCTTCTTTTTTGACACAGAGAAGACTTATGTGAGGCTGGATCATCTAAAGATTATAGTGACCCTTGAAATTTTTCACTTGAGATTTTATTTACTTTTTTTTAGTTCCATCAACAAAAATTTAATTATAAATCTATGCAATGAAAAAAAAAAGGAAAATTCCAGCCACCTCTCCAAACCTGAATGGAAGAAAGTCTTGAGTTCCTTTTTCAGTTTGTTTCAGTTTTGTGAGCTGGCATTAGATGTTTGGCTAGGGTCTCTAAAATGTGGTATAGAGCTATTGCAAGATTCAGGTTAGAATGTTCATGGCAAAATCAACTCTGCTGTCTTAGCTCTTGATCTGTATAACTTTGCTTACTGTTGCAATGTTTTCCTGAGTTGTTATTAACATGTTTGACCAGTCAACAAACAAATAAATCAATAAAGTGTTTACTTTGAAATGAAAATAACGAGGCTGTGATCCACAGTGAAGAGATTACAAGCTGCCAGGGTTACCAGAGGACTAAGGAAATATGTTCCAGTTCGGTATTTGTTTAGAGTTTTCACTTTTCATACTAAGATAGTCATAAATAAACTAAACTAAAATAAAATAACATGGACTGTTTTTGTAAAGGCATCATCAAAAAGAAAAAAAAATTACAATGCCCCTCTGTAGCAGTTGTGAGAGGACACAGTCCTGCACAGGAAGGCTTCAGAGGATATTGATGAAAAGAGAGCGAGACCATGAAATGGAAACAAAGTGATAAAGAGTTGTGGGGGCATTGATTTGTGAGAAAGATCAAAAAGGTAAAAGATATCATAGCTAATCAGTGACTGAGGATGAGACAGCAATGGATGTGGGCATGCTTTGTAGTCATGCAGGGAAATGTTACTGGAATAATAGGGGGTCTTGGTAGCCCAGTGATCTCCTTCCAAGATGATCTGGTAAAAGAGCTCAGTAGGCTGAATAATATTAGAAAGCAATGGAAATAATAAAGGATGTAATTGAATACAGGTGATAGAGACAACAAAACTAGATTTTTAATTTCAAATTCAGTAGCATATTAATGTCAAACCAGAGATGGGAGAAAGAATTGGCCGTGCTGACTGCTATAGTGACTATCCCCAGCCTACAACCCTTTCCTCTTTTTTCATGGTTATCTCTATCACACTGGGCAAAGAAAATGTAAGGATCATGTATACCTATGGTGTTAAGTAGCTTGTGGGGCAGGATATATACAAGATATTCATTCAGCCTAAATTCAGTGCATGGGGTTGTGGAAAGTATTGAACCTTGCTCACTCCTAGTAGTGTCTGACTCATCTGCCATTGTCTGAGGACAAATGAATGACCTCTCACCTAGTGACCACAGACACTCTGCCATCCAGTTGGAAAAAAACCCTTTTTTTTTGACCTAAAATGAAATATATTCATATTTATATATTAATATATAAATGAAATACTGAAGAATTTTTCTGGTGTGCGAATTGATGGAAAGGTTTTAATACCAGTCTCCAAAACTCCTGAGTTTATCCTATGAATTACAGTTTGATTGGTACATCTGGAGGGGAAGAAAGCCAGGAGGGATGTGTTTACTTTTTTCTGACAACAGGAAAATCCCTGTATACTCTAGTGAACAAAAATCAGCACAGCACGTCTGTGAATGGACCTGTCTGCCAAAGATAATCCTGGCTTCAGGATTTCTGGCATTTAAAAACCAGTGAGAGGGATTTAGCGTATCAGGAAAGAGGGAAAAAAGGTATTATTTGAAGATTCAAAAAACTTGGTACTGCTTTCAACAAAGATGGTTCAGATCATGTGTTCCTCTAAAGAAGCCCTATTCAGAAGCAAAGCAAATGCCAAAGTTGCACTAAATGAGCAGTGAGAGTCACATAAGGGCACCAAAAATGGACATTTTGATAAAAAATTTATGTTAGTTTGGACTAAGCCTTAGAAGGACTTAGCTTTCATGAGCTCTCCAGTTCTCACTGTTAGGTTGACTTGTGAACGACCATCTTGCATAGACTTCTGTCTTTAGATAACCAAGATGTTTCTTGGTGATACGTGTTTTTGGTAAGAATTCTTTTTTTGCCTTGGGAACTAAGTAAATAGGTAAGGGCTAATGGCCAGGGCTATGATTCAAACTGACTTAAACAGGCTGGGGAAATGGGGCAGCAGGAATATTTCAAAATTCAACACCAAATGCCAAGTCCTGCACCTGGGAAGAAGACCCCTTGTAATGGCTGGGGGAACAGGTCTGCTGAAAAGGAACTGAGGATCTTGGCAGACAGGAAGCTGAATGTGACTGTGACCTGGCAGGAAACACCAGCAACATCTGGGGCTGCTTGGGAGAATTGCCAGTAGAGGAAGGGAAAGGATTAACCCCCACTACTGAGCACCCAGATGAGAGCTAGACCCTGTGGCGAGGTACTGGGCTCCCCAGTACCAGACTGATAGCTCAGTTCAGTGAAGGACCACCAAGATGCTCTGGTGGCTGGAGCACTTGCCCTGTGAGGGGAAGCTGAGGGATCGGTGCTTTTGAGCCTGGAGAAGAGGTGGCTTTGGGGACACTTATCAGTTCTTCAAACCCACAAGGTGGTCCCTGAGAAAACTAAGCCATGATCCTCTCTAGTGGTACATAAACTTAAAAATAGAGAAAAATTTTCATTCTGAAGACAGCCTAGCAGTGGCTGCTCAGAGATGTCAAGTGTTCTCTGTCCTTGGAGGTTTTCAAGACTCAGCTGGACACCAACCTAAGCACCTGGTTTGACCTCAGATCTGAGACTACTTTGAGCAGGACATTGCACCAGAAATGTTGCAAGGTCCATTCCTACCTGAATTACTCTAGGATTCGTGCTCAATGACAGTGCCAGTTCAGTTGGGTGATCTTGCATGGTCTAGGCAACTGTAATCTACTGAAGGCTTTAAATGAGAGTACTACACTGAAATGAAATCAGAGAGGACTCTAGCTAAGAATTTTACTGGAGCACTAGGTTTAATACCCAAATCTGTTTAAATGTGTCACAGACTCCGTAAATACTTCAGTACCACCTACTTAAAGAAAAAAGAGTAAGCCAGTTTCTGCTTACACTTAAGAGTGCCTCAAGTGCTTGCTTTTTCACATTTTTTTCACATGTAGAGATGAGTACATTCACTGATATCCCATAACACTGACAAATAAAATATTACGATTCCGTGCTCAACCAAGGGATAACGAATTGCACACGGAATTCATATTGCTCTCTTCTGGTTTACCTGTAAAATTTTAAAATCTCTAAAAAAACCCCAAACAAAAAGTCTTAGCAGAAAGGAGAAAAACCTACAAAAAATGGATTGAACCCCAGAACAAGACTAATTCCATTAATTCAACTTATTATTTAATCAAGGAATACAGAAATCTGGATATGCTACCAAAGCATTTTAAAATGCAAGTTAATAATGCTCAGGTGACTGACAATACAGCAGCACTATCCTCAGGCTTCATTTTGAATCTAATTTATTTAATCCAAAAAGCCCAGCCATACAGCAAGCAAGGTAATCTTTTCTGGTTTAAGTAAAGATTTGAAGGTAAAGAATCTACATACTACAGAAACTATAAATGTTAACTTTTTTCCCCCATGATTTGCCATTCAAAAATTATTTAAAATAGAAAGACATCAATTTTGTCCTGTAATTACTTTTGTCAAGGTTACCAATTTTATACCTAGCCAACTGATTTTTTTTTCCTGGTTCTATTCTCTGCTGCAAAAATATTATATTTGAAATGAAAGGCACTTATGGTATACCTGGGAAATTTACTTTTAAAATCTGTACACACTATGTATGTTAATATACATTATTATTATAACAAAGTATAAACTGTATTAACTTGGAATGGATGCATGTTTCCATTTATGTTTGTTGTGCTGCGTCGAGAATCTCCATACCACTAAAAAACATGGTTTAAAATTATCTTTTTTGTCTATTACTTTTCCTTTTACCTTGTGAATACTTCTTTTCTGTCTTCCTTTCTCCTTCTACCCTTTGGAAGTTCCCCAAGTTATCTCTATATTTGAACTGCACATTTCTTCTCTAATTATTCTCTAATTGCCTGCTTCCTTCCCCTTCCTTGTTACAGATTTGTCTTCCTTTCATTCCAGTCCCTGACTTGACATTTGTTACTCTTAGAAGAGGACCTCATGGAATCTGTAATACCTTATGAGAGATATCAGGATATCCTGATATCCTTAGATATCAGGAGTCCAAGAGTGATGGAAGAGCTGTGCAATGAAACACCAGAAGCAAAGAGCAGCTGTTGTGGTGACCATGTTCAAGACAAGGAGGAGAAAGGCAATGTTATATCACAAAAAAAAGGTTTCATATGTATACATATTTATGCACTATCACTGCTGTTATATTTCCTTTCTTTGTGGTTCTGCTTTCAGAGCTAGAAAATATATATTATTGCTTTCAATGTATTTTGCTATCAGAATTGATCTCTTTTTAAACACTGTCTCGATTAACTACTGAATGCTTCCTCCACAGGCTGCGTAACTAAGAAACTACTGTGACTATCCTAAAGTATTGAGAAATGTGCAAATTAAATTGGCTGTGGAAGATGTTAAAAATTTCTAATTGGGGAATGCATCCCCTTGGAATATGAAATCATAGAAGTACACAAATCAGAGCACTGCTTAACTTTCAGTCTAAGAACAAAACTGTAATTCTTTGCAAGTTACACATAAAAACCAGATATCAAACTAAGTTCGGAAGTTACACTAGAACTGTCACTCTGGAATTATATTCAAATACAAGAGTATATATGTTTTATCAGAAGAGTTATATATATATAATATATATATATTATATATACTCTATACGTACATATATATATTATTATATAATATAATTATATATAATATATGTATAATTTTATATATAATATTATTTATATATATTATATCTTATTTTATATAATTATATATATATATATATATATATATATATAAAATATTATTACAGCAGAAGAGTAATCTCCTGGACTGTAAAATGACAAAAGGTATCACTTCTCTGAGACCAAAATTAATTTTGTATCATATTAAAGATGGCAACATCTATCTTTTTAAGTTGAGTAGTTTCCCTATGATATGCCTTGGGATTAAAAAAAAAAATCCATTAAGCAATGAGGATAACATGAATAAATATCACAAATAATGAAGATATTTTGACAGCAAAATATAAAAATCTAGTAAGATTTAGTCAGGATAGGAAGAACTGACTTTTTTCCTGGGGAGTGAAAAGAAAAAGATACCTTTTAAGAGGACTTGAAGTACTTATATGTCACACATAAAATATTACAGAAATACTGTGTGCTGTGTGTTGAAAACTTTGAAATAAACCAAGTTAGAGAAACACAGGTCTTACTGCTCTGCATAAGTCACCATGTGTGATTTGTCTCAGACTGGTGGTTTCTAAAATAGTGAACTGCTGTAATTTTAAAACATGACGTATTTTCTTCCAAGTTTGATATTAAGGCAAAAAGATTTGAATCCTTGTGCCAATTTAATAGAATAGGTGGTCATGCCCTACTGCCATGCGTGTAACATAAACCCTTGTGACTGATGGTGTTGTATTAGCCCAGCTCCCCAGGAGAATTTGGGACCATGCTTCAACAAAAATAGAACAGTGACAAGCCCATATCTGAAAGAATGAAATGCTGCCCAATGCAGCTACACTGTTTAGGCCGTATGATACTGAAATTTCACAACAGGAATATAATTTGGTTTTAAAAAGGAATGACATGAGCAGGTGTGGAATAACATGCCATGAACAGGAAGCTTTTTAAATATAAAATGCTCATAATAATGAGAATGGAGAAACACAACAAAGTTCCACAGAGACGTTTGCAAACAACTGCCCTGCACAGGAGACCTTAATCATATATGCTGTTCAGCTCTTGTTTTTAAGATCTCTAACAGTCATCTTTCCCTTTTTTGTTCATTAATATTCTATGAACATCTTTAAAGAAGAGGAAGATGAGACATCAGTGTGTACTGTCATACACAAATTATCCCAGACTCTCAACAGCTTCTTCAGTTTCAGTTGTTTGTGCATGGGATTGTGATATTCTGACAAGGAATACTGCTGATGTGATGGTCCAAATATATCTCAGTTTCCCCTTCTTTCCATATGTTTCTTCCCTCAAAGTCACTAGGGATAACACAGACCTTTGACAATGCAGGGGAGGAAGGGGCAGGTCCTGTCCTTCTGAATAAGAGGTTTTGGTAGAGCCACTCCAGTGATGATCCACCCCAATAAAAAGCGGGCAAAGAGTAAGGAAAGACACATTTGTTGTGTGACACAACACACACTTTACTAAAATGAAAATTACTCCTTAAAATTGTGTTCCTGACATATTTCTGGGTATTGTGTAGGCACAGACATTTTAATTAGAATTTTGTGATCTCAAAAGGGAAAATTCTCCATGAAATGAAGCAGTACTTCCATAGTGCTTTTAGATTTTGAATTGTTTTCTTGGAGTAAGATGCTAACATTCTCACTGGGGTCTCTGAAGTGCCATATGTGTCTTTGTAAGATCACATTCTATTTCCCAGATAAAATGCTACTATGCCTGCAACTCTGCTAGATGATCCTGTAATTTTGTAATTTATTTTTCTTAGTTCCTTTTTTTCACACTTTTTAGGCTGGTGCTATCTTTCATTACTCAAAGTAATTTGATATTGAACCACATTTTTTGTGATTTATATTGATCACGCTTTTATGCAATTATCCTTTTGTTCTCATGCCTGTGTTTCAGTGACTGTCAGTGTGTACATTTATTACACTGTTAGCAGAAAATATTTCTCTTTAGGAGAAAATCTCTATCTGATTTGTAATCTATTAATATACTATTTGATAACTCTTTTTTGTATAGCTCAAAGCCTGAATCTAGTTGTTTTTTTTCTTTGCTATCTATTCTCTGGATTGAAAATATTAGATGCTACTTTCTTCAAGTACTCAGTAAGTATTATTAAACTATTTAATGAATGGAAAGTATTTTGAAATACATCCTTAGCATGATATTTATAATTAGAGGAATTCAAGTAAGTGAAAATGCAGTTTTGTCTTTGCAAGTTTGTTTGTGCTTCCAATTGCAAAAAATTAATATTGTAATTTGATTCTCAATAATGATCAAATATTTGTGCTGAACCACAAAGATCCTTACCCAAAGAAAATATACCAAATTATGCTACATGTGACATAATAAATATGAGACTAAGGAATGAAGGCAGAAGGACACTACAGTAAAAGTAGAGGAGTTCCCTGAACTGATCATGTTTTATCACAACTGTGCTAATGTTTGGAAGGATAGATCCAAGTCAGGATTATTTATTATGCTATCTAGATAAATAGATACAACATACCTCAGTAGATAAATGGCTGATAAGATTCTTGCAGACATCACAGAAGAACAGGCTGATCAGAAGAGATTTAAAGGAAAGGGTAGGAGCCCTGTAGGTATTTTAAAATGATGTAAAAGATCATAAAGGAAAGAAAGGGTCATGGGAGAAATAAGAACTTGAGGGTAAAGTACCTGCCTTGAAGCAGTTGAGGTATCTGCAGAGTGTGCAAACAGAAATACCACTACATTCTGCACCTGAAGGACTGGCTAGTGAAATGGACAGTGTACACATGTGCATAATCCTAATGGCAGTGAAAAAGAGCACAAACCCTGGGAATGGCAAAGAGGAATTAGAATTGAAGGAGAAACAATAAATACAGTGACAAACACTTGTAGATTTTAATCTGTATAACAAAAACAGAAACTGAAATAAATGGTGCAAGGACACAATATTCATTAATTTTCATGTTTTAAGAAGAAAGCGGTGTCAAGGAAAATAGCTCCTGGAAAAGATACAGTTTATTTCTAAACGTATCGCTGTCTGTAGTTAAAATGTGCGGTCATATAGATACTCTGTACAGCTCTAAGTAGTGACTTGGAGCTGTGCTTTGCTTTCAGACTGATCATTGAGGTTTTTCACAGAAATAGTTTACTGGGAATAGAATAAAATTGTCCCTGAAGAACAAGCATAATTGACTGCCTATAGGATGAAGAGGAAATAATGCCTGAAATAACGTTGATTTGAGGATTCTTATTCAAAAGCAAAACATTACAAAACTGCACAAATCTTGCAATGAAGTTATTCTGGTATGTATGAGTAGTTTTCAGCATATGGAATCTTTGCAACTGTAATATTTAATTTCAAATAATTTAGTGTCATTTTTTTACAGGAGAACAATAACCTAAAAAGTTACACAAAGAGAAGACTTTATCTAGGGCAGTGCTATTTATTTCCTAAAAAATAAGGGTCACAGTCCTGTGTTATTTCAGGTCAAAAGCCTGGGCTTTTGAAGACAAACAAGCATTTTCATACCCATCTGGACTCTGCAATCAACCCTGCTTTGCTGTTATAATGATGATGAGGTTATTCACCTGCTCAGTGAATCCCAGGTATGGAGTGAATGTCTAGTCTCTGTATCAGCCCTTCTGTGCACCTGCCCCAAAACTTCAGTTCCAGCAAGGTCTATTAATTGAAACAACACTGTTACAGAATTCAAGAGCAAATTTTTATTTTTTCAAAAGCTCCAAAATTCTATTTCCTCTTTAAGTACAATTCTGGGCCATAATATGTCACAGGGACTGAGCAATTTACTGAGCATTTAATTACTGAGTGTAAACTTTCTCAAGTGTCTCGATAACGAGTTTAGTAAAAACAAGTAAAGGAATATCCAGAAGGAGGTTCAATTTAGGCTGAGTTTTATGAATTTAATATTGGTGTCTTGGACAATTTGCATGTGGGTAATTCCTGTCTATATTGCTTTTGCAATTCAACTGGAAAAGATGGGTTTCCTTTGTTACCTTTGAACTTCTTTATTTTGTTGCCACATGCCCTTGACCTGTTGCTGCATTTTGACTCCAAAATTATCTTCTTTTATTTTTCTGTGGCCTCATTTAACTTAGTTCTCATTAAATAAGTGGTCTATCCTTCACCTTTAATTCATCTATGCTTTTATTTTCTTCACAATTATGTTCTTTACTTATTCAGGCTATTTGTTCTTAAGAGTAAATTTGCAAGAATAACCTTTGTAATTCTAAAGCACTTTCAGATGAATCAGGAATTAGTGTTCTATAGCAGATTTCTAGGCACTATGCTAGGCAATCTCTTGCGTCTTTTTAACCAGTGCTATAGGGCTTAGAGAAAGATTCTAGAAACTCTCTTTTTTTTTTTTTTTAAATAATATATGTGCTTTTCTTGGGTCGGTGTTTTCTCCAGGTCTGACAGAGACTTGTTTGAGCCTCAAAACATGAAGTCTCAAGACTTTCCATAATTTTTCTAAGTAGCAATGGTAATAATTATGGCAGGTCTTGTTTTTTATTCCCTTTTTATTGTATGATACAAAATATAATGCCAGTCTGGTAGTCTCAGGATTGTTCTCACTATATTACATCTCATGTAACCACTCATAAGTCTGCTAAGTTGGTATAAAAACATCACAGCCATGCTGGTCTATGTCCATTTTTTCTTTTTTTTTTTTTGACTTTGCACTGGTAAGCACATGGTAATAAAGGTGAGCAGTGAAGAAGACCCTCTCTTTAGACAGTATAATTTTGGATCAAAATCAAAGTTCTTTAGGTTAGGTGTCTAATATCCACTAAGCTAAATGCCTACTAAATTTTGTGTATTGAACGAAATAACAGAAACTAATTCCACTTGGCTTAGAATACAAAATACGTGTTTGTAGTTTCTTAGAAATATGACTCCTCTATAATGTGTATTATTGGGAATTATTTTAGACTTGATGTCAAATAGGCTCACTTAGCTATTCAAAAAGCCTTACAGTTTTGATTCTGCATCAGGAGAAAAAGCTTGAGCAGTGAAAGGGGCAGGCAGAGAGGGAAGTGCATTAGTTGAACATGCCAAAGGGTAACCAACAGAGAGAGAAACCACTCATCCTTTAAAATTAAATCTCACTCTGTGTGTGCTGTGTATTCTATATTTGGTGCTATTCTTTTTACTGTTATTGAAGTTTTTTTCCAGTTCAGAGCCAACAGCTATAAGTGTAACTGATCTGGATTAATTTATATTGTATTTTGTAACATTTATTTTGACAAATAAGGTTTTATTAAAATAATCCATTTCAGTATATAATTATCAGCCACAACTTTCTCCTGCAATATTACAAGCAAATTTCAAATAAACTAGCTGCCTGAGAAATAAATAGAATTTAAGTTCTAAATAAGTATAATATAAGCTCCACATCTGTAAAACTTAGAGATCAGTACTTCTGAGGCTGTGGAATGCTCTAGCTGTATGAATATGATGTGAATTAAGTTACTGCCAGGATGGATGTATTAAAATGCATTATTTATTATTTCATCTCAATCTCATTGAAATCTTTGTCTTCTTCTGATGTGTAAGTTGGATTCTCCTCATTTTCCCCCAATTATTAACTGAAACAGCCTACAGAATTGCTCTCAGGAGACTCTAAGGCAAAACTTCATTTGCTTCAGTAGACACAGTAAATTTCTAGCAGTTTAAAAAAATATATTTGTTTAAGAACTTCAATTTCTGAACTGATCTCTTTTATGCTTGAGATACACTCTTTCTAAACGTGTACTAATAAGAGACATGAATATGAAACCAAAGTTGTGTGCTGGTAGGTACCATTTTAATATGAAGATGCGATTGGAATTTAAATGTCAGATACTAGGATGTGTCCATAATTCTTCATTTTTGGGTATTTTCTTAGGCCTTGAGACCTGTATAAATATAAATTCCACAATATTTTCATTGAGAAGTATTTGAGCTAAAGGTCATGAAGATATGAAAGTTCATAAGGTTCTGTTTCTATGCCGTGCACTGCCGTGCTACGCTGTGCTGAATGCATTACTCTCTTTTGGATGCCGTCTGTTGCTAATACTGGTAGATAAACATGCTGTCCTTACACACTATCTTAGCACCAGGGATGTCTAGAGGAATGAGCTCTAAATTTAGTATAGGAGATTAATAAAAGCAGCTGATGGACTGGACTAGTATTTCTTATGTCAGAATAATATTTGACAGCGCACATGCAAGCATACATCTACGGCTTCCCCAAACTGAGTCTTATGTTAGGATATGGTAGTGTTGCAACAACTTTGAAAACCAGCTTCTGACTGTTGGGTGTGTATAAATGCTAAGTCATAAAATAACATCAGTCAAGACTTAATGCATTTTGTCTCATTTTTTCAAAATTATGAGCTGTGACCGATCAGTAGTACTTAGAAAGAATTTTGTAATGCGTGATTGAAAAATCAAAACAGTGTAAAATAAATTTTTACTTCCTGTTCACAATAAAACTGGAGTAAATATGTACAGAGAGAAGAAGAAAGCTATAATTCAAAGGTGAAAATTGTTTTGCTCTTGAAACAAAACAGGAAGCACTTTGGAGCAGATTTGGATTCAGTATTTTTATAGAAGAAAATCATAAGTTTTCAGAAGGAAAACTGGTGAAACAACACATTCAGTGATTTTTTTTTTTCTTTTTTTTTTTTTTCAGGAAGTGCTCTGCAATCTGTAATGAAATTTCTGGTCAGACCCATGAGAATGACTGGATTCCTTCTGTGTAAATTACCTTTAACCCAGGATTGGAGAGCTAAGGTCAGGTATTGAAGGCCCAGTTCAAGTATTTGATTCAAAAAAGACAGCTGATGGCATTGAATTTAAGGTCACACGTATAGATCAAAACCCAAGCCAAGCCTGAGGATGACTTATGCCACATGGCTATGCACAAACCTATTTCTCCTGAAGTGGGACAGATTTATCAATACTGCTGGCTGAACTGACTCTGTGTGTTTTGCCAGGCTCCAAACCATGTTTCAGCATTTCTTAGCACCAGAGAAAATTAAGGCAGAGAACATGCTAAAAACTAAGTGGTTTTAAACACTTTTAATCTAAGTGTTAAAACCAGTGTAAGATGATGACAGTGACTTGTTTTGCTAGTGCTGATGTAGCTTTAATGTCCTACATTCCAATCTTCCCTTCATTTTCAGGGTTATAATTTTCAGAAGTTCAGCAAAATGTAAATATTTCCACTCAATAGAAAAGGTCATGAGAAGATCAGCTCAACCTTTCAGTACAATCACTCTGAATCCCTGAGTACAAAGGCACTGGCAACAAAGCATCTGAAGCAGGTGGGAAGAATTGTTATGTTCATTTTGACCAGAGTAAGGTCAGTACAGAGAAAAGCCTTAGCTTAGTTTTTGATAGCAGTTATAGAGAAATCTGTGGCAAGTCATCAAACATCCATGTGACTCACCTCTCTCCTTTATTTAGTGGTCCTACCGTGATGCTTTATATAGCAGAGAATACCCCAAGGTGTTTTTCTTTTCCTGATTTGCAGCGATGGTTACTCAGGCACTTGGCTAAAATGGATGCTGCCTCTCTGATGCTTCCCATTCCAGACCCTGCTTGTTGGAGTAGGGAACCTCTACAGCTGGCTACCCTACAGTGCTAGGATGCATATGCTCTCTTTTTCTTTGAGTACCAGTGTCTTCGTATCCAAGCACTCAGGACTGAAAGCACTTAAACTGAAAGTTTGAAGCTTACAAGGCTTGTAAGGTTTAAAGTGATGCTTGAGTTATAAGTTTTAAGCTTTTATATCTACACATAAAATCGTATAATAATTATATTTTATTAAGATTTTATATATAATAAACTTTTTAAATATAATAAGTTATAAGGTTTAAGCTGATGTACTTGCTCATAGTAAGACAATGTTTTCTAATTAGGCTTTAGGTACTACTTCTAGAGATATGACTACACCTGAAGCTGCTTTTTAAAACCAGGTATCAAAATTCATTCAAATTATTGAACCACGTGTGTATTTTGGTTGCACAACTTTTTAAGTATTCCTTACTACTAAGTGTTCTTATCTGTGAAGATGTTTTCTTAGATTTTTTTTTCCTTCCAAGACGAATTTGATCTTTTTTACACATTCAGCAAGTTGCATAAATTTCAGATTTTAAATTTCTTGATACATTTAATAGTAACAGCTCTGAAAATATCTCTTTGATTCTATTTTTCTTCCCAAATAGTTATTACAGATGCTAAGTAACATTACAATTACCAAAAAAACTTACAGAAAATTCAGAATAATTAATCAGACAATGTCCTCAAGCTTTTTTTTTTAATTTAGTCCTTCAGAATTTGAACTATATGGGTTCATAATCAACCAGAACAAAGACAACATTTTATGTATCTTTTTCTTTTTTTTTTTCCAGTACGTATTGTGGAAAAAAAAAAATGAAGGCAAAATGATGCGGTTCAACTTTTCATGAATTTCATGAATTCTTTTGTTGTAGGACCAGTCAGATGAGCTACATCTTACTTTGGCAGTTAAAGGCGTATCACTCTATGTAGACAGTAACAGCACAGAGTGGTACAATGCTTTGTAATCCTTAGAAGAAAACCTGTCATCTTGGACTATAGCAAAGCATATTATTAGCATATTTAATCTACACATCACTGATGCAATGACACAGAATAAGATTGTAGCATTTTACCTGCACTTCTATAAATCATGGCTAAATTGTCAGTTCTTTAAGATGGATTGGATTTTGGTGGGATTTTTATACCTGTACATCATGATAAGAAAGTAATCCCTACCACATAATTCCCATGCAGGTACAAGATCCTTTTACACATCTGTTTGAGAAACCTTTTTGTAAGGTACAAAACATGAAAAGGCATCAACTCAGAGGGGCAGCCCATGCACTCAATTTTTGAAACAGAATATTTGAATGAGATTGGGACAGGAAGAATGTTCCCCATCCAGCGACATTATGTCACAGACAGTTATGAGATATTCTTTCCACCTTCCTGTCTCCTTCCTTTTCTCTCAGGATCATGGAACTATTTATATATCCATATCTATATACCTGTATCTATCTATACATAATCCATCTTCCACTAGCATCTTGTCACAGTGCTCTGCACTCAATAGGACAAATTGATTTTCATAATGAAAACAAAATGAAGGTTCCTCCTAAGTAGCATCCAGAATTTATTCATATTTTTAAAACATACACTTTCCTTCAACCCCATGTAATTCATATTTCTGACAAGAAAAATTGTTTTGTAGTAAAAGTCTCAAAGGAAGTTCAGTCATTTCTCACTACACAGCCTACTGTACACAGAATAGCTAAAGAAGACAAGAGAATTCATTAGTATTCTACTGACCTTCTAGACAGACTGCACAGGAATTCTGAAGGTTAATTTAGAGCTAAATTAATTAAGATAGCACATAATTAATAGCACAAAAGAATTAAGACAGCATATTTTCAGTGATGCCCAGTGACAGGACAAGGGACAATGGGCACAAATTGAGACACAAGAACTTCCATCTGAATATGAAAAAATCTTCTTTATTTTGAGGTTGACAGACCTGCCCAAAGAAGTTGTGAAGTCTCCTTCTCTGGAGTTATTCAAAATCTGTCTGGACATGATCCTGTGCAACCTAATTTAACAGAGAGGTTGGACCAGATGATCCCCAGAAGTCCCTTCCAGCCTGAACCATTCTGCAATTCTGTGACTCTGTGATAATATACAGGGTCAGATTGTGGTCTTTCCAGAGTTTTTCTGTCTGAAAAAGACACTAATTCTTAATTTTGTTCTTTAAAAAAAAAAAAAAAAAAGTACTTATCCATGCCACAATATATACAAAATATTTAGGAAAGCAAAGAATAATGAATTTCTAGTGCACTTTCATTCATGCTGAGTTATGTCATTCAATAATCAATATTTTTATTTTTCTAGACACCTTTTCCTTAATCATAAACAAATGCAAAGGTATAAATGATGCATAAGTCCAAAGATGGGGCAGGGGAAGCAGGGAGAGAACATGAGAAATGGTATTCAGATGTAAAGGAGGTATCCAGGTCAGAAAAGTGGTGAAATAGAGCAGTGATAATGAATTACAGGAAGGACGGACCTGGATTGTTTATATATATATTAGAATGCCACTCTCATTTGAGTACTTGCATCTTTCCATGACATGAAATGACATCTTAACTGAACCCATTACATTCTGTGCAGGAGAGCGAAAATGGTAAAATACTGAATTTGAATCGCAAAGCAGAAAGCACAGCTCAGACAAGTCTGATTACTTTTTGCTTTATGAGTATTGGGAGTCTCCATGGGCTGGTATTGACTGACTAGGCCTATCAGGTCACATGGTGTTTCCTTTTCCTTTCAGCCATAAGTAATAATTGTTTTTTTCCATGGCTGTGGCCCTGTAACAGCCATTGATCACTTCATAGCTTTTAAGGCCAGAAGAGAACACTGCATTCATTTAGTCTGACCTGTAAAGTGACATAGGAGGTAACACCTCACCCAATGACATTCACATGAAGTCCAATAATTTATGGTTTAATATAGTACATCTCTGGAAAGAAACCCATATTGATTTTAAAATGTTGTATGATGGACAGAAAATCTACTACTTTCCTTCACAAAGTGACCCAATGGCTATTCCTTAACACTAGTAGAAATGTGTCTCATATTTCCACTTTGAATGTGCCTATCTACAAACTATAGGCAGTGAGCTTCTTGTGGCTATAAATAACATGGCATCCATTAGCCCTCTCCTACTGCATACTCCTAGCTTATTAGTATGTTACAGGCCAGGTTCTTTACTTTCTCCCTGTGGATAGATTGCCTTCTTGAGTATTTCCTTGTGAGGGGGCTTTGAGCCCCATGATTTATTCTGAGTAACAGCTAGAAGTTGGGTTTTCAGACTACTACTTGAAACTGGGAACTAGAAGCCATTCATGTAGAGAGACAATATAAGTTTTTGAGTCTTATTAACCACTTAGCTGCATATGTACAAATGATTTAAATGAATTATCAAGGAATCTTACAAAGATGATGGTGGATCTTGCAATTATATGTCTTAATATGGAAACAGCCCCTGCAGACTGGCAAATGGGATAGCACTTACAGGTGGTTGAGTACGAAGAAAAGAAACTATATTAAAGTTATATAGTCTGAAGAGGCTTCCTTACCAGTCTGAACTATCTAAAGTGCTGCAGAAACAGAGGTTCCCAGGAGGAAAGAGGTAAGATAGTGCCAAAATACATAATGTTTTCTTGACCATAATACCTACTGCACTGGCAATATCTGTTTGTAATGTTGTTAGAAATGCAAAATAGATGTGTTTTATTTAGTAGACGTTAAAATGTGTTTGTTTGTGGGGTTTTTTTTGTTTGTTTGTGTTATTTTTGTTTTTTGGGTTTTTTTAAAATTATTATTAAGTACTACAATTCGGTCCGAGCTTGAAATATTCTTAGGAACTCCTCAGATAAAAGCAATGGCTAATTTTCTGTCTTTTTATGATCCTCAAATGTATTGTCCAAGTCCTGTTTCACAAGGGCCAATGAAGTATTCTAGATTCTGAACATTCTTTTTCTAAGCAAATTTTTCTCTCGTCTTTCAGAGCAACCCAATTCCCAGTATAAGCCGCTCTTCTCCAGCATCTCAAAACCAAATGAGCCATGCTGGATTTTCTGGATTGTCCTCATGGCATAACCTAGTTTTCACAAAAGGCAATGGAAGATTCATCAATTGTTCTAATGGAAGATTAAATGGCAAACTTTTCAACTTGTCTTGAAAAAAATCTAACCATAACTAAACAGCTTTTGTGTCAAAGCTAAGTCTGCCAAGCTGAACTGTACTGAGGAGCCAACCTAAAGCAGCAGGATACCTGATACTGCAATTACCATCCTGTTTGTCAGAAGCCCTTCTTTTTTGACAGCAATGGCATGCTTTTGTCACTTGAAACCTCTTTAATTTGCTGTAAGAGCTCATAGTGTTCAAACAGCTGGTGAAGAAAACAGTTCTGTGTTTACAATGGACATCATAAATAAAAATTTCTAGAACTATGAAAGACTAATTTTAAGATTTGTTTAATCTTATTTCTGCAGTATAAAAGCATCTAATCTGGGCAATAATGCATGTAAACTTCTAGTCCATGGAGGTGGGCCTTAACCATGTGACTGACCTTATTGCCTTTTATAGTAAAGTAACTGGATCTGCAGACAGGGATGGAGCAGGGGATGTCATCAGCATGGGTGTTAGTAAGGCTTTCGACTGTTTCTCACAATGTGATTTTGTGCAAGTACGGACACTATGGCTGAGGGGAAAGTTTTAAGGATAGAAAGATGACCGGAGGGTTAGACTGAGAGGCTGAAATTTAATTGGTCACATGCTACATGAAGTCTAGTAACAAGTGATCATCAGAGGGTCTAAATGGGGACCCCCTCTCCTCAACGCTTTTATCTGTGACCCGGAGGAGGCAGTTGTCATCCCTCACCCCCACAAGTCCAGGAAAGGCATCAATAACTTGGAGACAGCACAGCAAGGGCAACCAAGATGCTCAGTGAGCTGGAGCACTTGTCCTCTGAGGAGAGGCTGAGGGAGTTCAGCAGAAGAGGCATCTTTGGGGAGACTGAACAGCAGCCCATTATTAGCTACTGGTGGTCCTTGAGAAAGTGGAGCTGGCTTTCACAGTTGTAAACAAAGGAGGGGTGACAGTGGGTGTAGCTTGAAACAAGAAATGTTCAGACTAGATATAAATAGAGACAATGGAATAGGTTGTGTGGAGAGGTTGTGCTGTCTCCATCCTTGGAGGTTTCCCAGGTCCAGCTGGGTAAAGCCGTGGGAAACAGTGAGTTGGACTGGAGATGTTCTGAGGACTCGTCTGTCCTTGATCCTATGAGTTTAACTCTTCATAATAGCTAATTTCCCCACAGAGTGCCTAAACTGCTATGGAAGAAGCCTTTCTTCGGTTAAGATGTCTGATTTTTAAGGTGCCAGTATTAAACAGGAATATCATCCTATTAGGGAATGTAAATGATGTTAATAAACTGAGTCATAATGCTACTCATAGCAAAGGACTCTTAAATGACAAGTCAAATCTCACCCCTGTAGTTGTGACCAAAAGTCTTTTCCCCTGGAGAAGTGATTTTCTGTAAATTCCTATCATAGGTATTTAGATATTTTCCCCCTTCACCCACACATTCACACACACACTAACCATGCAGCCACATTCCAACTAGTTTTTGAACTGTATTTATGCCAACTTGACTTATCTCAAAGAGCAGAGGGTTACCCTAAGTCCCTGTTTATGCTTGGGGATGTGAGATCCAGAAGGACATTGCTGTCCTGCTTTCTATAGACACTGGACTTCATGTTTATCAGGTACTCTTCCTTGAAAATTTTCATCCTACATCTGATTATAATCAGATGAAATAGCTACGGACCATGGTGCTGCTGGTCATGCTTTATTCAAGCAGTGTCTATTTCTGTAGTATGGCTATGCTTGCTTCCAAAGCGGTGCTTGGCTTCAGGTACAGTGCTCTATTAGATGTCTCTGATGAGCATTTGGCTTTTAGCTGCTTACAACTTTGACCTATTAATTAATTAATACAAGAGCAGCTAAATTACAAATGCAATGGCCTTTGGTACCAGGAAAGACAAGTGTCTTAAGCAATAGCAAAGCCAATAATAGTTTAGAGGTATGTAAAGTTATTGTCTGGAGTACAGATGTGAGATGATGGATGAACACAAGGGGATCTGATAGTCTGAAGGGTAAACTTGATAGACCAGGATAAATTATACATGCCTAATTATTACATGACTATTTTCCTATCTCTATTAAAATGTAGGATAAAGGGACATAAAATAGAAATAACCTTGAAGATCTCTGTAGAGAGGCTAGCAGGAGCTGGCAGGAGCAGACATGCAGCCTGTCTGATCTTCTTTACACTCTGAAATTAGCAGGGGGAGTCTGAAGTGCAGGAGATGTCTATGAACAATATAAAAAACTTTAAAGAAAATGTATAGACCTTTTATTCATAGGAATACAAAAATATTCTATGTGACTTAAGCCTCTTATCTCCATTCAATTCTTCATCAATTATAAAATTATTGAATTCCGTTTGTAAATAATCAGTGATTCTTTCATTTACATGATTCTAGTATGCCTACATTAACAAATTTACACAGCTTTGAAGAACTTTGTCCTTTCTTGTTTTTAACCTTCCAGTCATGCAATCTGGTTCTGTGCAATGGCTGCTGAAATCGTTCATTTCTTTTTTAAGGTGACCTTGGGTTGACTTCACATTTCACATAACTGATTAAACTTAGTGGCAATTATTTTCAGATATTTTAACATACTCTCAATCCTTTCTCATGTACTTGCCAGAAATCTAATTTTAAAATAAATTTGCGCATGTAACATTTTCGCTATTTCCTTCAAGTGTCTAATTATACTGGTACCACTGTGAAGACACCTTCAGTGTGTCCAAAACGGGTGTAAAGACCTGCCAGCAAATGTATTCAAGACAGTAATTTGGGCATCATCTTTCAAATGTACAGGTAATGATGGAACAAGTGCAAGAACACATTCTTTAGAATTAGGCCTGTAGTAATACATATGTTCCAATAGATAAATGTCTTGAGTGCTATAATGTGTAAAGCACCATCCCAGTCATTTATTCTGTGTTGGAAATTTCTTGAATCTTTGCCATATGCTGAGGCAATCCCAATTCGGTAGTCCTGTTGAATTACTGAATAAAATTCAAATGTCATTCAGGCATTTTGTTTCAATGATTTGATTATGTATTGCCACTTATACTCAGAAGTTATTATAAATTAATTAAAAGACCATTTGAAACCCCTCAGGTAATTTTCAAACACAATGAGAATCTCCCTCGTACTGATACTGCTGTCCCTGTCAGTCTGTGAAGATATTTTAATCAGATATATTAATTTTTCTCCACTAAAATGGAAGGGGGAAATATATGATTATGGTCTGTTCCTACTGTCAGCAGTGCATAAATCTACTGGCATAAGTAGGATGCACAGGGTGTAAGTCAATGGCACAAATCCAGTATATTATTTCACTTGAAGTGTAGCAGGCTACAACAAAGAAAAAAGCATTCTGTGTAGGCTGTCATGTGTAAGAAAGCCAAGATGCAAAAAGATTTATTTAACGCCTTTGGCAATTAATATACATATGTGTTATGATAGCTCATGGAAGCAGTTGGCAACAGTACCCTCTAAAATAGCAGTTCAGCTGAGATGCTCAAGGATACAGGAAACCCACGGATGACAAAGGATGTCTGTCTGAAAGCTGCTTCTTTCTCCACATCTCTCTGTTAGTCTGACTACTTGAGGTTCTCCACATGTTGTAATACAGTTCATGATCTGTCATACTGCTGGATGGAGTGCAAGATGATTCATCTCCCTCTCAAGTTTTCTGTTTTATGGTTTTGTGCAAGTGAGACACAAACCACTTCTCCTCTTCTTGGTAATTTTGGTCTTAAATGCCCAATAACTTCACCTTAATGAAAACATCATTCATGGGAAGGGTTTTTTACTGTTTTGCTGCTCATGCTGACTTCTCTGTACTAATAATTAGCCATTGCAAGAGGTGGGTGAGCCTTATTTTAACTTCATTTTACCAGTATGGAGTCAAGGCTCTAACTGTTCAATGGTGTTTTTTTAAGATGTCACTGTCTTCCTATAGATATTGGCTTACTGCTAGCTGATAACAAAAGTGAAAGGGCATTGTCCTCTGAGCTGCTGCTGTTCACAACCTATGACACTCACATGAAAGCCACTCATTTCAGTTTAGAGTAATATGCTGAGCCACAGGGTGTCATGACCAATAACATAATATATATTCACCTCTGCTAGTAAGGCAGAAAAATTCTGGAGCAAATAATAAAGGATGACCACTCATTAAAATATGTCACCAGAAATCAGGAGACATCACTAATCACAGCCATATGAATTTTTTCTTCTGATACTATTCCAGTTTCCATAGGTTTGGCCAGAAAAAGTAATTTTTTAGGAGTGGTTCTTCTAGAATGGAGAATGACAAGGAATCTCTAGCAACTTGCAAACTAAGCTGGAAAGAAGTAAGATGTACTTCCATTAGAGCTGGTCTGTAGTTTGGTGGATTTTTTCATATCTTTGCAGAAAGTCATGTTTCTTTATGTATTCCCAATAAAATATAATAGTTATTTTTGAATCCTGTTTCCCTGCCGTGGGTGTTGGAATTTATAACCTTGGTAAGTGAGATAAAAGTAAATCAAAAAATGACAAAAAGATCTCAGTTTGCTTATATGCTTAATGGTTTTGTATTCTTATCTTCAAAATATTTTTTTAGGGAAGCAATCCCAATGTTTCCCATAACCCACACTAAAATGTAAATGGCATTGTTAGTGGGCTACTCTATAGAAGTGTCAGTACTGACTTGGGCTTTTTTATCTTCTTTCTTTTCTGTTACTGTACTGAACCTGCAGAAGCTGAGTGGAGAATCGAGGAGAGTAGAAGAGAAGTGGCCTCACTTTCTGAAAGGTGATCACATCAACTGACACAATTTAGTGTTTGAAGGAAGAATGATTGCAGTTCAGTTTCTCATATCTCTAAGATAGGGTCTCATATAATCTTTAAGATAGGCTTAAATATTTATAAGTTTAAAGTATCACAGATAGCGAGCTATTTCAGGACAGTTCCTGAGGCTGAATTCCATGCTCACTCAGTATTAAAAATACTGTATTGTATACTGGACATCAAAGTCAAATCATTTTTGCTTTAATTACCCTTTAACCACTGGCTTTTAAAATTAAGAATGTCATTATCCAACACTGCCTTTGTAATCCATGTGTTTAAAGTATGTTTGGAGGAGTGTGTTAAAGAGTAAAAAATAAAGGGAAATAAAATAAATATCTCATATCTAGAAATCTACAAATTAGATCATTGATTAATATATTGTTTTGAGGTTTTATTCCTATTTAATTTTAAAAAAACATGTTTCTTAAAATTCTGCATAATATCTTGGCTTAGTGCCTGTCTCAACACTCTCAACAAGAAGTCTTCTCATGGGAGGCTTATAGCCAGATTTGAGACTCCAGGATTTTTTGACCAGTCAAACACAGTTGTAACCTACAGAATATACAGTTGTTTTATCCTTTACTAAAGATAAGGAAAGGCCCTGCAACATGCAATCAATCCACCATAAGCGGAAGAAAAACTGGAAATAAATCTCTGTTAACACACAATAGTACTTTAAATTGGGTCTGAACTGTAAGAATCCCAAGTTTCTATTTAACTGTCATTTTGTTTTCCCCAAATAAACAGGGGATTAATACTTTAAAAACACCAGCTAGAACTGCTACAGTGAAGCATGACCACTTTTGTGATCATGGACAAGAGCATTTTCATGTATGTCTGTCAAGCTTACAGCAAAATTAGCTGAGGAAGTCTGAATTCTACTGTTGATAAATAATCCCACTAGATACCCTGGAGAGAGACAAAGAAAATGAAAAAAGGACAGAGAAAACAGCATGTAAAGAGAAAGGGAAAAGTGAGGACACATCAGAGCACAAAGTAAGTGGTAGATTTGAAAAGGGAAACAGAGAAGGGAGAGGGATGGAGGGATAATGAATACAAATTAGAAGCAGGGAAGCTTTGGATAACACCATACCATGAGCTTGCATTTGTTCTTCCTTTCACAGCATATATAAAAGTATGACCTATGGAATTGCAGATGAAAATAGAGATGAATTATACATATAGCTCTACATAAGTCCACGAGTAATGATTATTATGGAGTGACATCATTATGGGGCTCACCAGCAATTTAGAGGGATATGAACCTACCAATAATGAAGAAGTGAAGAAAGGAAAGTGTTCAAACTAGGAATTCAGTTAATTATATCTTGCGGAATGCAAACAGATGAGAACACTTTTTCTTTTAAAAGCTAAATTTCTTTTTTTTTAAAAGCTAAATTTTTTTTTCATTTTTTGCTCACAAAAAACAGCACTGGAAAAAGGCAATACTTCCGGGCTGAGTCAATTCAAGTACAGTTTATTCTTTTGGAGGCCAGGGATGTTCCCATTATCAGCAAGAGAAATTAATTTTTAAGAAGCAGTTTAACAATCTCAATTACTCAGAGGAACTGATAGTATAATAAGGTCCTGGTAGAATACAACTCCTGTAAAGCAAAGTTACTTTCAAAGGTTAATGGCATATCATTTACAATAAATTTCTTTTCTTGACTGTAGCTGAAAGTCAGAATGTGCTGAACTCTCCCAATGCTCAGACTAAAAAACACACTGATTCACTTTTTTTCCCCTGGTCTTGAAATTTCTCCGTGACTTTACTCCTCTGGAGCTTATGCTCTAATGTGACATGCAGGAAAAGTTGCAATAGTGAATCCTAATATTTATAGAAGTACTTAAAATACAGTCTCAGATTATAATCTTAAGTAAGCAAGTGTTGGGTCATTTTAAAAGTAATTTTTATTGCTCTTTTAGAATGAGATATTAAAACAAAAAATCACAAAGAAAGCTTTTTCATTCTTAAAATGTACTTTCTGGCAAGGAAAGGCTCCAACTGAAAAATAGTGTATTTTACTCTTTGGAACATTTTAAATATCTGCACTAAAATTTAGTGAGTGGGTTAATGTCCTTCCATCTGGACCTCAATTACATGCACTTCAGTTCTTGCATTTGGATCACTGTTCTTAACAAATCAACAAATAATTTATCTTCCTAGGGAATACACTATCAGAGCAAAATCCAATGGATCTTAAGAGAGATATGTTTGAACTTTCTAAATAATATTGGGAATGTTTAAGCAATTACTGTGCAAAATTTGTACAATATCATGCTGCTAATGAGATCACCTTGCAGTTACAGTAACATCACTTACTTTGCCAGTACAAGCTATTTTCTTACAATATATGTTTTCTCAGCTGTTTGTTTTTGTTAACAAAAATGAAGTGGTATGGCTCAATTTTTTTCAGCTTGAGTAAATGCTTTTTTCCTTTGCAGTAGCCAATTATAATTTTTTACTCACAACACATCCTAAAGTAGACTGGGTACTAAACAGAGATCTTCCCAGGGCTATGTAACAACTGTGGAGCTGACTGTCCTTGCCTAGCTACCCTAAACCTACCCACAGCCCAGAATCCCACTTTAGCACCCTCCAGAGGTGCTGCAGGGTCTCCAGCCCTGTTCCTGAGCAATTATTTGGATTCCCTGGCTTGTCCTTGGCCCTGAATTGTTAGCTGGTTTTTGGCTGGTGTTCATCAATCTGTTATCAGGGCCTGTTGCCATCACCACGCTGCTTGTCTTGGCTGTCTTGGGTGCTGTGGGGCCGCACCCATCAGTGTGGGCACTGAACCTCTGCCCCCTGGCTGCCTTTCACCCCCAGCACCCTGGCCCTGAGGAAGCTGCTGGCCTGCACATCACCCTGTCAGTGAGCTCAGACCTTTTGAGCCCTGAGCTGGGTGCCAAGAAGACTTAAGTTCCCACAGCCCCTGCTGTCCCCCAGACTTCAGCTCTGCAGTCAGAGCTTCCCTTGCCCCACACTGCCTCCAACACTTCCACCCTGATTGAGAAATGGTACAGTGGTTTCTCCATCAGATGCAGTTAATACTTCCTGCCTTTACGCAAGGGACAACAGGTATCAGCCTGTTGCAGCACCATTCCCTCCTGGCTCTCAGGAAAGGCTCTAAACTGGATCAACTCCTATTTGGAGCCAAAGGAGTTGACTGTGACTGAGTCACAGATGTTTACAATAGAAGAAAGCTCAGAAGAGATGGGTAGATGATGTACTCACAGTGCTTGGAGCAGAGGGTAGAAAGCCATAACAGCTATGGTAAAGGGAAGTGAAGCTGAGCAAGGGAATTGGGTTGGGTGTTCTCAAGAGATCCCTTCCCATCTAAAGGATTCAGTGTCAAAGTTCGCTGCAAAGCCAAAGAGAGGAATAAAACCAGAACTGACCAAGTTGCAAGAGAAGTTCAAGGTTATTCACCTTAGCCTACAGTTTTGAACAAAACCTCACTCTCAGAATTGTACCTTTGATATAAATAACGTATACAGATAGTGCTTTTACTCTAATGGAAGGGTAAACATAAGTCTAAAATTTGTGCCTCAATTCATGCATTACAAATGAGAGGTATAACATTTTACCTACTCAAAGCTTGATGTGCTGCATTTTAAAGAGAAGTATTAATTTTTTGGTGCTTGAGATGACTTGATTAAATCCTAGAACCACTGAATTCTGTGTAATTCTGTGTAAGGTTAGACACAGTCTGGCAGAGTTTTGCATAATTTACTCTCTCTGAGAGAGTAAATAATTTACTCTGTAAGAGTCATTACACATATCTGTTTGAATTCTTACAGTGCATCTGCAAATGTTTTAATGAATTGATTCCTCCCATTCCCCTCCACTTTCAAGTTGTCTTATTAGTGTGTGCATCTTCCCTGGAAGACAGTGTGCTTGCTGATGTACTCTTTCTTTTCCCTAGCCTCAGAAAAGTTCTGGCCTAGCCTGTACAAACTCCTGTGTCACGACTATAGCACCATTAACACCACAATACTGAGTAATTAACTGAACACACAGCTTATAGAATTCAGAACTGAAAAGAAGCCCTGCAGCTGCATGATACATAGAGATTCTTCCTCAACAATGGCAACCCTGCCAAGTCTCCTCAACCACTCAGTAAAGCCAAATGAGCAGAATCAAATGGGCATTGGATACCAGATAAAATTCTGCAATTCTACCTAGGAAACAGAGGTAGGCCCCTAAATTCTGCAGTCAAAAGGCTAGGTCTGTATGCCCAGCATGATGCAGAGTGTGCAGAAATGCTCAGTGAAGCACACTTAGCTGCATGCTTCAGACCTGTCCACATGGAACTGCTGTCCAGTTCTGGCCACAGCTCATGGTCTCAGTTTTTCTACACAATATGACAGTAAGATATTGGACAACTTGCAGTGACTGCAGTGGAATCCACAATGGAAGTTAAATTCTATTCAAGATGACAACATATGAGCAAGTGACAGGAAAAGTAGAAAACTATGACAGTTTGGATTCACTCTCGGTAAGATGTGATATTCTTCACCTTTCACCACTGACTGGTCTAAAGAAGGAACTGTGACAGAGCTGACTTCCATCTAATGCAGTTTGAAAATCCCATGCCGGGGGTAAGACATGATGAGAAACAGAGAAATATTCCATGTAAGGAAAATAAATAAGCAAACAAATGAACTACACCCCCCCACACAAAATCAAAGCATTTAAAAAACTGTCTCTATTTAGAATCTACTGCAAACCTGCTATTTCACCACAAATTTTATCATTACGTCAGAAAATTGCATTCTGACAGCAGAGCAGCTGTAGACTGTATAAGCATGAATCTCTGACTGCTGATGAATTTTCAATGTGCTTGTCTTGAATATTCCATACCTGAGACCATCAATTGTCTTGGTGTGAACAACTCAGGGTAGTGGGATTTTTTATTTTGCTCTCTCCAGTTCATATGTGTGAAGAACTAATTTGTGTTTCCAACTGAAATGTCATTCTATTCTAAAAAACAGTGCTTATAAACTGCAAGTGAATGACTGTAAATATGAACTTTCAATCAGAGATGGATGCTTCACTTGTGTATATAATAAGAGAATCATTGAATATCCTAAGTTAGAAGGGACCCCCACATACTTCCAAAAACTTTCTGCTGAGCACAGCAGTAACTGATTTCGTTCTGTTCAACTTCCACTGGCTGCTCTCTGTTCCTAGGCTGTATCGACATGCTGTAGTTGTTAACTGCTGCAGTCTCAGTCCCTATGGAAATGGAAATAAATGGAGATGATACTGAAAGGTTGCTAGGAAACAGTCAGATGACGGTGATGAGAAGGATAGTATCCTCTTATTCAGGATATTTCTCTACAGTTCGTCAATCAAGATGGCTTTTGACAATTTACCAGTTATAGGCGCTGCTAAAGAATTACATTTAAAAAAATCAGGAATGCTTTTCGTACCTGCACTTAGGAAGACAAATGCAAAATTATTTTTTGACAAGATTTTGCTGCTTTTCTCAACTATACATGGAACTACTCTTCGAATTTATTCTAACTTGGGCTGATTCAGAATGCAGTAAATTATCTGACAAGTTATACAGCACACTTATTATACTTCATATATCTCTTTATAGGATACTCACAATGAATATTTGAGTGTTTTCCAGTAGTGCATTAAGCAATGTGACTAATGCTTGTTACATGTTTATTCTTTCATTCCTCTCCCCAGGGGAAGATGTGTCTACTGTGTAATGCTTTGTTTTACAACATATAATGCTTGTCTGACTGTATGTCTAAATGTTTATGTTGTAGAAGGAAAGGTTAAGAAAATCTAATTTGCACTTGGAAAGGAGGATGGCACTCAAACTTGTTCTGGACCTTGCCTCCCGGAGGAGTCGATTTCTCAATCTCAGACTGGCCCCAGCAAAACCACTGTTTTCTATTTAATAAGATTTACTGTCCTTGGAAAGGTTTCCCTTTGCCAGTAGAACAAAATCGTCAATCACTCTTTTCATTCTGGGACTTCAGTTTAGATACCCTGGGTCCTGGCCACAAAAAAAGCCTGTGCAGCTTAGAATCCAATTCAGTAGCTGGTGGGAGTGGAAATAACCCTCTGTAAGCTACAGCAGTTGTTTGTCAGCTGGAAGAGTTTGAAATCCCCCACAGCTCACTATGCTACTACCACAGAGATTGTTTCTCTTGCCACACAGTGTTGCTGTGACCTGCAAGGGCAACCAGGATTGGCTTTTAGCAAAAGGGGTTTCTGATGGCCTGTGTTTTGGGAGCCATACTTGCTTGTGAAGGAAGCTTCTGAACAGGAAAAATACAAGGATTGGCAGCATCTAGGCCCCAACAGGAAAATAGGATGCTGGTGAAAAAAAAAAGGTGTGAAGGAAAAAAAAGGGATTTGTTGTCTGGTTTTTTTTTTTAATATATTGCAGAAAAATATCGAAAGACATACCTTCACTAAATTTTGAATACAATATAGAATTGTTTAATAACTAATTAATGTTATTTGTAGTGAGCTGCAAGCGAATTTGTAGAAGGGAAGTATAAAAGAGATATTGATTTCAGTTTTATCTTTATTTTATTTGTACTCTATAAATTGTAGAATTTCATAATAAAATCCTTGCTTCCTGCTTTACGGTGTTTTTATACTTTAGTTGTATTACTGCCATTACTGGGTATTTTATATTTCAGAGCATATAATGTTTCTCATAGCAATAACAGTGTCTTTCCTGGCAACAGTCAGTATCATAAAGACTTCTGAAGGTATGGCATAACTTCTGGAGATGAGCTTTGCAGCAGTCAGGACCATGTGCTCAGGCTAAAACATCTGGAATGGCCATAAGGCTCAATATTTGCATATTAGTGAAACTGAAAACAAAAGGTTTCAGCAGATGTTAGCAAATTCAGCAGAAAGACTCCCTTCATGCAGCAATGAGTAGATTAACATTCGTTAATATATAACACTCATATTTGTCTTCTTTTTCAGATGGCAAGTAACTTCTCATGTTTTTTTGTTTTTTTTTTTATTTTCCTTTGCAACTTGCAATTATCTTTAAAACACAAAGGGGAGAGTAATGGATCAATCAGGTTTTTACAACTGTTTTCCAGGAAAAAATTATGACTACTCTAAGAGACTAACTTTTTTTTCTTCTCTGTTCTCCCTTTATATTTTAATAGATATTTATTATACTTTGTCAAAACTGCATCTGAAATACCTGCTCTTCTGAAAGAATATAAAAATAAACATTTGTCTGTTATGCTATACTACAGAAAAAAAAAGTGTTCTCCTTTTATGTCCTGTGTTTAAAGAAGTATAATCAATGAGATATATAAAGGCAAATTAAGACTCTTTTGCACACCTTCTCATACAGTGAAATACATTTTTATGTTGGCAAATGTTTTTCTCTAAGATTGAAGTTTTTCTCATCTCACCAGTTAGTTACAAGTAAATCAAATGATGACAGTGAAGGACTGATCATTTACTACAGGATAGCAGACGGGTCCCATGGTTTAATTAAATAATGTTGCTGCGAGCCCTACGATTGAACAGAGGTGTTGAAAACTCCAGTGCTACAGAATTTTCTGCAAAAGAGCAAATGCAAAAATGACTGCTTGGAAAAATATTTAAGAGGAAAAGTCAAAACTACTCTACCTTCAGAAAGAAATCTGTTGGAAACCTATTGCTGTTCTTCTCCTTACTTGGCTATCCTCTTCTCTTATCTTCCTTTATACTTAACCGCATTCTCAGTTGAATGAATGAAAACAAGTTTGTTTCAGTTTTCTCCCATTTCGCAGCTGATTTACACCAGTTGTAGCAACATGAGTCTCAGAGGACTAATCCTAGAAAAATCTATCTGCACTGGGGTGTGTTTTACAACATGTACTTTCAAAATCTTCTTGTGATAGCATCTTTTGTAATGTCTATATAACATCTGACACCATCTAAACATCACATGTTTATTTGTCTGTCATCGTTGGGTTAGATACTTTCATCAGGAATTTTGCTATCATATTTGTCCCAGTTTAAAAAATTAATGATTTTTTCCCCCCCTGTTTATCTCAATGTTTCTATCTTATGAAATAAAATTCTCCCTGGTAAGTTTTCATAAACAGAAATTTTCAGTCCTCTCATTTAGGTAAAATTATTCAGTCAGAAAAATGATGTAAAAAGCCCTACTATGATGATTTGAAGGAGGTTATTTCTTTTTTAGGAAAAGTTAAGTGGCCTAATAAAGAGAATGAGAGGGCTTGTGGTGAATTTTTACAAATATATCATAGTAAAAATGGAAGATAAAAAAATACTTAAACTGAAAGGTGACAGACACTGGTAATTTAATCAATGAATTCCTCTAAGAAGCTATCATATACTTAATTCAAGCATAGAAAACTTTTCTGTTAATTGAGGTGCCAGGTTTCTTCTCAGTGCAGCTGAGAATTGTGCTTTAACTTTGGATCTGACTCAAGATGTCTTGCTGTATAAAAGCCCCTGCAAGAACTCAGTCAAATATTATTAATGTTAACATATTTTGTGGTTTTTTAAGTTTATGAATAAGGAGTTCTCTTACTAGTCCTGTATATGTGTCTTGTTCCTCTCTCCTACACATTTCTCAATATTAAAATAAGATTCTGTCTTCCTAAACATTATGGACATTATGGATTTATATTATTTATTCAGAAAAATTAAAATCTATGCCACAATCATGTACTATGGAAGTTTTTTTTAAAACAAGTGGAAACCACATAGAATGGTTCAGGCACATTATGCTGCAAAAAACAAACTCCTGTGAACCCTAGCAGAGTCCAAACTCCTAGAATTACAATAGCCATGAAAAGTGGTAAAATAAAACTGCAGGCAGTCTGTTATTTTTCTAAGCTATCCAGTTTTTACAAAATTTAATGTCAATGCAACTATTCATGCATACAATTATATTTGTGATTGCATGTGGAGACAGTGGATATAATTGGGATGGTAGTGAAATGTAGTCATCAACTGATAATGTCTCAGTTTAACATCTGCACACAAACTGAGTGGGACAATCACTGTCAAGAATATAATGAGGGGGACTAGATATGTAACTGCTGCTACCTGTAAAAAAGTAGTAATAAAGGTGGTCATTAGCACTGTCACCGTACATATTTACTGCATCTTGATTTAGTATTTTTTCTGCAAATCTCCTATGGTATGTATGGGCTTTGTTTTCAATAAGAAATTTTAGATTTCTGGCTAACAGACAGGTATATTTTTTTGGGTTCCGCTTCACCAAAGCATTGCTTTTCCTTTGCAAAATTCTACAGAAAGCACTTTACTCGTGAAGCCCAGAAATGGAGCCAGACCTGCAGTCACTGCCTCAGAAATAGTGCTACCATCTTTTCCCTTGTGAGGATGTTACTAGTTATTGGTATACTAGGATTCACTATCATTTCTGGTTTGGGACTTAACAGAGTTCAATGACCTGGATAAACTGGAAAGAGTATTGACAGACATAGGGAGTCAATATGAAGATGATCTGAGAAATGAGAAGAAATATGAAAGAGTAGGGAAGGGATATAAAAAGGACAGAGAAGAATTAATTAGTTAATTGAATGGAATGGAAGGGTGGAATGGAAGGAGATGGGATTCCAGAAAGTAAGAACAAAGTAAAGTTAGTGTCAGAGTAAAAATTAGCTGTTTTTGAAAAATGCTGATGAGTTCAGTGGAGACTAATGAAATATTTTATGGATGAAAATAGAATCCTGAAGAAACTTGAAATCTAAGTATGTGAACCACTTAGGCTTGCTTTGTGCTACAGGTGAAGGAAAATTATGGAAGTAATGTTGAATTTGAATTCTGAAGATGAGTAACGATATGTTCGCATTAAGTGGCCAAGTCTATCCTCAAAACCACTCTGTGCAGAAGACAGCTCAGACAAAGTTCAATCTGAGCAGCTCAAGCCTAAATTTGAAACAACACAAGAGAAAACACTGTACATTATCTGCCAAGTATCATTCCATACATATGTATTGTTCCTGCTTTTTCATTATTATTTTTTGCGGGAAAAGGCAGGTGGATGAAATATGCATCACTTAAAACAAGCAGCTCTGGGTGTTAGGCTCTTGTAAAAGCATGTAAAATCAAATGCATTGAAGAACCACTGATTAGGGCCTGGAAAGTTGGGAAGCAGAACAAGTATCAAGCTTCTCAATATTACCATTAAGTAGGAAATACACATGCAACTAGATCATCTAAATTTATGTACCAATTACAAGCAGTATTTGCATGCTTAGCTGGCTCTCCTCAAAGGCTTACCCACCTCTTTTTATGCTCCCAATTACACAGACAATTGCTATTATTAGGCAAGCAGTGCGGATGAATCTGTCAGAAAATTCACCTTGCAAAAAGAAGGAGAAAAAGACTGTTGGCAAGTGTTAGGTTTTTCCATTCTATCTCAAATAGCTTCTCCAGGTTTTGAAGAGTACATAACCTTCCCTTTGTCACATATCTAACAGGGAATTCAGGTTCTTCTAATACTGAAATCTTAAGCTATTGAAATATATGGAAGCTACAGCTCTTGCTCCCTGTCCTTACAGTAGCAAAACAGGATCTTTGGGAACATTCTGCTGGAGAAGACCCTGAATACTGAGTAATAAACATGCCATTTTTTGAGTTAGTTTTTGTTTATCTTTATGATATAATAAAACAAGACTATAATTTATCAACCTAAAAATGTGTTTATCATCAAAAGTTTGGCAATGTAATACAGAGATATTTATGAATGGGAATATATCTTATTCTGTAGAAGATGTGACTGCTTCCATTTCAAGTGAATTGGGGATGACTTCTATAAAGTATGGAAAAGGAAAATTTCCAGGCATTTTTGAGGAGATAGTTGCTTGTTTAATAGTTTTTTTGGTCTGTTTGCATTTTTTAGATTGTGTATATGTTGGTTGGTTTATTTGAAGAGCTTGTTTTCACAAAAAGATGATCTTCAGTGCCATCACATGGCATGTGGGGGATGACCGGGGGATCAGGTCCAACCAGCATGTTGTGCCAGGGGAAGTTTAGACTGGGTATCATGAAAAATTTATCTGTGGGAAAGGTGGTTAAGCATCAGAACAGGCTGCCTGGAGAAGTGGTAGAGGCAGTCTCTGGAGGTGTTTAAAAGACATGTAGATGTGGTATTTGGGAACATGCTTTAGTGTTGGACTTGGCAGTGCTGGGTTCATGGCTGGACTTGAAGATCCTAGAGGTTTTCCAGCCTACACAGTTCTATGATTCTATGACATACAGCAGTGTTTCCATTTGCTCAGAGGAATGATGCAATTGTAATTTGGGTCAAAGATGACGTATTCAGCTCATATTATTTCTTGGCAGCCAAAAGAGTGTGCTGCCATACTGCTACAGCAGACTAAAGCAGAACGCCACCATGTGTTAACTTGAAACTTACAAGCACTTGCAAAGCAGTATTAAAAGCTAAAAAAGGAAAATTATTTGTGGCATTTTCATACTTTGTTCTTTGGAAAAGTGCAACGAAAGTGGGACTTCTCTGAGGGATTGTGGTGGTTTCTCAGCCACTTCCAATCAAAATAAGTTATTTATTCAGTAGCAGTTGATAAGACCGATATCAGCTGTCTGGCTAGTTTTCTCTGCTTATTCTCTATGTTAATTTGACTTATTCCCTTTTTCATTGACAACAGCTCTTCAATCACCTTTTTATGCCATACATTGCTATGTGCTTTGTTTCCTGCTGCATTTTGAACTTTGCAGTGAAAATATGTTAACATACCAGGGATGGAAAAAGCAGCCAAAGGAAGCAGCCAAGGCAATAAAACAAGAAATCAATATAAAGCCAGCTGTTGTGTTTGACTTCCTCATGTAGAAAGCCATGGAGGAAGAAGTGCGAAGGCTTAGTTGGGAACAATGAGTTTGGCATTCTTGTTATATGTGCCTTTCCATTACATCTCAGATCCTTCCCCTTATCATTCCCTGCTAGATAACCTTCAACACTCCAGTCTTATTCTTACTGTAAAAAGCCCTAATCACTAGCAGAGACATCTCTGCCTCCCTGGCAACATAGATGCAAATTCCCATTTTGGCGCTGACCACCCCTTGAAATATGTTTTGATCTTGTTGTTCTCAAGACCAGACATCACACAGGCTTTCAGTATTTGGGAGCACACAGCTATGCCAGGCCTGCTCACGGAAATGGAAAGCAAAACCATGTCTTAGAGCAAGATAAATATTGCCAGTCACTCGACAGTCCCTTCTACCTATCCTAAACACAAACCCCTATTCCCAGGGGACATTAATTATTACCTTACATTAATCATCCTACATTATGCAGCCATTGGATACAAAGATGATGAAAGTTGTGCCCTTTGTGAGGTTGTTATTGACAAGTTTCACTGCGCCTCTGTGATTAACAGCTCTTATTTTTCTTGCCTCCCACACATGTTTCTAGGCACACAAAACAATATTTAGCCTTTGTGGTATGTCACAGATTCAGCTATGATACTCTGTTAATTACACACTATTAGTATTTATCAGAATGCCCCTTTTTATTGAATTTGAATATCTTTGCTTTAGTATGCCTTATGCAGCAATTGTTGGGTGTTCTCTTCAAACCACCTATAATTCAGTTTCTTTCCTTTCTGTGCTTACACAAAATACTATAAGCATCTTCTTTAGGTAAACATAAAAATGTGCAAAATGTATCATTAGCTGGGATATAAAAAAATGAAGTGTTCCTGAGAGTAACTAGTTTGGATTATGCCTGCTTTCCCCCCACATTTTTCAGCCTATTTTCAGCTCTTTTCTCATAGGCATGAGGGATTTTACACTGTAATAGCTTCTTCCCTATCCTCAAAGGAAATAAAAGTGATAACAGACTTTTCTATTAAGCAAGCAGTGAAGTCAGTGTGCTGACAAGATGTTAATTTTTTAAAGTTTCCTCATTTCTTTTTTCTAATGCTACTTCATTGAAGATAATTGGACTTGTGTACATGTGTTTGTAGTATTAAACTCAGATGGCAATTGTGTTTTCACTGTTTTTCTCTGTTTAAAATATTTGTGAATTCATGCATTGATACTTCAAACACTAATTTCTGCATTTTTCACATAGGACTATTATACACTAAGGTTTTATTCATTTAAAAAGGATATGCTGTATTACTTCTTCAAAGTAATGCCAAATCTTTCAATTATTTCCTTAAATGTAGCTTTTTCTCATTTTGGAACAAAGCCAGTTTCCCACCCTTTGCTCTCTCCCTCGCTGTCCCTGCCCTCTAATTCCAGTGGTCATGAAAAGACATTTTCTTTCGTGATGGCTTCAACATTGAGTGCTCCTGTCTTGTTAAAAAAGTCAAGCATTACCTACTAAAACTTAAACTGACATTTTTATTATACTGCTGATTCTGCTGAGTGAGAAGACCTTAGACAAAGGACACTTTTATAAGGGAACTATTCACAGGAGGCTCAGCGCTTCTCAGGAATGGGAAAAGCTCTACCTAGTCACAAGTAAGGGCAGCAACACAGAACAAAACTGAATGCTGTAACAGTGCCTCAGATTTCCCAAGCTGAAAGATCGGTTACAGGCTGCAGCATTGACCCTTTAAAGGTGGGAGATAACGAAGCTGAATATCAAACAATAAAAGAAGGCGGGCTCAGAGAGACGATATGATATTTCCTCTGAGTTTTTAAGACTATGATCATTAAAACAAGGTACAGAACAAAGGAGACTGAAAATGTCATAACTGCAGAAGAGACACTATGCAGACAGTTCCCTGATAGAACACCAGGAAGACTCAAAGGATGAAAGAATTTGTGCCTTTGCTAACAATTCAAAAGTTAGAAATCACTACTTTGTTTAATTCAGTACCCCCACCTCGAGCTAATTTGGCTGCTTATCTAGGATTAAAAAGAAACAATGCACCACCTATCATATTTGGCTTTAAATAGAGTTAATGGAAATTGTTTTTATTATTCATTAATTTTGGACAGCTTTAGTCATAGAGTTATGTGCTTCTGCAAGGAGCTCAAGGACAAAAATTCATGGGGTCAAAACCAACCTCTTGTTTGGACATTTCCCTCCTGTTCTGCTTTCTTCAGCTACTCTAATATTTTCCTCATGCTCATGAGCAGGACACAAGAATTACAACTCTCAGTATACTTGCTACCTGAAAGTGATGATCCTTAAACCAAAGCATAATCAGATTTCTTTAAATATATTTGAATAGACAGTATTTATTAAATTTTCTGGAGCAGCAAAATATGTTGGGATTCCTGAATTTGGAAGGTCTTTTTAGGCCCATGACTGGACTCCATACACTGCAGGTCCCCACAGGTTTGGTGTGGAATATTTAGCTAATCAAACTCTGCATTGCTGAGGGAACAGACTTCTTTTAAACTGGCAGTAGTCCATATCTACAGAGATGAAAGAGGGGTATCTACGTAGGAATTATTTGTAGTCCTATCACCTGACAGTGCTCACTTCCATGTTTTCTTGAAGATGAACAGCCCACTTTCAGTATAAAACTAATTTAAATTTTCCCTTTGAAAAAGAGAAATGAGGAATACCTATAAAGCGAGGTAGCTAGCAACCATACATTTTTTAATATTTGAAATAAGTGTCATCTCATGCATAACTTGAAGGAAGAAATGGGATTATCATGCAGGTTACGATCCTGTTCTCAGAAGTGGGAAGGGCAAAGGGAAAGTGATTTTCCTTGTAGAATGAGGCAGACTGGGGGATACTGCCATAAGTGAATGGATTTGGACATGACCACTTTTGCTGCCAGTCTTTTTTTTGTTTTTTAGCAAAGTCCAGCTCAGTCTTTTCGAGTACTTGTTATGTGACTACCCTCATAAGGAGGCTTTGCATGGAATTTGGGGGAAATTTGCACCTGGATAATTCAGAGAGCAGGCTGCATAAGCCAGGTATTTTGCACTTATCTCTTAGTAAATCACTGAGTCCTCAGAATTTATATTAAAATCTTTAATTTTTACAGATATGCTTCCTTTCTTGCTAATTTTAAAGGTAATTTCTATTTCTCTAACTGGAAACACATTGAGAAATTATTTTTGTAATGCAGCCATTGTGTTTTCAACAATTCATGTGCAGTGGCTGCTGCAGTCTTCAACATTCCTTATTCCTTCTCTGTCTTTGCTCAGCATAAAGTGTTTTTATTTAATTTTTCTGTCTTTAATTATTTCCTTTAAGACCCTTCTCTGGATGAACATTTTCACTTTGTTACATGCTGCTGTTATTTCTAGTCTTTAAAAAAATTTTATTCTCTACATCTCAACACAACTTGGGAAGATCATTAAATCACCCACTCTGAATGAAAGGTTCACTGTAATTTCTTTCTAAAGAAAAAAAATCTTTAATAATAAAGAGACAAATCCTCTTGGACAAAAAGTTATCATTCATTAAAGAAGTTTCTCTCAATCTTAAGGCACACACAAAAAAAGCACACAAACCAACCCAAAACTTCATGAGGCTGGGTTCACAAGAAAATGCTCCCTCCTTGAGGAAATGGCAATGCAGACATGTTCATAATCATTCAACTACATTCAACATCATTCAACAATTTTAGGAGTCCAGGGTTAACTACAGAGATCTGAAAAGCCACATCTTAAACTTGTTTTTATTCACTAAAAATTCCATGCCTTGAAAAAAAGCCAAGCTAACACATACCTACTCCCCCAAATCTAATATAAAGAGTAAGGAAACTTCCATTCTTTTAACTATTGAAGCTCTATTTACTCTTCTTCTATTTCAATCAGTGGAGTTTAAATGTTTTGGAAAGCAGCCTGTGTGAACAGCAGAATAAGTTTTCTCCACTCCAAAGGAACTTGTTAAGAAACTGTTTTGGTTTTTTTTTTTTTAATGATACTATTTGTATAGATAATAACGTTCTAAAGTTAGAATAAAGAAATAGATTCTTAATCATTAGTGCAATAATTTCACCCAGAAAGCAGATGTCTCACATTTAGTATCACAGCAAGAGCTTTTTATACTACCTCCAAAAATATATGCTGAACTGTGTTTAATCACTTTCTTAAATAAATAAAAATTATTGTTGCTGCAAAGAGATAGTAATAATCAAAACCAGAATAATTTTGAAGTGCTGATAAAAAATAGATTATGCTGACCATACTGAAGCAATTTTCTAAAATTAGCATTAAAGATCTAATTATATGCATGCAGTTTCACATTATTTAAAATAAATATATTCATAATCAGCATAATTCAGTTTCATCTAGCATCACTACAAATCTATATAGAGAAAACCTGTTTTTTTTAATCCAATTTACTCATCTTGACACAGTCATAAAAATAATGTTCTTTTCCAAGGACTGAAATTTATTGCTTTTACCAAGAACTGGCAAGTTCTGGAGAATGGACTGATAACAGCACAGTGGCCATAATACACAGAAATCAAATTACATTGAATGCAACTTTTAAACACCCTTTTAAATAAGTATGACTAATGTCAATGGTGAAATATTTTGGGATGAGGTTTCTTTTATCTGAAGGGAAAAAATACATTCCCTTCATTAGAGAATAGTTCAGAAAACAATTTTATTCAGCAGGTGTGAACAGTGCATGTTCAGGATTTCTCAAAGGACAAGTGTTACAGAACTCTTTTAAATTCCTTTGAAAACAGGGTTTGTTCTGCAGTCTCTGTGAAGAAGGAGATCTGTTTTTCCAGATCTTCCAAAACTATTTTGGAAACCTTCCATGGTGTTAGTGAAGGACTGTGAGGTTAAAATGTTTCCCTTTATCTTTGTGGTAAGTTCCCTGTGACAGTTCCCCAGCTGATGAGAGTTTGCAGCAAAGCCTGGAGGGTACCAAGGGAGCTGTGCTGGCTGCTACAGCCCAGCATTTCCAGCTTCACAGCAGCAGGGAGGAGCAAATCCTCAGAACACCAGGGGTTGTTTATTTGTCTGGATGCTCCAACACATCACTGATGTTCCAACCTTGCACAAGGCAACTGGGTCATACAGAGCAGTGGGAGCGAGGCTGTGAAGGTGTTCCTGGAGGCCTGGTACTCGTTCTAGGTGTTTGTGAGGCTCCTTAAATGGAAGACTACTAATCTGAAACAACAGGAAGAGCACGAAGCAAAATACATTTCCTTTAATACCACATGCCAATGCCTAGAGCAAAATTATGTTAACTGCAAACCACAACTAGCAATCAAGATGATAAAACCTTTCAAAATACATATCCAAACTGAATATTCTCTGAAGTCTGGGCTCCAGTATTAGTCTTTATCTCATCCAGTGGTGTAAGAACTGGCTCTTAAGGGCGGTAACACAATGCTCAAAATTCTTCAAGGACTTTCTCAGTCTTGTACCAAAAGCAAAAGATGAAATCTATCTAAAAATCTATATTTATCTGCTTATGACAAGAGCATGGTGATCCCTAAGTCATGTAGAGAATACACAGTTGGGCTACAAAGTAGTTAGGTACCACATTAAATGAATTGCATTGAGGGTTTCCATTTCCAAAATCCATTTGCCAAAAAGAAAAAAAAAAAAAAAAAGTTGTGAATTAAACCCCTTTTAAATAAGACTGTAAGAAAAAAGACCAAACCAAAATCAAACACAGGGTGACCTAAAATTCAATGATCTGAAGCAAACCAAAAGTTCTCCCAAAAATTTTAAAAACAAAACCGTGTATTTCATATGACGATTAAATCACCGTTGTCATAATTCTTTAAAATACCAGGGTCTAGAATGTAGTCTGGGAATAAAATTAAAAATGAAAATTATTATTGTTTGTGGGCATTACCAAGAAAAATAGGAAAATGCATTAATTTCTAAAATTATCAAGTAGATAATATATTTAATCTGTTATAGAATAATGTTGGTAATACATGAAGAAAATCCAGATGCTTACGGAGTTACTGGTTCCTGAAACTGATAAAACATACATAAAGCTAAAAATCAGATACAATCTTTTGTGATTAATGATAAAAGAAATTACTTAGTAAACATGAAGTGTAAGGGATGGAATTACTGCTACATTTTTTTCTTTGGCAAAACTCAAACAAGAACCTCTCCCGTGAAAGTGGATAATCATCAGACACAGAAGATATTAAACAATCCCTTCTCTGTCCATATGGAGGGCTCAGAATGAATGTTGGCAGCACACAGTCAAGGACCTGAGTATTTTCCAAGGGAAAATGATAGTCAGAGGAACTGTTTCCAAGAAGTGGCATGTGCTCGTGGTGCAGCAGACCTTTAGCTCTTCATACAACTGATTTAGCATTTAAAACTGCAGTAGAAGCGTGTACACCCCTAGCATTCTGCCCCCCACCTGGCTATTTTTGTTACAGTTACACTTTTCTCCCACTATTTTTGTGAGGTATAATTTGAACCTGCATTCACTCATGCTTATAAAACCTTTAGCAACTTCTGCTAGAGAAAAATAAAAAACACAGATGAAAATACTTGACCATCTTGAAACATACAGTAGAATAGGTGTGATGAATGAAGCAGTAAAATACAAAGAGCAAGACCAAATGAGCAAGTAAAATTTGCACAAAATCAAAGGCCTAGTGTGGAGCATTATGTTTATCAGAAAAAGCAGCTGCTCTGGGAAAGCTGCAGCTCATGGCATCAAGTCATAGTGAGTCATCATTACCAATTCCCCACGCCCTATCCCATAACCAAAAACCACACAGACTAACCAAAGGTTCAACTAGAAGGCTTATCTTCAGTTATGAAGCAAGACGAACAGTCAAGGGGACTACTACTTTGTGAAAGATTATAATTATAGCCGCAGACATTTCCATGCTGATTACTCACCCTGATTTAAATTCCTACTGGTGAGTAGGCACATTGATGTCAATAGTACTACCTGCTTAAGTATATGATCATCCAAGTACAGGAGGCACATTTGGATTAAGATTCACCAAGGTTAAGACTGATCAAATTATATATCAAGATAATTTCTTAACAGCTTGCCCATGAAAACTATTCCGTGTAGAAGTGGACTGATTTTATTCCTACTGTCCTTATTTTTTTATCACAAGAAGTAAAACTTCTATAAGGCAAAAAATTGCCTTTATTTCTGCACAAATTCATAGTTCTGAAAAGGGTTGAGAAAACATAAAATTACTTAAAGATTTGTCAAATTATACAAAGAGTATGTGTAAAGTAGAAGAAAATTCCATCTCATTTTTGAAGCACAGTTTTATCCAACTTCAGTGGATTCAGTCAAACTCATTATCACTCTCCAGGCTCAATCTGAATTGCCTCAATGGTACAGATTTTATTGTAGAACTGAAAAAAGAGCTCAAAAATGGTAGCTTAAACCATATGAGACTATGAGGTGTGCCCAAAAATTATGTGAATCAAAAAGAAAGACATGTCAATACTTTTAAAATTAGCTTTATTTTTTTGGTTTGGTTCGATTTGTTTGCTTTTTTTGGTATGGGATGCATTTTGAAGATGCCATCTACACTCATGATATCTAGAAAGTAAGGATTTGGAAAAACATCATCCTTCATCATCCTCTGGTTACAGATATGATTACCTTAATTAACTTCCACCTACCCTCATCTCATCACCTGAAAGTTATAATTTCTCTGATACAGAAGTTCAATTGCTCACATTAGTATATGTTCATAATTTGTTTCAGGCTAAAACATCTATTGTAACCTAAATACTTTAAACAGTATCTGTTTGCTAACAGAACAGAGAAGACAATAATATGCTTAGCAGCTGGAAAGGATTTTGCATAAAAAGTGTACTATTATTGTGTGCATATTTCTAGCTCTCTCTCTTCTTTTTTTCCTGTCTAATGGCATTTTAGATTTTAATGCAATACTATAATTTTCTAAGTTAGAGCATTAAGAGAAAAAAAATCATAGCATATATCACAGAATAATGAGATTAGGTATCACCAGCCCTTTCATGTGCCCGTAAGTGGTAGGAAAACTATGCAGCGAATTTTTAGGAGTAAAGTCAGTGTAAAGATATTACTGCTATAAAACCAGTTTTAGTTCCCTTATTTTGTGTGCCTTGTTACTTTTAAATCAGAAGTCCAATAAGAAACCAATATGTGTGTGAAAGAATTAGAGTCACCTTTCTGCTCCGAGAAGACAGAGCTGGATCACAACCTGCTGTCTCCATGCTTTTCTCCTGGTGCAAAGGCAACTTAGGGACCATAGAACAAATTCAAAAGCTCATACTCTCCTGACAGGTCTCAGGGAGGGGCACTAGCAATTCCCTCAGAGCAGGTCAGCTCCCAGCTCATCTATGCTGAGAATGAAAGTCATAAAATTAGCTGAGCCCAATGTTTATTGGTTTAGGATTTCTGTACACACAGATTGTCATTTCCCAACCTAGAAGTACTTTTAGGTGAAACAAAACAGAGTTACACTTGTGAAAAAGAGTAGTAAACCAAAATGGAGACCAGTCTCCATACCAATGTAAAGACATTTTTCTTGGCAAACACAAATTTGATTCTACACAGTCAAGACACTTTCTCTTACAAAACCCTGTGTAGCACTAATATTACAGGGTCTAACTTAAATGACATCTATTCAGCTGGCAAAATGATAATGATTGTACAGAAAGCCAGACTTGCTTCTCAGGCTTTCAGAAAAGATTGCAGCTTTATCCTCCATAGTCTTGCGGTTCTAAATGAAGTATTGCTATGTCATTAAAAGCTTCAGAAAACCTTATTTGAAATGGCACTGTGGGCATTTATTGCAGTATTTAGGTTGTGTATCCTTTTGGTTTAGGAATAATTAATGACATGCACTTGTCTACTAGCATTCAGCATGCATTCATTAACAAAAAACAGCAAAAGGACTTATCTGTAGTGTAAATAAGTTGAATTACTCCTCCAAAACTGAATATCATGATGTTCTCACTTTTTTCCTGCTTAACATGTTCTTTAACACTTTGACATAGATGTGTATACATGTAGAAGTTGGAGGGTGATCGCATTGCTTCTCAGGAGACCATATACTCTGGTCAAGCAGCAAATGGCTTGTATGAACTGTCTCTGAGATGTCTCTGAGGTTTGATGATGATCTGTCAAAAACCAAGTTAGAAACTGAAAGAACGTGGTGATCTGGAAGAAGCTTACTAAATAATGGACTTTTTAGAATCTATTTGCTATAAAAAAATTCATATGAATTTTTGTATTCTGCCCGTGAATTAAGCTGGTTTCAGCAGTGTTTCTTTACTCAGTGTGCAGTGCTGCATGAACACAGCTGTGCTGCTCCACAATGGCTTCTGTGCTGCCAGCTCAAATATCTCTGTGCCACAGTCCCCTGCTTTCACAACTGCAGGGGAGGCACAGAAAGCTCATCTGGCTCCTTTCCTGCTCTCTACACATAAACCAGGTCAAGCACACTGGAAACTGAAAGTCTTGTAGGAATGTAATTTATAGTCCGAACTAATGCTGCCATATTTTAAAAAGGAATCAGGCATATTCTCCATGGTACTCACTGAAGCTCCTCTGTGGTGCCATATAGACTCTATATAGAGGGAGGGACTCTAAGAGACAGGGGTCTAAGAGAAAGTGCAGTGATGGCTTTCTCTCTCTGAACTACAGAAGAATCCTTGAAGATTAGCTGACTTCTTGGCAGCTAAAGTTACCTGAAGGAAAAATCACTCATGGTGCATTTTGAACCACTCCAGGCCCACAACTTTGGGTCAATTATATATATTTCAAGTAAGATCATGACCCTGAGTGATAAAATACTGCTAGAAAAGATGAGAAGATACAGAAGATGAGAAGGAAAGGTGCAGATTATTACTTAAAAAAAAGGAGAAAAAAATACAGGGATTAAAATACAGTGCCATATTTGTACTTAAATTGAAAATTTATGTGGCTTCACATGGAAGGTTAGGCTGTTTTCAAATTAATTAAATACTTAACTGTCAGAGGCACACCTCTATCTTAACTCATTGACTTTAAAGAAAACTCAGGGATTTTGAAATGCAAATATTTAAATTTGGCTTTCCCAGACGTATTAATGTGCACCCAATCCACAGCTGAGGATTTGACTCTTAACAGGAAAGAATGACCATTCTGGCATATCTGTGCTTCAGAAAGAAAATACAGACTTTCCAGAAGTCACAGAGAGACATAAAGAAAGACTAGTTTGAAAGAGTAACATATAGTGGAATAGATATATTCTAGTCCAGGAAGAATCCAAGTCTATCAAAGAATTGCAAGGTACTCATCCAAAAGGAATTACACATGTAACAAAGAAGCTACATATTATAATCAGAAAAATAACATTTTCCAACCTGTTAAAACTTAGATAGATACATTTTTTTGCATGAAAACATGTTGCTTTGGGTTAGAGGAAGTCGTAAAAGATTAATAGGTGAAGGCAGCTTCCTGCCTGCCTACCGCCAAGAGATTGCAGATATTTTTGCAGACATTGAAAAAATAAATATTTGGGAAATCCTAATGCTCTTGTCAACTTAATCCTGCTTCAGAAAGGTTTCATTCTAAACAGGGAATAATAAATGTCAAGGGTTGGTTATCTTCCATTTTCCATATCAGGGAAGACTTACCCAAACATTAGAATTTCCTCTGAAATTATATCTATGATTTGAAAATTGCTCAAGGAGCATTAGGAAGTATAAATGCCTACCTGAACTTGAATAAATTACATTTTTAAGGACATCAGCAAATCAGTTTTAGTGCTACAGAAACCTATGTAAAATAAAATGTAAAAACTATATTAGATTAAGTTGAACTATCATGTTAATCCAGAGCTGCTTTCAAGGACACAGGAGCCATGAAGACTTAAAAATCTTAAACAGGAAGAGCAACTGGTAAAGGACTAGTAAAGTAAAGATGTTTTTGAGTAAATAGTCTGTCTAAACCAGCTATTTGTGGGAAGTGATATTAACTTTCATCTGAAGCCTAGTTCCCTGAACGAAAACATTTTTCTACTCCTTTGGACATTAACTTATTTTATGCTTTTGCCACTTGAATACCTTCTGACAAATGGAGACAAAGTGGCGAAGTAATGATGGAAAGCCATATTATCACTCACTACACCATATCTCCTTCGTGAAAGAAGAGAGATCTTTAGTTCCCCAAACTGGATACTAAGATCTTGCTCTAAAATGTTAAATTTATGGAATATTTCTATTATTAGTACCTTTCTGTATTTCTAAGCGTTGCTTTTTAAACCCTAAAATTGAGTACCAACTCTATCAAGGGATTTAGTTGCTGCTTTGCACAATACCAAGTTGAGCATTCAGACACCACCAACACTTTCCAGCCTCCACACAACTACAGCACAGTCCAAGCTCATGGTGCTCATGCAGCAGGCTCCCTCAAAACCTGACCCTGCCAAGGTTCTTGGATGCTGAACTTGTTTGCAAGAGGTAGCACTCTCAACTCACAGAGAGGACCACTATATTTTCTGAGACCATGCTTGCCACGGCAGATGCCACATGCATGGGGAAAAAAAAATGGAGAAGCAAGACTTTCTGAAACTGCAGAATATTAAATTCCCTCTTGGGAAACGGAGAAGCCCACTTCATCTGATCTACAGAGAGTATCAGACTTAAGATTGCCTGCCTCCCAGAAGGTTCCCATTAACCAGAAAGTATTTGTTATTTGACAGGACAACTTTTTAATTTTCCCCTCTTGGAACTATTCAGTTTGCTTTTAAATATTTATTCAGCCAAATGGCAAGCAATTCACTCCACAGACCAATGTTAGTCTGTTCTTCTGTGAAGAAAGGGGGTCAGGTTTAAGTTCCAGCTTCATTAGTTATTTAATCAATTATCCAAATTGGCAAGGTTTCAAGGGGAGAAAGTCACTGACTTCATCCCAAAATAACCATTTAGTGAGTAGCTAGAGCACATTTCCGACCTGAAAGTGCCTGTGAGTTAAATTTTTTCTCAACTCAGGAGTGTGGGTATGTGTTTAAAAGGTCATCCACCTCAGTGGCAAGTGTTCTAATTACTGGATATTTGAGCATCAATTAGCAGCATGTTCGAATAATTTTGAAGAAAAAGCAGATTGGCCTTATTTGTTTATTTTCAGGGGACAGTAGAGACCTCCCCAGTGCTGAAAGCAGATACCTTAAAAACTTAGGTTTTACGTGTATTACTGTCCCCCCATATTTCCTTGAAGCTATTCTTCCTTCTGCTTGATGATTTCTATGGTTGCCCCTCTTAGCTGTCTATCTCCTGTGCTTTGTGCAGGAAGCCTAACTCAGGGTAGAGATAGTCTTTATAAACAAAGCACCTGTCAGTTAGACATTGCAATGCTTGATGGTTGCATCCAAAAAAGAGTTAGGGTACTAAAAGGCAGAGCAATTCACTGCATCACTTTTGGTGTCTTGTCCTCACATTGGATGAAACATCTGTACTTCAGTGTTTATGAGCTGTATGAGCACCCCCCAGGAAGGTAAATGGTACAGACTGGGTAGTGGGAAACCCAGAGAACTATGTATTTTCATGGCACTGAAAAGGAATTTTGATACAGAGGAGAGTGTTAATCACTAAGTCTGTTTCAAATTTTACCAAGCTGGAAGTTAAGCACCCTGTGTAAGATTAAAAAGAGGTGCATCTATCTGTTCAGGCTTCAGATTTTGTTAGCAAAGTAAACTTATTTTTAGAAACAGGAGGGAGGGGAAAAAGAAATGGAATCAAGCTTTCTTTTAAAATAAAAGGATAAGAATTGTGCTGGTGTTCTCCTAATGACATCATGATTAGATTTGCCAGCCAAAATATTGACAGTCTGAGTTCAATTCTGCTGATTTCCTGCTGTAGTTGTGGCACTGCAACCTACTACTCCCAGAGACCGTATCAAGATAAACTGTTGGCCACACCTATAGGAACCATGATCAGAATGAGGGAAATAAATCTTTACTTGCCCCCACAATAGTGGTGAATGACTCTTCAGCCTAGCGCCTGACACAGCTGCCCAAAGAATGAGTAATTGATTGCAGTACTTAGTCCATGAGCCAGAACAATGAAATATTTACAGTTCTCAGACTTGTTCACTCTTCAGAAGACTTAGCATTCTTCTGGGGACAGAAGCAAATAAAAATTTGAAGACTAAGAACTGAGTTAAGATTGTGCAATTTCAGGACAAGGTGGTGGAGTTTGTTGTTGGAAACCTAGGACACTGCCATTTGACTGGGAGACCCGGTGTTGGTTTGCAGTGAATCCCAACTGCCGTACATTGGTGAGGTTTGAAAGCAGCCTTGGTATGCATGGGTTGGATTTCTTTTGAAGCAAAGTAAACTGGAAGCTCTGCTTACAGTCTGTACCAAATGTACTATAACCTGCAGTGGGGACAAAAGGATCTGAATTTATTAGTCCTTCAAATAGCCTCAAACTGCTTTCAGGGATGAAGTTATCAACTAAAATTTTGTCTGAGACAACAAACTGGATCTAGTCTGTGGTAAAACATATTGATCACATGCTTAAATATAAGGACCTCCACACCAGATGCTTTGATCTACTGCTTTGCTCCTATTGTGCTGAATTGGTTGCTAATACAGACAAAAACATCCAAGTCACATTTTCTGCTGCCTAAAAACCTTTACAGAGCTGTAAGTCTCTGTGTGGATTTTGCTCTTGTTCATCACAGATAATTGTTAATGAAAACTTCAAATTTCCCCCATTTTTTTTTCTCCTTAAGGTAAATAAAATAACTTTTCAATAATTAAATAAGAAGACATAATTGGGGAAATGATACAAAGGATAAGATGGAAATTAAGAATTGAAATAAAACAAATATGAGGAACAAAATGCAGGAAGAAAGTGTCACAGAAGTTAAGGAAATGTTAAGTAATGACCAAGAGGGAATGAACTAGAAAAGAGAACAGGTGGTAAAGAATCAGGAGGAAAATACTATTTTGAAGTAATACTTTGTAGAAAGCTTAAAAAAAATATACATACCATATATATATAGAGAGAGAGATATCATTTTGTATCCATTCAAATATATACATACCAGTAGGTAGCTATCTAGACTGATCTGAGACTATCTTCTCAAGTCTTTACCAGCCTTTACTCATTGCTGGTGAAGTAGCCTACGAATTATCACATATTACCTCCCCTTCATGGCATCAAAATTGTTGCCCATATTTTGGGGAAAATCAGTGCTAAACCAATTTTGTACTATATGAGGAGGCATGGCTGGGGCTGGGGGATTGGGAACTTAGAGCCTTGGCTTCCATTTGTAGCTGTGCATCTCTGACCTCCAGGGAGGGATAATTCTGGAGTCATTTTCTTCTACTTGTCTGAAAACTATAGATAATCCATAACCATTTCACAGCATTAAGCACTTACAAATACAGAGCACAAACATCAAAGTTACTTACTCTATAGCAACCCAATGAAAGGAACAAATATCTGCATAGTAATGTGAGCAAAAAGAATTACAAATTAGGCCAGTCCAATAAAGTTCAAGAAAAAGAAGATCACTTCATAAATCCACCACAGCAAATTGCTCTATTGGGAAAAAAACCCCAAAACTGCTGAGTTTCAGGGAGGAGGATTTTAACCAGGTAGGGTGCCTGAGGAGATCAGCTGCTGTTGTGCACCAGGAAGAACAGAAGTATGTATTTATGTGTATGCACATATTTATATGTATATATATATTAATATTCCTTTATAAGTGTGTATATATATATATGTATGTATGTGTATATATGTATATATACACTAAAGAATTATATATATGCATATATGTGTGTATACGCACACACACATACATACAGACTAATTATATGGTTAAGACACAGAGATTAGACTACTGCTGTTATATACCTTAACACAGAAAGCTACAGGTTTTCCCAGTAACATCTGATGGGATGTGATATACTTCCTGTAGATCTACAGCTGCATGAAATTTTTTTTCAGGGAAGAATAAAAGACAATTTCATATTTTTTAACCAAAAAACCTCTTGGAATTGTGCAAATTTCAAGAAAAATAGTTTTGAAAGAAGTGTATTTTTCAAGTTTCTCTTCTGACATTCCTTTCCACTGCAGTGTCTTTTCCATCATAAAGAAGTAACAAATTGGTTTGGTTTGATCATAATCAATCTTTTAAATTTATCTGCCACTAAGATTACCTAAAGCAGAATTACTGACTTAAAAAAGATCCACTTCTTAAACATTCAATTTATGGTTTTGTTCTTTTGGAGAACTGGTGAAACTGTAAAATTACCATAAATTAAATCATGTTTTCATATAGCTGAGCGCTTCATTGATAACATAACAGACTCTACTTCTCTCCTTTTATTGAATTGAGTTGATTCATTCATACTGTAGTTTGCATGTACACACACACAGCAGCCATCTTCCTATTTATTTCAATGACTGCATGAAATTAAATTATTTTCAGACTCATGCTGGATATTACCAACAGTATAAAAATTCTCAGCCTTGAGTTTCATAGCAGTGCTGCTGTGTTTCACTCCAGTGCAAGCAGTTTGGCATTCCTTCCCATTGAATATTGGTACCATTTGCCATGCAAGGCTTAAACATCTATTATCTGGAAAGATCTATAAACCTGATGTAATTATTGCTGTTAATTTTTTTTTTTTTTGTTATGATTGCTTTAAAATACAGATGCTTTAATCTATTTGCACTTGCCTTCCCTAGGATGTCTGTGGAAAGAAGACCTTTCATCTCAATGGGGCCTCAGGAAACACACTTCTAGCTATATGCATTTTAACTGCCAAAGTATTTTAAGTGTCATTTTGAAAATTTCTCTTTGCTTTCTCTTTAAATATTCTTTAGTTTGAATCTCAAATGCTGTCAGCTTGCTGCACGTGGGCATGCAGGCCAGTGCTGAAGGTCCAGCAGGTCAGGAAGCTATGTACAGAGTATCGAGGCTCAGTGAGGTCAAATCATTGGAAATTTTGGCTGTGTTCCCCAGGAAGCTCTGTTCGGGAGGCAGCTGGTCATTCCCCTGCTCCCCAGGCATGCTGCCCAGACAGGGTGGCCGACAAGCATCTGTAGGGAAGGCATGGAGACCATCCAAGCAGTGAAGTTCAATCCTTTCCCTGAGCTCCTACCTTCCAATCCTAATACCAGTCCTAATACCGAATGTAGGACATCAGCTGTCTCTTAGTGTAGCTGGTTGAGGTGAGTGTTGTTTGTGGCAAACATTTGCACTGGAAAGTCTCCTAATTATTGCAAGTTCTAGAATTAGGAAACTTGTTATGTTCCCAAATGACATTTGTTGGATACTACTGCATTTTCTTTCTCCATTCATCTAAATGAGGTTGCTTAAAAACTCTTTAAAAGTCTGGTAGCTGCAAGAAACTAATTAGCATTTGTGTCAGAGCAATCTAACTTCATTATGCTTAAACGTTGGCCTTTAAACTACAGGTATTTAGAACTGCTGAATAACAGTCTTAAGCAGCAAGTTTGTGAAAAACTTCTATTGTCAGCTTAAATAAATCATAAAATCAGTATAGCCTAGGTTGATAGCCTTGACTGATAAATTTTATTCCAAACATAACATACAGGCAATAATTTGATTGCTCTCTAAGTGTAGTTGGGTGTCCTCTCATTCCATTTAAATGCAATACTCAGCAGTAGTGGCCGTAAAATATTTCCCATTTCAAATTTTAAATTGCAGAACTATGTTTTTCTGTTTTTCAAGTTAAATTAGTGGTCTTCTATTACTGACCCACACTAATGCCAATTCTAATTTCAAAGCATGAACTATTTCCATTGAAAAATAATCTTGATGGAGAATTCCAGATCAAATTCTACCATAAGTTTTACCCTCTCCCTCTAACACAGGACTTTCACTGCTTTGCCATACAGCAAGGACTCAATTCTGATAAAGTGAAAGTACTTGTCATATGAGTAACTTGATGTACACAATTAGTCAGTTTATTGGAATACACACATGCCCCAAGCTCTGCATCTATACAAACAATTTTGGGATTGGTGCCTTCATTCACCACAACCTCAATTTTAAGGAAGGCATTTCTTCTCTAGTTCAAGCCACTGAAGAATCTTTACTGAAATCCTATTCTGTCAGAATATGAGTTCCCCTCACTTTGCTTCCCAGAATTGAAATAATTTTGCTGGTTTTAGTTTGGAAGAAAAACCTCAAAAAATGAAATATTTAAATTGTTTCTGATATGCTAGTATGTGCATTACAATATTTTACCTTTCAGTCTATCCAAAACATTTTGGTGAAGAAACAGTTTTTTGAGGACTTCTAAATCTGTGTCTTTAATTTCAAAAGGAGATACTTGAAATTTGAAATGTCATGCTGATAAACAGAGAAAACTGTTTTTGTTGCTTTGTGAGCCTGCTTCACCCCGTGGTGTCTGGCATGGTCTCCTTGCCACCTGCATCCATCTGTCCTTGGTTTGTAATCTGCTCTGGGTACTGCTGTTGGTACCTGACTTCACATGATGTGGTGACTCATTTGAAGAAAGTCTTTGAATATACAGGGAGTTAACACTGCTTAATTATAAAAATAAATGCTCTCAACAAATACAAATTGCTCCCCTCCCCACCCCCCAATATTCCAAAATTTAAAAAGCCCATACTCATTGCCTCAATGAGAAAAATAATTTTGAAGAGAGCATATGTTTTATGTCATCGTGACCTTCAAAGTTCAGACCTTATGGATCCCTGCCTCTCACCTTCATTCTAACACTGGAATGGGAAAACAGTCTTTCCTGCAATTTCAGCTCTAGCACACTTTCTTGGTTTGAAATTCTTGTAGTAGCTGTCCTGGATAAACTAAGAGGAAGAAGACATCTGTAGAAAAGACAAGAGACCTTTGAACTGATGGATTATCAATTAATTTTCAGTGTTTGTGGCTTTCCTTAATTCAGTAGCATTATTTACATAGTAGGTTTGGACTGTAGCATAAAATGATTACAATAGTTTTAAGCTGATTTTTTTTTCCAAAAGAGTACTAGGCTTAAATTAGACAAAATAATCCATTTTACGTAAAAATCCATGATAAAAACCAGATGTTCATTCAGTCTACACTTGATTCTACATTTACGTTTTTAATTGATCTTTTAGTGGCAGATATGGGGGGGAAACCCAACACCCCAAACATTAATATTGGAATGTTTCAATTTAGCCAGGTAGGGGAGTGTATGGTTAAATCATTGTTTACTGTCAGATGAAAAATGCGGCATTATGTGGTAAAGAAATACAAATCTATGAGGCTGTTTGCTCACAGATTATATATGTATTCCAGAATCAAATACCTGGCGTAAACAGTCTGTCTACAAAATAATAAAAACCAAAACCAACCAAACAAAAAAACATCAACCCAACCCCCCCCCAAAAATATCTGTGAAAGCACTTTTTAGAACAAATGAATAATATTTGTGTGTTGTTAATTCATTTCTCTCTGCCCCAGTTTCTGAAATACAAATAAGTACTTCCAGTAAGATATCCTTGAAGAACTAAATGTCTCAGGGGACTAGTAATCACATTTTTGGAGCCTTTCACCTCTAGTTCACTGATTCAAATACAGCGAACATGCAGCAGTGACGGAAAATCATTGAGATTTGAAAGCTGTTTTGTGGCCTGTGTGAAATGAACTGGTATTTCACTCCATTTCTTAGAGGATCTTGAGATGGCACTTGGCACTTCTGAAAGCACTGATGCTGTGCTCCTTGTGGGATCCAGTTAGGTCCCATGGAGTCACAACCAGGGCTGGTTTCTTTGAGGATGACAGAGGATGAGGTTATCAACCAAAATCCCATTCCAGACAACTTTCCTCAGTACACCGCTCTCTTGGAGCAAATTGGTCCTTAGCCACCTGGAAGATCTTGGTGGGCAAATATTTTCTCCTTGTCAAGAAGCCAGCCAAACCAGGCTGAAATGGCAGATCATTCTGGGGTCACCACACTGCACTGTTGCTTCCTGTGGTCCACAAAGACTGGGCGAAACCAGTTTTATTTTCCATTCTGATAATTTAGTACTTTTCATTGGCATTAAATATACTTAATTTAGGAAGAAAAACAGCAGAAAAAAGTTTATTTCTGCAGAAAGAAATTACTATATTTTTTGAGTGCAAGGGTGCCTTAGTTTCTTTCTTTAGACAGAGGTTCATCCATAGTTAGGAACAATTAATAAAATGTCCTTTGTCGAGATAATACCTACTATATTCCAGAAAATTTGTCTGACAATAATTTTTTCTCATCAGCCACAAATTAGTTCTGTTTCCCAGTGAAGGCCTTACATTACCTTTTAAATGATTTAATCTCCTTTATATTTGGGAATTCACAAAATTTACATATATTTTTATGAAAATATAGTAATTTTTTTGAAATATTTAATATGTTGTATTAGGAGTTTCCTCAGAGGAAAGAAGGAAAAGTCTATCTTTATTAACCAATAAATATAACACAGGGAAATTAAAACATTAGGATGTCATGTCAGCTATATACATTGTCTTCTATGATGTCACATTTGATTTTCTTTTTTTATGACTTTGACAGCATCATATTAAAAATTTGATTGCACTGTGACAGTACAGGCTTTGAATTATTCAGCTTATGAGTGCAGTCTTGCAGGAAGACTGTTTTGTATTTCTTTCCATTCCTGAAAAACTGACATTTAAAAAAATGTAAAAAGAAAGGGAAAATGGTTACTAATAACTAATTAATAACTTGAGCTTGGCAAAGGCAACCTCATTTTAATAGAATATCACACAAATTAAAACCAGATTAACTATAACATGCAGCGTATTTCAAAAGTCACTTGAAACATTATCCTCAGGTTAACATTTTGGCCCAGAGAAATAGATGGCAAGCCTCCAATTCATTTTCAGTGAAGTCAGGACTTCCTTCTAACTGAAGAAAGCCCATACATTTCTAATCTGATTTTAGTAACTATCACTCTGAATTCTTGTGGTATTTAGTTGAATTACCCATATCTTCTCTTAGCATATACTTGAGCTTTTAATGTTTACTGAAATCAATGGGGCTTTTTCCATTTGACTCCCTTAAGGGAGTCAAACAAAGTTGGAGTCTCTTGGCTAATTTTTGCCACTCTTTCAGGGTTTATACTGTACTTTTTCCCATGATGACTTGTTTTTGCCAGCTTTCTTTTTTGTTCCATTTTAACTCTGTTAAATAAGTGCAATCTGTATCAAATAACTTCATTTGTAACCCTTTTCAGAGCGTCCAAATTTGTCTTTTCCTTATTACAACTTAAGGTTATTTTTAAATCACTAAGGATATTTTTAATCACTAAAGATAGACACAACTACCCTCCATCTCGATTAAATTAATCTAGTCCTTTCATACCAGAACCTTTAAGCGAATAATACTATTTTAAGAAACATGTTATTCCCACTCCCTAATATGAAATTTTAGTGGTATCAAATATGAAAATATCATTCAAAGTCAAACCTTGTTCCAGTAAACATGACTATTATTTGGTCCCAATAGAGCTGCCCCTAGAAATACATGAATTATTCTTTCCCACAAGAATTATCTCAGCTGAGCTCTCTGGGTGGGTAAGAACTATAGGCCTGAGCACTGCTTAGGAGGGTAAAGTGTGGAATATTCCATATGAGACATAAAATAAACCCTTCCAGATATGATAATGGGGAAAACGACAAATGATCTTTTCATGTCCTGGTTCCTCAAAAATGGATAGCAGGGATGTCTTTGATTCTGCTCACAGCAGTGCCTGGGGAGAATCTCAAACTGATTTAGCTGGGATCAGAGTCATGACCAAAGTTATACTAAGAAAAGTCCTTGCATTCCCTCAGAAATATCTGATGTTTATTCAAGGATTTAGTCTGTCATTAAATATATGTATTTTGCTGTTCTTTGTCTCTCCTCCAGCATCTCTAAATTCCAGCTCGAAGATAACAGGAGTTTTCATTATAAGCAGTGAAAATTAGTTACGGATCACTTACACTACATTATTTTAGTTCACGTATTTAACCTAAATCTAGCCTATTTCTATGCATGAATCACCCTGGGACAGCATTTTTTCATCCTTAAATAAACATTTACACATTTGTGTTGCTTTCCTACTGATAAGAGAAACTTATTTCAAAATGTACAATTGGAAACAAGCTATCACAATTCAATAACATTTCATTCTGCAATATCAATATCAGTCTTCAAATATTCTGTCATAAGTAAAAATGCAGGAGGCAACCAGGAAAAAATCCTCTGTCCTTATCATTTATTGCTCAATCTCTACCCAAACAAACTCTGGTTGAAGACAACAAATGGTATCTATAAAAGTGCAGAGTAAAAATGGCAAAGTAGTATAACCCTCTACCAATTTTATGTGGTTTTAACATCCATCCTCATCAATGGTTTCAGGGTTTAAACAGTGTTTCCAAAAACCTGACTAAACGGAAATCAGAATCAGTGTTTCCCTTAGAACTATATGTGTTTTGACTGACAACAGGCTGACCATTAAAAATGACAGAGAAACTTACTTCCATAATAGCCTTTAAATCTTATCGTTTCAGACTGCCAGCAGCTGTGGCAGGTAAGATGTGCTGAAACCATTCTGACTCTCATAGAGATTCCTCTTCGCATTGCAAGGAGAAAACTATCATCCTGTGACTTGTACAGTAAAGCAAAATCTACAGAATTACAAGTTTTTGCAAAGGATGTGCTTTACTTGTATGTGAGACCACTTGAATCCCTTTACCCTTTAGTGTAATGCAGGACCAAGGGATCCTCTGTAAGAAACAACAGTATGAAAAAGTATCAGTGAAACACATGAAAAAGCACAAGCCACAACCAAGGAAAAATTCCGACAAAATTTAACAAAATGCAGGGATTGGGTGTGGGGGGAAAGACATTTTCCCCCAGACTCCTCCAGTCATAAACGTTATCACAGCACCAGCTTCTGGAGAAGGGAGTGAAGATTGAGTGTGAATCTGATATTTGTACTTGTTGGCTATTTGGCAAAGAGGCAAGAGGCTGCCTTTTTTTTTTATTTTTTTTTTTTTAATTGAGGCAGTTTCCAGGTCTTTAACATTACTCTGTGCCAGAGATAAAAAAATAAAAGAAGCGGGGAGCGCTGCTGCCATAACAACCCTTCGATAGGGAACTATTGGGATACAGATAGTTACTATACTAGCTACCACCAGCCGTGTGCATCATGACACATAAAAACCAGAAAACCCTTTTCAGACACAGCATCCCGTCGTTTGCACTCGCGGCTCTGAGCAGCGAAAGCAGAGCAAGCACAGACTTCTACCCGCCCCCGTCACTTTATTTATTTAATTATTTGGGAGGGAGGGGGGGGATGTTAGAAAAGTCCATTTGAGCGCTGAGCCCTGCCCGAAGCCGCCTCCCGAACCCCGCGGGAAGGGCCGCGCTTCGCTTCACCCGGCGGCTCCGGGAGGAGGACCGGGACCCTCTGCCACCTCCCTCCGGGGCGACTCCGGGGAAGCCGCCAATTCTGCTGGGTCCTCCTTCCCCACCTCCAAATGGTCCCTTGCAAAAGTTAAGGCTCTGCCCCCTCCCCGAGCCGCCCCGGGCGTCCGGGGGTGCGGGCTCAGGGGGCTCAGGGGTCTCCTGGCCGCCGCGGGGGACCGGGGCTGTCGGGGTCTCCGTGCACCCTTGTGCGAAATCCCCGTGGGAATGGACAGCGGTGCCCAGGAGGGGCAGCAGGGCGGGAGCCCCTTTCCGCGCATCCCGGCGGAGCCGCGGGGACATCCCCGCTGCCCCGCGGACCTTCAGCACCCGCGGAGGGGGCGGGAGCGCGGGCCGGGACCCTCCGGGCTGGGGCAGGGGGTGAGCGCGGAGCCTCCCCCGCGGCCCCCCTGCTCCCCCAGCGCTCATCCCGGGGCGGCTCCGGGATGGGAGGCGCGGGAGCGGAATGGGGGGGGATGCAGGGCAGGTGCTTTTCGGGGCGAGGGCTTAGGGCCCGGTGACTCACCCGTCCGAGGCGGGGGCTGCGGATGGCGCGGCGGCGGCGCTGCCCCCGGAGCGCGGGGGGCGGCGGGGCAGGAGCAGCAGCGGGCGCGGGAGCAGGGGGGAGCGGCGGGGCCCGGGCTGCTCCTGGGCGCGCTCTCGCTGCCCATCCCCGGCGCTGCCGCCGTCGCCGCCGCCGGAGGAGGATGCGAGGGAGAGTCAGCCCCGGGCGCGGGCACGCGCAGCGGCGGAGCGGGGAGGGGGGGGACCGGGAGCGGCGCGGGGGCGCGCAGCGCAGGGGGAGCAGCTGGGAAGCTCGGGCGCTTGCTCTGGCAGCCCTCTGTCCTTCGGTGCTTCCATCCCTTCGTCCTTCAGCCTTCATTTTCTCATTCTTCTACGCCGTCTCCCTCCATCCCTCATCCCTGCATCCCGCATCCTCCCATCCATCCGTCCTTCACCCCTCCATCCCTTCCCCCGGTTATCCTTCATCCCTCATCCATCCATCCCGCCATTCCTCAGCCCCTTCGCGACCCCGGCCGCGGAGCTGCCGTCCCCCCGCGGTCGCCTCCCCGCGCCCTCCGCCGCAGGGTGTCCCCGGAGCTCCCCGGGGCCACGGCAGGCGTGATGCTGCCCCTGCTGCGCATTCACACAATTCCCCCTTTCCTCTTCCCCCCTCCCTGCCCCCGGGAAGGGCGACCCGCTCCTCTGACGGGCAGGAGATTCCCAGCCCTGTTCCCTCACTCCCCGCACAGCCCCTATAGAAAAAGCACTGCTAGAGCTTTCCTATCCTGCTCTTCCTTTCTTCTTCTTCTTCTTTTTTTTTTTTTTTTTTTTTTTTTTTTTTCCCCACACGGCAAGAGGAAAAAAAAACGGTTCTGTGGTAGGGAAAAAAAGGGGGTAAACAAGAGGAAAACATAGAATACAATAATCATTGACTGTATGAGAAACAAACCATACACTGGATTAGTTCTTAAAAGCAGTCTGTCAAGCTTGCTCTTGAAACCTAGAGGATTTCTTGGATGTTTATTCAGGATCAAGAGTAATAACTGAACATTAAAAATAAAAGAAAAAACAGCTCAGAGTACATTGTGTAAAGAGGAGACCTATGAATCAAGCGAGTCAAATAAACGAGCACACCAAAAGCTGGCTATCAACTCTTTATCCTTGCCCTGAACTCTCCCTGCATTATATAAACGTGCTGCAAGTACGTTTGGGGAAAAAATACGGCAATGATGAGAACATACTGCTTTTTATTAGAGCACGTTAGTATCCTTACCTGACAAGTAGTTGCTTCAGAGGTTCATTTGCACGTTGCTCATCAACGCTCCAAGTAAACAATTTACTAGACGTTCAGTGCAGACATATGATTCCCTGGTGTCACTGCCTCTGTCCTAGACGTTTCTGAATGGCTTGCAGATTAACTTACTGTGCTCTTCTGCTCTGCCTTGTACCAGGAGTCGTGCAGGTATCAACAGCTCCCACTTGTGAAGCCAGGAAAGAGAGAGATTGGGTAGATTTCCACGTAGCTCCACAAACTGCTGATTTGCTGTAAGGGCTGTAGTCACTTAGAGAGTAGGTCTGGTCTTCTAACAGGTTTATTCAGAAGGAGAGGCCTGACCCAAAATTAACTGTAGACAATACAAATACTTCTATAACCGTAATGGGAATTGGTTCAAACTCCTGTGAGCTTGCTGTTGGCGTGAAGGTATTTCTGAGTGCAGCTATTCTGGTAAGAACTCCCTGGGAACAAGAAAAATTACTCCCAGGGAACAGGAAAAGGTACTAAAATATACATCTTTTTTCATAAGACTATTGAGAGAAGGTCAGGGACCAGTCTCTGTTTCCCTGCAGCTATTGGCAAAAATATGTCCTAGAAGGCAGATTAGAGCCCCTGGCTAGAGGATATCTTACATCTCTGTAGGCTCAACGAAGCTACCAAATACAAGTAAGAGAGGGGAGGGAAATTACAGGTCCAATTTTGGGCATTGCTAAAGCCAGTAGAATAAGAACTCAGTTTCATTTTGAGCAATTGTTGCCTGCAAAGGAACTCAACAAATTAATCTTTCAGTGTTTTTTTTCTTCTCTGGTTTCAGTCCTGGGATTAGATCTAAGCACCCCTTTAACTTGCAGATTTTTGCTATTTTGCCTGTGTTTGTCCCTCCCCCCACCTGCTCTTTGCCTTCTCCAGCACAGAATCTAGGCTGTCAAGAGAAATGGAAGCAGTCAGAGAAGGGAAATTGGGCAGTGGGAAAGATTTGGGCTCACTATACATAATGACATCAGCTTATCTAGCATGAATGGCAAAGAAATTGTCTTACACTTTTAAAACATAGTTAATACAGGAGTTTATTATATTTCATGTAGTTTTTAATATAGATTTTTTTTTTTGTTGTTCCTCACTTGTTCTCTAGGTCCTGATGAATTACTTCAGTAGGGACAATGTACTAGTGTAATAGTAGCCTGGTAGTTAGAGTCATTCCTGAGAGATGAGAGACTGAGCGTAAACGTTTTTTCCACTGAGATTCAGAATAGGAAATGAACCATTGAGGTCCTGTCTTTTCTCAGATGAATGGCTTTAGCTCTTCTATCTTTGACTACAAATATAGTTTGCATTAAAGCAAGCTCATATATGCCCACAGAATTCTTTTCACCAAAATTATTTTGTTGAAAATTGGTCAGTTCTTCAGGAAATTACAGGGCTTGCTTCAGATTCTTGCATGCTCTTTATATATTTGTGCAAGGATTTATGTTTATGTACAGGGATTTATCTGTTTTTAAATTATAGTAGAATTTTGCTTATGAAGAATACAAATATTAACCTTTACATTTCAAAGTCATTGTAGTGAACTGGTTTATTCTTAGATTCATCTCTTCTATAAAACCTTTGTAATTGCAGTAAACATTTTTTTTTTCTAATTGAAGATAAAATGTAAGCCCTTTGTGATAATACTGTTGCTATATAAATTGCCTTTGCAAACACTGGCTGCTGAGCTTGCCACCTTAGACTGGAAATATGCTTATGCTGTCTTCTGAAGGATCCAAAATATTTTCTGAGAGCACAGTAATAGGTTTTATCCACATAATGGAAAATGTGGATATTAATAGATATTTTAAAAGTAAAAAAGCATGATACTGTCAGGGTCAAAAGAAACAGAACAATATTACAAAAGTAAAACAAAAGGAACAATTCCATTCTCAATCAGTTCCCCAACTGCAAAAGTAGATACTTACCAAAATCAAGTAGAAAAAGAAAAATACTTACTTTTTATCTAACATGATCTGAGTATTTATATGAGAGGTTTTTAAAGTAAGAACATATAAGAGCTGACTAAAATCTTACATGCTGTACCTAATAGTGTGCTCTTCCACTGATGTTGTTTCCATGAAGTTAGTCCCATCAGTATTTGCAAGGATAGGACTCCTCTTTTTGTCCGCATTCCTTTTGAAGGACTCAGGACCTTGTGGGAGTCCCATCTGCATTTAACTGTTTGTAATTGATTGTGGGCTTGGGGGTTAAGTGCATCATTTAAAAATCTATCATCCCTGGCTTGCTGTTCTTGACACTCATTAGTTATTGTGGCGGTGCAGCTGGCTCCAGCCACTCTGTTTGCCTGAGGAGAACTCAGACAACCAGCTGCGATGGTCAACAACCCAAGTTTAGTATGTAACTTTCACTCATGGTGAGAACCCATGATCCCCTTGTTCTGCCTTTTGTATGTTTTCCTCTGATTGGTTAATACTTTGTCCTCCTGTTTTATGTATGAAGTTATGTATATTCATTTCCCTTGTTTAATATATATTAGCTCTAGAAAGTTCCTTGTTCCTCGACGCCCCATTGGATCCTTCCCTAAGTCCCTCCTTTGTGTTGTTCCCATTGGTTCCCTTGCTGTCAACCCCACCTACTTGTCCTTATCCCATTGGCTGTAATCCCTCTCCCCGCCTATCTGTACCCTACCCTATCCCTCTCCCCGCCTATCTGTACCCAGTATAAAATCCCTGGATGCTGTCAAGAATTTGACTTTTTGTCCTTGTTCTTCGCTGTAGTGGGTCTGTGTGGAACGCATATGGAGAGTCCCCTTTCTTTCTTCTTTGCCTTTGTGTCTTCATTCCAGCAACAGGAGGAAAGCTCCCTTGGGTGAGGAGCTCTACCCCTTCCTTTTGTGTGTCTCAGCAGGGATTGCCACCTTCCAGAGGGGTTGTAGCTTTGACCTCCAGGCTTCCTTTTGTCAGCACGCGAGGGGTAAACCCCCTTCAGCTTCCTCGCAACTGCAAAGAGTCCTCAAGTTATGGCTTGCCTTAGACTTGGCCCTGTTTCTGCAGCTAGATTGCCTAATACCAGTACCTGGAGCTGTGCTATCAGCCTTAATGACTTTGAGCGCAGGGACTCGGTGCAGTTTGCAAAGCTGTGGACAAGGAGTAGGATTCTAGATCTGGACAAGAACTGTACTGTACAGCAAGAACTGAATCCAGGCTGAGGCTTTGGGTTTATGTTTAAAAAAAGACATAAAATATTGTTAGTATTTGAATCTGAGAGAGAGCTCCATGCTCTTAGTTTTTGCTTTGCAGCAGGTTGAACACACTGATACCTGAGCGGTTTAAGTCTGTCTTTTTAGGCACATTTATACTGTTTGCTAATGTCTTTATTTTAGAGAAAATAAAATGCTAAAATTTTTTGTATGGAAATGTAGATAATATATTACAGCTTTCTTTTACTCACAGAAGATTTTGTTTGCCCTATATGTTTTATCAAGGATAAACAAAGATTAAGTAAGGATAAGTAATCTGTTGTGAACTAGGGTGCTTTTAGGTTTGGGCTTGGATTTGGGATTTTTTCATGTGCATGTGCATAGTACCTTTTTTGTTGAATAAGGCTGTTGCCTAAACAGCCGTCTCATATTATACAGGATAATCAGATTTAAAATTTTAAATTAAATGCCTTTGCACTATGACTCATAGGACTGATCCTGAAAAAGTGTTTTGCTGTAACAGGCCAAGACAAATCAAGGACTTCATTCTTGAATCTAGACTGGTCTGGGGTACCACTATTTTTAAAGAGACGTTATTGCATCTAAGCCTCATGCTCCACTGAGCTCAAAGAATGGCTGTGAAATGTACAACTGCTCCAGTAAAGATTTCCTGTCATGAATTTCTTAAAAAATTTGATCATCTTCCCTTACCAAACACAAAGAACTTTTCAGGCAAGCTTATATCAGCTGGTGAAAAAAGTGTGAGAGAAGAAATGAAGTATAGTTACCCCTTTTCCATTACAGGAACAACTTAGGAGAGGGAAGATATAATCAGAAACAAAACATATAGACATTGGTATAACTTTCTTCCCATTTTAATCGAACATAAAAGGGACAAATAATTGAACTAGGGAACTTCAATATACTTACAGATTCTCATAATATGCAGTAAATCTTTACAGTTCTACTCTCCAAGGAGATTCTTGAGTAAATAATAATGACTTTGGCCTCTTGGATAAATGAAGATGGATGCACTGAGAAAAATCTAATTATAGATTTCTCCTGCCTTTTTCCTGCCTTGACTCTTATCTTGTGCACCAGTATTATATTGTTGATACTTCATATATATATATATTTCAGCAGTGGTACACTAAAATGAAGCTTAATGAAGGAAAAAGGGAGCACAAAAACTTCAACAGATTTGTTTCTGTATTAGTTCAGTATTAAATCTGGTGGTTTTGGAAACAAAGAATCTACCAATTTCTTCAAAAATTACCCAGTGCTACCAAGTCAATACAACTGTGCTGCAAACTCTCGTCTGTTCAGTGGATCATCAACAGAATTGTCCACTAAGGGCCATGTCTTCACGAGGAATGATTTAAAGTTATTTCTACAGTAGTGTGCCTTTGCAGTAACCCTTTCTAAACAAGGATGCAGCTTCTCTTGTGAAAGCTATGTATTGCATACTTTATTTGCTTACCTTTGAATTAAACAAGCTAAGAAGCTGAACAGATTTAACAGCTAAAAAGTCTAGTTTGTTGTGAGTTGTTTTGTTTAGCTTTTCTTTTTTAAATGGAAGTATGCTTATGACAGAAGCTTCTGTAAGACATTTTCCTATCAGTGGATCACAGGGCTATGCCCACAGAAATATGCAATGTAGGCATAGCTGAATTTCAATTTGGTACCGGCAGCAGAATATAGAAACTGTTATTGAGTGCATTACTGGGAGAAAATACGGACCCAGCTGGTCTGGCCATTTTTGCTACTAACGCTGAGGGGAATAGAAATACAGTCTTTTTGTGTGAGAGCCCAGTCTGGCTGGGCAGAGCCTACAGTTAGAAAAATGGACATGTTTTCTATTTGAAACATAAAGTCACTTATAGAATGGTTTGGGTTGGCAGGGACCTTACAGATCAGTTGCAACCCTCCCTGTGCTGGGCAGGGACATTTTCCACTTGAACAGGCTGTTCTGTATATATGTGATGAAACTATTGGAGAGAAGTAAAAGCATTTAACTCCATAGTGACTCAATTTACAATGTTCTTGAATGGACAGATTAAACTTTAAAAGTCTTTATGCCCATGTGAGAGTTAATCCTCTGTTCGCTTAGAGTGTTTTCCTTCAGTATCAGTTACAACTGCTAATGATTAATTATAGATCTGACTCCTTCTTTTGCACTGTTCTCTTAGATTCCTGGCTTCTCTCATTTGTCTGGAAGGACCGTTAGGTGTTTGGAACCACAAACCATCTTTTTCTCACATTTTACAGTATGTAGGACAATAGAGTTGTGGGCTACCAGTATGGTTTCAGCTAGTAGCTAGTAACAACAACAATGCATCAGCTCCAAATCCTGTAATCACGTGGGCTAGATAGCTGGGAGATATGCAAAGCATCAGATTCCTTTGATGTTGGAAAAATATGCAATGGAGTGGGAAGCAGCCATGAGTTTGTGTACGTAGACAAGCCAAAGTTAGTAGCCCACAGAGGGATTTGAAAGGCTGCCTTTGTGCTGACCACGGGAGATGCAGGCGATGCAGTGAAAAAGAACACTTGGAGTTTAGGAAACCTCTACATCAAGTAGGCATACAGTCAAAGGTTTTCATGACAGCTAATGGTAAGTTTTGTTTGAATATTGTTTGCAAATTTGCAGAGAAAGTAGGACAATACTTTGAATTGTTTACGTGGGTTTAAGTACATAAAATTTCTTGTATACTTTTTGAACCATTAGAGAAATAATAGTGACAAAATCTAGTTGCATATAACAGATTGAAACTTACAGGAAAGTACATTTGGAAAAGTTTCATGTTTTTTTTGAGTGCATAAGATTGAAGAACAAGTTAGACAGTGATTAAAATTTTTTCCACCAAGATCTACTTCAATAAAATGCATACAGTAATTAATACATTTTGAACATTGACAAACTCCAGAACTCCATTGGTGCGTTCAAAAAATTATCAGTCACCCTGGATGTCAATATTCCAGTTTAATTCACTCTCCTGAGGAAATACTTTCCAAAAACCTGGGAGGTACTACTAAACCTCAAAGCAAAAGATGAGTCAGAATATTAAAAAGTATTAATTTGCATAATTACTGTTGTAGTTGTGATAATCTAGGGATGTAAGAGAGGCAAGGTCTGTGGAGAAAGAAAATCTCTCTTGCAAAACTAACTGATGAATTTGGAAAAGAAGCAGTACTCCCATCCCACCTCCAGTTTATTTCCTCCTCTTTATTTGAATAATATTGAATATATAACTAATATGTCTGATGAAACTGAGTTATGTGAATGTAAGAGGACTATCTTCAGCACAAATAACAAGTGGCAAGATTAGGTCCTGTCATGTTCTTTTTAATGCCTAGCTTAATAACATATTACAAATCAGAGTCTAGATGCCACTGGCAGAATTTATATGAACTCTAAGTCCCCCTCCGGAATTTTATTCAGGGGAAAGCCAGTGGATATGTGGATTTTTGAAACACAAGAGTTTCAAAGTAACTTGCATGAGAAATTTCTCTTCCCCTTTTTTTCTGTTGCTACCATTTCAATTGTGACCACTCTTAATTGACTAAAATGTCCCCAAGGGAGTGTCCAATATAGAATGACTTGTTCTCTGTCAAGGTTTCCCAACTATCTTTTAAGCCTCATTGAATTTTAGGAACATACAGTTCGGATGTAAATTTATGGTTGATACAAAATGATACAATCCTTTCAAAGCTAATGGCTCACATTCTTTTACTTACATTTGTATATGTATATTTATGTTTAATTCTGGGGGAAAAAAGTCTGTTACAAAATCTATTATTATTATTTATATTACGCTTGGTAAGGAATATAGTCTCTGGAACATCTGAAAACTTCAAATATTTGGAAATAATGACATTGAAAGCAAATGCAAGCAAATGACAGCAGATGCAAAAAACAGAAATGTCATTGTACATTCTTGAATGTAAACAATTTTCACACTGTATAGTACTTTTTCTTCATCTTTGATCTTTTTTTCATTCAATTATGATAGAACAGAATTCTAGGACAGCATTTTAGTTTATACATATTAAGAAGCATTGCAGATATGAGTCATGATAATTAACTGTAATTAATTTTCCAAGGAAAAAGGCATACTGTATGGCCAAAAGATGAATGCTCCATGCTAAGTTCAGTGAATGCATACTGTAAATTCTGTGGTATGCATCCATCTCTTGTTCATCATGAAAGGCAGCCAAGTATAAATACGTTCATTTTAAGCCAAGGGATGACACAGACTTAGCCTGGATGTATGCATATCACAGGACAGAAAACGTTCTCCCTCAGGAAGTTTTTTTCTCCTTTTCTATCTAGCCCCAAAATGTATTGTTTGCATCCCATCCTTTGGAAAGTCATTCAACCTTGAATTAAAGACTCAGTTATGATAAGTTTGCCACTTATCTTGGCAAGCTGCAACAATGATTAACTGCCATTCTTCATAAAATCTCTTCTTCCTAATTTTTGCTTTTCTGTCTTTAACTTACCTGGAAACTAAAATCTTTTTATGCTGTTGTCTGTCAGATTAAAGTGTCCCAAATATCCGAAGTCTTTTCCTCTGGGTTCTTACGAACTCTGATCAAGTTGCCTTTTAAACTTCTGTTTGATTCACCTAAGTAGGTTGTGAATCAGGATAGCAAACCTGACAATAAGTCTCTCAAGGTCTTGAAGTCACTCTGTCTGAGAAAATTTTGTGAAGAAATTTTGGAAGATTTTCTTAAGGATATCGGTACATTTCAAAATAATTTTTTAGCTGTACTCACATATTTTAAAAAAATAAAAGAGGAAGAAAAACACAGATCCTGTCCCTCAAAATCCTCTTCACAGGCTTGATTTTCCTGACTAGCTGTAGCTTGAGCTGTATTTTGTCTGTATTATCCATTCTACTGGGGGGTAAACCTGCCCATGATCAGGTGCTAAGATGTTTCAATAGCTTTCACACTTTTTCTGAATGCTTCAAAACCTTTAGTTTGATGTTTCTTCCTGACTGCCCTGTCAAAAATACAAATTCAAGCTGCCAACTTTCAATTACATGGCTACAGATATTTTCAAACCCGTAAAAGTGCAGGTAAGCAAATTAGTTTGAGGATATCATTAGCTTAAGGATATGCTAACCCTGACTCATGGGTGTTAGGGATCTTATTTCCCATGTCTTCTGAGAAAATCCCTATAGGCATGATTTTTGGTGCCTAAATATATCTTAAAAGATAGCCCTTACAGCCTTAATGTCAGAACACTTAGGATTGCTACAGTACTTTCTATATATACAACACAGGTCAAAGTATACTTGACCTATGTTGTATATATACAACAGTATATATACAGTGATGTGAGCACTCAGCACTGTTAAAAATCAGTCTCCATAAGTCTTGGGTTGACTATTTACAAAAAAATCTTTCTTCTGAATTATCTTACACTCATTTTTATTTTCCCCAGTGACTGTATGCCATTGCTTTTCCCCTTTATTTCAATAGTCGGGTTACTTGAATACTCAGCATCTCAAGACATTTGCCATGAGGAGAGGGATGCTGATAATTTTTTCCTCCTCAACCAAGTGTAAATTTGAGGCTACTGCAGCTTTCCAAGAAATCCTACACTTATGGTCTTTCTTCTTTAGCTTGCAATTTCAAATTACTTCTAAATTTAATTCTATATGGGGTATATTGTATATGCCAGATACTTGTGCTCTTGGTGACTCCTGAAATCAGTTTCGTTGAGCTTCAGGAGCTTCATTCCATTAGTGCTCAGATGTGGATAACAGGCAAGCTGTGCAGAGCCCTGAAGCCTCTGTGCTTGGGCCACACTTCTGTGCCCACTCCTGCACTTGTAGTGCACTACACCACATTGTTATTCTGAAACCACAGATGCTTTATTCTACTGAGACTAACTACCAGAATAGCTACCTGTAACCAATATCTATTATTTACAGGACATATATCAACATTAAAACAGCAATAGGTGCTGTAGCATGAAATTATGCAGAGCTAAGAAGGGCTAAAATAAATTAGGTGATGTCCGCCTGGTCATTAGGAAATTGCAGTTTCAACTATGTAAACTGGAACAAACCTTTCTATTGGCAAAGGCAAGAGCAGACAGGAAGAGTCAGAAAAACCTCATCCTGAGTCCTTGCAGTTATTAAAAACCTGTAACCTGTCGCTAGCCATGGGGATACTGCATGTGCTTGACTACAGGCATACACTAGTTACCTCATTTGAGAATCTAAAATTAGATCAGGTTAATCTACTCTTGGAGACCAGGCTGTAACTAGGTTAAGACTAGGCTACTGTGGTAGTGTAAGTGGCTCCAGCCACTCTGTCTCCTGAGGAGAATTCAGACAACCAGCTGTGGTGGTCAGCAACCCAAGTTTAGCATGTAACTTTCAGTCATGCGGAGAACCCATGATCCCCTTGTTCTGTCTTTTGCATGTTTTCTCCCAATTGGTTAATACTTTGTCCTCCTGTGTTATGTATGAAGTTATGTATATTCATTTTCCTTCTGTAATATATATTAGCTCTAGAAAGTTCCTTGTTCCTTGACATCCCATTGGATCCTTCCCTAAGTCCCTCCTTTGTGTTGTTCCCATTGGTGCCCTTCCTGTCAATCCCACCTACTTGCCCCTATCCCATTGGCTGAGATCCCTTTCCCCACCTATTCTGTACCCAGTATAAGATCCCTGGACCCTCCCACCAATTGGTCTCTTCATCCCTGTTTTTTCGTGGGAATAAACTTGTGTGGAACTCATACGGAGAGTCCCCTCTCTTTACTTCTTTGCCTTCCCTGTGTGCCTGCCTGACAGGGACAGGAAGGTACAGCCCCTTTGGGTGAGGAGCTCTACCCCTTTTTCATTGTGTGCTGGGCACTGAGTGCCGCCTTCCAGAGGGGTTTCAGCGTTGACCTCCGGGCTTCTTTGTGTCGGCACGCGAGGGGTAAAACCCCCTTCTGCCAGCTCACTGCTGCTGCAAAACTGCTCAGGGTAATCCCAATGGTGAGGAGAAAATAATCATGGTAAAGATACAGCTTCAGAGCTCTTGGGGTGGTACCAGTCATTAAATGCAATATAGATGGTAATCTTAAAAGTATAATGAGCTGTCCAACATTCTGATTTCTAATGTTGAATAATTTCCTATGAATTTCCAAGAGTGAGACTCCTACTGCAGTGGTTGCAAGGTGGAATTTATATCTCACCAACTAGATTGGCTTCTTTCTTTTTTTCTTTTTTTTTTTTTTTTTGGCCTACATTCATGACTCTACGGAATAAATTCAGTGAATTGGATTATTTTGGCCCAAGCTTTTCTATAAATCAATAGATAAATGTAGGCTGGACCATGAGACCAAGAGAAGGAGGATCTTTGCTAGGCCACTTGTAGTGAGAATGTAAGCCATGCTGGTTCCCTACTTGTCACAGTGTGGGCAGACTCTGGCTCCACATCTGCATGTCAACCACAGTGTTTAAGAGTTTATAGTGACCTCCACCAGCACAGCAAAATTTTAGAAGAGGAAAACTGAGCACCATGTGCAGTGCTCTGGTGTGTTACCTCTGTGCAGACCTTGATTTGGAGGATCATCAGCAGCAATCTTCCCATATGTAGCCTTGCACAGGCTACCTGTGGAATGTAGTTGTTTCCTTTTTTGATGTTGACCTTCCAGTATGCTGAGGGTATTTGCATGTGAAAACATCTGCATTTGGGAGATAAGGCCATGAGGATGCTGATAGAGCATTTTGATAAAGAAGTTTTGCTGGAGACATAAACAGACACCTGAAAACATGATCTAGGTCCTTGGACTAGCACTGAAACCACTAAGAAATAGAGTAAAACCAAACTGCACAGAATTAGATCCTAGGTTCAGACTAGTACCTCTCTTTAAAGTCACTGGCAGTTACTCATTCGTACCCAAAGGAAAAAAGCATCTTTAATAGTACTGAAATGACTATTGTTTACTGCCATCAGTTCATTAGTGTGGTGAATTCATGCAACCTCCAGGAAACCACTCAGCAGGCACCACAAAGCACTGTGTAAAATGTCTCTGTATTTCAAATCTTGTGAGTCTGTAACATCCCTGAGGATCGCACAATCCCTGGCAAACTGTTGAGCTGGGATCACATGCTTTCCAGCTGATGGCATTGACTGCAAACCATCTTACACTGTAGCAATATACAACATGTGCAACATCACTGCTCTTGCGTAATGAATGGCATTACAGAAGGCACAAAGGAATATGAAAACGTACATTTTACACATTCCACCTGAATAGCAGAAGGTTATCTTCTGTAAAGTAGTCTTTTGGTATACATAGAAGTAGTAAATCATGATTCAAAGGAAGCAGTGATTATTGAGAAGTAAATGTATTGTAAGGCCTTATGAAGAGGTTGCCAATCTAAGTAGAGATTTGGAAGTCTGAGACAACTGTTCAGCAGGCATCTCTTAAATCTTTTCATAGGAGTGACTGGAGACATAGCTTTGCCATTTCTTGGGGTTTTTGAGGATTGAAAATAACACTTTCTTCTCCTCACTTAACATACTTTTAACAAAAAACATTCATACCACAAATGAAGCATTAATGAAAATAACTTAGGTTCCTGGCTGCCGATAGTCAAAGAATGCTTTCTGGCACATTTCAGAAATGCAATCTGGTGTTTTGGTCAAAGAAAGAAGGTGGTTACCAACATTCACTGAACATCATCTGTTCTTTGTGAGCTCTCCTCTGGATGTTCTGCTCATTGTACTGTTTTCTGTTCGCAATCAAATCCTTTTACTTGACAGAAGATCATCATTTTACCACAGAACAATGATGCACTAAATGAAGGTTCACCTTACTCAGAACTGCGTTAATTCACGCTGAAACAATTAAGCTTTACTCTGCTTGACAGCCAAATCAGGAGGCATTTTTGATACAAAATATCATCAGGTTTAAATTTTTTCAAGCTTGTCTAAAGTTTGACATCCCTTCTTTAGCATTTTCTACTAGCCGAACTGATACCCGTCTGCTCAGGATAGAGCCATACAAAGGACTTTTTCTTGGTTTGAAATTACCAGAAATAAACTCCATGACAGCTTTTGAGCTACCATTGGTAATTATGGCATATCAAAATGGAGTGATGGGGGAAGGTTGCAGATCAGGAAGACCAGACATTATTTTGAGACTCAAACATTTGTAGTTCAAACCCTAAACTTCTCCATGGATAGGGTAATCAAAGATAAGGGGCTCTGTGACTAGTATCAATTATTTTTTCTCCTGTATTAGATTATTCATGCTGGGCTGAAGCAAGAGTGAAAGAGGAGTCACTCAATAGAAGCTTTCTTCTATCCTACCACAGAATATTGATGAGGGAGGCTACACAGGGGTACAATGGTAGTTGGGAATTTATCCTTAAACTTTGGTAGCAGAGGAGTCAACAGTTTCTTGGATGTAATTAGATTTTCTTAAGTCATCTCCAAGTTTTTGATACTCCATTCACTCTAAATTACTGAAACAAATTCCAGGAGGGAGTCAAATGACCTTGGCAATTTTCTCTCTCACAGTTATTTGTTCCTTTGGACATGTAACCTCACATCCCATTAGTGTGATAGAACAAATTCTCATCTGAAACAGTCTCTGGACTGTCTCTTTATGACAGAGACCTATGTGGTGGATCTTCTGAGACACACTGCAGTGTTAAGATAAAATTCCCTCCATTATTATTTCATATTCAGCTACTGTATGTGTTATATATGTGTATATATATGTATTTGAAATATGACTGTGATCCATTTTATGATCACTCTTGGATTATCTTAGCATTTTCTTTTCTTTACTTATTTATTTTAGTATAAGTGTCAGCAGAATAAGACTTCTTTTGGCAAAGTTATGTACCATGTACCGAGGATAAGGTTTTTTCTTTTTTTTGTAGGATATAAATTGAATTTCAAGATGTCACTTACTGTTACTTATTGGTACTTATTTGCCTTTAGTTATTGGTAAGCATAATATTAGTCATAAAAGGTTCACATTATAGTGCATTGTGTTGGTCAGTATTTTAGAGCATGTTTTAGACATTGAGTTTGCTCCAAAGCATGACTAAGATAGTGAAAGATATCTATTAGTTGCCATGGTTTTGGAATATGTTCAAAGTTATGCTGTTGTGAATTACTAGGAAAACCCTTTCAATCTCCAGAATTAACCTACTTTAAAATCTCAGTGATGAATAGAAGAATAAAGGAAATAAAAAAAATCATCTTTGGCTGATACTGGACTCTATGGTCTCTGTGCAACTCACAGTTTTTATTAATTCAGAAAACTACAGTCCTTGTTTCTTTACCTTCCAGTTAGTAGCAATGTGAACACTTGTTTTGGTGTTTGTTTTTGTTTTTTTTTTTCTTTAATTGGAGAAGGACTTATTCAAGCCGGAAGTGTTTAGATCAAAAATGGATGTTTTCTTAAGGTCTACATTTTTGCTCGGCTAAAAGTAACACTAACTTGCACCACAAGAAAGAATATTTTTGTTCACTGCAGGAACTATTAGATAAAATTATTTGGTCTGCACTAGGCAGCAGGTTGGATGTGATGACCTTAGTGGCCTCTGGTGGCCCTAAAATATGAGTCCATAGCTTGCTTCTAGTTGCCATTTAATTCCTTATCGCCATTACTTTGAGTAGTTTATATTCTCAGAAATAGTTCCATCAGTCTGAAATTACTGCATGAAATACTGTTTTAAGGAGGATTTTTTCCCTGCTTAATGATAATCTCTTAGGCCTGGACTCACACAGGGAATTTTGGTTCAGTGCAGCAGTGAGCCAAACTGCCTCTTTAGTTCTACTTACCAGCATCCCCAGCCACAAGTTAGGTAAGTACAATTTCCACACAATGATTAGAGAAGTACTTTAATGACCAGAAAGGTAGTTCAAAACAGGATTCACAAAACTCAGTGTACAGAACTTCTAAGGTAATTAGGAGGAGTTGCTGAAGTGAAGAGCTTCACTTCAAACCCCTTTTATGATATAGAGATGTGTAAATCCAACCTCTGGATAGAGATAGAGTGCACACCTTTGTGCATTCATTCTTTCCCAGATTTACGTACTGAAGATTTTGTAAAGGGCTAAACCACCCACAGATCAGGCAGAAGTTTCAGCCCCCATTTGCCATCCCATATTTGCTATCAAGCTGTAGAATATGATGTGTAATACTAATATTAATCTCTGGTGATTGTGTCATTCTTATTTCTGTAAACACTTTAAATATTTACTCCAAGCCAATTCTCAAATTCCTGGTCTGCTAATTGAAGTGTATTCTCCCTGGCTCAAGGTCAGTGCAAATGAGTATGTTGATTTTTGAGTGGTAAGGGGTGTCTTCTCCTGTGGGTTTATGCCATGTGGTTAGCGTATGCTCTAGAGCAGGATGCCACAGCTAAGGAAGAGTAGAGATTCTTGTGAGTCACACTGTGTTTTAGGCACAAAAGAGACACAGAACTGTTCGCTGTGGCGAATCAAGTAATTAAGTGCCATAGGGATTTTGTTGACAAAAAGGAGGGTCTTTATGTTATTACCGTGAGGCAATTTCAAAATTAAGTGCCTGAAGAAGCAGTTGTTTGACCAAAACCCCTGTTCTTGATTCCTGAATTTATTTTTTCCCCCAGAAATTCTCTTTTGGGGTCAGCATTTAAAATGTGAGATAAACAATGTACCTGTAGCAGCTCAGTTCTGATGAGGGCCCAGAGTGCTGCAAGAGGAAATAATTGTGCTAGACAAAATTCCCAGACACATCCTTCCAGATGAAAGAAGTCAGAGAAAAGGCTCTGGAGTTACATGCATAGAAATTATTCATGGGTCTCGTTATTGAAGATGTAACATGTCCTCTCTTTACAATGCCCAGTTTGAGACATTGGCTTGCAGAACAAAAGGATTTCTGCTGTGAGACATGCCTTTTGGGAATATTTAGTCCAGCTAGTAGTGGACCAAATCTCCCTCATTTGAGAACAGATAAAATTCTGACTGCTTATGGGGGTTGACCTCTTCTCAAAGGCAACCAGCAACAAGACAAGCGGAAATGGCCTCAAGTTGCACTAGAGGAGGTTCAGGTTGGACATCAGGAAGAATTTTTTCCCTGAAAGGGTGATTAAGCATTGGAATGGGCAGTCTAGGGAGGTGAAGGGGTTACTATTCCTGCAGGCATTCAAGAAAACAACTGGATGTGGTACTTAGCACTATGGCTTAGTTGCATGGTGGTGGTCAAAGGTTGTAAACCTTTTTGGTTTTATTTCCTGGCAGAAAATGGAAAAAAAAATTACAAGGAAAACAGAAGTGATTTAATATTAAGGACTTACTCTTTTTTTTTTTTTTTACATAATTGTGAGAAACACTGTTCATACTCTCAGTCAGCCCGTACTGGACCCATTCTTTCTTTATGAAAAATGAAAATAGACTGTGAAATGAAAATAGCAGTGAAGACTCTGATCTGTTATGCTTCCATTTAGTCAGAATTCTGACTGTGGCAAATAATCAGAATTCTTACTGTAGAAAGTACAAATGACACTCTTACTATGAAATGAGTGTATGCATAAACATACGTTCATGTATCTGATAAATAGAAAACTGAAAATCTTTTAAGAACCAATTATTTCTAAACTAAACAGAATATGCTTCTAGCTCTTTTTCTGGCACAGGCATCTATCAAACAATAACAGGGCATCTGTTGAATAGATGTGCACATGCAATGCAAGCAGGATTAATTTTTATTTGTTGCTCATAAAAGATGTTGCCACAGTTTTAGATATTCAATTTTGTATAAACATTTAAGTGAATAAATGAATAAAGTGCAGTTACAATGAAGAAATGCCAATAAAGACTGTGATTAAATACAAGGCAACACAGCAGGAATTTCAATAGGTTGAAAATGTAGTCACATCTACTCAAGAGGGTGTTAACAGTATGCTTCAGACTCCCTGCTGTTGTTTTGAAGCAACAAGAATACCTGTTGCCCAAATGTTTCTTAAAACAAATAACTTTAAAAACTGAATTTCTTCCTGAGGGAATGTCAGATATTGATGATCATCATTAATATACAGCTCTGCTAAAAGGCTTATTTGAATGATTTATTCATTGTTGGTCTTCTACCAGTTTGTAAGGGAAAAGTTTTTGGTACATTAATAAAGAATGAACACATGTAGAAAGGATAGAAGTATGGATTTACTAATACGTTGGGCATTACACTGGTTTTCATTACAGATTTATTGAGCTGGAGAGTGGAGACTGGACCCACTCCTAAACTTATGGGAGAAATTGCCACATAAATTAATGTTGTAATGTCATGTTCTTTGGGAAAACAAAGCATGATTTTTTAGGTACAAAATCTGTGACAGTCTATTTTTTGCCTCATAATTTTATTCAATTCTTCCAATAATTATTCTATATACATTTTACTACTCAAAAATTCTTTGATATATTAGTTATCAGTTGACTTGAGTCTTTAATAAATAACAAAACATTCACAACTGAATCTTACCTATCCGCCATCAAGCATCCTAGCTCTCCCAGTCTAGGGGAAAAAACAGGCTGGACCATACTGGAGCAATGGATAGGCCCTCTGAGCTCATACAGAAAAAGATGCATTGGGTCTCTTTGTTGTGCTAATATACTCCTAAATCTCATGTCCTATTTGGCAATTACATGCTACTTTGACTTTAAGATGCCGGTGTTCAGTCATTTTAATCAGCTGCTGCTGGGTGCTCAAAGAGAAAAGTCTGGTAAGTGTTGGCAAATACTTACTAAGGTGCTGGCATAGCAGTAAGTGTAGCACAGCCAGCCAGTCCACAGGACTACCTCCTATTACCCAGAACAAACTGGGTGAACGGCACCCACTGGGTTTAGTTTATCGTAGGTTTAAACATTTCCTCAGGAAATTGTTTCCATATTCTCTTTACTTCTGCTTACATGCCTTGATGGTAAAGTGTAAGGTTTTTTGTGTTAAATGTCCTATGAAGTCTTTCCCATCAGTTGGGTGAATTGCAGGACAACTTACCTGTTCTTTGCAAGAATTATGGGATGTTCCTAGAGAAGTAATGACAGCTGATTGATTTTCTCCATGTCCTCTGTTCATGGTAAATGTGCTTCTGCCAGAGTATAACTCAGGGGTCTTCCCATCACAACCTTTCTAGGTAGTCAGTATTTCAGTTAGTGCAGGTTTAAATCACTTCTAGAGGCAGGTTAAAGGTTATTATTTGTTGATAGGAAAGGTAGTAGTACTGACCGGCAAAAGCTCCAGTTAACTCTTTAGTGGAGGAATCACTGTGTGTGGGTGGAACAGTAAAACTGTCAGGGTGAATTTGCTAAATGTTACATTTATCTCTCCAGAAAAGTGCAGTTGAGAAACAAAAAAAGTAGTCACAAAAGTAGTTTTACATCCTACCTCTGACCTCAAAAAGAACTTCTAGAAAGTCCATATATTAAGTGTACAAAAGTACAAAAGATGGTCTCCTTTCTCAAAAAACTCCCAAAACTCAGAACTCAAAGAAAACAATTTGAAGAACTGTTCTTGCTACCAGGAAAGTCAAAACATTTCAGACTTTTTTCAACATCAAATCCTAGCAAACTTTGCAAACACAAATAAAATTTCTTTCCTTAATACCTGTATCTCTAAGAACTAAAGTCATAATATTATACTCAAATGTTTGTACAGCTTGCAGCAGTAGAATATACTGATTATTTCATTATGACAGAATAAAAGGTTTAGCGTTGTTATTAAAATTAACATACTTTAAAGTCTTTGCTGGTCATAAGGACAAAACCTTTTCCCGTAAATAGAGCAAGTGCTAGTGGAACACTTCCTGAAGTTTAGTTTCTTAAGGAGGATCTGCCCATATCTCTTTGTTGCACTACTGCACAAGGTTCTTTGGCATGAAAATCACTCTGTGTACACCTAATGCAAAACAGCAGAAGACCAGAGGAAAGGGAAGCACAAACCCAAATCCTGACCCTTGTGGCAAACATGGTTCTCAAGGGAACTCCTCATTACTATGCTCAGGACTGCAAATCTCCAGGGAAACTTACCTGTGCAGTTATAAGTGGCAACATGAGAAGGATTTGTATGTGGGATAAAAAAGACCTAGACAGATGCTGGACTAACTGAAGCTACAGCACTCTGTATAGGAATTCCTTCCCTGACATTGTTGCATTTACTTTTAATGCTTCTGGAAGTTGACAATCTGTGCATGCCTGCTGGAATTTGTTTTGAAATGAAGCTCTGGAAACGCTATTAAATCAATAGTGAAGCTGAAAGGTCCTAGTAGTCCTGGAGCAGAGACTCCTGTAGTAAAGTCTTCAAAATGCAGTTCAGAGATATCTCAATGCAATTGAAAGTCACCAGAAAAATATATAAATAAGTAAATAAATAAAAGTCATGTTCTTGATTATCTCCTCTCAGCCTTTTAATCAAAATGCAAAGATTATTGATCCTCACATTTGGATTTCCCATGCATAGTATAGCAAAAATAACATCCAGTGAAAACAACACAGGACTGAGATTTTGCAAGGCCTGATAAATGAAAGTGAAAAATGTGTCACTGCCTCGGCAAGGCAGTGAAGGATTCAGATCAGAAAAGTAGGTGATGAACACTAGTAGAGCAGAACAACATGTTTAAAGCTGTTGCAGGGTTAAAAAGAGAGTTTCACTACAATCAAGTAAAAATTTAAGAAACTTCAGGATCATGGGGACTGTATTTATAATACCAGAATAAGCTACAGGGGAAAATGAGAGAGAAGATGTGCAGTACATCCAGGCTGTTCACAGAGGAGACATCATTGTGCCTGCCTTCTCTGTTTGTTCCAAAATTGAGTATGAATTGCTTCTAATAGGAGTAAAAGCCCAGAAGACCAATTTGACACAGCTCAATTAGTTTATTGATCAGAGCTATGAAACCACAGCCAGTCAAACCCATAAGATATGTGCTACTATCCTCTGCTGGGCTCTTCCAGTGATTTGGCTGAAACAAAGCATATTTTTCTTGTGTTGAGTTATATTAATAGCTTTGTTGTTATGAAGAAAATCTGCTGAAAAAAAATTATCAACCTTTTGTCACTTATCAAAGAATGAAGTGTTGTTGGCAAATGTACACAATTTAAAGACACATTGATATTTTATTATTTGTAATTTTATTTTTAAATTTGGACCATACAAAGACCTATTGCAACCTTTTTTTTTGTGCTAGAGCTGGAGAATCATCAGAGTGATAGACAATTTACTATCAACAGCAGAAAGGTCTTTATAAATCAATATTTAAAAACAGCTTAGCTAACAAAAAGTGCTATTTGCTACTTGTACAGGTGCAGGTTAGGCAATGCCCTGCAGGACTTGCAGATATTACAGATACAGTTTTTGTAATTTTTGCATGTTTTAGTAATGGATCATTTCCCTCTTCAACACCATTGATAAGGTAATACATCTGCTAATGATAAAAGTTTCCCAGTAATTTCTAGCCTATGACTCCTTCTAGTTGCTGAAAATATCATTAAACTTTAAATATGTTCATGTTATATGTGGGCTGGTTTTTATGTTTCTTTATTTGGGAGTGTTTTAGTTGAAATAATCCAGAAATTTTCAGAGGACAAGACTAATATTATTTTACACATCTTAAAAGTCTTCCTAGAGGTATTTTTTTAGGTCTCTGTTCTATGGAGCAAGAACTTGACATTTGTCAGGTTGATTTCTGAGGTAAAAAGAATATGATTTTTTTTTTGCCGATTTTATGAAAACTTCTCCAAATTTGAATAAACTGTAAAGCTTTTGAATTATCATTAACTTGATTATGTATGACTTTATAGAAATAATACTTTCTGTCCATTGAAGATGCTGTTGTTTCTGCTTCTTAGTTGCCTGCTGAGCTCCAGCCCTGCTCCTGCCTCCCCAAATGTCCAGGCATGCTCCACCCTGGGGATGCAGATGTTTAGGAGGATATTCCTGTTTACAAGAATATTCCCGTGTCTCTTGTTGCTCCTGCCTTTTCAGGGGTGTTGTGGCTCCAGACTCTGCAGCTGAGTTCCCATGTTTACAATCAGCTCTGCCTAATGAGGAAAAATTCTAGAAAAGAGGTTTAACTGTCTGGACACAGGGAAGGTAGGGAGGGATAGAATAGATCAGTAAAAAGTGAAAAGAGGAGATTGGACCAGGAGGAGGAGGAAAGCGAGAGACTGAAGGAACAGGAGAGGGGAATAAAGATGAGCTATAGAGAAGATGGGCTGAGAATAGTTCAAGGAACCATTCTCCGCTAGAAGCTGAGCAGTTCTTTGATCACACTGCTAGATACTCCTTTGCCATATAACAAACTGCTGCTGAGCTGCCAGCTACATGGTTCTGTCCCTCTCTGTGTGGTGACCCATACAGAAGAGAACAACTTTCTGCAGGGATGGTCTAATCTTTCCTTTTAAGCATTAGATTGCACTGTACTGTATATCTGAATGCCTCCTTGATCCTGTGAAGAAGAGAGGAGGCTCATGAGCCAGGTTCCTTCAGGAAAGACACCTTGAATAATATATACACAGGCTTCCACAGGAAAGCTTATTTCAGTCACTTACTGGCTTTTAATAAACTCTGATTTACAATTTTAATACTTTTAGCAACAATTTTGTCAGATTATATGCATATCTGTGCAATTGTATTCTCCTTGAAGTTAGCCTTGGCTAATTTTTGCAAAGATCTGAATTTTAGGCTCCTCTATTAATTAAACTAATTCTGTACTCTTTTGAGATTTTTGTTTCTCTATCAAAGTACCTTGAAAAAGTATGTTTTTCACTGACCTGTTTTGTGATTGAAATATTATTCTTTGCAGGTATGCTTGGCTACAGTACAGAATTCACTTCTAATAAACATAGTCTCCCAAATTCACAGTTTCTCTGCTGGACTGCTTTCAGCTTCTTGTGTGAATGCACAAGCAGCAGTCCTGCTGTAGCAGTTGGATATATATTTTCAGGGGAACTGACACTGAAGAGAGCTGATTCTGTTTAAGTTCATCTTAGGAAAGTTTGTTGTAAAAACTGGAACATAATCAAGTCACAATTAGGAGAGCAACTGGCTAAATTTCTTCCATTAAAAAAGCAATAAGGAAACATCACATGGAAATCCATTATTAATGAACTAATGCATAGAGTACAGAAGGGTAATTTGTAAATTGCTTTTAAAATTTAAACATTTTCTTATAATGGGACAGCCCTACAGATAACTTTTTAAAACAAATACTTTAAAATTTAAACAACCAAAAAGGAAAAAACAAGAACTCTTTACAACAGATCATGTCTGCTAACAGGATTTTTCACTCTTCAGTAGACTTTCAAGGATGCAGTCGACAAACGGTCAAGGTAGAGTGATTTATAAAACTTTAAAATAGTCATAGTCCATATCCTTTCTATATTATTAAACACAGGGTTATTATTTGCAGTGACACAATAATAGACAAAGAAGAAAGAATGGTAGAATACCAGGTATGCTAGGGACAGAGGATGTCATTCAATTATCTCTCTAAGGCCTATGGGATTGTCTTTTCCCTGTTTTGTTGTCGATGTCTTGTCCCTCCAGCTGTTCCTTTACAACTTTGCCTCACTGTAGCACTTTTAGATATTTTTCTGCATGCCTCTCCTCGGGATCAGGAGTCTCAGAACAATCATAATCCCTGGCATAATGTGGGAGTCTCAGAATGAGGATGGAATCACTGCATACAAATCAGGATGGCTGGTAAGCCTGCACAGCATCCATCTATCACGCTGTGCTTCCACAGGGCTGCACCATATATCTCACTCTAACCACATTCAAGGGGCTTTGTCAGCTGTCATGTTAGTATTTTGCCTATAATTTTTAAAATACAGAGGGTGAATATTAATCTGAATTGCAAAGCTTTTCAAGAAAAGTAGATTGAATGGGCTAACTATAGGTTTAGGCAGCAAAACATGATCTATGACTTCTGAAGAAAAGGTGATAGAGCCAAGTTTCTGTAGCATTGTACAGTTTCTACCCCAGTATTTATGAGAGAAAAAGGCTCTTTCTTTTTAGCCAGACAGTTTTTAATTGCAGCATTTTGTGATTTTTGAAATTTTTCTGTTGGCCCCTATTTTGTTCTCTGACTCCTTGAGATCTCCAATAGGGACCTTCCAGAAAGAGAATGAGGAAGCCTCTATCCTGAAAATCTACCAATTTTTATGAAGATTGCAGAAAGATGCTGAAGTGAATTAGAACTCATTAGCTTCAGTGCCACCTGCTGGGAAGCAGTCATTTTTATTGCTCTGATTATGTTGATTGATAATCAAATAGTTATAAATACTTCACTCAGGCCTGTCCTGCTCTTGTCAGATAATTATTCCTGTTTGGACAGAAACCTTATTAATCTGAATGTTTTTAAGATGGATTCTTTATGCTTGACGAAATGCCCCATATCATCTTCAGACCCAAGTGCTATATTTGCCCATTATTCTGGATCGTTGTTCCTCACTGATTCACTCAGTCTAGCAATTTTATTTTTAGCCATGTTTGCATGTATTTTTCTTACTTTGTTTGATACAGGCCATTCTTATAAGGTGCTTCTGATGAAACAAATTAATCAATTATGTATATTCTCCCTGCTTAAACTGTGTGGAAAACCTAATGTACAATTTCCTTTTCATATTTAGCTTGATTTTTTGTTTCCCTTAATTTCTTTTACCTACTCTTTTCTCTTTTTTTTTTTCCCCTCTGCAGGTCATAAATCTTTTAATTTCCCTGTGTGAAGCAGGGCTCTGGCACCTTTTGGAAATCAAAGATTTGAATTAGACATTAGAGGGACGTACGTCTTTCCTAATGGTCCCTGAATGCTACAATGTAATTGACTGCTATAATATACCACACCAGAAGGAGGAATAATTTTTTGTGTAGATGGTGTCCTATGGAAGTGCTAATTTACATGATAGTGAAAACATACAGACTCTGTTGTCAAAGGACAAGGGGAAAGTTGATGAAAGGCACCAGGATACACCAGGAACCTGGAAAAAAACTGCAGCAATTCATCATACTGTTCAGAGTCTGAAGCCACATCTGACTTTGGTGCAGAAGGAGTTTCCAAAATTGCTGTCCCGTATCTCCAGTCAAAAGCACTGCATGTCTCAGTCCTGAGCATTGGGAGCTCTGCCAGTCTGGCACAGTGGAGCCCAGCACATCGGGCAGTTGATCACAAACCAAGCTGCCTCAGAGACTGAACTCACATGACCCTGTCAGCAGTACTAAAGACACAGGTCTGATTAGCCCAAGGAGAACACAGTCCAGCTGTACTGCTTTTAACACCTGCTTTACCCCAAAGCATGTTTTAAGGGAAAGCATAATCAGAAACAGCGAAATAGAACGACATGGAAGATTTTCCAACTGAATACGTGCCTCAGTGAGAGCTGCAGCACTATGACAGCAGACACCTGATGTGGATCTGCTGTCAACTAGTGATTACTACGCTTTTCATTCTTAGTGACAGTGAGATTCCTCATATCTTTAAACCGAAGCAATTAAGTCTCAGGTGTGATTGGTACAAACAACATCTTACAAGCATGCCATCGTCGTATCACCCTGATATTCTATTGATTATTTTAATACATCATTCCTTCTAGGGGAAAGACCATTCATTTTACTGTTGATCACATCTGAACTCAGCTATTCAAGGGGGAGTGGCTATGCTCATAGAGGTTATTGGTTTTCTGATTAATGAGCTTCTGTACCATAGAAAGATTTATGACATAATTGAAAACGAGAAGGGAGTATTCCTGTGGTACAGTGACTGTATTTGTTCCTATTATTTGGGGAAATCTGCATATATTCCAATGCTATTTTTCAAGTAAATCCTTTGACACTGTCCATCAACCACTGGCCCTCAGAGTTGCAAACAAACCTTACTTTACCAGAGGAAATTATGGTGGTTTGTTGTACTTGCAATGCTAGTTGAAATATTTATAGTGCTCATGGATTCATACATGAGAATATTTTAAAGTTACATTAGGCATTTCAGAATCTGAAAAACATTTTGTATCACGCTGTTAAAAACAGAGGTCATATGTTTCCTTCTTGCTCACAGTTTTGGGGACAGCAGGCACAATCTTTCCTAGATTCCTCTAGATGACGAGCACATAAGCTGTATGAAGCTTGTTACACAGTAATTTATGTTCGTAGACTGTCCTAAAGAAAAGAAGATTGAAAATTGATACTTCCTGCAAATATTATCAGTCTGAAATGTACTCTTTTCCAAAGCTGCTATTCCTTCAGCACAATTCCTGAATGTCTGTAAGTTTCTAAGATTCAGCATTCTCTTTGTCCCATTGTACATAGAATCAAGCTGTTACAGAATTACACAGCTTTCTAGCATTGCTCTAGTGCTAACAAGATGGAAATACTTCATACTAAAAGGCAGTCTTGTGCCTCAGACACCTGGGGCCAATTACACTGAACAATCACAGCTTACTGCTATTTAAAACAGGAATCAATGTCACAAAGTTTTTAAGGGATCAGGGCCTGTGCTGATAATCATTCAGTCTACAAGTGTTTGGTATTTTCTCCTCCACTGGATCTCCTGTATTCAGGAGACCTGCGCTGGCTCTAAATACAATTAAAATGGTCTCAGAAAACTCAAAAAGAACAATTTGCCCTGGCTGTTCAGAAAAATAAAGCACTAAAGGTTTCACTTGAATGCCTTTAATATTGGCTTCTGTCAGGATTTCCTATTTCTCAAGAAACCTAACTTCTAGTAACTCAGACAGGAACAACCTGAAATCCTCTTTGAATGTAAGAGAAACCAGCTATCTTTCATCTATCATCTTCTAAGGGGATTTGCATGCAATACATTTTTGCTATTAGAAATTATGCTTGTCTGATAAGGTGTAATACAATCTTGAAAAGGCTGCAGCCACAGCTTACAGTACCATCCTCATAATTTTCTAACTCTTTTCCAGTCAGCTTGTTCTGTGTATTTTCTCTATACATCAAAGTATATGCTTTTAGATTGTACAGTTGCTTGAATGTAGGTACTAAAAACCTGACTCCTCTAGAGTCAGCACAGCACACTTAAGAATAAATAAAGTTTTAATTAATTACCAGTCACTGTATGCTGAATTTTTCACCATATGTTTGCTATTTTCTATCAAAACTGCACTAATTTAGCAGTACAAACCTCAGTGAGCTACCAAAGATCAGGTTCAGGTGTGAACAGTGACACTCAGCAGGTTTTGCATTGATCCCTTGGACTTGCTGGGGATTCACCTCTGTACTTTTAATATGTGCTTGAAAACATTAGTTAGGTTTGTGACCAAGCAGGTACCTGTAACTTCAGGCTGGATTATTTTCTTAAGTTGTATGTCCTTTTTAGTTTTGAATGACGGAAACGACAAGTGTATATCTTTAAAAGATTTGGGCCTAGACATATTGCCTCCATCTTTTTTGTTTATTCCTAATATCTTCATGCTTGCTAACCCAGAGAATCTTAAAATCTGGAAAGAAAAAATAAATTAGAAATTTGCAGAAAGCCATACATTTTTTTTCTTTTTCACTTGGTCATGAGAGGAAAAACCCTGAGATCTCCCAAGTCAGATGAAGCACTTGACATTAGCACAAGAAAAAGAGGACATATATGCTACATCTTCTCTAATGGTGGACACCAGTCTTGGATCTGTAGTGCGCAGTCTGAAGCCATTCGAGCAGCTTATTTTGGCAGCTTTCTGCTTGTAACGAAGTCATTTAAGCAATCCCACTGTCCTGTATGGGACATCACAGCTCCAGCCCTGCTGCACTGCCCAGAGGAATTTAGTTGGGACGGATGATAGAATTACTGTTCCCTGTTCCCACTCTCCTACAGCCGTGCCACCCCACCCTTCCAACAGCATAACTAAGGAGGAGGAATATCTGCCTTTCAGCTCTTGCAATTTGCAGCCTATGATTTCAGCATGAACAGCTGCTGTCAGGAGTGTTGAATTACGAGGCAGCCTGCACACTTGAGCAGCAGAAATGCACCTAATGCAGCTATGCCTGCTTCTTTCCAGGAGAGCAGCCACACAGAGCCCTGATGTGACTCACAGTCCTATTTAAAACTCTGCTACCAGCAGCAGTATTGAAATATAGTTGCCATGATTTAAAAATACTTAACTGTTAAAAGTATTTGATTACAGTTTTACTAAGGACAGAGGGTGAGACCAGATAATTTTCTGACCATTCTTGAAAGCAAGTGAGGGAGGCACCCAGAGCTGCATTGAGCTGAACCAGTGATGGGGCCAAATCCCAGCTCCTTTGGGTTGACCTTTTATGAAAACCTGAATATCTGAGGGCTGGAGCACCTTTCTTATGAAGACAGACTGATGCAGTTGGAGTTGTTTAACGTGGGGCCTACAGAGAAGCTGGAGAGGGACTTTGAAATCAGTGACAGGACAAGGCTGTTACGACTTTAAACAGAAAGAGGGTAGGTCTGTGTTACAGTGCGGATACTGTAACACGATGTATCAAACAAGGAGTCCTGTGGAAAAGAAATACATATGGACCGATTCTTGATAGCTGTTTCAGAGATGTTTATTTCTCCAGCCGCATGGCCGGGATCTGCCGAGGAACTGCGGCAATCACGGGACCCGAGGGTCCTTGCCCGCGCAGGGAACACAAAACAATCAATGGGAATGAGGCTGACCAGGGGCAGGGAAATCCCGTGTCTGCCCCCAGGGCCCCTCTCCCAGGGCTACATGGCAGGGGGGAGGGACCCCGACAGGTTTAGATTAGATATTAAGAAGAGCTTCTTTGACAGTAGTGAGGCATGGGAACTGGTGGCCCAGCAAAGCTGTGAATGCCCCATCCCTGGAAATGTTCAAGATCAGGCTGGATGAGGTTGTTAGCAACCTGTTCTAGTGTAAGGTTCCCTGCCCATGGCAGTGGAGTTGGAACTAGGTGATCTTTAAGGTCCCTTCCAACTCAAGCCATTCTTTGATTCTACAATCATAATTCCAACTAAAGGAAGAGCTCCAAGATGATAAAGTAGGCTAATTTCTTTTTTTTTTTTTTCTATTTTCAGTCTGGCAAAGCTGCTTTCATTTTATAGTGTTTTGCAGTTACTCCAGTTCTACTTATGACTGGTCTTTTATAAATAAATTGGTGTTTAACGGATCTGAAAAATGTTTTCAAACTCACTGAATGCACTAAAGGCCCTGTTTTGGTGACAGCTGCAAAACAAGCAACTGTGTCGTATAATAATAATAATTACTCCAGTTCTATCAATCTACATGGGGAATCTTTGAATACCTCCATCTTTTATTTGGTCAAGACATTATTTGAATGAGGTCAAGAGATATTTCATCCATAGTGGCTGCTCTTCTGCACTCCCTGACCAAAAATCAAAAGCCAGTAGAAATTTCCTCAAGGAAAGAGAGTAGCTGATCAGCTCCTGCGTTTGACTTCTTGCTGATTCAAAGTATTTTTAAGTTTTCAGGTTGATAAGTTTTCAGGAAAGTTCACACTGCCAAACCTCGTTGCAAATATTTAGCAATTCATTGCATATTCATGAAACACTAAATGTATTTTAGGTCCTGATGCTTCATTAACAAAACAAGAAAACAGGCTGCATAATTCACTCAATATTTAAAATAAACCCATCAAGGCATTTTAAAGAGCTCTTTTTTTTACCCTCACTCATTATTTTTAAAATAATCTCATCTCAGGTTTGCATATCTTTGTATTTTTTTACTCTTTCGCATATTTTAACTTGTTTTGAGGTTCTGAGTGAATCCTTTCTTTCTGCCAAGAAACAAATTAAAAATCACTGGATAAAATATATTAAGAATTCTATGCATAGATATCCTCATTACCAATATCAAAGTTCATGTTCCCAGAACTGATAATCACCTGAAAATCTTACCTGCTTTTATGTTCCTTGAAATGAGAGGTTTAGGTTAAAAAAAAAAGTGAAACTAATCTTTTTTCCTTGTCAGTTAAATTTCCAGGAGCTCAGAGCATTTGGCTCTTCTGTCTGCCATTCTTTGTAGGATAACAGCGTCCTCTTTCTGTAACCCTCACTCATGCTAAAATCAATGATCTACCTCTCCAAGCATGACCAACTATATCAGCTCTCACTGAAGAGACTGAAGAATGTCTCAGAATGTTTCAGAATTATTTAACTGTAGTTTCTTTTGCACTCGTCTCCTCTTGACTGCATCAAGGCAGTATAGCTGTTTTGGGGTTTTACAAGGTATGAAGCCTTCATGGGTGGTATGAAATACTGCAGATTATTTTTGGTACTAGTAAAGGCTTCTGTGAGCAGCTCATAGCTGTCATGTGGGCTGTAACAATATTTATTTTTTGTGCTAGATCTCTGTCTAATTTTCAAGATTTCAGTGACAAGTTTTTTTGTTGCCAAATTACCTAAATGGCCATCACAGAATATCAGGATAAGACCATGATCAATAAGTGTGCTGTTCAACACTTTGCTCTAGGGACAAAACTTTTCTTTGTGAAGGACAAAACACTGTGTGGTTGGTCTGAGATGCTGGATTTAGCTGCTCAGGGACTGTCAACAATCACCAATGTCCTCACATTTTCATTCAAATGGAAAAATTAAGACACCAATTAAAAAATACGCAGAGACACATACCAGAGCGCTAAGGGTGAAAAAAAAAAGGAAGTGCTACTAAAGCCTGACACATCTCTGGACATGCTTCTCCTCCTGGGAAAAGACTCAAAGAATGAACAGAATGAACAAACAACACATGACAAATGTATAATACATTGAGTGCATTAGTAATCACAGATGACTATGAGTCATTGATGTGATGTGGTCAGGAAAAAAAAAGGCAACCGAAGTTGAAAGATGCAGCAATTCAGGGCAGATAGGTAATATGCCAATAGAGGCAGCAATAGCATACACAGTTCTGGTCCCCATGTATAACAAAGGTTATATTAAAGTACAGCCAACATAGCAACAGGCTGTGAGACAATCAGGGAAATTAATTTATTTCTCCTGAGAAGGCAAATATAAAAATCTGGATTATTTAGGTGTGCAAAATCCTACGAGAGATGATTGCTCTGGACAAGTACATAAGAAGGTCAACCACAAACCTGGGAAAGCTAAAAGCTTTTTCAGCTATGCCGCCACAAGATAAATGAGTCAAAAATGGCAAATCAATCAATTTGAGGTAGAATTTAGGAGGAAGTTTCTAAGATTTGGGGCAGTGCATTTCTAAACCACACTTTTGTGATGGGAAAAGGGGAAGCAAGGACCATAATCAGTTTTAAGTAGAATAAGGGTTTACCTGACAAAATGATGACTGGACCTGCTGACCTGGATTGATCTAGTTCCATGCCTCTATTTTGTAGTCATATTTCTTGAAAAACTAAACATAGGTTCCAATATATCACAAAAATGAGTACTGTGTAAGGGAGGAGAATATACAAGGACAGACTATAAACAGAGAAACTATTTTAGGTTTCTTTTTTTAAAATTTATTTCTTCTTAGAATTGCTATTATTTTTATAGTTTTCTATTTTTTTTTCTTTTTTTTTAAGCCAGTCATTCAAAGATGCTTATTTTAAGGCATTCTGAGCCCCAAATGTATAACTTTTTTTTACTCATTGTTTTAATGATTCTGATAGAAAATACTGCTTCTCCTTATAAACCTTGTCTCATGACCTTAGACTGCTCTAAAAGCACTACTACTCAATAACTTAGGAACATAATTCAGTTTTCAGGAGGCCCTTCTCCTTAGGTTATGTCTGTGCTAGTGAAGCTTGCTGGGTAACTCGGCAGCTATCTGTGACCACAGAAAAAATTTAATTTCTTTTGCCACAGGAAAAATTAAAACACTCAGACAAGGATGAACTTGGTGTCAGCAAAACATACACCATATTGTCCTCTAACAAAAGAAGAGTCATGAAGTTCTGGAAAGTCAGTGACTATTATTATGGAAAAGAGGATGTTGAAATGTACATTATAATTTGACTGAAATAAAAATTCTCAATATGAAATGTTTTACAAGAGACTTATCTGCAAGACAGGAATTCTCACACTCACAAATGGGATAACAGTTTTAGGAGGGAGTTTCAAGTGAGTGGAACCAAACAAATTCCAAATTCTGAATTATCCTTGGATTTTAATGAAAGAAGCTGAATTCTTCACTGGGTTCATCTGGGAGAAACTCCTATTCCTTCAGCAAAGCACAAGGGCATCTCTGTTAATCCTTTCTTTTCACACTTTCTGCTTTTGCAGGTCCTGATGAAGGCATTCTTTTCTGAATAGAAATTTAAGTAATTCTTCTGAGTGAGGATAAAAACCTTTATTTCACCTCACCCATTGCTGGATTTTAGCATCAATGTCATTGATATATGTGTGAGGCTTAAACTCGACATATGGGCAGCTTGAACAGTGAAATGTCAGTGGCCTAACAGGCATGTGTATAAGACCAGCCGATCAGCATCCTCTGCAATGGATTTAACACAGTAAGATTAGCTCTTCTACAATGCAGCAGCAGGTTACATCTCCCTCCCCTAAATCTGAACATATGTTCTCATTCGCATTTTTCATGATGTAACCTCAACAGCTTTTACAAAGCCAAACTTTGCATCAAAGCCTACTTTGCATAGCTACTCTTTCTTCAAATGCCCTAATCCATCCACAGGTTTGCTACAAAGTTGTGCATTATTCACCTGTCCAGCAGCAGTGTTGGCATAACTGTGAAACACAGTGACAATATAACACAAGATTTCACACATCTTTATTAGAACTTCCTCAGATTAATGAATTTGATCATCTCCTTTATTGTAAATAGCAATTTTAGGTCTTGATTTTTAGCTGTCTTAAGCGGGGAATTACATGTAAAACATGCAAGTGTAGTCAACATCTAATTTGCATAAGAAATGACCACTGTGGCCTCTGAAACCTTCACCTGCAGATGGTATATGCAGAATGGATAATTGCACATGCAAATGGATGATGACCATTTTCACATTCAGAAACGCAACATGCACATCAGTAATTATAACTGTAGGCTTAGCTTGCTTAAAATCAAGTATGTGGTATTTCATACAGAACTGAACTTATTGCACAGAAATTATCAGCAACAGATGAATGCAGACAAAAATGGAGTTTTTAAAATTAATTGGACTCCTGGGCAGCAAATGAGGTGTGATGTACATAAATGTCAGAGTAGAAAATAAAAGGTAAATGTTTAAAGAAAGTTATTGCAGCATAGTAATCACAAGTGAAGCCAAAAATGGACAGTCCTCCATCCAGCAGGTTACCACAATGAGCAATGACAGAGTTCTCAGGTCAACAGAAAACACTGGAAAATAAAAAAAAAGGAGAGTTTTGAATAAATAAAAAAACCCCAAAACGGAACTATTGGATGTTAAAGTTCAGTTTATAGGCTAGTACCCAAATATTGGCTCAAAGAGTGTGTGTTGAACTTGTTCTGAATACAGTGGTAGTCTCTACATTTTTTGCAGTTAGATGCTTGGAAAGGGTTGAGTTTTTCATCTGGTGGTAGAGATACCCCATCTTATCATTTATGTCAATGACAAGTGCTGAAATAATTACAGACCATGTATATGCAGCTTGATAGATCAGCAGATCCTGTGTTTTTCTTTAAGAATTAAAGCAAAACTAAAGAACATGTGGTAGTTTGGGGGTTTTTAAAATATTTTAAGAAAATTTATATCAAGACATTTGTCTGTAATACTGATCATACAGTTTTTTATATTACAGTATATCTTTAAAACAGTGGGGAAAACATAAAATTGAAAGACAAACCAAATCAACCAAAAAAACCCCTAAAAGCCAAACCCCATTTACTGCAGAAGAGGTAAGATCTTTGCTGATAAACAAGATTATTATATTAAACTTATGAAGATATCCATATAGCAAAAACTGTGAAAAGTTGAAGAAGCAAAAGGAAATGGCTTTTTATAAAAGCAGTAATTAAGACTGGACAAAATAATATCTGTGTATGAAATAAATATAAGTTACAGACTACCAACGCCACCCAAGGAGCAGATGTATGAAAGATTTCATTTTTAAAAATGGATGTTATGTCAAAAAATAAAAGAGTTTGGTAGAGTTCTCAGTAAGAAGATAAAAGGAAGAAAACTTCTGGGCAAACACTGTGAAGCTATTTTTTTCACTCCTCCTCAAACAGGAAGTAATGGATGCTCTCCTTATGGCAATATTTGTAAAAATTTTTTTTCTTTTCTGAATCTGGATAGATGACAGTATTAGCCTCGGGGGCCCTTTTGGCCAGCAGTCTGGGCTTCTCAAGGAGGGGGTTTTCAGAATTTATACCTTTACTCAGCTCCCTCTGGTGTTAGGAATGGAGTTTGGCAAGGCACAGTATTGCACCTCTGCAAACTACTTGTTTCTAACCAGACACTTGGCTTCCTTTTTCATCTTCATTGCTGGTACTTTGTGGTGTAACCTCCTACTCTCAGAGAAATAAGGATGATTTTATTTTACCAAATTCATATTCCAGACCTCAAATTTTTACAGACAGTTAATAGAATCATGAAGAAGTGGGAAAGAATGTTGGCAGCTTCAACACACTGAGGAGCCTGGAGCAGTAAAGCACTGACAGCTTGGTTGAGATGAAGTAGAGACACAGAAGTATTAGATGTCCAAACCCAAGCAAATTATAATTGAAAATATCAGAGTTGAAAACTGTAATCCTTGAATGCCGCACACAAATTGCTGCCTATAGAGGATGGACATAAAACCTGCCTTAGTTTTGAAAGCACTGGACTTAGCTGTCTTCTACTGACCAGAACCACTTTACCTGCAGAAGCTTTCTCTCTCCCTGTTTTTCCAGGTGGGGAACCTGATTTGGCAGCATTTGTACAGCATGTTTATCCAATTTAAATAGCAGAACAAACATGAACAGCAGAGGGGATGGATGTGCCAGCTCACTTTTGTTCAACAAATCAGCTACTTGAGCCTGTGTCATGCACAGATTTTAATTTCTTTGTCTTCTTAAAATGTTCTCAAATGAGAACTCTAACTAGTATAGGGTAATATAGCTGGAGTTGGTGGTGGTGGTCGGTGTTCTCATGAACCCTATTGCTGAATCTACTCCGTGTTTAATAGCAGGTTACAACGAGACGATCCTCTCCCTCTGGATATTTAAATGTATAAATGGAAGTGTTCAAAACATTCAGCCTGAAACATTCCTGTCCCACCAGCAGGTGACCAAATCCTTCAGGTGGTGATTAGTGACAACACTGAAACTTCTCCAAAGACACTGAAGGCACTTTAGTCCATTCTGCCTTTCATTCCTTTTGTTGTGCCTATGAGTCTATGACCCATATTTCTTGAACTGTTTTTGAGGAGGAAAAAAGACCTGTCCTCAAAGGTGAAAGGTTAATGAAAAACACATGATGGTAGTAAAACACCATTTGCACATTTGCACAATTGCACATGCCCACTCTCCCAGACAAATATAGAGGGATACTTAAAAGTGTCAAGTAGAAGGAAAACATTGTTTTAAGGATGTGGAGACAAATAGAGCCATAAAAAGAAGGATCTTTGGTTCTAATTATCTCTCTCTAAGCCAGAAGAGATTCAGGTTTTTAGAAGGTTGAATGTGATCTCTGATGGGATAAACACGAAGAGGTTTTTTCCATTCCGAAAAAGGAGTGCTAGCACAATAAGATTTCCAATGGATAAGGCAGAGTAAATTTTGAGATAAAAGGGTGAAAAGAAAGGGTAAAATGCTGGAGTGATGGAGTCAGATGATGAATAAGGTAGCTGAGTGAAATGCTTGGTCTGGTTGTGAAGGACACAAGGAAGAATGAAGAAATTCACAAGGAGAAACTATTGTTTCCTTTCATTATTCTCTTTGAAGTTCATTATTTCAGTTTGCCATCCTGACGTGGAGAAGGCGCTATTTCTTTCTCTCTTTGCGCTGCAAACTTCTTTCAGAAAACTTTCAGTAACAAAACCTCAGATTTCTATTTCAAAATTAAGTGATTAGCCAGAAGGTAACTTCTGGATCTTTGGGGAAGAATTAAGAGAAACTTTTGATTGCCTCTGTTCTCCCATTTAACTTTTCTGTCAGATATCCGTGGGTAGCAGTTAATGAGGGAGATGCATGGCATTGGTCATCAATGGCTTTGGTAGTTAGGTACGTGTGTGACATATAAGTATGGTCATGTTTCAAAGTTTCCAAGTTATATTGACTACTACATGAAAATATAGTACTCATAATGAAAAATGGTATGTGTACTGAAAGGAAGGATGGCAGGAGTCACAGAATAATTAATGTACAAATAACTCATGCTAGACACAGATTTTAGTTCCTTAAAATAGCAACTCTCAGAAAAATCCCTTTGAATGTATTTCTGTTGCTGCAAGTTTTCCTTTGGTATACAACTCTAAGTAATGTTTTTAAAAGACTCTGCCTGCTATGAAATTTTCAAGTACAAATAACCCTACCCAGTCATAACCAATTACTCCAGGGAAGAAAGGTAGACTGTTATTCACTGAGTATATTTCCAGCAAACAACTGGAATTTTAAAATACTCATTTTTGTCTCAAAAAGGAGTTATTCTGTTGGTTTTCATTTTATTTTTTCAAAATGGCAAAAATAATGATAAGGGAGAAGACAGTTTTTTTCTCACTTAAGCATTAATACTGTATTTCTGTTCAGAATTACATAGTGGAAATACCTTGGGGAAAAAATACCCAATACAGTAAACCCCAAGTAAAAATATTATATGCTAGAAAGATACAAGTTTTAAAGAACTCCAAATGAGTTACAACAACATGTGTAAAGATTTATCAGTAGCAGATTGCAACTAAACTATGGACAATGAGTTAGTGTTTTTATCTCCAGTCGCAAGGAAAACAAATAGATAAAAAAACTTCCCAAGAGTAATAGTTTCAAAGGTAGTTGCCAGTATCAACTCACTTTCTAATTTCAGGTAAAGAAGTAATTTTGTGCTTTCTGCACTTCTGAGATTTTCTTCTATTTGCTTCTTTAGGTTAAAGAAGTTTTATCTGTGACATAACATATATCAGTAAAAATGCATCTATGCAGGTGTAATGTATATATATTAAACGTATATTTTTAAAGCAGGATTCAGAAAATAATTTTGTAACACATTGGTATACCAAATTTAAAATGTATTTCTCTCTCCTTTTATGATAAATAGGTGATTACAAGTTGGGAATGTGAAATATGCCTTTAGTTTCTTTTTAAATGCCATTCTAAAACATAAGTATCTAATAGAAATTTGGTTAAAATTTGGGGAACCTTAATTTTCTATTAAAAATTTGCAGAAGCTACTGTTCATTTCTCTATTGTTATCTTGTGCTGTTACATTTATCATATTGATTTTGGTAAGTGATAACGTCCACATTGCTTGAGCTGCATTTACCATTACTGATTCCTCAATAAAGATTACTTACATATTTCAACAGATTATTTGCTCATGTTCTGTAAGAGAGGTATAGTCAGCCAACAAATTATAAAAAGAAAATCTAGGTATATATTGGTATATACAGGTATATATAACATTATTTCAGCTGCATTACATCACAGCCCTGAAGGCAGCCATGGCATTGTCCCTGAGCAAGAATGAACAAATAGAAGCAGGTCTTGCATATACCCTGGTTACACTAATACCTCCTCATAATTTCTTTTCTGGACTTGTGAGGGCCTTGGAACACTGGCAGCAAAGCAGAGGAGAGTTTTCTATAGTTCTGCAAAATTGAGGTGAATCACTTCCCACTCTCCTGGAGCTGGTGGGTGAGCATGGTGGCATGCATGCAGCTCAGAAGAGTGGGAACAATGCTGCTCAGAATGGCAGCTTCTCCCAGAGCTGTTTGTTACCAGATAATTTGGGGGAAGGTGCAGGGATGACTTTATTTTCTCACACATTGTGCAAAAAGCAACAATCTGGTCCTACAGCAACTGCTTAGGATGCATGGCAGGAGTTCTGCAGCATTTCAGTGGTGTCTACTGCTGTGTGAACTTACATGGAGGTATGGCACTGTATCAGGGGTGGTAGGATGAGCCACAGGCTCAAACCTGTGTGGGAGACTTCACAACCTCTCTGGGCAATCTGTTCCAGGGCTCAGTCTCTGCACAGTAAAGAAGCTTCTCCTATTCAGGTAGAAGTTCCTGTGCATCAGTTTCTGCCCATTGTCTCTTGTCCTATTGCTTGGCACCACCAGGGAGAGCCTAGATCCATCCTCTTGACACCATCCCTTTAGATACCTACAGACATTGATGAGATCCCCTCTCAGTAATCTCTTCTTGAGGCTGAACTGGCCCAGCTCCCTGGGCCTTTTCTCGTAAGAGATGCTCCAGGCCTTTAATCATCTTTGTTGCCCTCCACTGGATCCACTCAAGGAGCTCCATGTCTCTGTTATATTGGAGAGGCCAGAACTGAACACAGCATTTCAGATGTGGCCTCACCAGGGCTGAGTACAGGGGGAGGATCACCTCCCTTGACCTGCTGGCAGTGCTCTTCCTAAAGCACCCCAGGACACCACTGGCCTTCTTGGCCACAAGGACACACTGCTGGCTCATGGACAGCTTGTTGTCCACCAGGACACCCAGGTCCTTCTCCACAGAGCTGCTTTCCAGCAGGCCAGACATGGTGTGGTCATGGTGAGAAATGTATTTAAGTTGTAGTTGAGTTGAAGATTTCCACTCTTATTTTTACCAATAAATACACTATAAATAAAGAATATCAGCTTTGGGATTTTAGGGTTATTGTTGGCAGTGTTGCCTTACCATGCATGTCATGGTTACATTGACCTTCAGTGTTAGGTTCCCATGAGCAAAACACAGACCTATGGCTGTGATTTCATATACAGCCTCCTTAGCCACTTGAAGGGAACCACGTCCTATTTTTTTTCCCATTCAACTGTGCCCTGCCACATCTGTTCCTAGGTGACTTGAAAAACAAACATTGTTTCCTATTATAAATAAAATACATTGGACAATAATTCAGAGCCGGAGAGAAGGGTGTAGCATGCTTGAGCAATAGCAAAAATAAAGTTGCCTTTCCTGAAAGTGTAAGACAAGTAGTGCAATAACAGGCCACTATTCTGCCTTTTCCCTGCCCCCACCACCACCAAGCCCTGTGATCTTGGCATATTGGGATATGGAGCAAAATCTGTGCTTACGTAAAACGGGTGCAGATCTAGCTGATAGTCAGGTTATAGTGTAAACAACATCCAGTTTCACGTGTGGTTCACAGTGGGTATTCAGAGAACAGAGGACAAAAAGACTACAAACTGCACAAAATAAATATTAATATTGGACAAGTTAGATTATTTTACAATATCTAAGTAATCATGAAGTTTTAAAGCTCTTTTTGAAGAAACTTCCCTGAGATGCCTCAGGGCCTTTGGCAAACAGAACTGATAGAGAATTGTACAAAGAATTGCATTTTATAAAGGGAGAGAGTTTGAAGACAATTACTGCAGAAATGATGATGAATTTTTAATCAATAAATGAATAGATAATAGAGTTTTAAGATTGCAAATGCTTGTTTTTAACTCTGTAGCAAGTTCTCTGTTGACAGATTTTTCTATTTCTACAGAGTCCACCTTATTGACCAATGAGCCACAGGAATCAAAATCTTCAAGTCAGTAGCAAGGTCAGGATTCAAGACTAATTTTTCTCAATGAATATATGCTTGATCCTGTTTGTGTGAGTGTATACATGAGTATTTTGGGAGAAATAAAAAGCCACAACATTCTGAATATCAATTTCAATTTATACAGGGTTTCTTTTTCAACTTAATTGAAAGGTTTTGACCATATTTTGACTTTCTAACTTTTTTTTTTTTAGTTCCCATATAAATATAATTTTTAGAAGGCAAAATTGAAACTTTTCATTGCAAATATTAACATTTAAAAGTGAAAATTATTTTAAGTGTTGTGCTGGTATACTGTCTGACATTTTAAAGAAAAAATAATGTTTTACATATTGTTGACATTTAATTAAGTCACTACCCACATCTAATGCAGGCATAGATAGAGATTATATCATTATTTTAGTGAGAAAAAACAGTTTCTATCTCAGCCAGTATATTTTCTGTTGAATTTTAGATTACTCTGTACTAAACAGGAAGCATACCTCTCTTACCACTGTCTTTCAAAGCTGTATTTAGAAAAAAATAGCTTTGGTCAGCTCAAACCATAGATTACAAAGAAAACTATGAGATACAGAGCAATAATGGGAGAAGCTGAAGAACAAAAAGGTACTGAGAAATGTCAGTAAAACAAGAAAGATGTTTTGATGTAGATAATGACAAGGATAATTCTGGTCTAGCACTGGTCTAAAGCCAGATCTTAATAGGAATACTTCAATAATAACATACCAGAGGCAGAGTATTTATTAAACAAAATACTACAGTTCTTGCTTTACAAAAAAGGCAGATGATATGGCATATCAGAGCACAGTGATGGCTGTGAGAAGGGGCATTTGCACTTCAAGACCACATCTGAGACATATCCAATGTCTTGTCATAAGAAAGAGGTTGCAATACCATGCAGCCCCATATCACTATTGTAGCTGTTGAATCAAGTATGGCATAAGGGTAAAAATATTTCAGCTCAAAAAACAAAGGTATATGTTAAACAGGGACTAATGAAAACAAACATTTCAAATAAGCAAATTCAGGCAATCTTCATCCAAGACTTTCAACAGAGTTGTCTGATGATATACTTGAACTGTTAGGCTTGGTTTTCAGTGTGGAATTTCAACACTCAAAGCATTTTGGTAGTCCCATATGTTAATAGGAGATCCAATTCTGTTCCAATGTAAACAAGAGAAAAGTATAATTATAGATTTGTCAGCCTAATAATGATCTCAGGCAGAATAATGAAACAGATGATGCTGCAATCCTGTTTTGTTTATAAAGGTAATAAAACTGATGGAACACAGTCTTCTATAAGGCATTTCATTTGGTAGCACATGACATGTTGAATAAGAAATAAAATCAACATGGCACATACTGAAGTGATTAAAACGTGGGCAAGCAAAAGGTCTTAAAATACTACTGTAAATGAAGAATCATTCTTCAGATTTGTCTATGAGTGCCATGGGGATCAGTATTTGACTCTATTATATTTAATATTCTTTTTCCATGCTTGGAAGAAAATACACAATGATACTGATAGAGTTGCAGATGAAAAATTTTGAGAGTCTAGTGAATAATAAAAAGGAAAGTCTTTGACGCAAGTTGATCAAGACTGTCTGGCAAGCTAGATGCAAACAAACAGCTGAATTTACATATGGCCAAGCCTAACATCATAGGCCTAAGATGAAGGAGTGTTACTTCCAAGAAAGCAGGAAAATTTTCAGTTCCAAGGAGCCTTGACTGTAAAGCTCAGATGAGCAAGAGCTGTGATGCTATTGCTCTCTATTTGTACAGAAGTAAGGAAGTTATGTCACATTTGAATATTACTACTTCAGAGCAGCAATATGCTCACATCTGCTGCTACAGGCATGCAAATAGTTTAGAGAGGTTACATTATAATCCTCAGGATCATCCTATTGGGAAATAAACGCTACAGTACATAACTCTAGCAGCTTAATCTCTTTTAATCTAGTTAGATTTATCAAGTAACTATTAAGATTCAAAGAATCAAAGGTTTGCAGCTAAAGCATTTACATGGAAAGCAGAAGTTTGAAACTAAACCAAAATTATTGATATGGCTGGAGGGCAAGATGTTAAAATGAGACAATTCACATCAAAAGAAAGTTGTAGATGTTTTCCAAACAGGAAAAAGTTGTAAAGGTTTTGTATAGCTGGGTTTATTGAACAGGTCATATTGTATCCTGGGCATCCTATGTCCTGTTTTCAATAGGAAGTAAGACTTTGTGTTTGCAGAGGCTGCTTCTGGCCTTAGAATTGATGAATTTATATATAGTGGTAGATGTTGAGCAGTGCCATGGTTTTGGGCCAGCCACCACTGTGATGATGCACTACTGTAAAGTAGGGTATAAGTGCTTCAATACATCTCCTCTTTCCTCTGACACCTGTCCTCTTTTGGTTGAAAAATTTTTAAGTGTTTGTCAATTTTTGCAGTCTATCTGGGAAACCATCCAAAACTTTATAATAATTGATTTTCTTCCACGTGGTGGTCTTCTAAGGGCAGGAGAACTTACTAATATTTTCTGTCATGTCCAGCTGCTAATTCTAAAGACTCATAATTGCATTTGATCATATGTCCTGCCTGTAGTCTGATACTAAATAAGAAAGGTAGTGATGAGAAAATCAATGTAGCTGTGTCATACTCTTGTTCCATAATACTGCATTACAGTATGGAACATCTGTTCTAGAGTTGTGCTGACTAATTGAAGTAGCCCAGTATAAATTAATTTTGAACCAATCTCACAGTATTACTATTATGTGTTCCTTGCAGTTAGAATTATTGGTCATAGGAGTACTGTGCCACAAACTAACAATGAAAATGTGACTTTAATGGTTTTAGGGGATTTTGATTGCTCCTTCTGTTATACATCATTCACAGTCTGGACTTAAGCCATCACAATAGAAGTGTTAGTGTGAGTGTGCTGGGAGCACAGAGAATTCTCAGGAAATGAGGAGCATACCAGCCCTGTATGTTTAAGTAATCAGCAGGTTTTCGAATGGCCCATTAAGGCTGAAACAAATCCTTTTTAATGAGGAAATCCTTAGGTCTATGCTAGGTATTTGTTGAACATCATGTCTCTCCAGGATGATTTTTATGCAATGCCTCATTAACTGTATTCATGAAGCTCTCTATAACTGGGAGTAGTCCATGAAAGGTACCCAAGCTTTCAATCTTGTCTCAAGTTAGTTCATTTATTTTAGCCCCATTATGATGGAATTATTATTTTTGTGATCCTCTGCAATAACTATTTAGCATCTAACATTAGTTTCATTTGGATTTGGTTTGGAAAAGTGTTATGAGACGTATGTGAGAGACATTGTAGCGTGTTCTTTTCTTTCTGAAAAGGCCATATGTATTGTAGTCCTACCGGAGCTTGGGGCTGAATTCTGTCCTAAATTATCTCCTTTGAATTAATTTCATGCAATGTAAGTCAAACAGATTTTGACCTTTATTCAGTTTTGAAAAGGCATTATGGAAAATTGCACCTTCCTATTCAGCAGATCTGCTCTATATTCAGTCACATTTGAATTCAGTGACAAAAAGTAAATGTGTTCTACATCCTGATGATAGAAGCAGGGAGCTGATGCAGTTGTGGGAGTGTGGTATGGGTTTCCTTCTGACTCACCATCATTAACATAGCTGCTGTGTAAGAGCTTAATTTGCCAAAGCTTCCAAACTCCCACACCCTCAATTGACTTCAGCTGGAGTAAAATGGATGGATAGCTTTGAAATGTAATCCTCCCTATTTGTATTAAAAGGCAAAATTCCTTTGGGACTCTAGATGTAAATGAAGAAGGATTTTTTCTAAAACAGAGTAATATCAGTAGCAGCCCAGTTGAAATAAACATTTGAGTTTCATTTTCAGTGGCAAAGATGAAAAATCATTAGCTAGAGGGAAGAAGACAACATGTTTAATTGTAAGTAGAGCCAGTTTTATCCAAAGATATTGAGCAAATAAAAGCTGCTTCTGTTGCAACTAAAGAGCATTGCAGAAATTATATTTCTGCTGTCTCTGCTAAGATGAAACACCATCCACCAGAGCTGTGGTCTGACCTTTTCATGGTGCAGGACTAGGACTTTCTTGAAATCCAATGACTCCATAGTGTAGACACTAAAGCCTCTGAGATTTTTTTTTTTTTTTTTTTTTTTGATCATGTGAGACAATCTTATCCAAACTACCGAATGGATAGGAATTTAGGAGAACTGACTCAGTTTTTAGATACTGGAAAAATTCATTATTCATATACTGCTGGTGCTGAAGGAATCCTTACTGTGGGAAAGCTGACCTTTACTCTGATTGCAGAGTGCATTCATACTAGAAGAATAAAGCTGATCATTGCAAATTCAACCCTAAAGTTTAAGGCTGTAGTTTAGATATCGTATAAATATAGTGGAGTAAGAAGGCTCTTCCCAGGTCGTTGAGTCCAATCTCTTGGTATGACAATCAATCAAAAGTGGTAATCTTTATAAATTTCAGAAGCAATTAGGTTTCTGTTTCCACTGCTTGTTAATGAAAACTGTTTAAGAACCCTCTTCTTTAAGGCACATTCCTCTGATTTCCAGCCTACATGTGTACATAATGTATCTATATATTTCTGTGACAACATTCTCTTTCAAAATTTTTCTTTACCACTTACTCTAATATTTAACAATAGGATTTGCTTATCAATATTAGCATATCCCTTGCAGACAAAGTTTTGCTATAGTAAAAAAATGTAAGGACTCCTTTTCTTTTGAATTATAGTCTTTTCATATAGCCCTCTTGGATTTGTTTCAGTTTGAATCCATCTGTTTTAAATACGGAAGACCAGAGTAAAGTGGTGGGACTAGAAAGGGTCAAACATTTACTTCATATCTCCTGGGAGGACTTTCCTGACACATTCAAAGATCACATTTGCATATTTTAGTGTTACACCATATTAATACTTCAACAGTCATGACTTTTCAGTCATTTCCAATTCTTAATATATAGTAGAAGTGCTTATTATCAGTTCTCATGTTTATTCCCTTTCCTATTTTTCCATTCTGTGAGATCACTCAGCTCTTTTTTCATGGTGTCCTGAAATTTTCTTTTATTAGTGAGCACTCACGGTCTTCTATCATCAGCAAACTCCACAGCCTGCTCCTACTTACCACTATTAAAACCTAATTGCATAATTAATACATATTTAAACAAGATCAGCTTCAAGGAGAAGTTACACTGAGACTCAGGCTGGCATAACTTTTTTTGACACTACCAATGCCATGGCTGCTTTAGCTCATTCCTTAGACCTCTTTACTTTACCAGGCAGTGGAAAAATTTTAAGACTTAACTCTTATATTTCTTCTGTAATTCTCTAGAAGTCCAATATAGTGACTATTTTGTACCCTGTGCTTTCTGTCCCTGGTGACATTACTGGTGCTGAGGTGCACTACAGCCTGATACTCCAGGGTTTGTAGGTGCAGTCACTGCACAGACGTGTTTGCATCGGTACTGCCTGAGAGACTCCAGCTTCAATATGTGTCACCAGTCCGTTGTGATCTCTTGAGGTCAGGATACCTCAGGATGTCCTACTCAAGTACAGGTGAAAGAAAGCTGTTTTGGGGCATTTTTTACCTGGTAAATCCTCAACCACCCACAAACTATGGAATGGATTACCAACAGTGAGTAACCTTTGCTATGAACTCTTCAGAAGGGTTCTCTTGCCCACCTTGCATGGCCGTGGCTCTGAGCTGGGTGCCATTAGCAGTGAGTCAGCCCTGGGCCAGACAGTGGCTCAGAGGCAAAGGAGGCATAGAGGCAGGCTTTATCAGCACTGTTGATGGTAGTTCAGCCTATATTGTCTGACCAGTTCGAGTACTATTTCCATAGGGCACAAAGAAAATTACTGTTTCCATAGTATCTATATTTATATAATTCTATATAATTTACATCTGTATCTATCTTCATTGTTATAATCTTTGTAGTATTATTAATTTGTTCATTCTAGTCTTCATTGCAATATATTACTGTCTAATTATTAACTATTTGTTATCTTAATATAAATTACATACAATAGATGCATATGCTCTATATATATAATATAGACAGAAGACAATAGAAATGGTCTATACCTGTAAATATCCACTATCTTGCTAGTTATTGTTTACCTACTAGAATGAGGAGATTTCTTAGAAAATGTATTTCTTAGAAAACCTACCCAGAGTTAACCCCAGTTAAGCAGTGGCACACACTTAAATAGCATTTTAAATTAATACTCTAGAAGACAGAAACAGACTTAGGTACTTTGTACATGTGGTCAAATCAGTTACATTCAGTATCCATCTCAGGGAGATGTAGTCATATGTGAAAACATATATTCTATCAACGAGAATAAATAATTAAATACTGTATTTTTTGAAATATTTTTTGTTTGTTTTCCCACAAGCTGATATTGAATATTTACTGAAGGCAGAGTTTCTGCCACTAAAAATCCTATGATATAAAAGATATGCATAGAAATAGATATGCGTCTATAAAGATATGCATAAATTTTTGTCCACAAGAAACAAAATTTCGGGGTTTACTTCCTGATGTTTTAAAAATTAGTCCATCTTATATAATTTAAGAAAGTGTGATAGTTTCTCCTGAGATATAATGCAATCAAAAGAAAATTAAAAGTATTCAGAAGATGAACTCTTTCAAATGAAGCTGAAAGCTTCAGTAGATTTTAATTAGAACTGCATGATAAGTTTTACATATAAAGCATATCCATTCAAATTTGGCTTTTGGCCAGTTCTGCAAAAGCAAAATAACATTAAGGACTATCTTTTCTGTGCACTTTTTTTCCCTGAGAAAAAAAGTTGACAGTTAGTATGAAGTTTGTGAAAGCAAGTAATATAATTAACTATGCATTTTAGTTTTTTGTATTTTTTAATAAGGCTGAAGTTATATAGAAGGCTGAATATATTAATTAAAAGACTCTTATCATTTCTGTTTGGTATCTGTGCTATCATTTTTGTTTGGTAACTGCTGTTATCCCAGTTTGAAATTTGGGTTTGATTTTTAAAACAAATCCACAAGCAGGTTTTTTTCACTGGCAATTAACACCTCATTATCAGGTATTCAAAACCACTGCCAACACAGCAGACCAGTGTCTCTCAGTTTATTTCTAGATGCATTTCTAAGAATTTTGCAGATGAAGTCATATTTCACTTTACATAATGACAAGAATTACACAAAATGTCAACTTTAACTCAGTTGAAAATCTAGACATGAAAAGGCAGGTTTGAGATATCATTACTTGGGTTATAGAAAAATGTGACTCAGATTAATATATTGGTGTGCTTCAGATGGGCAGTGGGTATCTCAGAAGAGATAATTTATAAAAATCCAGTATGAAAACAAAGTTTTTACTTGAGGGCATGAGTTGGAAACTTGGTAGTCTTGGTATAGATTAATAATATATATCTGATTAATAATAATATCTGATTAATAATCAGACAGATTATGTCTGATCTTCTTTTCTCCCTGGGATGACTAGTACCAAACAATACTTATTCCACCAAAATTGTTTCTTCTCACAAAAGATTTCATTCACAAATGGGTAAGAAAGCTAACCAGATCCTGTCTGTTGCATCAAATAAGATGTGCTATCATTAAGGGCACAGTACACTTGGTTCACATATATCCCCCTTCAGCTTCCAGTTCTAAACGTGTTTTTGAGGAGTGGGTTTTAATGTGTGGTTTTGAGAGGTGGGTTTTGACATGTCCAGGGACATCTTGCTTACCATTTTGTATCTGCTGCTCTGTGTGAGGTAAGGTGCATTACAGAATGAAGAAAATTATCATCTCCCTCTTAAGTGAAAATCAAATGTCCTCCAAAACCCTGGAAGTTGTAATTTCTGGTGTTTGGCTTATAAACTCATGTTTTCATGTTTATCATCTACGTCTATTTTAATTTTGTTTTGTAAGACAGACACCAGCTAATGATTCTGTTCAAGCACACATTGATGTCTTATGGTCCTACCAATTGCTTTTCTTGCAGAGTTCAGTAAAATTGCTTGTAGTTAAAGAAGCCTAACCAGTATTAAATAGTGTATAAACACCACTTCTGTGAAATGTGGATATCTGTAATATTCCTTACATCATCAAATTTTTGACTGATAAAACTTCTGTTTATCTCTGTATGGTAATTGTAGCTCTGCAGTGCTTGGTATTATGATTTGCAGTAGACTATAAAGGCATCATCCTAGTTATCATAAAGGCTAATCCAAGAGTTTGATCTGATAGACCTCTGCTGATTTATATCAAAAGTTTATTTTAAACTTAATTGCCATAAGTACCCACTTAATGTATTTCGCTTGCCCTGAGGTACCCTAAGCTTTAATGTGAGGGTATTCCTTTCATCTTTATTCTAATACTTAAAAGCTTTTTGTCCATAAAGACACTTAGCATTACATACTATAGATGTGATTTCTTTGCTTCCTAATTAACTACATCAATGGATATTGTATATGCAAGGTCCTGGCCAGATTAAGGAAACTGCAGAAAATGTGAAAGCACTGCACGTGGACACTCTACTGGAATTGTTCAAGCATTTTACATTAAAATAATGTAATAAAATAAGTCTCTAGAATTATAAATGCTCATAGACACTGATGTAATTCAATGCACTATAAAAAGATGAGGTATTGCTGGATGTAATTCTTACCTTTTTATACACACTACCCTGCCTGGTATGAGTAGCACCAATCATATCAATGGTACAGATTTGACATTATCCTAGAGAATCAAGAATTGATTAGTTACAGTTACATGGTTGCTAGAAAATTATTCCATCCCTAAAAAAATTGTCTTCTGTTTTTTTTACTGCAAAACTGTACATACCAATGCATTTTTCATCATATTAGAAAATAATATCTGAAATACAGGTTCATGTTAGGTTGATTATTCCTCCCTTGGAATCAGCTTTTATTTTGTAATGCCTTCCTGAAGATTTTAGCCAGTATTGGTACCATTCTCTTTTATTACACATTATCTATGCAGTTTACCTGTTAGATAAAGGGTAATAAAGGAGGATGGAAAAGGGGATAGAAACTACAGGAAAGGAGCAGCAGAGCAGCCACTGTATCTTTGCAGTTGTGTCAGATTTTTTTCACCACATAATTCCATCACATTTTGCATACACTTTGCCTGTGGCTTTAGTGATTATAAAAGTGCTAAAATGGAATTTACTGACCTCATAAAGCATGTAGCAGTTGTTGAAATTATTTTAAACCAGTGACAGGTAAAATTTAAATTATTTTCCTTTACTGAACTTTTACCTTTCTCCATAAGTAAAACAAACATCTGGAAGAAATTAGAGCTGACTCCAAGCAAAAAAAAAAGCCAACAAAAACAACAAAAAAGCCTGCTTCCCCAAACACAGTGTAAATAATTCTGTGGTGAGAAACATTCCTTGATGTATGCATTCCGGTATGACAAATAAATGAAAAATATACATGCTGGAGAGGGATATGTTCATGGTTTTCATTATGAATGAGCCAAGAACACAAATGTCATAAATTTGGAAAAAAAATTAAAAGAGGGTGATTTGGAAAAGTAATTTCCACCTTGATCCTATCCACTACTACAAATAGTAATACTGAAAGGGAAAGTGGGGTAGGATGATGGCAATTCATTAAATTATCTTTTTGCTCCCAGGCTGGTGATGTCTGCTATGTAACTATAATTTTTAGGACTATGTTGCTAGTTTTATCTTTTTAATTAATTTATGACGCACCAAGGCATTTGATTGGAAATACCTCCTAGGCTGGAATTGCAAGGTTGTTTATTTTGTTCCATGTTTTATAAGCAACATCTTTAAAAACAGCATCTGGAGGAAGTAATTGTCTTTTCAATTCTACAAGAGTACAGAGATTTCCTTATATTCCTTCCTTCCTTCCTTCCTTCCTTCCTTCCTTCCTTCCTTCCTTCCTTCCTTCCTTCCTTCCTTCCTTCCTTCCTTCCTTCCTTCCTTCCTTCCTTCCTTCCTTCCTTCCTTCCTTCCTTCCTTCCTTCCTTCCTTCCTTCCTTCCTTCCTTCCTTCCTTCCTTCCTTCCTTCCTTCCTTCCTTCCTTCCTTCCTTCCTTCCTTCCTTCCTTCCTTCCTTCCTTCCTTCCTTCCGAATTCCTTCCTTCCTTCCTTCCGAATTCCTTCCTTCCGAATTCCTTCCTTCCTTCCGAATTCCTTCCTTCCGAATTCCTTCCTTCCTTCCTTCCTTCCTTCCTTCCTTCCTTCCTTCCTTCCTTCCTTCCTTCCTTCCTTCCTTCCTTCCTTCCTTCCTTCCTTCCTTCCTTCCTTCCTTCCTTCCGAATTCCTTCCTTCCGAATTCCTTCCTTCCTTCCTTCCTTCCGAATTCCTTCCTTCCTTCCTTCCGAATTCCTTCCGAATTCCTTCCTTCCTTCCTTCCTTCCTTCCTTCCTTCCTTCCTTCCTTCCTTCCTTCCTTCCTTCCTTCCTTCCTTCCTTCCTTCCTTCCTTCCTTCCTTCCTTCCTTCCTTCCGAATTCCTTCCTTCCTTCCTTCCTTCCTTCCTTCCTTCCTTCCTTCCTTCCTTCCTTCCTTCCTTCCTTCCTTCCTTCCTTCCGAATTCCTTCCTTCCTTCCTTCCTTCCGAATTCCTTCCTTCCGAATTCCTTCCTTCCTTCCGAATTCCTTCCTTCCTTCCGAATTCCTTCCTTCCTTCCTTCCTTCCTTCCTTCCTTCCTTCCTTCCTTCCTTCCTTCCTTCCTTCCTTCCTTCCTTCCTTCCTTCCTTCCTTCCTTCCTTCCTTCCTTCCTTCCTTCCTTCCTTCCTTCCTTCCTTCCTTCCGAATTCCTTCCTTCCTTCCTTCCTTCCTTCCTTCCTTCCTTCCTTCCTTCCTTCCTTCCTTCCTTCCTTCCTTCCTTCCTTCCTTCCTTCCTTCCGAATTCCTTCCGAATTCCTTCCTTCCTTCCTTCCTTCCTTCCTTCCTTCCTTCCTTCCTTCCTTCCTTCCTTCCTTCCTTCCTTCCTTCCTTCCTTCCTTCCTTCCTTCCTTCCTTCCTTCCTTCCTTCCTTCCTTCCTTCCTTCCTTCCTTCCTTCCTTCCTTCCTTCCTTCCTTCCTTCCTTTCCTTCCTTTCCTTCCTTTCCTTCCTTTCCTTCCTTTCCTTCCTTTCCTTCCTTTCCTTCCTTTCCTTCCTTTCCTTCCTTCCGAATTCCTTCCTTCCGAATTCCTTCCTTCCTTCCGAATTCCTTCCGAATTCCTTCCTTCCTTCCGAATTCCTTCCGAATTCCTTCCGAATTCCTTCCTTCTGAATTCCTTCCTTCCTTCCGAATTCCTTCCTTCCTTCCGAATTCCTTCCGAATTCCTTCCTTCCTTATAGTCTGCCTACCCTCAATACAGTGAAACCATGGAAATCATAGGAATGAAACTCCTAAATATTTTTACTACTGCCCTCTCTGTCCTTACTGTGGAGTGAAAAATTTATGATCAGCCTTCTCAATAGCACTGGTTCTACCAAAGGAAAGAACACAGAATAGACTGGAAAGGAAGCAAGTCCTCATTTCTTTAATAGACATGGTAAGACATCAGGGCTATATTGTAAAGAAACCTTAACCTTAACCCTATAGTTCTGCATTGTTGTAATGGCCCAGATTCTTTCCAAGTCACCTTTGACATGCCAGTCAGAACCTCATCCTACAGCCTGAGTGCATTATAGTCTTGCTATATTTCCTCCTCTTCCACTGTTAAATGAGCACAACTTGAAGTTATAAATTTAGCTATAAATAAAATAAAGATAAGCAGCTCTATGTGGGTATGCAGGGAAAAGGCTCCTTACCAGAGTGAGCTTTAGGAGAACTGGACTGGTAGCTATGGACAACTTGCAGATGATGATTTCATAGCATAATATTAGGTGTTTTTTATTTTTGAAGATCCAGCTCAAACTTTTAGTGTTGAAAAGCATATGTTCAGGATATTTTCAGATATGAGCAACAGAAAGCTTTTGTGATTTGAAAAGGACTGCAGTGGGTAGACATTCAAGTCACACATTTCCCCATTTGGGGGATATTCATATGACATAGGCAAACAGGCTGTTGTTGTCCAGTGCTTTGTCATTGCTAACCCGCAGTGTTATTCAATAGAGCCCATGGTGGTAATTGCTACTTGGTTCTTCTCCTTTAGTCTACTAGACTAGTAATTTTATTCCAGTGATCCATTATTTCCTAAAATGTTAGTTATTTAAGAGATTAAGTGGGTGTATTAAAGATTTAATCACAGAGGAATCTTGGTTTAAAGGCCTTATTTAAACCTCACATAATCAAAGTGAATATTCAGTGAGTTACTGCTGCTTTAATCTGTGCTGTTATATCTGTTATTCAGCATGACACTACAGCTTTAATTTTTTCTGTTTTCCATCTAAGTCTTTGAAGGATAGCTTCTGCTATTCAGTGCAGTATTTGGACATACTGGGGAGATTTTGAGTAGGAATGTCAGAGGATCTTCTTTTTAAGCTTTGAGATTTCTTCCCTCTGTCAGTGTAAAGACAGACCTTTAGTTTCTCTTTGTGCCTTAATTTATGTACAAAGTAGATCTACACAGAATGAAGGACTACGCAGAAATGTAATGCTATTTTTAGATAAGACATTTATTCTATGCAAGAGGCTCTACACCCTCAAACGTCTTCAGATCAGGTGATATTTAATGTGTTAAGCCTCAAAATGAAACACATCTTTGCAAGTACTGCACTGCAGTCAAAAGCAGATAAGCATCTAAATATAACAGCTCTCCTGGTGTCTAGTGAATCCTCAGAAAATTGATAGGCAATGGTGTTCCAGGATACCAGTTCCAAGGACCCTGGTGCACTGAATTAATGCTGTTGGTCTCAAGGAATGCTCCTCTTTGGGGATGCTTTCCTACCTGTAAAGAGCAAATGAATAAAGATCTTGTCTTTCATGGCAAATAAATCAATATGCAAATGTATTGAGTATATTAAAATAATGTGACTGTATGGATAAGTCATGCAGATAGCTGGAGTGCTGATAGGTTATCTGTAGAAAGAGCTTTCATTTAAAAATATAAAAAGGCCTTAATGCTCTCTACAGATATCACTATAAATGATGAACAGGAAAAACAGCAAAACCTTTGTTCAGGTCAATAAGGCTGTATTTTATCAAACTTTATTATGAGTGCAGACACATCCATTTCAGAGCTGATAATAAAGCTGTTTTACTGAAAAAGAGGCAGTTTAAAATTGGTGTTTCTCTTTTTCTCTTTTTTTTTTTTTTTTTTTTGGCTGAGTAAATCAGAATCACTAGCAGAATAGCTGCTAGTGATTTCTTTCTAGTAAAGGTTGCTTGAAATTTTGGGAAACAAAGCTGCCTTTCTGTCATCACACAGCTCAAAAGATGGATTTTCTTGTAACATAAGACTAAAGGCAATTACATGGGTCACCAATGAAAGCTGATATGAAAATTCTATTCATCCTTCTAAAAAAGGCTGTCTGGGAAATGAAACAGATAATGGGGAAAGACTGAATACTTTTGTTTAAGCTTGACCATCACTCTTAAAGTCTTTATTTTCTGATTTAAAGTGTGAAACTCTGTTAAAAGTTTTTAAGAGATTTGAAGCTTCTTAGAAAGTTAATCAGACTTTTTTTTTTTGTACAGAATAGCAATATATAACTGGTATTTACATCACAGCAATATTTAATTGGTTTTTACTACCCATAGCCTGTCAAAAAGAAAATGCTTGACAATCAACCCTAGAGGACTGAATTCACATGAATATTACAGCCTATCTACCAGCTTGATAGATAGATGTGCCCAGTTTGGTATTCTCCACTTTTTCCTCCATAGATAGTTGCAACTGTGTGATTGGCTGGAAGGGTCAATATCCCATTCCCATATAAAAGAGTATGTCTATTTAATATCTGAGTTCTTGTCTAATTGATTTACCAAAAAACTGAATATTGATCTAATATTGATATCCAACTGAGATGGACAAAAACTTTCTAACAGTTTAGAGTTAGAAAGTGCATGTTTTATTTGGTGCCAGGCTCTGCGTGGGATAGCTCCCTAAGAGGCAGGGCCCTTTTATTTCCAAATGTTATGAATATCCAAAATACAACATGGATATTCATAGTGTTGACACCTCCCATTCTCTGCTTCGTATGGAAATGAGCTTACATGTCATTAAGCATGCGTAGTGTGTGTCCTGAATGGAGTTGGTGGTCTTGAATTGGGTCAGTGGTCCCAAAAAAGATGAAGTAACTCATTTTCCTCATTTTGACCTTTTTGCCCTTCTGAGTTTTAACAATCCCAATTACTTTAGTGACCTCTAAGTTTCTTCTTGCGTGACTTTTGGATGGGCTCCCACAAAGGGAGGAAATTGGTAATTGTCTTTATTCTATACACCAACTTATCAATGTTTCTGCTCATTATTCTAAGCATAGCTGAACAAACATGCAAATGACAGATCATCAGTTATTTGGTAATCAGTTACTAACACTTAAAATTCTATATCATCAATTATTTGGTAATCAGTTACTAGCATCTAAAACTCTATTTCAGGTCCAGCTCTCCTAACTATTTTTGATTAACCCTTACTGCACCCAAACTTACTATTGAAGCCCCAAGCCTATGACTAAAATCTTTATGTTTCCTCTAAATCTATGTTTCATAATGATATCTTCTTTTTCCTGTGTGGCTTTCAATTTTCATTTTCAATTGTTTCCGCTCTTCTCATTTTCTTTTTATTTCTCCTTGAATTTAGTGGAATTAGTTCAAAAGAGGAAGAATACTAGGATTTTGTCTGACTCAACAACATTGCTGTCTGGATGTTTGCTGAATAAAGTTTTGCCATAATGAATAAATTTAAATTGTTACAAGCAAGCTAATTGATTTCATGACATTTCAGATCCTGACTTATAATAAAGGAATGATAAAGATGCTCTTTTCCTGTTTGCTTTTTTATACAATATATTTTTCAGATATAGTCTCTATCCTAACTATTCCTATCCCAGTTCCTCCAGTTATACAATGATGGTTTATGTTCGCTGGCCCAGTATAGCCACTGAGGATGTTCCTATGAACTTTGTTTTGAACCATTGCTTTTGATTATGTTGCATTGATAGGAAGTTTTCACTGCAAATTTGACTGTGTTTTCAACAACACAGACCTTCTCCACTCATTGCAGATTTGTCTTAACACTCTTTGTCTTTCCAGACCTTCCCTGCCCTATCTTCTATCTCAAATTATTCCTTCATTCCTTGAGCTTTTCTCTTGAATCGCCTACACTACCTCATATTTTCCTCTTCCTCTTTCTCTCTGCTTCTTCTTTCCTTACCCTGAAGTATTCTTCTCATTCCTATTATAACATTCTATTTATATTTACATCACTGTCATTTAACTTTCCTTATCTACTGGTTTTTATTCTCTTGGGCACAAGTAGACACAAAAGAACAATTTTAGTCACTCAGGCTTCAGCCACTAAATTTAAGGGTAGTTTTAAGGTTTTGAAGACTTCAGAATATTGCCACATGAGACCATGACAATTTTTTAATGCACATGTCAGCAAGATTTGTGATGTTATTAATAGACCTGAAAGCACTACTTGCTGTCTCCTAAGATGAAGGATGTATGACATAATAAGGAAAGAAATATTCCCTAATTCCATCATTGCTTATATGAAGCAAAAGACACAACATAAATCCTGGAGAATGTAATGTTCCTGTTCATAAACTAACAACCTCACATGAGAACTAACAGGATGTCAAACATGATCATAATCCACTGTAAGTGCACACCACCTTTTTTGGACTTCCACCTGTCTGAAATACCACATACATATTGTAACATTTTTTTCTGGAGAAAAGGTGGTCAGGCAGAGCATCTAGTTCTTCTCTAAAGTTCTGACTGAAGAGCAAGGGGCACACATGTGATCTTCAGGCTTAACACACACCAGAAAAGTACAGTGATCCACAGAGGAAAAGAGCACGTGAAAAGAAGTAAGACAAATGGACGTGACTGAATAATGTAGTCACTTTCTTATTTTCAAGCAGATGTTTTCCATTCTAGCACCCACTAGACTTTAAATATAGTCAATATGCAGCATAGAGAAGCAGTGCTACAAGTATGAGGGTATAAATTATTGTCTACTTCTTATCTATTACACTGAAGTAAAATAAACTGAAACCAAGGTACACTATCCTTATTTTATTTTTATCTCTACAGTTTGGTAGAGTTGCCCCATAGATGTTACACATTTTAGATGAGAAAATAAATGCTGTATGTGGTTTTCACAATTCCTGTACAGAGAGAAATATGAAAAATTCTGGTGTGGAATTTCTGCAAATACACAGGCATGGAAGACTAAGGTAACATCAACATCTTTGACTCTTTTCCTTGTAAAATAGTTAGCATAGATTGAGAAAACCAAGAAGTGAAGCATATCCACTGAATTAAAAAAAAAAACCCAACTGTTCATGTGTCAAGTGAGTTGAAGTGAAATAAAAATGAAAAATAGAAATGTAAAGAATAGAAAATTAGTATGATGCGCAGGAATTGTCATTCCTGGTTAATTGAAAGACTAATAGCTTTGGTGAAAAGAAAAGACAGTGAGAAGTTAGTGCATTTCACAAAAGGCAACTTCTATGCACCTCATCTGTAATCTGCCCATTTGCATCTGAAAAATATATTGGCATGAAAAAATGCTATTGTGTAACTGGCGCTGTGTAATGGAGAAATGACAGACAATGTGAAATAGGGCGAAATAAATTTCCCTCGTTAAAATGAAAAAAAAATCAGGATTAGAGAGGCCATGAAGAGGACATCTCTGGCACTGTGATGCCAGAGCAGCAAAAATATTTCAAAAAAACCTATTATTTAGCTTAAAAAAAAGAAGTAGATGAATATATGTTACTAACTATTGTGTTTCAGAAATGTGTAAGTATAAAAATAAAAAAATACAAACTCAGTATTGTTTACCGAGTACACAATTAGTCAGAGCAATTAAATTCAAGTGCTCTTGGAGCCTTGATATCAGCTTTTTTATTCTATTAGCTCATTTTAATTTTTGCAGCTTTTATTTCCTTAAGGTATCCTAGAAACAAACAAATCACTTTCTTAATGTCACTTTGCCATACATTCAATCACATCTGTTGTAATAATGTTAAGAAATTATGAAAGATACAGACTATTCAGTGATAATATGGAAATGTAATAAAGAGAATCATTGTATGAACATTTCTTATGAAAGAGTCTGACAGGCTCTTGAGCAAGCGACAGAGTTTGTTCCTGACTATTTTTAGAGAAGAGTAATTTCCATAATATGACATGTTTGTAATAGCTTTGTCAGAGATTTCATAATTGAAATTTCATTTGTTTGCCTTGATAGAATATGGCATCGTGATATCAGAAATATGAAAACATTTTTTAAAGTGGCCAAGGTTAATATTGCAACTGATAGCAGAGATGTGATTATACTGCAATATTTCTATTCACTAGGAAGCACAGAGGATCTGAGAAAAACTCTTAAGGTTTTTAAAGCCACACTGATGTCTGAGTATCCAAAGAAATACAATAGGTGCCTAATTGAATCTAGCAACTCAACAGTAAAAGTACTATTATAGGTAATTATTCAAACAGACAAAGCATGCAGGAATTACTGTGTCTCTATTTCCCTTTCAAGTACATTTAGGGTGCTCAAAATATATCCCGCTGTGCAACTGCCAGCTAACAGCTGTCCCACAGTTCTTTTCCCCTGACTTTTAGTCCTTCCTTGCAGACAGCTGAGAAAGGGTGGAGACCAGTAGACTGACTCCTAAGAAGATCCAAGACACACTACCTGGCTGGCAACTGTGCTGGTCCCAGTATATGACACACCAGGGAAGGGCAGATCCCATGGGGAGTTTAAGGAAAATCAAGAAGTATCTTAATTATCAGTGTGATCAGTCCATGGGATCAGAGCTATCACAAGGTAAATAAGTTACAATACCATTATTCCTCCATCCATTTCTCAATTTTTTCAGCTAGTAGTGCAAGCAGGAAGTGTGCTATCAAAGTGAGACAGAGTCCTAGAGAGGCCTTGGCTGCATCCTCAGGTTAGGGACAATCAAGTTCTGAACTGAATATACCTGTTACTAATACTGAAATCTAAAATCAAGTTCAACTCATTGTTTTTGCTAGACCTTCAGGGAATTATCCCAGATGAGAATTTGTCCTTTATTTCTGATGCAGGCCCTTTAATGGCCAGATGTCAGCACTGATTCGATACAATTTGCAATTTTTTCTCTTAATAAAAGGTGTGATGAATAAAAGAAATTAAATGAAGTGAATGTGTACAGTTAATATAACAACCACACCCCTCAGAGGAGTCATAGGGTAGTTCTGCTGTATGATTCATTATTTTTGGTTCTTTTGTGCTTTTCTTTAAGGAATGTCTCCACTGGTGTTATATCTGTTATGTAGTCATGAACTTGCAATAGCAAGAAATAATATAAAATAAATTACTCTTATTTGAATGCTCACTGCATTCAAATAAAGCTTTACAACTATAAAATCTAGCGGACATATTTCTATGACTTTATAATTTGTTCTTTTATTGCAGTGAAGATATTTATGCCTAAATATTTGGGACCTAAGGGAAAACCTAACTGCCAAGATCCCTCATGATTACTGGAGAAAGATCTGTCTGAACAAACTGAAGCACAAGCATTAAGCTGAATAAAATGATTCCTATTTCAATTCATAAGATAGGATAAACAGATGAAGTTCTCTAAATATGGGTACCTCATGCTATTTGAAGCACCCTGTAGTAGCTGAGACTTCTGCATGGGATGGGAAAAACCCTGTGTCCTTTGGAGGGATAAGCAGAAACCAGGGAAAGTTGTAATGCATCAAAACCAGTATGAGATTGTTATGTTTAGGCAATGAAAAGTTGTTCTCTGTCAGACACAGTTCAGGAAACAATTCAGCTGATCAAATGCTAGTGTCTGCTGAAGCATTAGTGGAATCACTCTGATTCCTTTGACAGGAAGGGCTTGAATATTTACCTCGTATGAAGACACCCACACAAAGATACTGTGATGAGAGTGTCTCTATCTGAAGCTGAATCCCCTCCTGGCACTCAGTTTTAAGTCACTGACAAAGAGATCCAAAGAGTTTCTTGGCTTTTTATACTGTGGTTTTCAGTGCAGTTATATGCTGAAACACATCTAGATTATTTTTCTTATTGTTATTGAATGATACCATACCTATAAAATAGTAATTTTGCTGCAAGATGCAGTTATAGCTATGGTTGTGAAAGAGTCTTTTTTCCCCTTGTTACATGCCATTAGCTTCTTATGTTCATAATTTCCATCACTTTAACTGTAAGTTTTCATATTTGAGACATAGATGAGACAATCATTTTGGGGCAATTACCTGATCTTTCTTTTTATGTCCTTGATTCTTACACAATAAGGAACTACAGTGAGAGTTCCCTATTACCTTTACCATATCTTTCTTGAGTTTGAAAAGACATAATTGCAAACACTTTGAAGTGAAAGCATGGACATGATTGTGTGAAATGCTGTTCAGCTGCTGGCTATTTATTCTTTACAGCTCATATCCTCTGTTTGTATGGAATTAAGACTAAAACACAGGGCAGATGTTTTATTGAAAGAGTTGATGTCTCTGCAGACCAGGTGAGGATCCTGTAAATAATAAAATACATTTATTATTCATAAATAATATTTTAAAATAAATATTATAAATTCATATTAAATAATAGAATTAATTATCTTACATTCTAATACAAATATAATTAATGTACTAATAACAAATAGTAATATATTATTAGAATAGAACAGAATAGAGTTATATATAATATACTATATAATATAATTTATTATATTATGTAATAATTATATTAAATAATATATATTGTATTTATTATTTATAAATATTAATATTTATAAAATACATTTTATTATTATAATAATAAAAGCCTCATAAACTCTGAAGCATTTTGTTCAACAGCATTAGTGATAAGCAATAGGAAATGATAGCATAGAACCCTGTCTGAACTCTTCATAACAGCTTGTCACCTTGCCCTAGAATAGGATATCTGAGATTCAGATAAAAGCACAGCTTTTCCTCCATACAGGATGTCCATCTCACAAGGGTATAGCCCCAGACTGCAAAGAAAGTGGAAGGTGAGATATTGACTTTTCTGTCCTTTAATGCTGTATAGAGTGAGAAATGTTTGCTTCTCCAGGTACTGGCTTCATTGCAAATCAAATATTTTCTATATTAAGGCTTTAGAAGGGTAAAAGAAGCAGATCTGCAACAGATTTTGCTATACAAAAAGAAGGCAAATGTTGTATGCCTAAATCCAAAATGTAGAAAATGTACACCTTAATACAATAGTGCATTATTCAGAAGATTCTTAATTTTTTACCTAGAAATTTCCTGTTTATTTGCAATTTGGTTTTCTTTGGTGTGTCCTTAGGCATGGCCAGTGTTAACAATGGAGAAGAACTTGATATTGGTGTTATCATTGGGTGTAAATCCCAGCAAGATTTACAAAATAGGCATGTTTACCTTGATTCTCACTCACTGGAATGAGGATTTGGTGCACCTGGGCTCCAGTAGCAGCTGGTTCTGCTGTGTGAGTGGGGCGGGATCTGCCAAAGGCAGGTCTGGCATGAGCGTGATGTGTGGGCAGGTGTTTCCACGGGTTGTTTGCCCAGAAAATTGCATGAGAATATGGCAGGTTGCAGAAACACAGCAAAGAGTTCCATCACCTCTAGTGTTTAACAGATGTATTGGCTAGAGGAAAACATAGTTCTGCATTGTAAAACTATAACATGCAGACATTTTGAAAGGAAATTTGGGATCCCAGAAAGTTTGACAGTCACCTTTTGACTGCTACCTTGAGGAGTTCAAGTTAATAGCCATTTCCAAAGAAAGTGGGCAAGGACAAATCACAAAATACATCATTTCTGCTCTGGCCTGGCCTGTGCAATGGCTGAGTTGTTCAAGCTGAGGTGGAACAAACCTGTACAAACCCATATCTAGTGATGCTTGGGACACCAGAGTGAAAAAGCAGGGCAACATAAAGGATATAGATACATTCAAGGAAAGACAGCATATGAATAAACATGTTTCTCTGTGTTTGATTTATTGTATGTCTGTAAAGAAGGTTGTAGAATGCCCTGAAAAACAATACAAGAAAAATCTAATCTTGAGCTGTCTGCCTTGAAACAACTACTATTAAAGAGCACAGGATGGTTCCGTCCCTTTTTCCATTTAATGTATGTCCCATTCAGCATTAATATAATTATTTTTAAAAGAATATATTTATTTTGTAATGTATTTATACTAAACACCACTTTTTGCCTAAAAATAAAAGTAAAAATTTTAAAAATAATTAAATAAATTTATTATTTAAATTAATTATTTATTATTTAAATTTTTAAAGTGTTTTACACTTCTATGTCAATGTTCACAAAGCTGACCACTGATGGAATATTTTGTATTATTATGGTTGCCAGTAATATAACAAGAGGAGAAGTCACTGCTAATGTTTTACTGCTTTGAACATTTACTATATGGTCTTACTCAGTTTTTTGGTATCTGTCATTGTTTAAGCCCAGCTGGAAACTAAGCTTCAGGCAGCTGCTCACTCAACACCCCTCTCTCCCTGCCACCCTGGGGGAATGGGGAGGAGAACCAAAGTAAAACTTGTAGGTTGATATAAGAACAGTTTAATAATCAAAACCAAAGTAAAATAGAGTAAAAATGGTCAATGATAATAATAGTAATAAAATACTAATATTAATGTTAATACTAATGGAAAAAAGCTAAACAACTGATGCATAATATGTTTCCTCACCACCTACTGACCAACACCAGACTTTCCTTCTTCAGTCCAGCTCAGCCTCCCTTTCAGGTAACTTTCCCCAGTTTATATACTGGGCATGATGCTCTGTGGTGTGGAATATCCTTTTGGTCAGCTCAGGACACCTGTCCTGGACATGCTCCCTCCCAGTTCTCTTTTGTGCATCTCCTCACTTGCAGACCACAAGACCACAAAAAAGGTCCTTGACTTAGGATAAACATGACTTAACAAAATACAAAACATCAGCATATTATCAACACCATTCTCATTCTAAATCCAAAATACAGTACTGTAAGAGCTACTGAGAAGAAATTAACTCTATTCCAGCTGAAACCAGGGCAGTATCTTAGTAAGATCAGGTAAATTTGAATGAATGATGTAAGATTGATGTGCCAACTGCAAGAAGTAAATCACCTCCTAAACCCAAATTACAGAAATTCCACAAACTGAAGCTGAGTAACCAAACTTGAAGCTCATAATTATTTGTCAAGATATGACAAAGCCTATGACAAAACCCATTGAATATGAGTATTTTTTTTTTGCTGGGGAAAAAAAGGGAAAACCAACTCACATTCAATTTTGTTCTGCAATTCAGAACAGAAAGATGCAGTTTGTCCTTCTTATATGAACATACTCTACAGATTAAAGTGAAAAATAAGTAGAATATGGGTATTTTTGCTATGAAAATTTCAAGTATGGGATGATTTTTGTGCATGATAACTAATATGAAACGGAGACAAGCCATTTGTGACTATTTGATGGGCTGGATATCTGCAAGGGGTCTAAACTCCCAAATAGTTCTCAAAGTAGAATAAGGTGAATGAGAATGAGACGAGATTGTCGTTGTGTAATCAGGAAAAGAACATTAGCCACAATGGATAAGAAAGTGCTAATAGGCATTGGTGAAGGGGGACTCAGCACCGGGGAAAGTACATCTAAAAGCCTGCCTTTAAACTCTGGGAACATTTTTGTTCATTGCTACAGTCTTCTCCTTCCTCCACCAAATGTAATTCCCTAATAGAAATATTGTTATCAAACTCCATCTGTGAAATTATTCACATTTATTTAATATCTGAACTCTGAAAGTCCCTAGGGTTTCTTGACCCACCAGCTTGCAGCATCTGATAAGATAGGTAGAAATAATGGGCTGTAGGACTGTCACAACCTCAACTCTTCTCATTGCAGTGAGGTTCTACCTCTCAGTTTTGTAATTGACCAAGATCAGTCACTGACAGCTGACTGATATCAACTCTGTTTTCTTTCCTCAATAAGACTAGCAAAACACTAAGACTCCTTTGATTCTCACAGGCTATTTCTGTTCCCTGAGATTCCCTGTCAGCAATGTGATCACAGGGATCCCTGTGCTGTCCTGCAAGGTTTTTCTTATTTCATTTTAAGTCTCTGTTATCTCTTGAAACCAAGCAAGATTTTGTCTTCACTGAAGTTACAGACAGCAAAGAAAAAGAGCTGTGTTTTAGGAAAGAGTTGTTTTCCTAATCCTGTAAAGCCTTTAGCTATAAGACTTCACCCTGTACCATATGATGTGAGCTAGACCACATGTAGGCTCTGATTCAGCAAAACACTTAAGGGCATATTTTCAAAGGCACAAATGGCAGATATGCAATGATTTTCAGTTGAGGATGAAAATCTTAAGTATCCATCTGACATCTGTGACCCTTAGATTTGGGCCTGTGTAGCTGCCAGTACTTCTTTCAGGGCATAACGATTCAGCAAAATGTAGAAGTGTCTGACTTGTGTTTTAGGACAAATTACCACCAAATCTTGTAGTACTCACCATCACCTGTATGCAGAAACTGCAAAAGCACATCCACTGTATGACTTAAGACAAAAGGGTTTCACTAGTTGCATTCTGCACACAGTAGCTCCGCTGGGAATAGCATACTTCTCCCTGCATAAGACTGTATCTTAAAAGAATAATATTTGCAAAAAAAGGAATTAATATTTAATATATAACAAGTTGGATACAATTTTATCATTGTCTTCCCACTTACGCTATCACAGAACAGCTGGAGGTCTAATAAACGTTTTGTAACTGTGTTGAAATAATCTCAGCACAGTTGCGTAAGTGTTTGGAAGTGCAGTGAAGTCTGGAGTGACAGTGTGAAATGATCATACTGACATTGTATATTTTTTGATGTCTATTGTTTCCTTCTCTGCCTCAGACTTGTCTGGAAATATGTGCTGTCTTCAAATGGCTTTCTATACTTCTGTAGAGAAGAAGAAAGAAAAAATTATAGACTGTATGAAGCAAGAAGAGAAAAAGTCAATAAAATTGATTGCATTAGTTTGCCTCTTAAGTCACAAAAGCAGTGACAATAAGCTTAAATTCTCAAGTTGCTGTTTAGAAAGGTTGTGAATGTAAAGTTGCCTCTTTCACTTCCTCATCAGCCCAGCAGCAGAAACAATGGAAATAACACAGAAAATGTTCCTGTCTCTCAGACAGCATTTTCCATAATAAAGCAACCTGCAAAGCAATATGAATATTTTTTACAGTCAAACATTATAGATGGCCCAATACTCTGTGGTATTCTCTGGCCTGTTCCTAAAGGTTGTTTTTGTTTAGGTGTCAATATCACATGATGAAGTCATATATGTCTGTTATTCTTTGAGACTAGTTCTAATTACTAGCTGAATTCAACAGATCTTGAAGCAGATTGTCTCTGAAGAAAATAAAAATAATTTTGAAAATGATTCAGGGTCTTTGGAAATAATGGAAAATCTTGCCAGCAATGTCAAAACAAGTCTGTAATAAGACTACCTATATAAGAAAAATAAGGAAGATTTAGCTATATTAGTTTTCATTAATAAAGACTGATGTTCCTTGGGAGATGTGTAAATCAAAACTTAATTTTGTGCTTGATATGCTTATTCCATTTTGAGAATTTGGTATTTTGCAGTTAGGACAAGACATGATTTATATTTGAAAGGGGATGGCATTTTTCAATAATTATTTATATATGGCTTCTGATTACTAAATGAGCATTATGAAGCTGATCCAGGAAATTCCTGCATATCTCTGTGAGGCACTGATTTTTCTCATAAAGTCTAGCAATTTATATAAAAATTGCAATGGGAGTTATCTTACAGACATCATAAATAGGATGTAAATAAATGCCATGGTTTCAAATAAAAACTGAGCATTGTAAAATAGCTTAGTGCAATAGTCCAGTGAAATAGTTTACATATTGAATCTGTTGTAAACTTCCTGTTTATACATTCTTTATTAATATATGAAGTCTTATTATTTTAAAGATGAAGGGATTGGGCATCGTGTTCTGAGTGCAAAGTTGGCTGAGCCCATCTGATGGTGAAGTGCTCCCACCCCCAGACTGTTCCTGGCAGCAGACTCCCACCAGCTCCCTTTTCTTGGCTCTTGTGCAACCTCATGTGAGCCAATTTAAACTGGCTAAACAGTGCTAAAGCTCAGAAAAATATTCAGTGTATTTGTTACATTGTTTTCCAATTTGCTGGTGAACCAGCTCATGGTGGAACCACAAAAAATCAGTTTCTGGGTGGCAGCTAAAGGCCAAGGGTCAGGACAGACAGACAGACCTGTCTGCATGTATGCCAGCAGCTCTCAGTTAGATGAGCTCCATCTTATCCTTATTAAGTGTCCTTGGGTTCCTGAGGTTCTCCTCACAACAAAGCACTATGTTGCATAACAAGACAATGAAACCTGATGTAAAGGAATTTGTCTTTCTAGAATCAAGACAAAAAAGAGAGTTTGGATCAACCCACGAGATAAAAGATGATGACATAATTTAGGAAGGAGGTAAATTAAGTTAAAATAAAGAAATCCTGGGGCTGGCAGGGAAGCTGGTAGGGAAATGAAATACTAGGGTGACAGGGGGTCCAAAGAAATACCAGAAAGGGGAATGTGTACAGGCTAGACCAGTTTTGCAAGTGTTGATAATATTTTATACTGTTGGTATGGGAGTGAAAACAGAATTGTATCCCCATTTGTAGGTCAGGAAGACTTCATGCTATTGCTAATAACTTCACTAATCCTTGCTGGCTGTCGAATTATTATGTTCTGTCTATGGGAAAGGGAAATAATCTCTGAATAATAGGCAACACTGCATTCATTCAATCAGGCACAAACGTCCCCACACTTTTTTGGGAACCAAATCTTCCAGGGATTTGGTTCTTCAAAGGCAGGTGACAGGTGTTTGACATCTTTTTGTGTTAGCTAATTGTGATCACCATGACCCTTGTATAATTTTCAGTGTACAGAGGATAAAGGATTTCTTTGAAGTCCTCCAAAGTAGTTAATTTTTGTCTAATCTTTTTCTATTATACAGAAACCCACTGGTAATTACCATTACCATTGGAAATTCTGCCATGAATGCTCAGTGAAAGAGGCTAATCAATTCATGATGGTGAATCTATCAGTCAAATTTCACTATTGACTTTACAATTCCGAAGACCATGATGGTCATTTACTGAATCATTAACTTTCATTTCTTTTGTCTCGATATAAAAAGTCTCATCAAACTGCTATATACAGGTACTTATGCAAAATTTAGTAACACCTGAAAGAACTGTGAAAGAGATGCTGAAGAGATTTAATCTATTTACATCACCTAATATACAGTATCTGTCTGTAAAAGAAGGAAGTTCTTTGGTCTTTAAGGATTTTACAAACTAAGGCTCAATAGGAGTTTCTATCTGGGTCTCTAGATGAAGTCTGAAAGATCATTACTTTATAATCAGAACAGAAGAGAGGAGCAGCTAGATGCAGAAAACCCTGAGAAAAGCAGTTGTGGGATTCCAGAGAGTAAAAGCCTTGTGGATGAAAGGCAAAGAAAAAGCCTGCTGATAATAAGAATTGGTGGTGGTTGGAAACAACCCCAGTAGCTGTTAAACTTCACACTTCTGCCCCTCAGAAAGCTGGTGTGTCTGCCCAGGTTGGCTGTAAGCTCTGTGCAGTGAGTCAGCACTGCTCTCACAGCCAGGGCTTTGTAGACACACATTATGAATTACAATAGGTTATTTTGAATCCTGAACATATCAAAATAACCTGAAATTTCCACAACAGGATCTGTGTTGTACATCATTTTTTGTTAGCTAAGTTAACTCCTCCTTTCCATAATTTGAATGAGAAGTGTTTTTAAAGATCATTTCCTTAATGTATGTTAGTGCTACTGTTTCTGCAGAGAAGCTTTTCTTTTTTATTAACACTTTTGGCAAAGAAAAAATAAAGTACAATTATCTTGATGCAAAAATAGATAATGACTGCAATACTTTTCCATTTTGCAAGGGTAGACCAGATTAAGCTATAATATGGACTGAATTTTTATTCACTCCTCTAAAGATAGTAAATGTTCAAATTAATGATAGTAACTGGAAACTTCTTTTTCACAAGCCTCTCTAGTTTTCTGTTCCCTTCACTTTCTCAGTCCAATTAACAGGAGTACAGCAGTGAGCTACACAATAACAGAGAAGTATCCTTGCCATATTTCTAGCTGAAACAAGGGTACTAAATACTGTATGAACCAGCCAAGGAATCGGAGTGATCTAGGATATTGACTACAGATTTTTGAGAAAGAACTCTCCATTCACTGGTTATTTACTCATTCTAATAAATTTCCCCTGCTTTCCTCATTTGTTCAAGTATTTGAGAATAGATAAGTAATCTGGGAAATTTTCCAGTTTCAGCTATAAAGTCATAAATAATTGAGCTCCTTGGCACTTAATGCATGAAATAGGATCCTTGTGGTCTGAAACAGAGACTGAATTCAACATTTTCACTCTGTCAAACCCTATTTTCACAGTGGACTTACCACTGTGAAGTTACATTTCTGTCTGCAGGAGACAGGTTTCTCAGAGGCTGTTCCAGTACTGAAATGAATTGATTTGGGAACCATGAGCTGTTCATGAATGTCTGTAACTTTCACTTATAGTGAAAAGCATTTTATTTTTACCAGATAGGAGACATTTGATTGCTTATAAATCTGTTGCAGGGAAGAATTGCAGAACGAAAGAGCTCTATAAGATGAGTCCTAGTCATATCAACTAATAACCAACTAGAAAGTGATGAGACACAACAACGGAGAAAACTGGCATGAAAGAAACAAACGAAAAAAGGAACCTGGCTTCTTTCATCTGAGAGCATCTAAGTGCAGGGAGCTCTGTTTCTCACACTGAACAGTCCTTGCTACAAAACCAGAAAAGCCAGAGGAGTGGGAGTTCCATCTTCCCAGGCAAATGCTGTAACCTGCTGTGGCGGTGCAAGTGGCTCCAGCCACTCTGTCTCCTGAGGAGAACTCAGACAACCAGCTGTGGTCGTCAGCAAGCCAAGTTTAGCATGCAACTTTCAGTCATGCTGAGAACCCATAATTCCCTTGTTCTGTCTTTTGCATGTTTTCTCCCAATTGGTTAATACTTTGTCCTCCTGTTTTATGTATAAAGTTATGTATATTCATTTTCCTTCTTTAATATATATATATTAGTTCTAGAAAGTTCCTTGTTCCTCGACGCCCCATTGGATCCTTCCCTAAGTCCCTCCTTTGTGTTGTTCCCATTGGTTCCCTTGCTGTCAACCCCACCTGCTTGTCTCTATCCCATTGGCTGAGATCCCTTTCCCCACCTATTCTGTACCCAGTATAAGATCCCTGGACCCTCCCACCAATTGGTCTCTCTGTCCCTGCCTTTTCACTGGACTAGATCTGTGTAGAACACATACAGAGAGTCCTCTCTCTTTACTTCTTTGCCTTCCCTGTGTGCCTGCCTGACAGCGACAGGAAGGTACAGCCCCTTTGGGTGAGGAGCTCTACCCCTTTTTCATTGTGTGCTGGGCACTGAGTGCCGCCTTCCAGAGGGGTTTCAGCGTTGATCTCCAGGCTTCTTTGTGTTGGCATGCGAGGGGTAAAACCCCCTTCTGCCAGCTCACTGCTGCTGCAAAACTCCTCAACCTGGAGACACCTATGGTCTTCTTTTTTTTTTTTTTTTTTTTTGTGCTCAAGGTGCCAAGCCTTCCATGCAGTCAGATCTGCTCTCAAAAGCTCAGGAAACCTACAAGAGTGAAATTCACCCTAAAGTAGGCAGCTAGAGACAAGCCGCTCAAGTCCTATCCAACTCCACTGACAACAGTGGAAATGAAAGCATCTGATGTATATGAACATATATACATGGACGACTGAGTCTGGGAATCTTAGCCTTAAATGGAGCCTCTTCATGCATTGCTTGTTGCCCAAAATGCTGCCACTTCTGTGTTGTTAGGAGAGACACAGGGTATGGGCTTGGTATGTCCTAGTCAGATTGTGTTTAGGAGTGTACATACGCATTATGTAAGCCCCGGAATCCCTTGAGGCTACAGAAGGCACAGAACATCAGGAGCTGTGGCAATAACTTGCTTTATATGTATTACCTCTTCTTTCTAAGGAGTAGGATTTCTTCCTAAAAAGAGAGAACGCAGCACTGCTTTGACTCATTAACTCAGCTAATGTAATGCCTTGTTTCTAGCCACAGGGGTGGGCAGAAGTAAGATAAGTAGCAGCTGCAGGAAACTGAGATGAAATAAAAGGATTTTTCAGGTCAGTGGGGGAATGGAGAAAAAGTCTTTAGTTTTAGATTCCAGTGCCTGCAATACACAGAAGTTCTCTGCCCTTATTTGAAAGTAACCTATACCCTTCATCTGTGCAGAACTTGCATCTGAAAGGAACATAACATTTCTAGTAGAGATATGATTATAAAACTGCTTTTGGAATACCTAGACCAGCATTTTGCCTCGTTTGTTCTCCATAGTAACTGTCCACCGAATGGAACAGACACAACAGCTTTCTGTGACAAAGGACGGTTAACTGGGCTTTGCTCTCTCCTGGTGGTACAAATTATTTAATAGGTCTTTTAAGATGTTGTTTATCCTGGTATTTTACAATGTATTATTGAGGACATAGAGATTTTTTTTCCCCTTTTGAACACAATATATGAACCTCATGAATAGTATCTGTAGGTAACATTTGGCTGTCTCCCAGACAAATAAAGAAGAAAATGCTGGGATCACACTGCACACCGTGTTTGATTTTTCAGTGAAGGTGAAAAAAAAAATCCATCCCACTGTGAGTTACTATCACTCTTGAAATCTTTATCCACAAGAACAAGAATGTCTGAAATGTTTGGATACAGCAGAAGAATCATAAAAATGAGATATCAAGAGCATAAAAAATTACTGATTTTCACCTTCTGTTTCAGCCAGTAACAACCCCACTGAGAACAGAATATGTAATTGCATGAGATGTAATATATGCTGAAAGACAGGGGAAGATGTTTCAGTATTTTTTTGGTAAATCAACACTTTTTCCCTTTTCTGTACCCACAGAGTAACTTTTCCTCCTCTCCATCAAGCTGAAAGTTACGGCTAAGGTTTTTACCTTGCTTTTTTAGTAAGAATTGACAAGAGCAGGAGACTGTTGAAGTTGTCCCTTGCCTGCTGTATTACTTGGCTTGAACTTCCCAGGAGCTGTCATTTTCCAAGGACAGCACTCAGTCTTTCTATCTGTAGCTTATGGAAGTGTTACTGAGCTTCACCTGGGTGCAGGTGACTAACAGGCCTCAAATGCAATGCTTTGCTGCTTTTGAGAACAGACTCCTGTGCAATTTTGTCTCTGATCAGATGAAAGAAACACAATCTGTTGATCTGTGCTATGAGGGATAATTTTTACTTTAGGTTATCACCCTATTTAAGTTCATACCTCCTTGGTCACACCATGAATTTTTGAGAATGGTTGAATTTAAGGCACAAGGTCATTGGTGGCCACTATTTTGTTAAGTACAACTGCGCACATCTTTAAAAGCTGCATTTAGGGAGAAAGGACAAATTCCAGACCCAAGTGCTCACTGCAATGCCTTTGTCTTCACTGTGTTTGGCAGCTCCTGATGTCCCTATGTGACATGTCCCTTTCTCTGAGCACACACAGATGTAAAAATATTCTGTATATTGAGACTGCTAATGACCTCACAGCTCCTCTGTGTGTAGGAAGAAGTCACAGTTCCTTGAATCTCCTGCAGCATTTTTTTCCTATGTAATTAATACTGGTTGTGTCTAGAAGTGCTGACTTTAAGCAGTGATGAATAAATTGAAAGCAGTAGCCAATTCTTAAAGTATTTTAATGGTGATTTTGAAATAAGGACAATCTTAATATGAAAGGTCAATTTATTCTAAAATGAAATATTTTTGTCCTTATATATTGAATCATATTTAAATACCTCTGAACATTGTTACTTTTTGAAGTTTGCATTTTCTGTCATGCTTGCATTTTTCCCCTGGCACATTGTTGAGAACAGTTGTAGAACTATATAGTTTGTATCCATCATATCCAGTATATAAAATGTCTCAATTTATAAGAAATATTGGCAGGAAACCTATACTGGAAGAAAGAAACATTTTCAAACATCATTGCTAAAATTATTACAACACAGAGATTCAAAGGAAATGGGATTTTCTGTAATTAAAATTTATGCTAAAACTGTTCATTACTCTTGATGGGGATGGAGGTTAATAGCCTTTTTTTTCTTTATAAAGAAGGGTATGCAGATCAGACTGCTGGGCTTTTGAGGCAGTCTGAAGTTTTAGCATGTACTAATTCTTCAGTGGAAGTTATTGAGCCTGATACGTGTCTTTCAGTGGAGGTATTTTTCAGGGTGATTTCACAGAGGGAAATGAAGGAACTGGAAATGAATACGGACCAAAAAGGAACACCAACAAGGCAAGCTTTGGACGTTGCTAGTCCAAAAGCATTGGCTGGAAGTTGAAAATTTGACTTGAAATACTCTCTTTTATTGTTCATCCTGCCATTGCAAAATTGGAAAATACTCTATACTTTCACAGCATCCCCAGCAATCAGCTGATGTTCTTTACAAGTCTGGAAAACTATTCCCCATTCAATTTAGAAATTAGTATAATTTCTTTTCCAGTCCCTGAAGAGGTGACTGATTTTATTTTGAAGGGAAAAAAAAGAATAATATGCTACTGATAAAATTTTGTATCAATATTTAGTGATAAAACTTTACTGATCAGTGATCATTCAAATATTCATAAACAGTAATTTGCAGTAGCATAAGAAATTGAAACATCATGCTTCAAAACCAACTCTTTATCAACAAGACGACTCTTCTGTAGTTTAGTGGCATTGGTTTATTTTGTTTGAAAGTGTGAATACCCTTTATGTTAATATTCAATTTATTGGCACCGTTTTAGGGACTGAATCAATGAAGATAACGGCAAGAACATCTCACATTCGTGGGGAGACGGACCTGATTGGGCTGAGAGACCCTGAACTGCCTCTGAGGAGCAGAAGGGCACACGTTGGTGAATGCAGAAGTAAACGACACCATCTTTTTTAAAGGTAGTTTTCCTAACCATTGTTCACTTTAAGACCAGGGAGACCTAAGAAAGGACTAATTCTTTCTTCTAATCTTTTAACTTTACACTTGAAACTTTAAAAGTTTGTTCTTTAGTTTCTTGACTAGGTCTTTACATTTAATGCAGGAATTATAGTATAGGATGCTGTGGATTTGCTGTATAACTGGGGGACAAAGGGTAGTCAACATGGATTTTTTTCTTGGAATCAAAGTATCAGACAGTTAAGATTTTACACTATTTCTCACAAAGGCAAGGGTTCAAAGCATGGTTAAATAAGAGTTGGGGTAAAAAGGAACAGCCATGGTTTGTAGGACTGCTGGCATGCCACAAACTACAGATTCTTTTCGAGCTGGATAAAATACTATAGTTTTAATACCAAGCAATGAGTTCTTGGTTTACCTGTGATTGAAGTAAAAACTGATATGTGATGTCCTTAAAAGCTGAAAATCCTCTGCTATGATCAAAAATCTTTATAGACTAGAGAGTCTTTAAAGGACTCTGACTGACCTGAAACCCAAACCTTGGTTGAACAGCAGCTGTTCTTAAGTTATGGTTTATGCTATTTCCTATGACCTACACACCAAAAGCATCTCAAAATTCAGATTTGGTAAGCTAATAAAATTCAGACTGGCTACTGAAATCTTACCTTCTCCAAATTACTCATCAAAACCACTTCTGGATGGGGATTAGCATCTCCACTATTAACAGGTTGGAGTAATGCAAATCAGTTCAGCAAAGTGAAATAGGAAATACGCACACGTTTCAGCTCCTCGTGCAAGAGGAGTCAGAAGCAAATGTTGGGGAAAAGGACAATTTGGCAGTTTTTGAGAAACCATGCTCCTGCAGAGCCTGGGCTGCTCCTATCCTGGGGGCAGTGCATGATCTGGCTCCTGCAGCATGCCGGAGCAGAGCCAGAGGCATTCTGCTTGTGACCCACTGCTCCTGAGTTTCCTCTCCAGTTGTTGCCTGAGCAAAGCAGCTCTTGCAATGGCTGTTGCTGCAGAGAGAAAAACATCTCAGTTCATGTGGCTTAATTCAACTCATTCAAAGTTATCTAGTGACTTATTAATGACACATAATTAACTGACAATCAGTGTGCTGTATATCCAGGACAATCAGTGTCCTATATATTCAGGGTCAATATTGGCAATCCAGCAAATAAATAATGATACCAGACACTTACAGAGCACTAATAAACAATTTATTTCCCAGCCCTAGTAACTAATTCCCAGGAACATGTCCTCCCTTCCCTTCCCCTCCCCTCAACGCCCCACGCCCCCAGTTAGCCCCACTCTGCCCCAGGCCCAGGGAACACAAGCCCTGCCACCCCATCCGTGTGTGTCACTTCATGTGTCACTGTCAGGCCATGGACTCCTACCAGTGCAGCTCCCTCCTTTTTGTCAGCCAAGGGGAAGCACACGGGCAGCCCCACACTGCAGACTAACCTCCAGGGAAAACATCAGTATAAACATCTACACAAACATATGCACCCCAGCATCCACATAGGCTTATGGCTGAAATATTCTCCTCCTGGATTTTGGGACAGAAAGAATTTTTATCACTTGTAATAGGACTGGCAGGGACGTAAACACAGTTAACAACCCTTAAAATAGTTCAGTCTTTTTATTTAAAGTCCATTTTCTTCATAAATGAAAATTTCCTGTTTCTGCCAAACCTACAAAGATAGGAAGGGTTCTTATCTCCCCACTAATTTACAGGCTATGCTAACTGGGAAGCAACCAGCCTTTATAGCTGCCTTCCTCTACAGATATTAAAGAAAAATTAAGCTATTAAAGGGATAAAATCAATTTTACCGAACAGTATTCTGATAAAAAAAAAAAGGGAGATGATGGTTTGAGGAAGGGGGGTGGGGGGTAAAGTGATGTGCCACCAGTGAATAGTCATCACCAGTTAAGTATAGGAAAGCCAACACCAGCAACACGGAACTCACCTGATTTTCTATGATGTGTTTGGAGGCATTAAGTATCTTCACTCAAACAGGGTAAACTCTGGCATGTGTTCTCGATGTTACGTGGCTTGGTTATGGGTCACCAGAACTCTGGGTTAAGTGGAAGACAAACAAACAGGCTGTATGATACCTCTAGAATAGTGGGCCTTCAGGACATAAATGTTTTTTTTACATTACCCAGGGGAAAAAAATCCAAAAATTCCAGCCTGCTTCCTTGTTTGTACAGAATTCATTTTAAATTTAAGACCTAAGAGCTTTCAGGTGTACAAAGTATGAGCTAAATTGCACGAATGGATGTTACTCAAGTAAAATTATTTTTCTGGACTAGTTTAGGAAACTTGTAACTATGCCAATCTCTGGTGTAATATCGGGTAACACTTCCATAGAAATACGACAGAGATGGCTCTGATTCTGCATGCAGTTGTCTTAATTTCATGCTGCTATGCATGACCAATTGATTTCCTGTACTTTTTACCTGGAAATTGTTGTCATTTTTCTTTCATCCATTCACACACACTGATTTTTTGGCTTTCATAGCAAGTACCATGCTACACCAACCAAAAACAACATAACAAAGTTTACAGAGAGTACTGCACATTTCAGAAGTACAGGGTGTTTTTGGAGAAAGGATGTGCCATTTCCTTTTCCTGTCCCTCCAATTCTGAGTGACAGAGGTGCTGCTTTCCTTTCCCCTCATGGGATGTATGAGAGAGATATTACTCATCATTCTGTCAAGTTATTTCCTTCAAGGCCCTTAATTTTTGTTGGTTTTTTTTTTCCTGAAAAGAGGATGTAAATTCCCTGGTTTAAACACATCCATAATCTCTTACTATTCTCTTAATTGTGTTAAATGGAATCAATGAATTTCAAATGATCACAACTTCACTGGAGCTGCAGGTACACACAACAACTACAGATACATAGTGCATTATCCTTTCCACCCAAAGATCTTGATGAAATTAAGGTACATTATGGGAGAATCTTCAGAATACCCCATGTTAACTTTGGTTTGAAAGAACCTTTGGAGGTCATCTAGTCCAGCCTATTCTTTGAAATGTGTCTTCAAGAACATCCACTTCTGCACATAGGCCTAGCAAGTGAGGGAAATGTTGATACTATGTTTCTAAAGAGGGCTACTAGCCAGGTCTGCAGCTATGGAACAAATGCAGTATATGCAAGTTAATTTTGTTATTGTGAAAAGAAAATTAGGATTCAGGAAAAAAAAAAGAATCAAAAAAACCCAGTGACAGTTTCAATCAGTAGCAGCAACACAGACTTTTCTCCTCTTTTCAGCTACGCTGCATTTAGTTTCTCAAATTGTATGAGATGCTTGTTACACCTAATTTTCAGTTTATATGTTTCCTTTTATCTGTTGTAATGCTCTCAATCATCTCTTCATACTTTATTTTTTTTTTCCTGCCTGAACCTCAGTTTATGGTGAAATAATTTGCTTTATCTGTGGTTTTCAAATCAGCTTTCCAAATGGACTTAGAGGTCACTGAGCCTAAGTGTCCCCAAGTGCATAAATGTTTTTTGAAAATGGAATTTAATTCCTAAGCCAAGTAGCTGGTTTTGAAAAGTTTTCCTTTTTGCAACATGAACAAGCCAGAAAAGACACCAAGTAAATATAAATCTCAGCCTGTTGCGGTGGCTAAGTCCACTTTACACCCCCCAAGTTCCCCTAAAAGTGGTCTCTCCTTACAACACTGTGCTAGAAAGTTCTCCCTTTGTCTAGATTCTACTGGTCACTGGCCCTCTCTCCCCTCCCATCCCTTTTCCCACTGGCCCCTGTTATGTCACTCAGCCTTGCCTCTGCCCCTGGCCCTCAGACTATTGGTTTTGGATGCTCTGCCCGCCTTTGGGAGCTTTCAGGATAAAACCGGCGCGGGCTTTTGGTTTGGTTGTTCGTTCTTGCCTCTGTTCCCTTTAGGGTGTTGCCATTAAACGCCTCGGAATTGCAGGCAGAGAGCCCCTCTCGCCTCTCTGTCTCCGGTTCGTGCACAGCCTGGGGGTGTGAGCGGCTGTGCACAGCCACCTGTGAAGGTGAGATCGTGAGCACGCGTGGGCGCTGGCAGAGCTCCGCCTGAGCGGTGCGCGAGGGACCCACTAGGGACAAACGCAGCATCGATCCACCGAAGCTCTCATTCTGTATCAGTCCCACCTTGTGTTATGTGCAAATGTTGGTTAGTAGGTGTATATGTGTGGATAATGTGCATTTTGAATAAATACAAACTGAGAATTCATGAAAAAGACATTTAGGAACACAGAACTACAATATAGGTTGTGAGATAATTATAAGAAAAGAGAAAACAGACTAGAATTTAAATGTCGTCTTCTGTCACACTAGACTAAAAAATCTGCAGAAAGTACCTATATGTTTATAATGATATCCTGCTTGCTCCCACTGAAGCTGACAAAAATTCTCCCAGTTTCTTTTCAGTTACAGTAACATCAGAGTTTCACATGCATTTCAGAACGTCTCTCTTTCCCTAGAAATCTCAGTATGATGCAAATAATTCATTCAGCAGGCCAGCTTATCTGTCTGCTAATTAAGTGAAACTTTATCATCCCTAGCTTGTATATTAGGACTTCATGAGGTAATTAAAATAGAAGCAGATAGGATTTTAACCTTGCACCCCTTAGGGGAAGCATTTATTTCAGTTGTACCAAAGGGAAGTGCATATAGTCCAACTGGACTGGACTCCAAAAACTTCTAGCAAGGTTGGTACATTATGGTCACACAGCTCTATCAGAATCCATAAAGCTGCAATTATGTTACTGAGCAAGATCAATGGGTAAGATTTGGTAGCTGATTCAAGAACTTAAGAAAGCTCTGAATGTGAGCTATCTTTGAGGTAAAGTCTCGGTGGAAGTGGCATTGTCACAGCTAATACTGCTGGTGAGGAGCAGGAGTTTTGCTGTGTTAGGAATAAACTCTCTGTGATAGTTAGAAATGGAGATGACAAATCATTTCTCAGAGCGGTAAATGTAATCTTAAATGGATCTTCAATAACATGGTAATTCAGTCTGGTATCTTGACTGTGGAATTAATTTTCTAATTGCCAATTTCAGCTGGCCATGCAACTGCTTCTCTAAATTTCAAGGTGACTTTTGTAGGGCCACAGGATAAATTCTACCTCAGTGAATAACAATGTTGAATCATTTAAAGACCACTATTTTGATTTTGCAGTTAGTTGTCCTCAGTGAATTTATCAAACATAGGAAACTAACTGGATGGCCTTGTCAAACATCTGTATTTACTGCCAAAACATAAATGTTCAGAGGCTAATGAGAGTTGTTGTTGCTGTTGCTACACTGAAATGGTTGGTTCTCATATAAAAAAATCTTTATTTGATACAGGGATCACAGACAGCGGAAGAAGACAGAACAGGAAAGTGGAAAGACGGAAGGCAAGTGGGAAGGCAAAGGGCATTTTTGGTGTAAAGTTCTGTAAGGGAAGACACCTGGAAGGCTGAGGAAGGGCAGTTGCTTGTTGATCTTGACCATGATCAAAGGTAGCTTTTATAATTCTCCTTTCTAATAATACCAAGATATAGAGCCCAATATTGGGTAATTCTTTGAGCTGAAAAATAATATTGTCTGAGGAAGACTTTTTCAGGAATCATTACATGGCCTTAGTGAGTTTTTTAAACCTGAAAACTGAAAGAGCAGCTACTCTGACTTGTTCAAGCAAAGCCCAAAGTAAATTAACTCTCTGCTTAAGATCTGGAAAACCAGTGACAGTTTATTTTTTAGGCACCTGTGAGGACTCAGTGATACTTCTGCAAGTAAAGACCTGGCAGAGATCATATCAGAGCTAAACGGAGCAGAAACCCATGTTCTTTGGAAAGCACATTTGATTGCCATCCTGTGGGAAACATGCCAGTTAAGGGTCAGAAAAAAACCTCTATCTCTTCCTCTCAATTCCAAGTGAATTGGCTTAGCAGTGAAATGAGAATACACTGCAGCCATCTAAAAGTGAGTATCAATTATTTTCCTATAGTGCAACCAGGCTGCTTTGAGAGATAACTCAGTAACGAAGGAAGCATCTTTTCCAGCCCCATGAGGCAGTGCATCCTTGCACAGCTTGTCACAATGGGCTGTGCCTGAAGGCACACTTTTGTACTCTGCTGAAATGATCAAATGAATAGAGTGTAAAACTAAAAATTCTACTAAAACTGAAAAGACTGTTTAAATAATTTGGTAGGATGGATTATAAAGTTACTTATTAAATCTGAAAGACCAATCAATTAATATGTTTACTGAGACAAAAAGCCAGGCCTGTGTTCCAGAGTAATGCAGTTGTTTCTCTGCTTTAGGATCCTGTCTTGAAACCACTTCTGATTATCTTAAAAAGAGCTCCTAAAAGCTCCATGCATCAGCACACATATCACCCGACAGAACATCCAAATCGGAAAACAGAAAAACAGAAAGATGCACCAGTTTTTGGTATCCTTGAGAAGATGTTCCTCCAAACTACTTCAGACACAGTGAAGAACAGGGCAGTTGTGTTACACACATAGTCAGTCTCCTAAAAAAACTTGGGGTTTTGTATAAAAATAATCTGGATAGGTTTCAATATACATAATATTAAAATCATACAGAAGAAATGCACATTTTAAGTGGATATAGGTATACTTCACGTAGAAACCTGCACTCCTGCCACTTGACATGCTATTCTTTGCTCCAAAGGGGGAATACCTCTAAATAATACCCCTTACTGTACTAATGTATAGATATATGTGTGTGCGTGTATATATATGTATATGTGTGTCTGTGTGTGTGTGTATTAGTTATAGTACTAATCTTCATCTTGAGGATCAGCCCTCTTAGGCAGAGAAAATGTAATAATAAACAGATTGGGCTGAATTCCTTCAGAGACAAGAAAACCATCCCAAATCTGTCTTCAATTAGGTGACAGAATTTATCACAAAGGACTTTTGGACCTCCTGTAAGTTTCTTCCAGCAGGTTATTTAGTCTGCCTGAGAGCATTGTGACTCTGCAACTGTAGCAGAGGTTTACCTTCAAATGTCTCTAAAGCCTTTAACGTCCCCTCTTTTTCTTCTTTTCCTGTTATATTTTTAATGAGGTAAGGTTTTTCAGGCTTGAGGGCTGATATTTTTTCAACAATTGCTCTGCAGTCCTGAATGGGGAACTAGGCTAAATCTACTGCTTCAGTTTGTTTAATTGATGGAAGCTGGGGTGTGTGGATTTTCTCAGCTGAGTCTAATGAAAGAAGCATTCACTTTATAGAGAATATCTTACACTGCAGAATGTAAGTCTGCAAGTGAAGAGACCATAATTTTCTTCTTAGCTCCTGAAATGATCTGTAATGGGATGCTGGCCAAATCATCTCATTTCAGTGTTTCAGGGCTCAGGCAAATGACTTCCACTGAATTTTGATGGGGTGATTAAAGAAGTCACCAGCTTCAGCTGGCCGTCTCCAACCCTGCAACAAAGCCTATCACAAAGTATGCCAATACTTCAGCCATGCCAGTGCCTGACTTAGTAGGACAGGTTGCAGGGAAGATTGATTAGTGCTGATGCTCAGCTGCACCGAGGAGGGACAGAGGTTCAGAGTGTTCCTCTGCCCTGCCAACAGTGCATGTGTGAGACCAGGATCTGGATGGAGAGCTGAGTTTAGTGCTGAGTCCTCCTTACAAGATTCAAGAAAAGAAATTTGTCTGCAAAATCATGTTTTGTGTTAATTATTTTGCGTGTAAAATGACAGTGGATCTATGAATAGGAAATTGTACATAAAGGATTAACTGCCTATTTTTGTTAAATCAATATTTAATTTCCATTGATTTTTTTTCTTCTCCTTCATTTAAGAATCATAGATATTTTTAGCTCAGAAGAAAACTTTAGTTTTTACACATTAATATTTTAAACTAATCGCATGTGATTGATTTTTTTATTTTAGGCTGAACTTTTCAGTGACTTTGAGTAGTGATTTCTCCTTCATAAGGAAGATACAAGCCAGCCATATGTAACAAATGAATGTTCTGTACATGAGATACATTTGAAAAAAAGATAAGAGTTTAGAAAGTATCTGTGTGTGGAAGATCTTAAATTAACCAGAGCTAAGAGGGCAAAAAGCCTCCATAGACATTTCTTGTTAGTGAAACTATCAAAAGAACCCAAAGGCTTTCAGTCTCCTATGCTAGATTTTATTAGGGCACAAAAAGACAGTCTGGTACACAGTAACTCTTTCAAGCAGGGAAAGGGTTTGCAACTACTGTAAGAGACAAATTAAAGAACATCCTGGAGAAAAAAAAAAGCAACAAACAGCCCCTCCACAACACATCTTTGCAAGCTGGGTCATTCCAGACCAAAAGGCTGTACAGTGTGACTCAGAGGCTAGGACCTATGTATAAATACACAGTCATCTTCTCAGCTTCCTGTCCTCGCAATATTTTAAACAAAATAGGTAGTGTACAATACCTGTGCTGATCCGTGAAGAAGAACACTGTATATGGATTCAGTGCCTGTCACACCCAATCATTGCTTGGAACTAGGCTGCCCTTCCAGGATCTGCCCACAGAGGCTGTGGAGTCTCCCTTACTGGAGATATTCCAGAACTGTCTGGATGCAATTCTGTGCTGTGTGCCGTAGGATGACCCTGCTTGAGCAGGGAGGTGGGAACAGATGACCCACTGCAGTCCCATTCAACATGACCCATTCTATGATTCTGTGATCAATTACCCTTTCAGGTTATTGCCTGAGACGAACTGACTTTGTGTATTTCCTAGGGCAGGGTTCCTTTTTCTCTCCTAGGTTAAGAGTTGTACAACAATTTATCTACTTATCTTCCTTTTGGTTTTTTTTTTTTTTTTTTGAAGACACAGGTCAGTAACAATGGTCTCCTTTTTCTTTTGCATAAGCTGAATACTTTTTCTATTTCTGATCTTGTGAGTCAATACTCAAGAAGATAAGATACCATTTTCTCAAAGAGGTTTATGTCCCTGTTTGGCTAGGCTGGGTCAGGACTAATTAGGTTTCCTTTGGTCGGCTATCTTTCCACCTGAAGAATATGCTTCCAGTCCATCTGTTTTTCCCAGAAGTGGTTTTATTTGACTACCTACAACACCTCTAAGACTGGAAAAGATGTCCAGTTCTGTAGAGACTTCTGACCATTTTTGAACCCTTGCAAGCAGCACTGTAAAAGTACTGGAAACTTTGTGAAGTGTAGATTTAAAAGTTTTCAGTTAGTCAGTGATGTGCTAAGTAAAAGAAATTAGTTAAGCTTCTGCTGCAGAAGTTTCTTCTTTCTTTACTCTCTGGCATTTGTGGTATGAATATAAACTTAGTGTTATAAAATAAATAAAGATGAGGCTATAATTTTTCTTTTTAACTTGTATTTTCATTGTTCTAGTTGAGATATTAAGAAGCTGAGTCATCTGCCTTTTTCTTCAGTATTAATCCTGATCAGAATTACTGATTAAATGACCTCATCTCAGATTCAGATTTTCTGTGGAATTTGAAACCCTGTCACCTTGCTTGTCTTTCCTAACAATGGCAAGTATTGATATTAATGTTAATATGGACTCGTTAAATATGTAATAGATGCATATAAATAGATACCTAGGTAGATATAAATGGGTGGTTCTACAGCCAGATTTTTATCTGGACTCTATGAGAGCTTGCTAAGCCAGAAGTAGTCATGGATCATGACTTTTATTATGTCTAGACACTGTAGAACAAAAAGGTACAGTCCTGCCTTCAACAGTTTTCTAAGTATGTATAAGCTCAGGGCAACAGATGAACCAGGCACTAAAAAGGAGGAGTTAAAAAAAATAACTCAGGATAAAAGGTTTGTTCTCAAAGTCAAGGGCAGCAATTTAAATATTGTCAAGCTTGCAGCCACTGTGACAAAAAAGGATAATAAACAGCTTTGCTGATGTTACAAGAAGTAAATCTGAGGTATGAGTTTGGATAAAAAGATCAAAGTTTGTGGGGATTTAGTTGGTTTGTTTCTTTTAAAAGCCAAATGTTAGTGAAACTGACTTCTCAAACTGACTGGAAGTGAGACCTGACATTTCAGCAATGAGTGAATGCTTCACAGGTAAAGTGAGATAACTGCAAAGGGCCTTGATGGTGAAGACTTTCAGCTTATCTTTGTTAGAAAACAGAAAAAGAATGATGTCTCAAGAGGGGTCACACAATTGCTGTGGTGGACTGAGAAAATACCCTGTCCATCAGAAGGCCAAACAACATGGAGAAGGAGCAGTTCCTTCTAGGCATCTTCTGGGACACAGACAATTTTATTGTTCTGTTTAACAGAGAGTGTTCTTCACCAGTGCATCCAGTCCCTGTGAGAAATTTTGACATATTTAGATTTGTTTTTTCTACCGCTAGTTCCTACCAACATCCAAGTTACCTGGAACAAATCCTAGCAAAAGGATGAGAATAATCAGTTTGTTTCTGCAGACCCTGTCAAGTACAAAAAATGCTTGTGTGAGCTTTCTTCAGCTCAAAATGTCTTCACTGAAATATCCTTTTTTCTGTCCTGGATGCTTACAGCCTTACCCATTTTGATTCTTGGCAGTTCAGTGTTTGACAAAAGCATTTATCTGAGCTGTTTGGATCTTTTTTAACAAGAGGGAAGGACATAGACCAGGGGATCACTTGAGGTCTCAGTAGATTCTGTGACTCAAAGTTTCTCTGGAAAATATATGGGGGAGGAGGGGGAGATGTGGGAGGGTAGGAGTATGAAAATACAAGAAAGGAAGCTGTGAGGAGGCCACCAAGGCCTGTGAGAGATCTAAAAGTTAAGCTCTGAGTGGGGGAGAAAGAAAAAGCGTGAGTTAATAAATGATGCTAAGTGCTCTGCAGAGAATGGTTTTACAAGGCTAAACAGAATAAGGAAACCCAGAACCAAAGAAGGGGGAGCAAGGGGTATAATTCATACAAATAAGCTGGATGGTAGCTTCAGGAGAAAGGTAAAACCTTTATAAAATCTAATGATGTGTAAATACCACCTGCATTAATTACGCGGCACTATTGAATGTTAAAAATCTGAAGCCCGGAGCTAGAATAATTAATCTGCCCTTGTGATTGCCTTGGAAGGGAGGGAAAGTTACTGTTCCAGCAGTGCAAGCTAAAGTTACAAATAAAGAAAGAGGGAAGCTTACTGTGTTCAAGCTCTGCTTTTGACAACAGATACATTTCTCAGGATAGTTTGATGAAAATCTAGGGAATAGAGATACTGTCCTTTAATTTTTTTTTTCCAAATAACCTTAGTAATTTCAGCCTGAAATCACCAGTGGAGAGCAAGTAATTTTATTGGTATTAGAGATCTGATGAGCTGGACTCCACAATCCCCAACAACCTTGCCCACAAACAAAACCAAATCCCTATGTTTACAGTATTCCATCACATCATAAAGGATGTGCTATATTAAGTACATGTGGAAACAACAGTTTCCTGTTTTTATTGCTGGCCTAGAGAGCTTGTTTTCCTGTAATGTCATTTCTTCAAACAGGGTCTTTCAAGCTGTGTATGCCAAAATGGCATTTCAACTTAGAGTCAGCTGTTTACAGTGTATCTTCCTGTCCTAAATTTTCAGAAAATCAGAACAGCTGGCTTTGGACAAGGAGGCACTATTTCATGGAATTAATATAGTGTCACCAAGAGTCAGAGGAAAAATCACTCAATTATTGGAGGCCTGTACGAATGAATATAACACAATGAGAGATGTTGTGGTTAACCCTACTTTTAATGAGAGAGAGAGAGAGAGAGAAGCTCTGACTGATACACCTGTCATTTCCTTAAATGGGCATTGTTTTGTAACATAGAATCATGTTGTAAATAAGATGTGTCTCAGTTTTAAGTAGAAAAACTGTAGTTTAGACTGTTTGGCCTTTCACTGAATCTAATATTTTTGTTCTCAGGTATCGGTGCTCAAGGAATAAGAAAGCTAAAATACAGAAAGGTGTTAACATAGATATGGAAATGGCCTTTGTCCTGTTTATTTCAAATAAATCATAGAAGATTGCATGCCAGAGAGAAATCCATCTTCCATCTGTACCATATTGATATTTCTGCCTATGGATAGATTTATAAAATCTGTCTTCTTTGTATGTTTTAAATAACAAGAAAGTGGTAAACCCTTTGGGAAAAAAAATCGAATCAAGAATCCAGTGGGAAATTATCTTGCAAATATAGTGTGCCTTTGACAACCTGGAAACATTGTAATTTTCTAGTGTCCTGTTATACGAAGTATACCTGATTTTTTTTTTTTTTTTTTTTTTTTTTTTTTGAGGGGAATGACATTTTCTGATAAAGCATATTCCAGTTCTTTTTTTTTTTCTTTGTTGGAGGAATTGAAAATTAAATATTGATTCACTGCAAGAATAGATAGAAATAAACAATGGAGCCTAGAATAGGTATCAGGCTGCTATTGCAGGAAGTTAATGCAATTACTTTATTCTGGGGCAGATCTGTAGGGAATGAGGTCTAGCTTTCCAGGTTCAGATTAATAGACACTAACAGCAGTTTTCATGGATTAGTTTCGTAAAAAGTATATTGTTACCCAGCATTAGGCATAATGTATGGAAACACTAAAGTACTGCTGAGAGTTTATTTTCTCCCTTTATCACTTTGCTGGCATATGCTTTTTTTTTTTCCCCCCTTGATTTATTTATATTCTATCTGTAGATGCATATTTTGAATTAAATAAATTGTAGTGCCTGTAAGAATCTGTACATTTATACTAAAGACAAGTGTTAAAGCTATTCATACTATAGGAGACTTAATGAATATTGATTACAAAATCACTTTAAAATGCATTTATTTTCATTCATTTTCTTACCTTGAAATTGATATGATCTCCCTCAAAAATCCCCTGACAGTTATGGAAGTTTCCCTTTGCTTCCATATCCCTTGGCTGTGAGCAGCTATATCATTAAGATGTCTTTAATGAGACATTTTATTTTCAAAATACCCATTTGAGTGTGAAATGGTCATTTCTCAGATTTTTAGACAAATAAATTACTGACCTTGAGAAAAAAAAGTTAGAACAAGACTGGCATGCTAATATTGAGGAAAATGTAGACCAAAAGAAGATATGTTATTTCTCTGTTATTTCAAATTCTTCCTTGAAAAATGTGAGTTGTCTTGTCTGGCCTCCTTAATCTGTTTGCATAGTCAGTATCTCTACAGTTTCCTTTTCTCCAGATTACATTTCTGTGACCTAGTGGAGTGCATAGGGCTTCCCCACTCTCTCTGATTGTTGAATCATTTGAATACCTATGAGAAATTCTGCTACGTATTTTTATTTTCCATTATAAAGAAGTATGAACCTGCCTCTTTCTTGTTATAGGGCCTCCAACAGGAGAGACTGAGGGAGTCCCTACTCCTTTGAAAATCTCCTAAGCCAGTACTATAAGGTTCTCATAAAAACTGACTGCCCTTGAGCCAAAGGCCTTCTGTGTTTAGAGCTGAGACACTTTTGAACTAAATTATCACATACTAGTGACTGACCCATAAAGCCATGGACAATTCATTTCTTATTCTTGTACTGTTCCACCTCGCATGGAATAATTGAAGATTAATTCTGTTACAGAGAAAAAGAATTAGAAGAGCTGTCTGGGATGCTACTCAAGGGATTTAAGTAGAGATTGCAAGTGACAACACTTAGTTTCCAGACACTGATCAAAATAACTTGTAAATATTTTAGACTAAATTGACCAGCCTGAAAGTAAAAGACAGAGAGTAGCCTACTCAGCTCAGTGAGTTCTTTAGCATCTGAGGCACCCTGCTTGGAAAGTTGTATTCCCTGAGACAGAGGAGAGAAATAAATTTTGAGCTATATCTGCTGTAGGTGAGTGCTCTTGAGTAAAAAGTGAGAAACTGTTTCGTCTCATGTCTGGTTTTGGGAGGGTTTGCCAAATATATCTCTTCATTTCCGTTTCTTTGCTTTGCCAAACTTAGCTGAAATGAAATTGAAATGTTTGGTCTTAGAATCACTTGAAGACATATTCCAGTTTTTAATTTTTACACAGTTATTTTTTTCTTTGGGTTTTATTTTAAGGGGAAATAAAAAATCTTATGTGGTCAGATTTTTTTCTTTCAGCCAGCTCCTCAGAAAAAATAATTTTCACACAGACTACATTCCTTACTGTTTTTGCTCCTTCTACTGCAAAATCTATTTCTCAGTGTTCTTATGCAGTCAGGCTTCTACAAAAGTTCCCTAACTCAACCCGTGCTACTGAAAAAAAACATGTATTAAACAATGCTCTTGTTAATTTTTCAACAACTTAGTAAACGGATCAAGTGATTTAAATAATGTTTGTCTTGGATCTCTTTCAAATGAATCATTACTGTGTCTAAGACAGCATCAGAAAAAACCCGAACAATTGTGGGAATGAACAAAACTTTCACATGGTGCTCAGGTAGATGAATACTTCAGACAATTAGGATATCAGTTGATAACCTACTTCATTAGCTCAATGAATCTTCGCACTGATTAAACTTTCTCAGTTGACTCTTCAATATTCCAGGGATTTTTGAAAGAAAGAAGGAAAGAATTCCGAGAGAAAGAAAGAAAGAAAGAAAGAATTCCGAGAGAATTAAGAGGCATTACATCACTGGAGATTGTTGAGCAATCCTCAGGTGAGGATGGTTAAAAGTCATCAAGGTCAAGGTTGGACTCTGTGTGGTATTTTTTTAGGCCTTCTACCACATTTCTTTTGTTATACATCAGTCACTCCATTCTTCAGCAGCTGTATTTTTCTTCTATTGTAGTCCAGCCCTAAGGAAAAGCATCAAAGTAGTTAGTGATATAGTATTACATTTCCATTACAAATACATTTTATGGTCTTTTGAAGAAGTACATGAGAACTTATTGCCAAGTTGCCACTGAAATTCAGTTCAGGGTAGTTTTTTTTTTCTTAAAGCACAGTTATATATTTTTATTTTTACAGAAGTTAGTACTATAGATTACAGTTTTAGGTGAGATCGAGGAACATAACATGCATTGGTAGTTGATGTTTCTGTAGCATGAGGAAAGACATTCAGAATTAGTGTAAATTAAAGGTGTCACCACTGAAGAGTGGATACTTAGTAAACACTAAACAGATTCCTTTGATACAATGCATCTATTCTGCCAAGCAAGGTGAGCCTCCCTCCGAGTAGTATTTTGCATATTCATGAACAGGTGCTTGGTCTCATGCCTAGTGATTAATACTGTCTTCAATAAGTCTGTCTTCCACCTGGCATGGAATGTAAATGTTTTCAATGCTGTCTTCAACTGATAAATGCCTGCCTTCAGTACAGGTAACAGGGCTTGACTTCCTGTAATTCTTCTCTCCCAGTAAACCTGGGAATGGGCTTCAACTTGTTACTCTCACAGGCTGCTTCCACAATGTGCAAGAGATCATGTTCAGATTTTGGGCTTAAAGGGACAGATCTGATTCTCCCTTTTGCCTCTGTGGAGGAAAGGAAAACCTCAAAGGCAAATTCATCCCTTGTCTTACAACGCTGAGGTATGCTCACCTTGGAATAAAATACACACTCTGGAAAATTATAGAAAAGGAATGAACCCCAATGGTTTAAAAAGAAATCCTGAAAATTTCTATCACTGTTGAGTGATGATTGCAGTCATAAATAAAAGTATAGTTGAGGCACCTCAGTACCAAATTTTATGCACCACAATACAGTTGCTCTACAGTTCTCTGAAAACAGTGCCAAATTCATTGCTCTAAGATTTTTTTTTCTTTCTTATTGCAACAACTTTTCAAACAAGTCATTGTATATTGTGCTACAGACACAGAACTAAATCAGATAATAACTCCAGTATTTTGTTCCAAATCCTTAAGGCATATACTGCAGTGTGATTAAATGTACTTATAAATAAAACCCTCAATTTAGTGAGCAAAAAAGCTTGTGCAATCATATTTTCAAAAAATTATAAAGTGCTTATTTTAAATTTAACTTGACCAAAAAAATATTTTCAGATTCTAATTTTCAGGAGATGTCCGAGACTAATCTTTACTTATTGGCCAAACTTTGCACACTTGCACAAATTAACCTTCCTGACCTCAACACAAAATGCCTAAAATTGTTTTGTCACTCCTCTCTGTGTCTGCATATAGCATACATGACTTTTGAAATAATGTTTCATTCAATGCAAATATATCTAAAGATCAGATTTCTTATTTCAGGCATTGCACAAGCAGTTACATTGTGCATGTGTTTATTGCACAACTAAATTCATAGAGGGAAAGGAGTCAAAATAAATGTGTAGAAGGACTCATTTGACCTCGCAATGTAAATATAATTAGCTCTATGTACATCCCCTAATAGCATTCTCCTATTTTCCGTTTGTTCCATTTGAATGGTAAAATTTTAACTTTGTTCCTAGAGTTGCTCATCTAGATTACTTTCAGCATGCAAGTAGCCTCAATAGTTGCATTGGAACACTGAAAAGCATATCAGGTGGTAACTTGATCCAGGATCTTGCCTTGCATCATGGAGATCTGATTTAATGAAAAGCACCAATGATTTAAAGACTGTCAGCACAAGCTGGTAAAAGCAACGTTACAAAGCAAAACAGGAAGTAAAAATAAACGTAATAAGGTCTACTGTGTTGGTGTTACAATAAAAATGCATGGAAAAACACTGATAAGATAGAAGATCCCCTACGTCTGCAGGGGAGATATCTCATAAAGGACAGCACATAAGGTGTAAATGGAACATTTGTGTCTAAGTTCCAGACTTCAGAAGACAGTGATCTGTTTAACTCACTGGTGAGTCACCAAGATATTATATAAAATGTGAGCAGCAGCAGCAGAGAATAACACTGCTCATAAGTGAAGCCATGGCTAGTCTGGCTTGATCCTAGGTGCCTAAAATGTCATGACTGTCAAAGAAGAGATTCAAGACTCTGTTAAGCAGTTTATTATTTGTCTGTCTTTAAATAATCTGCCAAAGATGGTTTGGTTTTTTTTTTTTTTTCTTTATCTGCAAGTCTCTGTGTCCAGATTTTATTGTAGTAGTTTAGAGAATTTAAACATTAGGAGTTAGAGTTTGGAAATAGGAGATCCAGATTGCTAGTGATTACAGTACAGTGGTTAGACTAACTAGATGAACTAAAGTTTTTCTTGTATCACAGCAGTCTTCTTCCATAGCCTATATTATATTTTCACCTGGCTAGTTTCCTCCTCCCCTCTTAGCAATGTGTCTTAATTTTCCTACCTAACCATAGAACCATGCAGATGGACACTTCTCTCTGATACACTGTTGGACGAAAACTGGTCCCATACTGTCATGCTGTCACTGAAATGCTTAAATTTGCAAATCTAGGTTGTCTCTTTAATCACCATGTTAATTTTTGTCCTTGTAATGTAGGAGCTGAAATAGCATGAACTTTGGCACACGAAATTTGCATATGGAATCATACTAAAACTGTGGCTATGGGCATTAGGTCAATTAAATGCCATGATGTATTATAGCACTAAGAAATAGATCCTAGGAAGAATATCTTCTCAACCCTATAACTTCTAATTGTGTCAGTGATAAATCCAGCACATTTTATTTGTGTATCTGAATAAGAAATAAAGGTTTAGGGAGAGACAAGCACCTCTAACCTACCAATATGCTGAATGCATCTCTGCCTGGAACTAACTAGTTAAGAACAGCCTCAGGAGGACTGCTGTTTCTTATCGCCCTGCTCTGATTGTTTGATAATAAATTAAATTATTTTTTCTCAAATCAGCTCTCTTTTGCCCATGATGGAAACTGCTCACTGATCACTCCTTGTCCTTATCTTGTCCCATGAGCCTTTTGTTATGTTTTTTCTCCCCTGTCCAGCTTAGGAGAGGAGTGATAGTGCAGTTTTGGTGGGCACCTTTTGTCCAGCCAGGGTCAAACCACCACAATGAGTTATCCAAAAGAGGTGACTTTCTAAACAGAATAGAAAATACTATATATATTATATATACATGTATTCATATATTATAATCTACAGCATGTTCTGCTGTCATTGATTTCACTGTGTTAATGTGTGTGTTTGTATACATACATATAGCTGGCAGGCAAAGTGAGCTTGAACGCTGAACCACCTGGGGCAATTACATATAAGACATCTCTTTCTGAAGTCAAAAGTAACAGGAAAAGACATATCATTGTCCCTGTAACAATTCAAACTCAAGGATATTCAATTACTTAGTGACAGCTGATGATTAGATTAGATATGTCCAGAAAACTAAGGGTGAGAGAGGTTTTCATTGAAGGAGAAATGCTCAGAAGCAATTTAATTTCTAATTATCTTTCCTGAATTATTATGTTTTTCTTGTCTGAAAAGAGGGTGCTACGCATTATGGGAGAAATCAGACGATTATCATCATTTATTATCCACTGAGAAATGGGTCCCTCTTTTCCTTGAAAAACCAATTATAGAAAAGGTTACTTTCATTCTCTGATGGAAAGAGGAGATCTGGAAAGATCATCTAGGTGAATGCATGACAATCATAGAAGCTAAATAACATCAGGAAGAAGGCCAATAGCTTTAGTGCCTTGTGGTTTAATGAAAAACCAGTAGCAGGATGTTAAAGCTCTCTATGCTGTATCTCAAAGAGAGCAATAAATATGAGCCATCTAAACCTTGACTGAAACAGCAAAAAAAGGGAATTAAAAAAGGGTCTGATTTTAATAAATATACCAATTTGCAAAGTCTTTTCCAAGTTGCCAACTATATAAATGGTTCTAGAGATGAACTGTACTATAAGCAATTTCTAGTTTAAGAGCAAATACAAACAATACTTTGACAGGTTTTGTGCACTCTCAGAGTCTGAGTAGTTTTAGCAAGTGTCTTCCAAGGCAGTGAGGTTGTCATGTGTGAGGTTTCTATTTCTTCTTAAAGAGGCAGTGACCAGACACAGTATGGAAACACCACAGCAGTCTAATTTCCATACTAATTCACTGTCATTCTGATATTACAGGTAAATCTTGCATCTAATGCCTGAGATAATAAGACATAAATATCATCAATTTCTAAAAGGAGACTTTTATTCATGGATTATACAACAAATAGTTTCTCCTGGATTGCCCAACAGAGTAAGTGCCAGCTACAGCCAATACAAAATTATTAACAAGTCCTCTTGAGATTTCATTTTCATATTTGAAACCCCAATGGATATGATAGGATTCAAAAAGAAAGCTGGAAGGAAGCCAGAATAGAAGTGTCACCGATAAAGTTTCACGTTCAAATACCTTGACTGAGTAAATAGTTAGAGAAACCTTTGAAGGCCCAGGCCCATGAACTTTTCTACAGACCATGCTGGGAGAACTGGTTCATCAGAGAGGTGATCCAATGATACACAAGATTAGCAGGGATACTCTTCCAGGATGATCTTTAAGGTTCCTTCCAACCCAAGCTATTCTATGATTCCATGAAACTCAAACACAGCAGGACACACAAGATTCAGGTAGACTCCCTCCTACCTTATGTGCGTGAATTTCTGTGAGTATCTCAGCCTTAGCTGCAGATTAGATGAGCTGTGAGGCATAAGGTGATGCTTCTGTTTCTGTGCAGCAGTGTTACCATATCAAAGGAAAAATTATAAAAGTTATGTAGTCAGCAATGCAGGTATTATATTGCCAGCAAAACTGATATGTTGGTTCTGCAAAATATCACAGTCATATTTCAACAGACCCATCCAGGTGATGAATACATAGTTATTGAATCATGTTTAGGTAAACACAGGTACATCTTAACACATTTAGATATCTTTAACCTAAATTTCTTTTTACCTTGCAGTGAGGATTAATCCCTGCCATTGTCATTAATCCACAAACACGAGTCTCTAAGAAATATTTTAAGACCTTTGTCAGCTAATGAAGCTGATTTGCTGTATGTTCTTCACACTCTGTGGTCTCTAGAAAGTGTTCCGTCTTTGGGAAAATATATGTCTGCTGTAGCCAAAAATTAAATTCTGTAAAAATTATACATTCTCTATATTAAAATATCTCAGAACACAACCTCTCACACAAAACTTGTCATTTGACAATTTCTGTCTCAATAATTCTGCTTGCTTGTGGAACCACAGGGGTCTGAGGGTCCATCCTGAATGCTTTGGAAGTGAAAATGACTCTCTTAATTTGGTCTGATAAAACAAGATACTTTGTTTTTACTTGAAGTTCATAGTCCACAAAGTATTTGCAATAGTACACACCTGTAGTTGTGACTTCCAAAAGTATTGCTTTATGCACTTCTTCATCATCCAGTGAGAGTTTTACTGAGGTGATAATGGCAGCAGACTGAGAGCATCAACAAATGTTTCCCCCAACTTGTATTTCTTTTGAAAATCCCCAATATATACATAACAGCAGCCTTCTAAAGAATTCTCAGATAACTTACTCTGCAATATTTATATCATTGAGTGATACCATTCCCCTGCATTCCTACCTCTAGCCAAATAAAAGACCACACACTGTGCTTTAATCATGATGCCGGTTTTCTGTTTGAAACGAACATCTGTGAGCTTTGCACATCAAGGAAAAAAACAACACAAAACTTTATTTATATATCAAGCTATGTACTTTACCCAGATGCATGTACAATTTCAAAAATCTCTCTTTCTAGTCAGATGGCCTTATTAAAACCATGGAACCCAAAGGCTGGGAAACCTGTTATCTCTATGGTATTGTAATCCACACTTCACAAAGGAAATGCTTTGAAGGAATGCCCTGTCTTGAAAAATTGTGCTACTCATTTTATCAAGTATACTCAGACCAAAGTTTGCATTTTATATGAAATATACACTTCAGCATCCAGTTCTGGCTCCCCAGTTCAAGAGAGATACGGTCTTACTGGACTTAGTCCAGTGAAAGGCCAGTAAGACTATTAAGGGACTGGAGCATCTCACCTGTGAGGAAAGGCTTAGAGCGCTGGGACTGTTCAGTATGGAGCAGAGAAAAATCAGGGGGATCCCATCCATGAATGTAAACATCTGATGGGAAGGAGCATGAAGGACAGTGGTACCCAGTGACAGGGCCAAAGGCAGCAGGCACAAATGGAAACCCAAGAGCTTCCCGCTGAACGTCGGGAAACACTCTTGTCACTGTGAGGATGACCAAGAACTGGTATAGATTGGCTGGAGAAGTTGTGGTCTCCATCCTTGGAGATATTAAAAAACTCTCTGAGCATGGTCATGGGCAGCTGACTCAATGTGTCCCCTGCCTGTGCAGGGGAGCTGGACCTGGGTATCTCCAGAGCTTCCTTCCGACTTCCACCAGTCCGTGATTCTGTGATTCTGTAAAGATAGCCAGGGAAAGTATGTAAGTGCATTTGTTCTTGTTAACCTGTATACGTTTTGTCTGGCTCTGTACATGAGCAGTTTGCTCAGGTAACAGTACTCCTTTTCTTAGTTCCAGTTCTCTGGAACCTCTGCTCAGATCACCTCTGGCTCCGGCAACAATGCTGGTTTGACGGTCCCTCAGACAAGACCAATCATCATGGGCAATGATATCAGCTGTATCTGAGCCTTCAGAAAATATAGACATGTTTCTCTGCTGGCTGCCTTTGTGTCACTAGATCAATGTCCAATATTAGAATGAAAATACTGGTATTTCCATTTTACATAATATTGAAAAAAAAGGAAAAAAAAAAAAAGTGTATTGATTACTCACAGCCTTTTCCCTCAAGATTTCAAACAACTCTTCTAAAGTTGATATTTCACAGAATTGCAGTGGAAAGGGATTGATTCTCTTATTAATTAAAAGTCAGAGTGTTTCCAAGTAGCTTTTCCATGTTCAGATTTTCTTTTACTACTTCTGCTGCAGCTGCTTTCTGTGTCAATCTTCTTTCCTGTCTGAATCTGTCCACAGCCTGTACATTTTATTTAATACAAGTAATTTAATGTCTGTGTCCCAGCTAAAAATCTAGCAGTAATGCATTGTTTATTTGTCTTGCTTTAGGCTTCATGGTAGTAGAAAAATTTATAAGCTGTGATTTATCACTGACAATTTTTTTTCCCCATTTTATAACTATATTAGAAGCTAAAAACTCTGTTGCAAGCAAAAAATCCAAATGGATATTTTATTTTCTCAGTCTTACTGCTGTGTTATCACATATCAAAAGGCTTAGCAAAATTTGCTTGATTGGAGACATGTTATTGGAGGCCAAAAGTCAATGGACACATAATCAGGAATGTGTACTGGACATAAATGTTAGAAACAAACCAGAGTCCAAAAGGTAAGAAAGCTTTGAGGCTACCCTTTAAAGCTTTGCCCTCTCTACATAGGACATACGAGTAGCTGGCTTTCCTTTATGTTTTAACTTTAATACTTGGCTGTCATTCATGAATCAGGAATCACTGTGACGTAGAAGTCTACAGCAGGGAGCATTTCCACACTGTCAATAGTTAGCAGAAATGCTTAGAAAAGTACACAGTCTTGATAGCTCTGTTCTGAATGCACACTTCACAACATCACCCAGTTACCCTAAAGCACTTCAAGCAAGGCTTCAACATCTGTCTTGCTTTTTAAACACTAAGCATCTGAAGATCTGAATTGAAATAAACATATTTTATAATTTTTCTCTCTTGAGTTATATAGCAGAATCACATCTCAGATACCATGTTGATACTGTCTAGCCATCAACAGTTGTAAAATGAATATCCTTATGCCTCCCAGAATCTGAGTATCAGCATTAACTGTTTCATAGAAGCACTGAGATTCTCACAACAGTCTTGAACATTGCAGCAAAACTGAGACACACCTATGTTTAGGACATGGAGCAGCACGTATAAGGAACTATTAAATACTGGATATATCTTATGCTTAGTTTAACTTATATAAAAAATCCAATGCAGTTGAGAGATGCAAGGGGGTAATCAGCCTTGTTCTCTCAAGGCTACTCTAATCCCAGCCTGATACAAATGAAAGAAGACCAGAATGTTTTCTCTTGTCAGTAATTCATGCAATCACAGAAATTCATGTGATTCGTGAAAATAAACAGTTTTAAATTACAACATTGACATTTATTTTGCAGATATCATCACTGCTGATGAATTGAAATGCCTTTTCCTAGTGAAACCCTCAACAAGGTAACCATCTTGTAACCAAGGAAAAAATTCCTTTCATACATCTAGAGATGTGCCTTGGATATGACTTCATGAAGCCTAACTTCAGCATTGATACACCTACCCACTATGCTTGAGTAGGTAGTTCAACTAGATTCTTAGCACAGTTTTCAAAAAGTAACATCTCAGATATGAAATTGCAGGTTGCACAAGGTATTAATTCTGAGAATGAAGTGTGGAAAATGAAGATATATTCTAGAGGTCTCATGCTGTTACTTCATTGTTGTCTATGTCAAGCATTCAGTTGCATTTTGTATCTTAGGTTCATAGTGGAGAAGGATAAAAGGCATCTTTGGTGCTGGGATACTGAGAACAGGCAGGTAGCTTGTTCTATCTTACCTGCCTGAGACACAGGCACAATAGATCAGAATGTAAAATGTAATCCAGTTTGGATTATTTTTGATAGAAGTAAGGAAGGATCTGTAACAGATTTTTCTTCTTTGATCCGTGAACCATAATTCTGGTGTCGCCTCTCTCCGCTTTCTTCCCACTCTACACTGCTCTGGTGTAGCCATACCTCAAGTACTGTAAGTTTTGGTTCTTCATTTCTTCTTTCATAAGGAAAACATAAAACTATTTGAGTGTTTCCAGAGGAGGGCAACAAAGATGGTGAAATATCTTGAGGACAAACTTATGAGGAATGACTGAGGTACTTTGGCTTATTCAGCCTGGAGAAGAGAAGGCTGAGGGGCGACCTGATTGCAGTCACTAACTTTCTCAAGGTGGAAAAGCGGAGCTGAGGAGTGTTGAGCTCCTATCTTGGGTGACCAGAGACAGGACAAGAGGAAATGGAATTAAGTTTCATCAGGGCAAGTTCAGGCTTGCCATTAGGTTCTTCACTGAAAGGATGGTTGGTTTCTGGAACAGGTTCCCCAGGGAAGTCGTCACAGCACCACTCTTGTCAGAGTTCAATGAGTGTCTGGACAACGCTCTTAGTCATAGGGTTTGGTTTTAGGTGAGAAGCAAGGAGTTAGACTTGATGATCCTTATGGGTCCCTTCTAATTAGAGATATTCTGTGATTCTAGATCTTTCTAGATCTGTACTGCAAGCGTTACAGCCTTTCTGCAACACTGGGGACTGATTTGGGAAAAACAACATTATGATACTTCTTAATCTCTGTTTAATCTTCATAAAATTAACTGATGGTGTTTCAGGCTGCAGTGCAATGAATGCAATCTGACCACTGTGTTTCATTTACATTGGAGGGATGTTCCCCTGAGCTTAAGGTCTCCTTGGGTCAGCAGACATTGTCCTAAGACAGGGCCAGAGGAGTGAATAAAGCTCCAGTCAAGCTTCTGGAAGTTCAGGGCTCTGTCAGTTTCTCCGGTCAGTGAATAAACTGCAGTTTCTCTTCCATCTCTTTTAGTATTCAATGAACTTCACACTGATAGTTATTAACTTCTGGATAAATGTCAGATGTTTTCATGGATGACTTTATTCACAAGTGACTGTAGAAACTGTCATGACAAAATAATATTATCAATTTTCCAGTCCTAGCTGATGAATTTGATTAATTCTTCAGCATGAAAGTTTATTGAGCACTGATTCAGAACTGAAGGTAAAGAATACCAGAATTTGTCTGTCCTTTAATGTCAACTCCTGTCTGTAAATCAGCTCCTTGTAAAACTGTGTGGATATTTATTTCTTTTGGTTTGGCTGTTTTCAACTCTTTTTTTTGTAGTGCTAGATAATCTATGTTAAATTTATCCTGGATAGAAAATAAATTTTCCTGGGTTGGTAGGGATAATATGAAGCATTACTTCAAATTGACCTTCAGTTTGTGATGGATGCGGTTCGTGGTTGAATGTTTTATTTACCATCTTTCATGATACTTCCCAGACAGAGCTAGGTTTGCTGGCTTGTTAGTAAGTGGGACTAGAAAAGAGATTGTTTTTGGTGAATGCAAGTAATTCAGAGCTTTTAGTCTTTTAGAACATTTGGAATCTGGACCATCCCTCTTGCAGTATTATTTGCCTACTTTTTTCTTCTTAATGTTTTGTTACACAAATGCTAACAGCTTTAATGATAATGGACCTCAGCAAGAATACTCTGCTTTTCTGATGCAGTGGACGACCTGTTGTTCATCTTCTTCACTGAAGCATTTCACATTTGTGCATTGTCAGGTAGCATATTACATTTAATCAGCACTTTGCAAGATCCTTGTCCTTTCAAGTAGTTTTTTCTTATGACAGATGATGCTTTCTGCCTCATTTGTTATAGATCCACTTGGAATTTCTCGGTGAATTTCTGAAAGTTGTTTTTCTTTTCAGTGTCATTGCTGTTTCACATCTTTGACATAAAACCATCCAACAGCTTCTACTATAAACATTCTATAACATTTCCAGTGTTACTGGATCTATAGCTTCTCACACATAGTCACAAACAATCTTCATTCTTTAGCCTGACAAATTCAGTATTTTTACTTTAAGCCTGAAATAAAAAATGAAGATACTGTAAAGCAGACCAAGAAAAAAAGTACAGAAACCCACCAACACCATGTGAATGAGAGCAGTGGTAGCAGATATGCAAATGAAAATGATACTCTGGGATACAATTTTCATTTTAGAGAATGTATTTTTAAAACTACTTAAGTAGAAAGGTAATTGCATAAAACATATAGTAGATATACAGATAAACTGGTATCATACAAATTCTGCTACTTCTAATGGTACCATTTATTTCCTCATCTTTTGGACTAAATTACTTAGTTGACCTTTATAACAGACGAAAGTCAAAAGAGAGAATGCATTGTGAAGCAGCAAAGAATAGGCATATCAGCTGAAATTTCAAAACCTGTGTACAATATATCATAATGAGTCATCAATTCTACACCAAGAATGGGAAGAAATACACAGTTGTTTTTCCATTAGTTCCCATCTAAAAAATAATTTTAAAATCCAACATATAAAAATTTACAGGTGTATCAGGAACACAAAGAGTTTATACAGATAGTTACTTCTCTTCATTTCCATTTTATAGTACTTCAGTTCTGATGCATCTTTGTAACTTAGAAGGCCAAAATTATGTAGAAAACAAAGCCTGACGACATAGTCAAATCAAACTTGTAATCAGGAAATAAACATACAAAACCAAATCCCTTGAATCAGAGGATCTTGATGGCCAAAAAAAGACCAAGCCTTGACCTCATCACGTGGCATTTGGAGTAATTCTTTAGGCAGAATATGCCTAAATGTAATCCAGCATACAATAATTTGATCAGGTTTCTTCGTCCCCAATAAATACTGCTCTCCACCAAAATTTCAGTTTTAAACAACTCCCCAGAATTTGGGAACTTGTCAATAAGGCATTGGTCCTGTCCTCAGGATTTACTCCATGCTTGACTATGTACCAGTAGCCAGAATTACATACAAGTTGATTCTAAAATGAATTTGTGTGAAAGAGCTTTGTGGAGGCCAGAAATGGTGACAGACCCAAGTTAGGGAAGCCTGGCTAGTTACAAAGCAGCAGTTTCCCCTTTTCTGCAGAAAAGCTGTGATTGTATTTGCCAATTCTGGACAATTTACTCTTCTGTCATTGAACTTGTAACAGAGATGAGATAATTACCAGAAGAGTTCAGAGGAAATGATTTTCAGGCTTTAACTTCACATTTATCCTGAGGCTGGTATTTAATGGAAAGAAGTAGGGGAGACTGTAATTAATGCAAGGTGGTAGGAAGCCTGATCTCATTTTAATGAAAGATACAATTGGAAAAAGTAAGGGATGCAAGAAAAAATGGGAAGACCCTCTCAGACAAACAACAGCTAGAATGTGACTTCTTTAGCCTTAAAGCAAGTCTGAGAGTAGGACAAATCCATACACAACTTACTGCTTTGTCTAGACGTATTGGGAGGGTATCACGACTGAGGGAGAAATGGTTATCTAAACAAAGGAAACACTGGTGCAAGAACAAGGCATATAAACCATATACTTGGACTGAAAATGAAAAAGGTATATTCTTAGCCACTAGAGGGGTGAGATTATGGAATTGCCTTCCAGTAGAAATAATATGATAAACTGCTGTACATTTATTGTGATAACTAGATAGGTAGATTCTGCTTGATCTCATTAGCAGCGTTGCTCAGCCTTCCATCAAACTGCAACAAAACAAGACTTGGCAACAGGCTTCCCCCTAAAAAAATCCCTACTTTGATTTGCCTAAACAGGGCTGGTTGAAAAACTAAATTTTCTACCAAGTCAATATGTCATGTATTGGATTGTTTTGATTGCAAAACCAGAACAGTCAGAAATAATGAAGGTCTCAGTAACATTGAATTTATTTATGGTTTCTGATGGACATGTGCAAGCAATTGTCAAAGTATTCTCTTGATCTAAACTGCTAAGAACACCCGAATGAAAAAAATAATATTATAAATGTTCTGCTGTTTGTAACTGGAGTGTAAGCTGAAGGTGTGACTCTTGAATTTTCAATCCAGCACAAAAGAGAGCTGCAGAAAGAAGATATAGATTGAAATATAGAAAATATTAGAATTTAGTAGTTCTGTAGCACTTACTGTATTTATCCACCTACAAACAAGAAATACTAAGAGTGAACAATTTTCCAAAATACATCATTTTGCCTTTTTATGTTGGGGAGGAAGTAGAGAGGATTTCACCTCTCTAAGGCTGGTTACTACCCTTAATATAAAGATATCTCAATCATACCTTCTACAGGAGCTTATGTAAGAGCACAATTGCAGTACACTCTCTATATTATTTTTATGCCTGTGGGGAGACAAACTGTGATGCTGGAAAAATAAATGTCACTAACTGTCCAGAACACTCACATTCCTACTGGCCTCTTAACTATAAATTGCAGCAACATCCTAACTGGGCTTCACTGCATTGTGAAGCTGAAAATTTCTGCTGAAAATTTTCCCAAACAGAAACCTCAGAAATAGGCAATAGCTGCATGCACTAACAAGGCAAGGAAAATCTTTCCCTTTTCCAAGCTTTTACTCCTGTTCATTTTCCTTTCACTGCAGTTAGTATGAAATTTCAAGGTGTGCTGCTTCCTCCTGAATGTGGGAAAGGGGTTTCTCTGCCTGGGCAGGGCAACAGGCCATGCTATCTTAGTCTGCAACAGTGAGTACTTGCAAAACTGAGTATCTAGGAAGCGGGTTATAGTGTAATAGTGTAATAAAGAGATTTTTAAATTCTCCATCCTGTGTGATGGGAGGAGGTTAAAAACTGATATATTGATATCAATAGACTCATAAATTCATTTAGGCTGGAAAAGATTATCAAATTCAGTCATTAACCTAGCACTGTCAAGTCCACCAAGAAAACATGTCCCTTAGTATTCTTTAAATACTTCCAGAGATCACTTCCCTGGGCAGCCTGTTCCAATTCTTGACAACCATTTTGGTGAAGACATTTTTCCTAATATCCAATCTAAACCTCTCCTGGTGCCACATGAGGCCATTCTTTTTTATCCCATCACTTGTGACCTGGGAAAAGAGAACAACACTCACCTCACTACCACGTCCTTTCAGGTGGTTGTAGAGAGACATTAGGTCCTCCTTGAGCCTCCTCTTCTCTGCGCTAAACAACCCCTGCTCCCTCAGCTGCTCTTTATAATGCTTGTTCTCTAGACCCCTCACCACCTCTCCTGCTCTTCTGTGGACATCATGTAATACAAGAGAGATGGTACTACAAGAGAAAGGTGACTTGCATGGCACATGTCCTGCTGGAACATTCAAGTCTGTACTGTTTAATAAAGTTACCTCCCGTTTAATAAAGGTGACCTACCTGTTCAATGTCTTCTGTGCAATGCATTAACAACTAGGGCAACGTCCTTCCTTGCTCCAATGTTTCAAACAGCCATCTGCCCTGATTTTGATCTACTAAATTGTATCTGCAAACAGTTTATTCTAGTAAAAACCTTGTTATATTTTTCTCTTCACGCTGATTTTGTGAGAAGGCTTTTTATTATCCTTGTAATGCTTCTCACTGAATCGAAGCTCAAAAATATTCTTTATTTTATTTCATTATGAGGCACAATGTGCTCTGCAGCATTCCAGTTAAAATGATTATAATAAGAAGGGTTAGTACTAAAGGAACTATGTTGCAAGTGTTGTGTGACATTGAAGGTAAATCACACATGGTAAAAGATCACTGAAACATTGGATCACAATGATGTTAAATGGCCCAGGACAACTTCTTCCAGTGAGTATTTATGCATTATAGCATAAAATCCAAATAATCTCATCATATCCTCACTGATCTGTCAAGCTTGTACCCAGAACTAGGGACTCTTGCTCCTATGTTCTTGCATGGGATGCTGTGAATAAGACACCGATATGAAAAGTATAGAGAGCACAAGGATGATGCTAGTTTGATAGGGATGCTGACAAAAGTAGGAATTTTGAGAATGATCATACATATATTGAGTAAGAGTCAACAAAAATGAGTCCTTTGGGGAAAGGGTAAACATCGATGGGCTGTTTGGAAGGGGAATAGCATAGAAAAGGAAGAGAACTTGGAGTCAGGGGTATCTGAGTAGAGAGATCTAGGCTCAGTCTGGTAGAACATTTATTATGGTTCCTGTGGAGATGTGATGTCAGTTTTTTCACTTGCATGATGTATGCTGGCTTGTGGAAAGCTTGCTTTTGATGAGAAGTTTGATAAGCTTTGGAAGATTACTTGAAAGCTCAGGAGTGTAGTGAGGGTGACAGAGGCAGAAGATACTCTGGATGAGTTGTCTCCCAGAATAGGTTGTACATATTTAATGATTTGATTACACAGAGTGCAGCATAGAAAAACCTCAAGTCTAGTGCATACTTCAATTTAAAACCCAATATACATTGAAATTTGCTTAGCAAAATGTTTGGTCTATTTGGAAGTGTCGGTTGCGGGGGGGTCTGTTGTAGCAAGTCATGACAATATTCAGGTCTGATTTATTTGCTTAGAAGAGTACCCATTTTTGGTGAGTGTCATCTTTAGAATGATGAAGCAGGTCTTGTGAGTGCTCTTTGCAGATCAAATACACTGGAGTATCTGTAAATCATTACCTTTGGGGAGCAAGTTTTCTTGAGGTAAGTATGCTGATCTTTGGTTATCCTATTTAATAATGCATAGCAACACAGATCACTGCGTTCTTGCTCACAACAAACACCTAAACAAGTATACTCCAGACTTTCATTTAGTGCACAAAATGGCATCCCTGAAATTGCTTGGATTAAACAACACACCCACTGTGTACTAAAAAGAATTCACACATGCCATTGATTCAGGACATAAAAATACAGCTACCAATGGGAAAAACTTTTCCACAGGCCAGCTACTTCATCTTTGACAATTCAGTCCTGATACTCAGAGGAAACTTATAAAATACTTTCAAAAGACAAATCTGGGAACTAAAACTCATAATTCTGCCAGATACTTAAAGTCATAGACACAACATAGACCCAAAGAAATATTGTTTTACTTATGCAATAAATAAAATTTCTTCCTTCTCTTCTGATCCTGATGTAATTTCTCAATGTTTTTCATGATTTAGGTGGTATTTCTTGCTCTTTTCCTAAACTGGGATCTAATGATCCTATCACCTCTTCTCTTGCAAGCTGCATGCTCTGCTCCACTTGTGCTTATTAGACAATGGAAGCTCTTGCTTCCCATCTGGAGGAAAGGCTCAGGCTTTTTACAAGCTCTGTCAGCTGGTCTAATAAAAGGTATTATTTCTTTAGTGCAAACTAGTCTCATTCACATGTTTGGACAATTGTGGCTGTAGCAGCTTACTTTTTTATTGCCTATTATTAATACACTAAATATCCCCATGACCCAATTCATTATCCTGATAATTAGGTTGTGAATGAATACATAGCAACATTCTCATCCTCAGAATACTAGAATCTTTTCATGTTTTTATTTTTTCCTGGTTTGTTCCTTGCTCTGGAAACAACTTTCAATTTCTTATCATGAAATAGCTATAACAAGAATTCAAGCTAGCAAAGCCCATGAGCCTGGGTCATGGCAGTGTCTTCCAGAAGCTCCGAGCTTTGCTGATGTCTGATTTAGTGCTGTGCCTTTTAAACTTGCTTAGAAACCAAATCTTTGAAATTTTTTGTACCAAAAAATACAGTACTCTGCCAGCAAGCCTGCCAGCTTATCATTGACATGAACATACCTAAGAGTAGTTAGAGTCTTCTTTTTTCACTCTAAACATGCAAAAATAGGTTAGTATTTTTCCTTCCTTGATTGTTGTTCTAAATCCCAGACCACTTAATTTATCATTAGTTCCTATTTTCCTGAAATCTCTGTACGGGGAGAGGCCAAAACAATAAAGTCTTCACTGGTTCAGAAATCTTTGGACAGAGAGATCATTGCAAAATTAGAGCTTTGGGCCATGACTTTTACAAGGACCTTTTAGTACAAGCACCTCTGCAAAGACCCGCACTGAAGGACAGATTGCCTAGGACAGAACTGCTCAGAGTTTTAATGGTTTTTACAGTGGCTGCCAGCTTAATGAAAAGATGCTGATTGATAAACGTCTGCCAAGAAAAGCTTGTGAGATAGAAACACAGCTCTTTGAACCTCCAAAAACATTAAGCCAGCAAATGCAAAGCGTGTCTGTATTTCATAGTCAGGGGGCATTTTTCAAAGGGAATATTGGATGGAATATTAGTGCTTTGCATCACTGGTGCTGTCAGCCAAGATGATTAGCACTTTGATCTGTATGCAATTATGACTACACATCTAATCAAGGGGATTTTTGTGCAGTAAGTGTGTTGAAAGTTGATTCTTTCTGTATGCATATAGAATGGAAGGTCCTTTTACTAAATCTCTCGTATATTAGGGCTTTACCTAATGATGGTAACTGTTACATAACTCACTCTGAAGTGTGAAATACAAAGAATGTTAATGCTAAGACACAGCATAAGGGTAACACAACCTTTCTTGTCATAACTCAGGAGAGATGCTGGAGCTGGGAAGTCAGCGTGATGTGCGAGCACAAGAAAGAAAAGGTAATGGGAAATAGTAGTGGGCAACTCTATTCTGAGAGGTGCAGAGGAGCCATTTACTGACCTGGCGTGCCCCCTAGAGAGGAGTGCTGCTTACCAGGGGCTCGTGTCAGGGTTGTCACTGAGAGTGAGGTCTCATACCGTCCACTGATTATTATGTGCTGCTGTTTCATGTGGGCACCAGAGATACTGCCAGGAGCACTCTGACAAGTATCAAGAATTACAGAGTCCTGAGAGCAGCAGTAAGGGAGTCTGGAACACAGGTAGGTTTGACATCAACCCTCCCAGTCAAAGGGAAATGTGTTTGAGAGGACCAGTCCAATCTGGCAGATCAAGAAATGGTTACAGGACTGGTGCCACAGCCAGGGTCTCAGCTGCTTAGTCTTTGAGACTCATTTTGAGAAACCTGTTCTGTGTGGGGCTGATGGGGTCCATCTGTCAGAGAGGACAAAGTGTTTTCTTCAGTCACAGACTTGCCAAGCTGGTCAAGAGGGCTTAAAACTAAAGTTACCAAGGGAGCAGAACCTCAGTCCATCCCAAACCCAACAGTTTGATGATTTGATGCCAGGGCCTGCAATAGATGCCTAGAGCCTGGAGAGAGATCACAGGTAAGCAGGAGAGCACCTGAAGAGTAGCACAGGAATTCACAGAATCACAAAATATTTGGAGTTGTAAGACATATGTAAGGCTGGAGTCCAACTCCTAAGTGAATTGCCTGTAGGGGGATCAAACCCAGGCCCTTGGAATTACTAGCACTGTGCTCTAACCAAGTGAGATAATCTCAGGGTCATTCCAACCACTGCAGCCACTAATTCAGCTTCACTGGGGTCCTCTCTGCAAGCACACACAGCGTGGGGAATAAACAACAGGAGTTACAGACATGTACGTGCCTGCAGGGCTGTGATCTTACCGGCTTTAGGGAGATGTGGTGCCATGGCTGCTATGACTGGAGTGTTAAAATAGAAGGATACAGGCTCTTTAGGAAGGACGGAAGGGGAGACGAGGAGGGGGTGTTACCCTTTATGTCATTGACAAGCTGGAATGTGTGGAGCTTCACCTGGGGATGGGTGAGGAGCTGACGGAGAGCTGTTGGCCAGGATTAAAGGGAGGGCGGGGACAGGTGACATCATAGTGGGGTTCTGCTACAGGCTGCCTGACCAGAAAAACTGAGTGTACGAGGCCCTCTATGGGCAGACAGGAGCCCTGTCCTTGTGTTCTCAGGTCGTGATCCTCATGGGGAGCTTCAACCACCCCATCTGTGTTGGAGGGAAAACACAGAAAGGCATAAACAGGACTTTTGAGTCTTTTGACTTTGAGTACTTTTGACTTGTACCTTTTTGTCTGGAAATAGATTAGTCATGAGCAGCCTTACTCCCCAAGTCAGAAGCCACTTAAAGATCCTTCTTGCTGCTTGCCAAAGGGTTTCGATTATTGCCTGCCAGAAGAGATAATTCTCTAGTGAGATGGCATTTAGTGTCACCACTCCCCCAAACAGCCCTTTCACTGGGATGGAAAGCACATGCCTCCGTTCCTGAGAACTCTGTAATTCTAATTCAGAAACACACTTGATGACAGTTGTCAGCTCATCCCATGTAAAGGCTGACTGTTGCCCTCCATTTGTGAGTTCACTCAGTGGTAATGATTGTTAGGAAAAAAGTAAGCTAATTCTATCTACCAAGATAACTAAAAATTAAATACTAATAATGGAATTAAATTTATTTTACTAAATATTTAACTACAATTAACCGCCCCAAGAAATTGCAATGGGAAGATGTTTCATTAAACGTTGTTTCTGTCCCGATACCAGCTCTCCTCAGTTGTTAGCTCAGTATCTTTCTATGGTGGTGTTTTTGAACTTTTTAAAGCAAGGACAGTGAATGCTAGCCAGATTCCTCTGCTTTCTAAGCACTTTCCCACAGAGGATGCATCTTAAAGAACTGGTCAGAGCTTCTCTCAGCTTGTCAGAGTAGGGGAAGTAATCTTAGCAGATTCTCTCCAATGCTACTTTCTGGATATGAACCTTCTGTAAAGAATAAGTGCTGTTGTAAGTGCATTAAAAATTTAGGTAGGTCAAAGGCTCTGGAAACATAGCCAATGCAACACTGGGACTGGGCTATGAGGAAGTGTTCTCTGAAAGCAGAATTTTTCTATTATACAAAATTATACTGGAGATAGTGCATTTTTAACACCCTGAGATGCCTTTCTCTCCCAGTTGCTGAAGCTTGAATGAAACAATCTTTTCAGCACTGGACTTTTCTTTCTCTATCTAGGATGAAGACATAATGAACAACAAGCAGAGAGTGATGAAATGAAACCTGACACATAATATTCTGCAAGAGAACAAGGTGTTTAAGGGTGCAGTATCTACTGAATTTGTATTATTTGAGTGATCCACCAGCAATAACTCTTAGTATTTGTAAGACTGGTCCTCCTCTGGAGATCTCCAAGGAGAATGAGCCAGAATACTGTTACTTGGTTTTAGCAGTGAGAATAATTACTCTTGGAAAGGTGAAGTGCACTTGTACAATATCACACATAACGGAAGAGCCTGGTCTGCTGATTCACATGTGCTTTTATGGAAAACTGTCAGCAGGCAGCCCGAGAAAAACTTCTGTGGCACATATAAGGTCTAAGAAAATTAATATAAAGCTCAAGAACAAAGGATATAACAGAAAGCTTTTCCTTAGCAACCTGGTCAAGTGAAGCTGTCCTGATTTAAGCTAATGATGCCCAGCTCACATCTATGCTTTTGATAGTCTCCTTCCATGCTAAAACTTTATTTTGAAGTCTGTGCTGGAAGTATGTTAAGAGACAATGCTTTCTCTTGTTTGAAATTTATATCTTAACTTAACCTGTACTAGTTAATCCATGCAGGCATAAAGTGTATAAAACTAGCAAGGTAAGGCAATGTACTGGGTTCCTGATTTCATATCTGATGCTTTTAAGTATTATGTATTTAATGAATATTTGATATAGAAAAGACTGCTTGAATGTGTAGTCCACATCTGCACCTCAGGTGGAACGATGTGTATTACATTCTTATCAGTGTTTTGTCCAGTCTAGCTTCTGTACTGTTAGAAGGCAAGCATTGTAGCTAGCTAGGGTACACTTAGAGCCCTGATGAGAGTGACTGTGGATGCTCCTGGCTGTGGAGGTGGAAGAAACAAGAAAACCCCTGTACGCTGGTTTTATCCACCTTCTCCAACTTACTGTGCTTGCCTGGCATTATGGACTCAACCACGAAACTAAAAGAATCTCAGCTCATAATCCTTATCGCTTTGCCCATTTATGCAAAGACAGATCAAAGCAAAGTTGCTAATATTCAGATTTCTTCTGAGTCCTATGCCACTGGAAAAAAAAATACCTGAGACTAAAAAGGTGACTAATCTAACCTCGGTGGTTAATGACTAATGACTTAGCACTTGTCTGACTGGGAAACAGCTATAAACTTCTCTATTAGTATTTCTCCATATGAATGGAATTTGGTAAAATTGACAAAGATGTCCAAAGAGGCTTTTTTTTGTTTTGTTTTTGTTTGTATTTCTGTTGAAATGAAAGAAACCAAGAAAATTCTTTTCTAAAAGAGTTAAAGATATAAAATACAAACACCTATTGACAGAATATGTACCATTCCTGTGTTTCTGACAAGGGAATGTCATTGCCGCTGGCCTGGCTGTGAAATAGACGGAGGGCAAAACTACCATAGCCTCTGACAAAACTTTCAGGTGGTTCCCTTCCTTTTTAAGCACCTAGATGAAATAATGCGGAAGTGTTCAATATCCAGCAACGTTGAAAGCATTTCTACAATGGCTGCTACTGCCTAACCACTTCCAAAAGTGTATTCATAAATTTAGAAGGATTCATGGAAAGGAGAAAAAACTAAATTTTAGCTTTGAAAACATGGAAAAATGCACAAATGAGCTCTGACTGCTGATGAGATTACATCAATCACATAAAAATACACAGCTATCTCTGAGAAAAAGCATTATAAATGTAAGGAAGGTATAGCAATAATTCTCATGGATTCAGCAGAAGGTGAATATTTTGAAAACATTACCCGAAATCCTGGATGCCTTCCTCTTGTGGCTGAAGTAGCTTCAGCTGAGGGTAGCAAATACATGACAGAAACAAACCTCCATCATTAATTTCAGGTCCCATTTATGTTAATCTATATGAGTAATTATAGTTTAATGAACCTGAATTGTAGTTATCTAGATTTGAATTGTGTTAATATACCTTTTCATATGACATATTGTCTATAAATTACATTCAGAGTGTACCTGTATTTTACAAAAAAATACTGTTAATGATCACTTCACCTTGATAGTTTTATAAATCCCCTTGGTATTGTGGTTCCCAGTTTGTTTTATAGGCTTGAGATTTATCCTTGGGCCTTGTGGAAATAGATGAAGTGTAGGCTCTCCAGTATGAAGAAGCCTTTATGAATTTTCTGTGTCTAGCAGTATGGATAGGTATATAGTTATGATCATTAGATCTATTGAATCTGAGCTCACATGTAACAGACACATTTAGATTGTCCTTGATTTAATTATGTACAAACTAGGACTCAGGATTCAGAAAAAAATGATGAGTTCAATCTAAAACTAAAGTTTGTTATTCATTAAAATGGTGTACAGACACTGTCCTGTAATAACAATATTCCTTGACAGAAGAAATTACTGATGACTTCATTTCATCTATCAGGAGAAAAAAAATCACTGTTTTCCATAATCTTAGTTTCACAAAAATTTTCTTGAATAAATGTCAGCGCCAGTTTGAGGTGACATTTCCTCTCTCATTCAGACACTTCCCATCGTTTGTCAGTGCTGTTGTAAACCCTGAGAAACAGTGCTGCCAATCCATTTGAAAAAAATAGATACCTACACAACTAGACAGGTACAATTGCCAGCTGTGATGCTGTTTCATATCATATATCTATCACCCTTGAGAAAGAAAATTAAATATTCTTGGCTCAACCTCACTAGTTGTATTATTGGGAGGTGAAAACCAAGATTTAGTCGTGGGCTTTTGTTTTGGTTTATTTTTAAGAAGCTGCACAGAAGCTGTCTAACCCACAATTGATGGTAACCCTCCATCAACTGGAGCTACAATTTGCCCAAGAAATAAAACACCAAAATAATACAGCAAAGTTGATGGAGACCCTCCGTTAAGCTCCTAACATACAAGAAATTATTATTTAAGTAGCTCTCACAGAATTGGGACCTAAAACAATTCACCTGAAGAAATTATCAAAGTGAGGAATTTGTGTAAAAAACATGGCTAGTGTCTAAGAGTCCTGGGAGATTTAAAGTTTGTGCAAAGCTGTCAGCAAGAAGGTATTGAGGCAATAAGGAAAAAAAAAGAAAAGGCAAAAAAAGAAGAAAAAAACCCAAACAACCCCCATGTAAATCTTCAGATTTCAAGTCAGGGTAAGTCTGCAGCCTTTTACTCAGTGATATGATTAGAAATTTTCTTAAAATTTTGAAGGAACATTCTCCTCTGTCTCCATTGTAAACACACGACTTTAAAAGCAAGTTGGTATTTCAGGAAGGTGAAATAGGACATATAAATTAAACTACTGTTAGATTTTGTCCCTGGTTCGGGGCTGTGCTTAGCATACCTATAAAATGGCTGGCCGTAAACTGAAGCACACCATTCTGAGAGACAGCAGCTCTGTGTTGACATTTTATGGAGAAGGCAGGTGAAAAACATCAACTGACAAGGCTAAAGTATGGGCTGTTGATGTATTTTCCAGCCAGTTTTGAGGGAATTTCTGTCTAAGTTAGCATCTATCATATAAAAGTCAGCAAATTTTATGATTCTACTCTTGTGTGAAAGTCTGAGTCAACTAACAACACCTACAAGTGGCTGGGGTAGGCAGGCATTTTCAACAGATGTTCTCAGAAGGATGCTCATAAAGCAGGTGCCACATGGGCTTTGATTCTGGACACTCCTGAATGCTGAGGAAGAGTAGATTGTCATTTTATAACACACCTATAGTAAAAAAAAAAAAACACTGAACATCTGCACTATTCTGGAAAGCCAGAAAACATATTATTGATAATTAATTGCAAATCTGCTTCTATTTTGAGGAGGTGATGGAATGCAGCAGCCTCATTAGCTTCCTGCCTGTGCAGCCATCAAGGAAATCAGAGCTCCTTGTGTCACTTCTGTCCCACCTACTGACAGGAGGTGATATGTGTGAAATAGTTCTCAAAATTATGGCTTCAAAGGACAGGTTTCAACAAGACCAAGCAGTGAATGTGTAAAGGAAACAGGCTCCTCCCTTGGCCTAGGCTGTGTGATATGAGTGACAATCCTGTCATTCCCTGTTAAACACCTGAAAAATCTGACTCCAGTTTTGTGAAGTTTGTCTTGTAGTTTTGTCTGTGACCTTCCTACTTCTTAGGGCCAGACAGCAGAAGCAAGTAATACTTCTCCCCCCTTTTTTGTTAAGAGGCTGCGAACCCTTTACCAAGAAAAGTCAAAGATATTTTGGTGTTTTACTTGAAAGAATTAGTAAAGTTCTAGAAACTGCTTTTATTGTTTCCCTTATTACTTCAAGGCATGTGATTTGATTATTATCTGAGAGTGACCAGGAGACTATAGCACATCCTTTTAGATTGCTTCAGCACTTACATTTTAATGCCTTTTTTCATACTGGTCTGACACAGGTATGTCAGGGGCTAATTTCCAGTAACAGCCTCTAAATATTGTAGACCAGGGCATCTGCTCGGTAACTTAGGCAAACATTAACAGAAAAATTGAACCTAAATATTCCAGGATCACTTGAAATTCTCTACCTAGTTTATCAAGAAGTACAAAGGAGGAAGAAAATATATTAAAATTAAAAATGCAGGTCTTTTTTTTTTTAATTTTTATGTTCCTGCTATTTGATGGTACGTTAAACATATTTCTCAGTAATAGAGGGTGATGCTCAATGAGCACCTTTGTGAAGAGGCCAAATTCTCTCTTAAGAAGTTGCAAACAATTTTGAATAGGGCATTGCAATGGAATGGTCTTCATGTATGCAAACTCTGCCCTTTTTGCTCTTTCTGTGATCACTTGGAGAACCAGAAGTTTTCATACATCATGGATTTGCGATTTTATATTGATTTTCTTGTTGCTTTTCATATCTTTTGTTTGTGTGTTTTTGGTTTTGTTTTTCCTGTGAACACTTCCTCTTTTCCTGTATTTCTACATCATTCCCTATAACAGTAATTTTTCTCAAAGCATTCAATAAACTAATGATTGTGCAATTCTCTGCTCATTATTTTCCCACTGCTTTTAATCAGCAAATTCATGTTGTATGAAACTACAATAAATTATATGTATTATACAAATCTGCCTGTGTAAAAAATACTTACAGACCTCAGTATTGACACAAGATGAAGAATACTTTAACATTATGCTGTAAATAATTTGTATTTGCACAGTGTATTAGTCCTACATGGGTTGTGCTTGCAAAAACAACAAAGTACAGTGTGTCTTTAAATTCTGATTTTCTAAAAGCAAAGCAACTCAAATAGTCAAAGAACTTTTAAGAATAACAATTGCATCCAGTTCTGAGGCCCCCAACATAGGAAAGATGTGGAGCTACTGTACTGAGTACAGAGGAGGGCCACAATGATGATCAGAGGGCTGGAGCACCTCTTCTATGGAGATAGACTGAGAGAGCTGAGGCTGTTCAGCATGGGGAAGAGAAGGTGCCAGGGAGAGCTTATGGAAATCTTCCAGTACTCAAAGGGGTTTTACAAGAAAGAGGGAGAGAGACTGTTTACAAGGGCATGTAGTTATAGGTTAAGGCTATCACTATGTGTCCTTCAAACTGAACTGGCTTGAAACTGAAGGACAGCAGGTGTGGATTAGATGTCAGAAATTCTTTTCTGTGAGGGTGGCAAGGCACTGGAACAGGTTTCCCAGAGAAGTTCTGGATGCCCCATCCCTGAAAGTGTTCAAGGCCAGGTCGGATGGGGCTCTGAGCAACTTGGTCCAGTGCAAGGTATCCCTGCCACAGCAGAGGAATTGGAACTAGATGATCTTTAAAGTCCTTTACAACTCAAGCCATGCTATGAGTCTATGATTCTGTGATTCTATGATTCTATGATTCCATGATTCCATGAAATGTGGTCTTGGAAACAATTACAGGTGTTCTTAGCTCTGCATAAAGTTAGAGTTTGATATTGTCATTGGCTTTACAGCCTTACTCAGAAGAAGCTGAGGAGTATGATACTTCTTTAGCACCCACTCTACTTTCCTATGGAAACATTGTGGGAATCATTCTGGGGTGCTTCAAAATGCAGGGCCACTGCTGTACTTTATGGCAGCCTCAGCAATCTTTTTTTCTACTCTTTGTTTGGGCCCTGAGAGCGTCAAGAGACTGCAGTGTCTCTGCCCTTCCTGGAGCTCTGGCTGTGGGCACTCAAACCAGCTCTGAGATGCTGTGGCCAGGCTGTGTGAGCTGTGGTCCCTCCACTTGCGAGCCGTGCTGGAGTTGGAGCCCGTGCCTTCAGCTGAACTGAGGATAAACCAAGGATTGTGCCTGGCCATAAACCTTGCTGATGCTTCATTTTTTGGCTTGGCAGCAGCTGAGCAGGAGCAGAGGGCTGGCTCTCCAGGGGTGGTCCAACCCATCAAGCACTCCCAGCATTTGGCCCCTCAGGTACTTATGATGGTACTGCCCCTTTTGTTCAGTTAAAAGCAAATATATTTACAAGATCTTTACCCCCCTGGAATATATCTCTTCTATTTTAAAATACGGTAAATAAAAATATCTTTGATACAGGACTGTGGAGATCAAGCTTATAAGGTGAAGCAATTTCCCCATTATAACAGGAGGATGAAAATAAGCAATATGTAAACTCCTCAAGGACAACATATAATAATATTGAATACTAAAGAGGGCACTCAAAGCTACTGCATGATAGATGGCAAAGCTGAATGAGCTCATATTAACTCTTATCTCTTAAGCAAATTTAGTGCAATGATTGGCAAAGTCCATTGTGTTGCTGGGAAAGACAGCAGATGAAATTATCTTGGATTTGTATATTAAACAGCACAATTTTTCAAAACAATAGCTCCCTGTTCTGGTAACTGGGAGGATGTATTTGCTTAGCAATTATGACTTAACCAAACAGTGAACAGTAGATTCTAAAATAAATGCACATATACAGTAAGCTGACAAACAGAAAATGGCCCGAGAACAGAAATTGTAAGGACTGTGCTCCATTCAGTCAGAGTCTCACGATTAAAATGCTAGATAAGAACTTGCCACACCTGCTTTCAAGTAACCTATTGGGCATTAGGTTTGTGGGTTCACAGGCAGTACAAGGTAGGCACAGGAGGAAGAATTCAGTCCACAAATCATTTGGAGTCCAGCTTTTCCAAGAGCACTCCTGAGCCATACTTAGATATTGCAGAGGATATAGTATGAGCTACTGTTTTACTCAAATACTTAATTTCATTTGGATTCATTTGGTTTAGGAATTGCCTTTTTCTGAACATATTTTTATAGAGAAAATAAAATCATTCATGTTCAGATCACCCAAATGTAGAGAGATAAGAAAAGAGATTGATGCTTGTCTCACTAGACTCCACTGAAAACTCACTTTTGCATATTTTACTTCTTATTTTGAATAGTTGGTAAGTACAATGGTGCTTAAGAGGTATTCAAAGATATGCACTGACTTGAGGGCTCTGTTTGGACAACATATCTTTTCATTAAGATATATTTAATGAACTTTTCACTATATTTCACTGTTCAAACTACTTGATCAAATACTTTAGTGCATACAATTTCTGTCAGCTGTTTACAAAATAAGACCCTAGCTTCCTGAGAAAATATTGCAGAATGTGAATCCTACTGTTAGTTGGTGTGATTACATTTTCTTTCACATGTTTTGTAAATTAATACAGAAATCAGATAATAAAGAGATTCAGGCAGAGGCTTAACACAAGCCCTTCAGCTATCTGGATGATGGCTGCTGTAGAAGAACTGATAGTGGGTAAAAGAGAGCAGTTGTTGAAAGTGTGCTTTGTTTCCTTCCTAGGCTACTTGGTTTTATTATGGCATTCTTTTTTTTTTAGTCAAAAAGACACAGCTTTAATATTTTTCATTAAATATCTATGGATTTTTTTTTGCCACTCCCTGCAAGAAGGGGAGTCTTTCCCTTTTGCTAATGAGAAGACATTACATTCTGTGTAATTTGATTTATATAAGAATCTCTGTGAGGTTGTAGCATTTTAGGGGGCTATGACACAAAGACCTATTCATTGTATGTCACACATAAAAAAGTGATTGCATACATATTCATTACTTTGTATTTTTTACTTAAGAGGAAAAATTCCATCTGTCCCTCTTGCTGCAGTTTAGTTTCTGTGGTTTATATCCTCTATTTTAAGTGAATATTGAAAGCAACATGCCAACAGTATAACACTGCATAGATTGAAATGAAACTATGCTGCATAAACTAAACAAATGTAAAAGAGAGTGTTTAGAAATAGAAAAGCATTGCTGTTCTCTCCTCCCTCAAGCAATTCATGCTGACATGGTAACATCAGCTGAATCCAAGTGCAAGATTTTATGCAGGCTCCTTGGAGCACACTGTTTTTCAATTTTTGAAATGTTCAAAGGTCTGACATGGCTGTCCCCTGAGTTTCCTGATAGGTATGTTCCTGCAGAGACAATGAGGATTTTACAAAAAGTTTAATACAGAGTTCAGAGAACTGCTGTGTGGCTGTGCTATAATTAGAGGAAGGGTTCACTTAAAATTAATACACGCAACAGAAGCCCTGAAGCACCAGACAGTTTGAAGGCCTCCTAAGAATGAACTTTCACTCAGCATAAAGGTAGCACTGGTAATCCCCACAGCGCCAAAACAATCACAGACAAAATGCACTTTATGTTATTGAAAAAGTACTAAAAAAATCCAGCTGTTCCATATATCTTCCTTGGCTGCCTCAGGATAAGAACCAGAGTCAAAAAAAAAAAAAAAGCCAAAAGCAACAAACCACACATCAGTCCATTTAGTTGTATTTGGGTGAAGATTGGTACCAAAGGCCAAAATTACTTTCCTTACATCTCTGCTTTGCACCTGGAATAATTTAATAGGCCTCTGACCTTTTATTAATTTAACTGTAAAATTCAATTCCCTGATCAAAGGCATCACCCACTTCCTTTGCTTGATCAGATCATCTGTAACATTTACCCTCCATGCTGTCTTTGACAAAATAACCAGTTATAGAAGCAAGGACCAGTACACGGTATGGCTAAGATGCTCCCTTGTCAATGTTCTTGCCGTCCCCCTCTTAGTCAAGGAATCTTGATGCCTTCCTTTCACCATGGTATAGCATTAATAGGGAAAGTAGAAAGTGTCCTTCCTTAATTTAAATAACTTGTAGCACAATACTAAGAAAGTCTTTCTAGAAAGATGTAGGTTACAGGACAGCAGATCTGATTCTCCCACTTTCATGACAAATGTTTAGTAGGCTCTTTTCTGAAAGGGAGAGCAATTTTCACCCAAGCCTTCCCCTCAAAAGAAAGCAGTTGCCATAATCATGTTTTTGAAGCAGGACAATCCCTTTGCTGTGTCTTAGAAATGCTCTGAGAAGACCGACATCTCCTTCTGATAGATGCTTGTGGGACACCAAGTCAATCTAAGCACTGAACTACTTAGCTATGCTAAGATTGTCTTAACCTGGTCACATAAAAAAGGGAGAACTCTATGCACCAGAGAGACTTGGAGTTAAAAAAATGAAACGAAATGTGTTTATTGATTGAAGACTAAGCAGCTGCCCTTTGAGTGGAGGAAGAAGAAAGGAATTCAAATTGCAGTTTTGAATCTGGTGCTTACCTTTGTCATAAAAGCACATGTCCTGTTTCTGGATTTTATTCAAAACCTCTGTCCACATGAAACAATTTCAGGGGTGAAAACCCTGCAACCACAATTACATACGGAGAAACCAGGCTCCATCCCCAGCACTGATCCAAGTCCGGCAAAAGCTCTTCTGCCTTTTATTCCTCTGACATAAACTAAGAAAACAAACAATCAGAAGTCCACAGGAGCTGTGTGAACAGTCAGTTTGGTGGGATGAGCTTTTCACACCCTCAATCAATACAGCTGTCTGGGCTGGCACAGCCTCCCTTTCTGCTCTTGATAGGCGAGATAATCTGAGCAATGGCTCAGGACACAAAGCAGCGAGAACTGAATGGGCACAAGAAACAGTAGTGAAGTTTTTATAAAAATACGAAAGGAAAATAAGATGAAGGGAAGAACCGGCCATAGTGGGGAGTACTTCTGGTCATGCTTAAGTGCCAACATACAGCGTTGTCCTGTGCAATATCTCTAAGAGCCAAATGGAAAAGGAGGAAGTCACACTGTCATTCTGCCTCCAGGCAAACAGGATTTAGGAAATCAGTGAAATTCAGATGCAAGAAAAATCCATTTCATGGTGTCTGCTACATGCATCAGAGATTAGGAAGGGAAGAGAGAAAGATAGAAATCCAGACTGACACTTTGAAAATTTATTTGGGCCATGCAGGCCGTGTGAGGAGAGCTAAATGTTATCTTTAGCTAGAATGGCTGTGCAAGCTTAGCCTGAGCAGTAATTTCCAAGCAGTGATCCATTGGCTGTCCAACCATCACAGACAGACACCTGCACATACACACACACTTGACAGTGAACATGAAAATAATTCAAAACAGGGAGCCGAAAACTGCCAGATCATCCTAAATCCTAAAGCTGTTCAAGAAGAAGCTGTTCAAGTGCAAACTGTGAATTTCTGTGATTGGAACAATGATCGTGGCCAGCAATCCTGACATCCGCATTCTTTCATGCTACAGTGGGAAAAGAAGATACTGCATTTGAGCAGTGTGACTGGGATAAATGAGAAGTGACATGCTCTAGAGAATGTATGCATGTATAGACAAGGTCATCAGAGCACTCCTGCTTATCCTTCCTCAGCGCCTTGCCCCCAACAAAATTGTCTGACCCCATATTCAAAAATGGTGAAAGGAATGTGCCTATATACAGCAGCACTAACTTAACTTTGAAGCAGAGTACAATGGTATTTCAAATGCTATTGTAAGACTAAAAAAAGCATAAAATAACTCAGGAGCCAGCTTAAAATGTCTGGTGAATTCAAACTTTTATGCTCCTTTATGCTTTTATATATCACTAATTCCTGGGTTTAAAAAGGTGCTCCCCACATATATGTTGTAATATTGTCATATTAGATTATTATACTCTTACAATTATGCATTATATTGTAATTACAATTATATTACGAGTAAGCTATACATGTACCCTTAGCATCGAGGACAGGCTGGATATGCTACTCACACAAATTCATTTGCCTTTCCCTGCATTTGTTCTGCATTTGACTGTATACAAGGCAAGATTTTTTTATAAAGTAAAAACCAACAGTAGAAAATGAGTAAACAAACAAAAAGACTAGGTTCTATACTTTAGGTGCAAAAGTAAGACCATTTTCATTAATTCCTGCATATTAAAATTTTCTTTTCTTATCCATTTCTCTTTCCTTTCTCCTCTCCTCTTGCAAACATTTGGCTGATGTTGGTAAACTTCAAGGAAAAGCCCAAGTGTCATACTATTATATTTTAATATATTTCAAGATTCACCTCCTATAACACACAAATATTACGTTCATACCATGATATTTGCATTTGCAATACCCTTAAATGCCAAAGCTTCATTAAACATGATTCTGCAAATGTTGCCCAGCTTTTCCCAAAGCCAAGAACAAGTCTAGGCATATACTTAAAACTAACAAAATTAATGAGGTTATACATAGAAGAGTTAACCTTCATTGATGTAAAAGAGCATAGAAGGATTCAAAATGCTATCTGAATATTAACAAATTTATTAGTAGTCTCTGGAGAGAACTCAGATTTCTTGCAAAGATAAGGGTCACTCTCAGAAACAAAGGTTCTGAGAAAAAATTCTGCAATATTGAGGATGAGCTTGGGAAATGCTGAACCTGGGGTGTCTGACTCGGTCACACCATTTGCTGTCTCCATCTAATCACATTTCAGAAGGTCAAGGTCCCTTGTACAGCACCTGAAACAGAAAGTATTTGTGGCCACACCTGGCCATGAAATTCCCTGGTCAACACACTTTCAAAGGGATTGTGACTCTCCTTAGTTTGAGTTCAACCTCTTACATCTCAGTGAAAAGTGATTCTCCGGTTTGAGAAATGAAGACTTCCTTACTCAGAAAGGTTCTCTAGACCATCCAAATGTAACCTCTGCAGTCAGGATCTGAACAGAGGGCACCACTAGCCACTATCCTCACTGCTTGAATTCACAAAACTTAGTTTTAAGTTAAGTGACAAATAGCTTTGCTCTCAACCCAATCTGTGTCAATAGCTTAACAATTAGAAGAGCCTCCAAGGAAAAACAAGAATGTATTTGGAAACCAAATGCTCAGAAGACACTAGAGGCTAGGGATCTTTCTTCATATATGATTGCTGAAATTACAGCACACTTAAGTAACAGCTGGTATCACTTTTTCCACCTGTGCTTTGTATTAGAATGGAAAGCTCTCTCCACCAGCAAATAAAATACACTCTCAGTCTTCATCTGTTGCTGCTGCTGGCTGACAGAGAACATCCTGCAGCCACACTGCTGAACACTCTCACCATCAACAACAGGGACACATCCAGACTTCCATTTGGAAGTTATCTGTTGATGGTGTGGGTGCTCAAACTATACCCAGAAGTGACATAACAACTCAGACTGGCAGGGAATCTGAGACCTTTATTCAAAGAAACGAGCTGGTTTTATACACCTCTTCAAGACCCAGTATTTCCTTATATGGTATCTTTCACTAAGTGGCCTATCTCACATTGCCATGTCAGTAACACACCTCTCAGCGGTCCTGTATGGGAGGGAGCACTCGCTGTTCACCCATCCGGCAGCTTCTGGCAGGCTCCTCTCCGCAGGGCTCTGCTGTATGGCATCTCCTCCCTCCAAGGTCAGGTGGAGACAAGCTTCTCTGTGTTCTGCAGGTGTGTCTCACAGCCCCCAGCTCAATTCCATTCTACCTCTCCCCACACAGAAACTGTTGAAAACATGAAAGGCGCATTAGCATTGGCTAAAACTGTGCCAGGTCCGTCCTATGACATCAACAGCATAGGTCAGCAGCAGAAGCACCTAGAAATATTCCCTAAAATAATTTATTTTACTTACACAGCAAAGCCTTCAAGGGTAATTTGGAAATGAGAGATTTCAGTATTTCTCCACTGTCTGTAGAGAGGGTGCAGGAAAACAAGGCTTAGTGAGGTGCCTATAATAAAGAATTATGGATCCAGGCTTGGCTGCCTACTTTGGGACAGGAGGCAGCAGATCAGGATATTACAGTGCATGTGGGGCTTCTTGAGATGAAACACCAAAGGCATTTTGCTGGTCCAGACTGAAGATTTTTTACTTCTGCTTATACTTAGAGTGGCCCAAGTCACAACAGGCCCAGGCACACCACACACTCAGATTCAGTTCATGACTGTGCTTTGTCAGATTCAGAAACTACCTTCTACCAGTGATTGGATTTGGCAGATGTTTTCTGAAATTCTGTCACATGCCGAACACGTCAACCCTGCTGGCAGGTGCTGTTTTCCCTCCAGGACAGGTTTTGCAGCCTATGCAGAGCTTTGTGCCAAAGCAGACAGCCTGCAGTCCTGTGACTGCAGCAGAGATGTGCCTCAGGGGAGCCACAGGTAAGATGCTTTCCACCCCAGTCTTATCCATTTATTCTACTAGACAAATGGATTAACTAACTCTGAAGTACTAAAGGTCTCCTTGGGTAGCAAATTGCCCTTAGCTTCACTGGTTTCTATGAGAACTGACATTGCTCAGTAACTCCCCAGTTTTGCTCAGCACCTTGCAGCACTGTGTCCTAAAGGATTATCATGGGTGTGAACTGAATACAAACAAAGCAAGACCCATGACATTATGAAAATTCTATCAGAGATATGTCTTTTAAAGGTGTGACAGAAACAAATTCAATCCATTACAAAATGTGAGACAAAATTAGACACCTTGTCTTGACATTCAGTTCTGTCAGAAAGATCACACATGGGAAGAATAAATCTGTAGCTCATATTAACTAAGCTATGAGCATTTTGTTAATTATAGAGACATATATGACCTTCCTCAGAGCCACATTGTCTGGTCTTGAACACCTCCAGGGATGGAGAATCCACAAACTCTTTGGGCAAATTATTCCAGTGCCTCACTACCCTTATATTACAGATTTTATTCCTAATATCTACTCAACATCTACCCCCCTTCATCTTAGGGCCATTCCCCCTTGTCCTACCACTACAGGCCATTGTAAAAAGTCCCTCTCCAGCCTTCTTGCAAGCGCCCTTTAGGTACCACAAGGCTGCATCGTAAGATTCTCCCAGAAATTTCCCTCTGCCTCTGACTGACAGAGACTGATCTACATAGCAAGATCTCATATAACTATGTTTTTATTCCTTTCACAAGGTAAAACAGGACAGTTACTAGTGTAGTCTGAAGAATTATAAATAATATAATAATAGCTTGAGGCAGTTCCCGATTTATTAGAGAATAAAAATAATTTTCAGGCTAATTTCTGAGGCAAAAAGCCTCAGAGTTTATTAGAGAAGGATAGGATTAGTACTGGTAAATTATCAAGAAGCAACCTCAAGCTATTACTAGGATGAAATTTTAATTAAATAATCAATTTCAAAGACATTAAGAAGACTTGCAAAAATGAGTCATCAGATTAGAAAGGAAAAGCTTAACACTTAGTTAAAAATCTAAGCCTATTTTTTGGCTTATTTTCTGTTGTGTATTTTCTGAGTGTATTTTCCTTTGCTTTCGTTTTCTTTATTCCATTCTCATTTCTCCACTCCTCAACTTCAGCCAAGCCCTTGCTGCCTCAGGAAAAGGCAATATATTTGGAATGGGTTATTCACAGAAAGTACTTTGTTCTAAACCTTCTCCTAAAGCTGTCTGCTTTCACCAGTATTCATGCAAAGCATCAGGGCAACAAGGTTTTCTAGTTCCTTCATAACACCATTTTTAGATATGTAAAATGAAAATTATATGAATATTCATTCATTATTTATCAGCTGAGCTGGGACAGAAAGGCTAGATGATTTCCAAATAAGACAAAATACTGCCAACAAAGGAGCACATCCACAAAGCACTGGTCACCTGTAGATCTCACAGTGCTGTAAAAAGAAAAATGAATATTATTAGTCTCAAACACCAGGCCAAAGCTGGAAGAACAAAGTGGGAACATGGCTTTTTAAAAGTCATGCTGAACACTAGTGACAGCATCAGGAACAGGGTACTTGACTAAATCATCAGGCTAATTCTTCAGGTCCCATAACAAATGGCTTCTCCTGGCAAAAGTGCTACTTGCTTGGTAGAAAGGCTTAATAAAGGCCAATATTAATTTTATCTTCTCAAAAGAATGTAAAAAAATTGAAGAATGTGGCACCAAACATACATGTATGTGTTGTGTGTTACTTATTATTACATATTTCTCTCTTTCCCAAATATTTTGAGTATTCTAGATGAAAGGAGATGAAAGATCAGGAAATACCTTAACACTGGAAGCACAGGTTACAGCCAAGTAATGAGAAATTTCAGTGTCTCATAGGTATGAGATACTATGTACTGAGTACATGCATTACACAAAGGTGGCATTACAGTGAAACATCACCCTTTCTTTAATCCTCTCTCACTCAGCTCTCCCTCCAAATCCAAATATTGCTTCAGGAAAAGCTGGTATTGGTGTGCAACAATATGTGTACAACCTTCTTGTTTTGACTGTCCTGGACAATTCAGTTAAATATTACTGATGATGCACTTAAACAGAAATAAATACAGTTTATTTCTGGAATAAGTTATACTTGTGTTTTGAATGTTTATTTGCCTTTTTGCCCATTTTCAATTTTTAATCATGTGCAATGACACACTATTTTGAAAGGTTCTGCTAAACTAAATTTATTCCCTTCTCTGCATTCCATACTAAGAGATTTCTTGAAACTTTTTTTTGAAAAAATTAGTATGTTTTGCCTGTGAAATTATATTAACTAAGGTGCCCAAAGATTTTTAATGCCCCAGTGTTGTCTGAACTACTAAATAGCTCCTGTAATTTATATCATGGATACTTTTGCTTATTTGGATAAAAAGTTATAAACTAGTTATGCTATTTAAAATTATTATAAATTAATAGGAAAAAGGTAATATAAACAATGTTATAAATTATGAGGCAAAAAATATAATAAATTAATGGAGTATTAGCAAAACAATACATAAAATGCTCTAGGTATGGCATAATTTTGTAATTAATACTGCTGGCATTCCACTTAACCAGGGCAATTTAATGCAATATATCTATGTTAAGTGCTAAATAGATTGCTGAGATTTGTACAGACTATAGTTTGAGACATTAATTGATTGCCAGAAGAAATGAATTAATGAATAAAAATGTTATTGCAGTCACCCTAGGAATGGTGTTGGAGCACTTGTTCTCGATCACAGCTGCCTTTCAGTTTGCATTGGTTTCTAGTTCCGTTCTGTACCTTCCTGGCCTAAGTCAGTTATGCAGCCATTGGTGGTGCTGGCCCCATTTTCTCAGGCACCCACAGGAACTGTTCTGGAAGTGGATATAAGAGCACCTAGCTCCTAGCTGCCTTTTTGGAAGGGTCTCAGGCCTTTCTACTCTTCCACCCTTGGACCAGCAAAGAACTGGCATGTCCTGGGAGCTCTGGAGTTGCTGAATTTGTGTGGGTTGCTTGGTGCTGCTGAAGTCTGGCTGCTGCCCTGCACACCACTCACCCTGGGCACATGCAGTAGCTCAGCCTTGCATACACGCATTGCATTTGGTGCTCCCAGTGTACACAACTGTTTTCTTGCTCCTCTGCTGAACAGCAGTGAGCCCAATGCTTCCAACAGGTAACCAAGTTATTGTGTGTATAAAAGTCCATTGCCTCATGAGCGTGCCATTTACACCGGTATTTATTGCTATAAAGCCACAGCTGCTTTGCACATGTGCAGTGGATTTATCATATGGGACAAGATAACCTGCAGTATGCAGTTCTCTCTGTCAGACTGGGAAGTTACAAAATGTGCCACAGCTCCAGACTGAGCTTCATCTGAACTCAGTAACAAAACCTGCAGAGATTGTATACCCATCAGAATTATTTAAACACATTTAAAACAAAAGAAAGTAAACTGAAGCACTTGGCTAACATTAAGAGGTGAATAAAGGGCTTTAAGGGATGCAAAGAATTAAATGCATCTCTGCATCTATATAAAAAGTCTATGGGAATAAGTATCCATGTGTGCATAAAGCTACTCTATAGTTACATCTTAAAAACTCATTCATTTAAGAGCTCTATGAGGAAATCAACTTTGGTTACCCCACATACAACCAATGAATGTCTGCTTATGGTATGGAAAAGAGAGCAATGTCCTAAGGATGTCTGAAAACACAGTACCCAACAACCAAGCCATTCATAAGCTATGCTAGGAAAGAAAAACATACTGGAAAATGCAGTAAAGCCTCATTTCATACAAACTGCTTCTTATGCAGAATAAATAATAAAACCAATACTTTGGTTTTAAGATACTCGGAGTTCAGTGTCATTTTTCATCCTGCACTTGAAACTGGATTTGTCAGTCAGCAAAGTGTTAGAGTACAACCTCTTACTTTACATATTGGACCCATAGGATTTAGTTTTGTGGCTAAACACCTGGATGCCATGTTGTAGTCCAGTGCTGAGGTTACCCTCCATGCCTGTACACCACTCTCAGTTTACATTGCTGAATGCCCCTTTTCCACCAAAGAAAATGAAAGCTATTGAATTTTTCTTGAAAATCTGCTCTTTAACTCCAGCAGTCCCTCCCTTTTGCTTCTCACTGAATCAATCTTAGCTATTAGAAAACTTAGAAAATCTTAAGTGAGGAGTAACTGTGCAGTAAGCAGGAGGCAGTAAGCATGGGAGTTGGCACAGGGTAGGGAGATAGGAATGCCAACTGCAGGAAGAATATATGTCATAAAGCCTGTGAATTATAGGAGAAGGGCATGAACCAGAAAAGCAAGAAAAATGCTAGTTCTTCAGTCACCTCAAATAGTTGCTGCAGTTCTAGAGGAAGTGATTCTGGGACAACCCTTTCCTCACATGATCAGCACATGCAATTTGCAGCATTCCCTGAGGACCTCAGGGCCCCTCATTTCTTTCTCATTTAAGGGAACTGCACTATTTACATGTCATCCTCTCAACAGCCCAGATGGTATAATTATAGTATCTGGTGATAAAAGAATTCTTCTGGTAATATCTTTTTTTTGTTCCACTTTAGGGAAAAAAAGGTATTGGTTAGATTACCATTATTCTTGTGCAGTTGCGTCTAAAGCTAAGCTTTAGCTGCCCTACATAGAAAACAGAAACATCAGGCACCTCCAGAAGAAAGCTCTGAGTTTTTAGATTATGAAGACAGTTTGTTTTAACAGCATCTAGATAAGCATGTGCCAGTGACAGGGTACCCTCTGTGCTCTGCACACAAATTGTTGTAAGCAACTGTCTTTGCCTGAAAAACACACTTTTGACAACTGAATAAATCAGACAGCCAGATCATAATAGATATGGAATATTACTCCTGTTTTACACATGGGGGACTAAGGCAATTGCCTGAGGCCAGCAAGTTACTGTAACGCAGCTGGGAACTGAATCTTGTATCTTGAGTCCCATACAAATGCAAACAAAAAATTACCGTTCCTCTAAGAATCTCACCAAAAGATATTACGTAGCTATTTTTCTGCCTCTGTGGTGCAATAAAATATGCACCTGTAAAGATGGAGGGGGGGGGAAAAGGCTCATGGGAAACATTTATGAATAGCATAATATCTCTATAATGTCATGATTTGGGGTTAATAATAAAAAAAACCCCAACTTTTCAGAACTAGACTCAAAATTTTCCACATATCTTACACTAATATGTGTCTGGTAGCCTTAGATTCACATTACATACTGAGATTATTGACACTAAATGTTCAATTCATGTCTTTTCTCATTTAAAATGCTTTTCAGCTGTTGCCATCATGCTTTTATGTACGCAGCATGTGAAGTATTCTTATCACCCATATGCTGGCTTCTCTAGTATTTTAATAGATTTTGGAAAACCTGTTTAGGGCCTAAACCAAAGCTCAAAAATCACAAATATGCCCTAATATTCTAATGTTCTCTACATGCTACAGGTTAAAATTTTATGAAATCTCAACTGAAGAAAATATTGAGTACATAGGGTTGAGCACACGAATTCTGTATCATATGATAATCTTATCTTGTAGGTTTCAAGCACTGGCAGAAAAAAAAAGAACAAAATCCCCTATATTTTGCATTCTCTGCTTGTTCACTTTCTTGTCATAGGTTTCTTAACTGAAGGATGAATATTGGCTGAGGAAAAAACTTTTACAATCATGCTAAGTATGAAAAATTTGCAAGCTAGACCTAAGGGGTTTTCTATGTATTTCAATCAATCTTAAATATTTAATTTTTTATATATTTTTCATCAATACAGACTTGGCACAGGAATGTACTTAAGATTCCAAATTACAAAAAGAGATCTAAGTACCTGTGAACATAGAGTCATATCATTTGGCAAATATGTAGAGGACAATATAAATATAATTGAAAAGAGCACATTTTTTTCAGTATCATGAGGTGTTTCTGTGTTTCCTGAACAGATTTGGTTGTACAACATTTGGTAGCATATTACCATGGAGAAAGTTTGTTTAAGCATTACATTTTCAGACAGATAAAAGTATGAACTGATCTGCATAAAATTATCAACAACCCCTTTTTATCCCCCCATTCTCCTATGTATTACACATATTCAAGGTGCATTATGGGATGTTCAATCCCTCTTTCCTTCCTGATACAAATAAAAGAAACAATATAGGTCCCTATAATGAACAAAAAAGTATTTAAACTCAGGAGAACACACTTGCTAAATAGTAAGTTGTTAAAATTGATAGCCTGATCATTAGGTTTTGTAGATTTGTCAAAAAGCATTTGGATGAATAAGAAATATGGTTGAAAACATTCCACTTTAAGAAAGAATTTGCTACTTCGCAACACATGAATGGTCTCGCATTGCTTGTTTAATGCTGTGTTCCAATAAAGACCTAACATATTTCTACTCCCACTGAATTAATTAAATCCAGTTTCTCACCTCAGCTGTAGCTGAAGATAGTTTAAGCCATGTTTTATTTTACACCAAAATCTCCTAGGAGTGATTCCACAGTCACTTACCTAGCTTTACCATAAGTGGTAACTAGCAGTGATCAGTCCAGAAAGTTCTGACATAATGATTAAAGAATTTATTTACTCTTTTCATGAATTAGGATTAGTCACAGGCCAATTTGCAGAACTGCATGAATTCTGGAAAAATACTTTATGAGATTTAATTTTATCATGAAATAAAGTTGCAGGTGAATTTCAATATATAAACATTAATGGGTATATAAGGGAAAAGAGTCATTAACTAGTGCAAAGTTCCCCACTGCTAAACTGAAATTTGTGGGGTTATAAAGCAAATTATATATTTATTTAATTAAAATCTTCTGTACTGGATCCCCTGGAAGCCCTCCGATTAATGCTCTGGTTCTCTCCTTCTTTACATCTACAATCTATATTCAAAGGCCCCTAATGCCACAGAGTCTCTCTGCTAAGCTCCACAACTTGCTGCAATCAAACTGATCATCTGTAGCACCAGGCTGAAGAAGCTACACAGAGGTAGCCTGAACCTTTCTGCAACACGTGGGGTTTATCTCCAGACTTTGGGGTTTAGTTTTCATGACAGATAAGCAGCAACATCACAATCCTTTAAAATCTTTAAGAATAAATGGCATTAGTTTAGCACAGCATGAGTACTAAACTCATGCCTATGATGGTCCAGAGTTTAAAGCCAGAAACCTTCAACCTTACAGAAAGAAGAAAACGAAAATATTAATTAGTTGTCACTAAATCAGTTTCTTGTGTTCCAATATGAATATCCTTAATTTCAGAAACAGATGAAGACATTTCTGATTTTCACACGTAAGTCAAAACAATGTCTTGCAAAATACCTAAAGCATTACATGAAAGAGAACTCACATTTATTTTCAAAAATACTTTCGATTGCTGACAAACAGTTGTTTAGAGAGTTTTTGAGGCAAAAGTTGCACCTGGACTACCCTGCTTATGAAGTCTGATCAATGCTATTGTGACTTTGTACCTATTATACTCTCAATTTCTACACTATCCTGTAGCAGTACATTTGCTAATTTTACTATATTGAGTGAAAAAACCCCAATTTCCTAATCTTTGTCGAAATACATTATCTGAAAATTTAATTAGATGACCTTTCTTTGGCATAAGGAATAGAAAATTGTTATTGTTCACTATTAATTTTCCTTATGCCCTTCAATGATTTTAGTCCGCCAGCGCCTTCCAAAGAACAATTTTTCTTGAAGGTGAGCATTCTTAATTTACATTTTCCTTGGTTCGACTCTCTCTCACTATGATTTCTATAATCTTTCCATGTCTCTTTTCAGTTCTTTTTTAAAAAAGGGATAAGTAACCAGTACTCCAGATGCAAGCATGATGCACATTTCTACAATGGTATAGTGATATTTTCAACTTTCTTTCCTAGTAATATATTTGTTCTTTACTATCTTTGAGATTAGTTTTTTTAATAGTACTAACCAAATGGATATCCAAATCTATTTGAAGCAGTAGGAGACCACTATAACATAGTACAGCTTTGTGCATGTACAGTATGTACTGATAAAGATTGGTCAACATTGTTTTCCAGCTCTTTTATCACCCAATTTGTTACTCTACTCTGTAATTACTATTACACAATTAGGGTTTTAATTTTGATTATCTTCAGAAATTGTTTAGCACTAGCACATATATTTTAAATGACTTTCTGAACAGCACAAGTACCACAACAGGTTTCTTTGTTACTTAACAAATACCTGCCTGTTGCTATGAAAGTTTAATATTTCTATTATCTGTTTCTTAACTTTTAATGCAAGTAATCTATTGAAAGTTCTTCCCTCTACTTATGTACCAATTTAGTATATTTTGAAGGCCAAGTACCTCGCTGGAAGCTTTATTATCCTTGACCACACTTCTGATTATACTTTCAAAAATGTAATGGATTTGTGGTGCATGAGTTTGCTTTGGAAAAGCTACACTGATATTGCTCAATACATCTATCTTAAATGTCTATTCTTACTATTTTTTAAAATCAAGGATGAATTTCAGACTTGTTTACAGTTCCAAGCAGCTCTCCTAGAAGTATTCTTAATATTGATACCACATTTGTCCCCTTTCCTTTATGTGCCTACCCTTAACTTAAACAACAAAGTATTCACATTGTTAAGAATTTCATACTTGAGTTCCTTGAAAACCCTCGAATGAGTAAAATTTAGAGTGGGTGATTTATTGCTGTTTTATTGATCCAGTCAAAAGATCACTTTTATGACACTTCAACATAGGATATTTCTTATTAATTAATTTCTTGATTAGGATATTTCTTGAGCAATGGATACTGGATCCAGCATGAAAAATTCTAACTTCTTCTGTAATAAACATAGATACAAAATACTTTCAACTTCTCTACTACTGCTTTATCGAACATCCAAGGGATCTTTTGCTGCTCTGCTATCGGCCAGCACTACTAGCACACTAGCAGCTTTCTGTCTGCTTGTGACATGTTTTAGAAATATGCATTAATGAAGACTTTAGTATACAGGTCTTAGAAATTGTTGTTTGGGTATTTTTTCCTTACTATTGTATTATGTCTTGCCTCCTATTTACTTCTGGGGGATGGACGGGGGAAGCTGAATTATTATTTTTTTATTTTAGGTCTAGGAAGTTGTTCCTTCAAGTTTGGTAGGGGATTTTTTTTTAGCTTTAGAATTAATGCCAGAACTTAAGCTATTTTCTGGTTTGATCCTTTGGACAGAATCTGCATTTTAAAGATATCTTTTATTTCTAGCACTTTTCTTTATTCTGTTTTTTAACTACATGAGCTTCTTCCAGGCATCTTAAAAATCTTTTGATTGATGTAATAATCTGAATATGGTTATACTGCCTGCATAAAGCCTCCAGACATTTTGTAATTTTGACATCTCTTAACTACTTTCCTCTGTTCTATACAGCTTACCTTTTTCAATGTCATGTTACTGCAATGGAGTTTTAAAATTTTGCTTTGTACTGGTTCTCCAATGTTTTCATTAAAAAAAAAAAAAAGTACAAATATGTGCAAAAAATTCCAAGTGAAGTGGTAGATCAGGAAGTTGGTCAGCCAAAGGTTGGACATAAAGAGCAAAGCATACGTACTTTTGGTATGCTACGAGTACTACCAATATGATTTACCATTTGTGTTTTCAGAATGTATTTTATTTTTTGAAACTAGGTTCTTCACTCACCTGGAATAAAATTTGTGTACTCACCAAGAATCATATATATGAGACAAAATAAGGACAGCAGAGCTTCTCACAAAGTAAATGGCTGGATACTTCTTTCTCCCCTGAAAAATCTACTGTTTCTCATTGATTAACATTGCTTTCTGAGGTTAATGGCTTCTTTAAAAGCCCCTTTTAGTTCTTCTTTAGTTTCCCCTTTAAAAATAAGTATTCACCATTATTAAATTACTTTGATGAGTAGTAATAGTATTATGAAATATTGTATTATTGAAATACATATAGCATATTTAAAATCATACTTATCAAACTTTAACTAGCTATCTGATCTTCATGAGCAGTCAATCTTAGCACTATGATAAAAGTATTTTCTACCATAGTGTATTAGAATTTTTCAAGAAACTTCCATTAAAATCACAATAAACCAACAGCCTATTTTTCCACTAGTATTCTAAAAATCAACTGAAGTTATGGCTGTTTCTTATTTGTTGAATCACACTGCAGTTGAGAAATTAAGTCTTGAGAGATTGTGCTGTGTTTCCATAGCAATGACATCAAGTTATAAAACCAGCTCTGAAGACAAGGTCCTGCTGTCAGATACATAGTGCTCATTTCCATGTATTAAAAAACAAACAAAACACACCCCCTCCTCAAAAAACAACAAACCGCTTGTCATTGTGTTGGTTCTATGGAGAGAAGAATACACCTCTGAGGTTTTAAAAAACATCTATTCTAACTAAATAAGAATGTTTAAATACTCTAAGTAGATACCAAATTTAAAAAAAAAGGTTGTTTCCTAAATGTGGTACATCAGCTCTGAATGCAATAGCAGGCATCAACATTATCTAATAAAACATTTATTTTTCTCCAACATGGATTTCAGTCAGCTAGTGTATACTTTTGCTGTATTATAATCTATGTTGAAAACAGTTTCATTTAACCATTTCTACAATCCTCTAGTTTTGAAAAGTTCAGAAGATTTTTACCCATATTTTAAGATAAAAGGCTGTAGGAAATGAACTTGAATACTCTGATTACTTCTGACTATCCACACAACTGCTAGGATAGAGAAGTGAGCCACTCTGGATCACACCATGAACACTGACAAGCACAGATCTGGGAACTGATTAAAACTGCTCTAGATTTTTTTCTATCCATACAAGGGCAGCTGCATTTTTCACAAAGAAATTAGAAAAAAACTGTGTGTGTGTTCATTTGCATACACATATTCTAAGATCTAAATTAATTTAAGAAAACTCGCTCATTTTTGAATGTGCTAAGCCAGCTTTGAATAGTACCAATAATGGAATATACAAAAGAGAATTCTCATCACTTGCCATAAGATCATCACACTGTATACACCTGTTACTTCTTTTTTGACTCCAGCTTAACAGACTGTAGCTTTCTATTTGAAAAATACTGAAACACTGTGATAGCTACAAGATAACTTTACTCTGAATCTATCATTAAATTGGGTCAGTGAATTAATTTTTCAGATTTTTATTGCAGTGATCTTCTGAATATTCCATTAGTTTCATAGCTCACACATTTTATGGTTTCTAAAAAAGTAACTAAACTGAAGTTTAAAAATGAAAGCTATATGTGCTTTTTGTTATGTCACTGTTTCCTCTATCTACACTGCCCAGCTGAAGAAAACAAACATAAATGTACTAGTCATTCTTATTTATTGTTCACATAAAGAATGTTTAGAATATACATCCCATTTACTGTACGGAAAGTGATCAGATTAGATGAACAGGCAATAAATACTTTTTCATTGTTATCTCCTTCTTCTTTCTCCTAAATTCACATAAAGTGACATGAAACACCTTGGAAGATATTTTATCTACTAAAATGCCTAAGTTTCTCAGAAGTCTCCTAGTAAAGTGTCCATTACAGGTGTCATAGGTTAGCAAGCATAGTCCCGGAAGGGATGTCCTTGCTAAGGGGTGCTTACAGTTTCCTCTGGGAACTGATAGAACCTATCAGCTGGCCAGTTTGAATATGGACAATTCTCTAAGCCACTTAAAGTTGTGACCACCTCTGTGATCCACATTTAAGAATAGGCAAACTCCCCCTCCAAGCTCTCTCTCGTTTCCGGCGCTGGCACAGGTGGCTGCGGGCCCCGTGTGGGGGCCAGCGGGCCCAGCCAGGCCCTGCTTGGGCCAGGCCAGGCCGAGCCACGGCCATCCTGGAGCCATGGACCTGTTCCAGCCATGGAACCCCCCCACTGCCTTGCCGTGGGCAGCCGGAGCGGCTCGGCTCTCCCCCCTCTCCACTGCGATAAGAAAAATTCAACATTCCAGCTGCAAAGCTGCAAGGCCGAGGTGAGATTAACCCTTTTACTGCTGTGAAGAGCTGAAAACCTGAGGGAAGAGAGAGAGAGGAGATGCTTAAAGCTGAAATTCTGTTGTGAAGCTATGATATATCAGAGTATCCTGTTGTAATTTCATGAAGATATGGGGGGTGGAGTGTTCAGCTCGTAAGCAAAAGCACCTGCGCTGAGATAGGCAGATGCTGACGCAGCTGTAATTTCATGAGAAGTTTGGACAGGGAGAGATGGACCAGATGAGGACTTTTGCTCCCAACGGGAAAGGAGAAAACCTCAGTCCCTAGAGATGAACCTGATGAGGACTTTTGCTCCAAATGGGAAAGGAGAAACCTCAGTCCCTAGAGATGCTCCCAGAGATAGTCATAACGATGAAGATGATGAAGACCCTTTGCTCCCAGGGAAGGAGAAGGGCCTCTGTTTTTGTTTCTGAACGGCTCAACCTTAAAATTGTACCCCAAAAAACTTCAGGAGTGGACCCTCGAAAGCAGTTGCGGGAAAAGCTGCAAGTCGGGGGAAAGGACTCACACGCAGGCAGAGAGACTCCTCTTCCTAAATGGACTGAACAATATTTGGAAGTGGGCGGCTGTCTCGTTGTGATAATGTTTTCATAGCATGAGCAAGAAGAGACTTCTCTTTCTAAATGGACTAAACAAGGTTATTATGGAAGTGGTAAACAGACTGAACATCTTAAGGGTTGTCTTTTTACATTGTCAGTGGGAGAAGGGAGGAAGGTGGGGGGAGGAGGAGAGTTCTGAAGGTGGTGTATTTTTTTTTTTTTCCCTTCTTTTAGGTCTGTTAATAAACTTCTTTATATTCTTTCAAGTTTGGTGCCTGCTTTGCATTTCTCCTAATTCTTATCTCACAGCAGATAAACAGTAATGAGTATTTTGGACCAAACCACTACACTAAATTGGTGTTTCCGCCCAGTTACAAACTGAACCCGCGACAACAGGTATGTGCATAAGTGCAAATTTCAAATAGACCTTGTGTTGATTACCTTTAGCATCTCCTGAGACAGAAAATTTTCAGGAAATTTTTGCACTGTGGAGCAAAACACCTTAACTATAGCAGAGTCACTTACAATGCAATACGCCAAAAGAAATATGAGGTGATTATACATTTTTAAATATATTTGACTTGACTACAGAAATACACAATACTATGTGTGTGAATTAGCTTTAATTTCTTTCATACCAGTGTAGTTAGTTTGCTGGAAAAACAAAACACATTCTTCAAACACCAAGGAGGTAATTCCACACTGAAAATAAAATGGCAACACTTTACTTCTGGACTGTTAATACCTGAAGAGCACAATATACTATCAGCATGCAACAAATACTTCATTCACCCTTCTGTAATAATCCGTTGTAAACCATTCTCCTGTAAGGCTAATTATTTGTGCACCCATCCCTCCTAAACTTTCGTATGAACTGCAAACTTCAGCTTTACTTTGTCAACATACACTTGTACCTCAGGACTCAAAAGACACTCGCAACACTATGCAGTAGTGAACTCAGCAGCCTAATAAGATGCAATAAAATCAGACCTAAAAACTTCAGGAGTCTTGTCTGTTTAAAAAATTGTGGTAAGCCTGTTGTTTTCAGTCTAAGTTCTACACACACATAGTAATAGAAAAATAAAAATTAACTTTCAAAACCCATATTATTAAAAGACCCCACTATCACACACTCCTTTCAAAATCACAATTTTTGGGCATATATTTATTGTTCCTGAAAGCACACATAAGCAAAAAGGTCTTCTGTAAATATCAGAGGGAATTAAAACCACTGCTTACTTAAAAGTAGCAGAACCCAGTTTGTAATTTTATTACAATATAGTACTTTAAAAATAATGACTTCAGGTATATGCACATATCTAAATAGACACACACACAGATTGTTTTGTTTTTATGTAAGCAAATTCATCTCTGTCACAGTCATGTAGGGTATTAAAAGAAATGTATTTTTTATTTGTGTTCAATGCATATCAAAGATACACTATCCATTCACAACAAATTCACCTATACAATATCAAATTCACATCAGGCTTTTCTGCTGTGCCATTAATCTTGTAGATTCTCTTTACTGAATATTCCAACTATGAAATCTTAGAAATACAGTCACTTTAGAAATTTATAGAACATTTAACATGCTGGTCAAAAGTAAAAGATAAAAAGAAATGAAACACTAACACAATTTTAACCAAGTAGAAGGATGAAGACAAGTACTTGGAGGACTGGGAGAGAGATTTTCATCTTACATTAAGCGGCAAATAATTCGTTTATAAATGCTTTATTTCCTCTTTTTTAGGTTCACAAGATTCAGAAAAAAAGTGCCCCAAGTAACAGGAAGTCCTTATCCATGTGCCTGGAGATACATTTACTGTCAACAGAGCTGAAGACACTCCTGAGAAATGTTTTCAATTGAATCCAAGAACCGTTAATGTGTTAATTCAAACTATGCAGAGCAAATACATATCAAGTTTTATATTAAAATGTTTTCACCGAAGAACCTTCTGCTTCAACAACCTCTTAAGAGACAAATCACTGGCACCTCAAAAGAAATGCACTAGACAAATACAATGAACATCACTGCAGAAACTATATTCACAATGATCTATGGCTTGCCACTAAAATAGTAACAGCATCAGCACGTGTTTTCCCACAACATTCAGTACAAGATTAGAGATCTGAGAAACATGCGCTACTATACAAGATTTAATACACATTCTTATTTCAGAGTTGATGCACTAAGCTTCAGTTCTGAGACAGCTCACAGAACTAAAATAATTTACTTGATCATAACTGACAGAAGCAGAAATGAAACTATAGATTTTCTTTTAAAAATATGTTCTCTTTTACCACAAGGACTTGCTACTTGTCTAGAAACCATTTACCCCCTGGGGATACTCAGTCAGTAGTATGTGATTGATTACTTCAGGTATTTCTGTATCTGCAGAGGCATACCATGGCATGATCTCTTTTAAATCTCCCCATATCACTCTAAGTACTATGAAATAACAAGATGAATCAATGCATTTAATCAGTGTAAAAATATTAAAAACAGTCATTACAGTATTTTTTTCAGTTGGCCAAGAAGTAAAAGTCATGGGACACCAAAGTGAAATAGGATCTAGATAGTCCTTAAATCTATTTCAAATCTCAAAATGAATACAAATGTACTTCCCTGCCTCTAAAGTCTGGTTGCACGCTGGAGTCCCCTTTTTTTTTCCCTACTGTAATCTTAAACCTTGAAGCAACCACCTTCTTAAATACATTCACTTTTCTCCTCCCTTGCCCCAGTAACTGTGCCTTTGTAACAATCTTATTCCTTTGCATCTGTACAAACCCTTTCCCACAGACCTATTTTTACTCAAATTTCAAATAAGTATCACAGCTGCAGCAATAGTCCATAAGCAACACTCTCCACTCCCTATAAGAAGAAGCAGCACACTGATTTGCTTTAAGTACAGAGAAAGTATTGGGTCAGGCTAGTGGGGTAGTTCTAGTAGCTGCTATTCCATCAGCTTTCCTTAGGATCATCAAATTCAATTCTCAACTCTGAAATAATATGTGAGGTTGCACATTTATGTTTTAAAACACATCAAGCACATAAAAGCACAGTAAGTGTTCAGGGGTGATGAATTTCTAGGCACTTAATTTTCAATATTTTCTACAGAAATTCTGTAAATTCTTCTAAAGGTCCCATTAGACATCAGCGTGCCATGACCCAAATCACTTCATGGCAAGAGCTAAATGATACCTTTACAGCAATTACAAAAGTCTTTCAGAGTAATGAAGATCCATTACATTGTTACCATAAACTGTATTTTAAACAAGACAGATCACCTCAGTTGTACAATACCCTACGACAAATTTCAAATGTTTCTATACACAGCAACAAAGGAGTGACTTTCACAGTCACAAAGAAAATAAACTGCCACCAGCAGAAAGTAAGGGCTGAAAGGTGAGTGCAAAGTTGTCAAGACCAGTAAAGTGCTCAGATAACTACAGTGAGAAAAGACCAGTGGATGACAAAAGTTTAAGCAAAGAGAAAACAAAGAGACTTGTCCTTTGGAAAGGTTTGATTTCAGAAGACTTTTTAGTAACATATGCAAAACATTTAATTGTTCCCTCACATTTAAAATAAATATATGGACTCTGGGCTGTAAAAGCATAAACATAGAACAAATTATAAAAATGAGTTATGTATAGCTATTTAAGGGCTTTATAGTAAAATAAGTAATATCAGATTCCTTAAAAAAGGGAGTAGTTATCTTGGAAGTGGTAAAAATCTAACAAGTGCTTCTTATGTCTCAGACACTATTTTTTGACTGTGGTCATACCTATGTCTATGTCAATTTATCCACCTGAGAATAGGCAAAACAAAACGAGCGTTAGTAAACACTTCTTTCAGAGGCATTTCAGACCTTGCAGAAATGCAATAGGAAAATTAAAAAAAATATGAAGAGAGATTAATAAGACTCCAGTAACTCTAGAGGCACACTTCAACATGCCAGGCTATATATCTGCCATGCAATTTCTGTATTTTTTCAAGCAGCTAAGGGCATTAGATGACACCTCACTGCTTGAGCAACTGCAGAGAAATGACAAGAAAACTAAACTGTAAATAAGTAAGAGATATATAAACAAACCTTTTTCATACCAGAAAGACTCTAGAAAAATATAGAGGTAACAGGCTTGTATTTATTTGGAATGACAGTTCTCTGGAAAAAACATAGTAGTTTGGTTTCTGTTTTAACAGAAGTCCTCCCATTCACCTTACCACTTAACGGACAGATTACAGTGAGATCTGAGTAAAGAGTGTCATTTTCATGGGTTCTGCTGAAATAAATTGAATTCTGATTGTTACTAGTGGTCACAACAGTTTCAGCATATGAACTAAAACACAGGATCAGCACCTTATACATAGATTAAAAAAATAAAATGAACAACTAAGAAAGAATCCACTTTGCTAAGTTTAAACACTTACCGCAAATAAACAAAACACTGCAATTTCCACTATTCCAAAGTTTAGGGCTTTTTTATTAAATTCTACAAAAATCCAAAAAAATGTATTGCTGAGGAGGTATGTCTGTGTGACTTGAACCTTTCAAACCTCATAAAAATGCCAGTTAATAATCACAACATTTGGCAAGTGAGATTCTCAGGACTGAAAATACTCAGTTCCAGCCACACCAGAGTCTTACAGATAGCATTGGCAGAGTGCTTATCTGAATAACAGAAAGATTTTAGTATCTACAATTCTGAATTCTGGACTAAATGGACTAGATGAAAAAGAGAAATCTCAGATTTCAAATTAAACAAATAGGTAGTAGCTCTCATTGCTACCAAACTAGGTTGCTCCTAAATCAGAAACAAAAAAAGTATTTCCTACAATTATTGTTATTGTAGGACTAGTAGGATATTAGGTTTATTTAAGTTAAGTTTAGAAACTTTAAACATTTAAAAAAACCACACTAGATCTGTGTCTGCAGTCAATTAGCAGAAAACACATAATAATAGAAGTTTTAATAAATTTTTTGCATCTTTAGGGGTTTTTTCCCCTCAAAAAATATTTTCCACTTGAACTCAAAATTCTTTTATTTTTAATTCAAAGTAATAGAAAAGAAATGTTCCTGGTTGGTATCCAGTAATCTGCAAAAGTCTACACCACGTACCAAACAGAAAAAATGTAAGTAAATTAGAAATCTTTCAGCAGTTCTTTGGAACTTTCTTTCAAATACTTTTTTTTCCTTTTAAACAAAACCCAGTGGTGTTGCATCACACATAACTCTTCAGTGCTTTTACCAGAAGCTAGTCATATGTCAAGAACTCTGTGTGCAAAGCATTAAAAAGCATAAATGTAGATTATTCCACACACTATAGACATGCATCCTGCAAGAAGCTATGAGGATTTAGATTACAGCATCAGTTTGATTAGAAACACAGGAATAAAGGAAGTTAAGGAACTGTGCCAATTTTTTGTTATACTTTGGTCATGTAGAGTTATCCCATGCAGATGCTCTGAAAACTCAGCATGCAAGTTACAAAGTAAAAAAAAAAACCCAACAACTGAAAACAACAAACAGCTTTCCCTGAATATTTTTGAACTAAAATATCCAGTAAGACATAATTGCTAATATTCTCATAATCTTTTTACTTTTCAAAATTAAAATTCAGTAGTAGTGCATATACATTCAAAAGATATAATAAAGACATCTAGTAACAGATTCCTCAGCTCTCAATTTCTTTCTTAATGCAGTCAATGCATTAGGAAACACAACCAGCTCACATAAGCCACTGTTCTTGTTCTTTTCTGTACTTCTCAGACCACTTCTGAGTAAGCTCTAGGTAAACATTTGGTTTATGGGGTTTATAATCAAGGTAAACTACCTGTCCAGTCCGTTTAGGGACAGCTTTTTCAATCTGCGTTCCCTCGTGCCATTCATTAAAAGATGTAATGGAAATAATTTCTGGTCGCACCAGAAGCGCTGCACTGAAGGCAGTCTCGTAATACTTCCCGTTGACACGGTTCCGGGTGTTGTGGTTGTTCCATGGTCGGATACTGGTATCAATATAACCTGGCCCCACACTTGGAATAAACATTAAGTTGTTACTATCACAAAAGGCTTTTAAACCTGCCCAATTATGATGAGATGAGCCGTAGGAGAAGCCATTGGTGGCAAAGTACGTGTACATTCCATCAAAACCGCTTCTGTGAATGTCATGCTTATGTCTTTCTTCTACAAGAAGTGCAATGAATAATGCATCATATGGAGTATTTCGAATACTCTGGGATCCAGAAACAGTTAAGAGATTTGCCCATATTTCAGGAATTGTTACGTAAGAGTCATAGACATAAAACATGGGAAGAAGTCTGCCTGTGCTGGTCTTATGCCTGTAAAAGGCTGGATGGCTTCCATATCTATAAAGCAAACAAGTATTGTTAAGACAAAATTTGCCATTTGGAAAACACACTGTTGTACAATCTGAGATGAAGACTTGTCCTAAAAACTAATTTAAAAAGGCAGGGCATGGACTTTGAAACACAGCAATCCATATCCACTTTCAGTCCAGTGTTTGCTGAAGTATCAAACAGTAACTCTTCAAAGAACCTTTAAATTACTACAATTATTAACTGTCCTGGGTTTGGCAGGGACGTTAATGTTCTTAGTAGCCGGTAGGTACAGTGGTGTGGTCTTTTTCATTTAGCATGAGAAAAACGTTGATAACACACTTATGTTTTGTCTGCTGCTAAGTAGTGCTTACTCTAAGTCAGGAACTTCTCAGCGTCTCATGCTCTGCCAGTGAGGAGCTGCACAAAAAGCTGGGAGGGAGCAAGGCCAGGACAGCTGATCTGAGCTGGCCAAAGAGATATTCCACACTTCAGCACGTCATGCCCATATATAAACTGAGGGAGTTACCTGGAAGGGGGCTGAACATTGCTCAGGGCTGGGCTGGGCACTGCTCTATAGGTGGTGAGCGTTTTGTCTTGGGTTCTGTTACCCTCTCTCCTTCTCCTTTCCATTAACATTCTTAATAATACTACTGACATAATTATCATAATACTATTTTGTTTCAATCATCAGATTGTTCTTATCTCAACCCACAAAGTCTATCTTTTCTTTCTGATTCATCTCCTGAGTGCTGGGGGGTGAGAGGGAAAGTAAGCAGCACTGGTGGTACCTAGTTGCTGGCTGGGGTTAAACTGTGACAGTAACTTACTGTCAAACTGCGCTATAGTTATCAGTTTCCTCTGAAGGGCAGTTCTCTAATTCAGTGTGAAATAAAGACAGTCTAAGCAGCACTGATAAGCAAAACAACTAGTAGCTGTACAGATTTTGTCAAGATAAATTAAAATCATTAGAGGTCAACACAATAAGTCTCCATTTGCTAGTTTGTCACTATCAAAATGTACATTTTATTTAATTTAATTTATATAACATGTTGCTATCTGAAGTATCTGCTTTAAACTAAAGTATGACCTGTGATATTAAAGAATGTTTGAAAGCAATTTTGAGAATCTATGTAGAAGTCACACTTCAGTATTTACAAAGCAGACTGAGTTTTACACCACTGAAATATTAACAAAGTTCCTTTCAGTTCTCTTCAGTCTCAGCAGACATTCTTATGTATTTTTACAAGCTTTAGATAATATGCAGAAGTCCCCTAAACCAGCATGTAAGAAACCCCAAAGGAAACCATCTGGAAGAACTCACTTGTCAATGATGTACTTGACATTGTGGTACATGCTGCGATCATCTCTGTCTTTGTAAGGTTCGATGTGAAAAGTGACCTGAAAGATGAAAACGTAAGAGCAACACAAACGTAAAACACTACTGAATACGTGGGCACTGGGTATTGTATGAAGTAAGTACCAGTCACAAAAAATACAGTTGTTTATAGACCCAACAAATCATCAGTCCATAATGAGAATAATCCAGCCCTAGTACAACTCCTGCACTACTGACATCAGAAGCTTCAGATCCCAGGAAGGTTTGGTATTAAATACTTAGGTTTTTTACATTAAAACAGAACACTGCTTTTGTTTTCCCTAGGCTACAGCAAGTGGTAATCATGCTTCAGAAAACTTAAAAAGCTACAAAACTTAAAAATTAAAATATTATCTACTTGAAGGTCAAAGAACTGATAAACTAATGAAACATTTTAATATTTAATTTCTAACCAATATATTAAAATCTGCTAAAGATAATGCTCCAAGGGTAGTTTTCAGAGTCATAATACATTTTAAGATACGGGATACGAAAACTTCAATTTAAAATTTTATAGATTTATCAACAGCAATAAGCTCTTGGAATTAAATCTAATATAATGTACTGCTACTGCTCTGAATGTCAAACTTGAAGCTTATGGAATTGATTAACTGATATGTGTGAATTCCAATGTAAAAATAAATTCGTTTTCAAATATACAATCATGGCAGAATACATTACATTAATCAAAGCAAGTTTTTCAGAAGCAATTTAGAGCAGAATGCACTTAATAATGTCTTTGACAACTCTGCAACAGCAGAAAATTTCCACTGCAGAGCCAATCTCCCTATTAAGTAGAAACTATAGAAAAATAGTGTTAGACTAAATCACTAAGACTGACAGTAGAGGTTGAAGAGCACTATAATTTCATCTTTCATTTCCAACTATCAAAACCAGGCAAATCGAAAGGGTATATCTTCTCCCAGACTTCTACTTAGCAGACATAATAGAAACGTATTTTGTACACTGGCTTTGGTCTACTGAGACTCCTAACACTTACTGTAATAACTTACTAGTGCAAGAATGCTTAAAAACATTACAGTGAAGGTAGCATTTCCTGCAATATCTATACTGAGTATCTGTATTCCAGTAATTCTTCCAAGTGGTAACAGCAGCTTCATCCACATTCCAATCATTACCATACTATTACACACTGTTGTATTTTCCTTGGTAGCTTATTTCATTTTGCCCTGACTCCTTTGTGACTTGAATGTTAACAAGTTCTTTTAGGTGAGAGCAAACTCCATTAGATGGTCTGAAAATTTTGGGGAAGGATAATACCTTTTTCTGTCTTTTTAATAATTTATTATTAGATAGTGCAACCTATGTCACATAATGCAAATCGCACAATATTTTTAATAGTTTCAAAATTACTTCTGTATCCAATTTATTCATCCTGTTTTCCTCCTGCTTGCTAAGGAATCTAAAGTTACCCCAAGTGACAGGAAATGTTCTCTGAGATCCTGCAACTTGCATGACCGACTAAAACCTGAGCAGATGAACAGCCTGTGTTTTCAGTACACAGTACAGACAGCACACTCCAGAGATGAAACACATGCACCTACTTAAAAAGTCAAATTTATTACTGGAGAGATTAAAATGAAATGCACATTCCATTACAACAAAAGGAAAATACAAATTTTATTCTAAAAATAAAAAAAACCAAACCACAATTTAAGATTCTACTGATCAATTCATGTAGTCTTTAACTGACTTGATATTTCACCTATTTTAAGAAGTCAGTAACTTAGCCTTTCTATCCTGTCATGCCCTGAAGTAACCCTGAGTCTCTAACCTTACAATCCAAGGCAAATGTTCCTGGTACCTTCTGGAATAAAGACATTCATTCAAACTAGATATTCCAAATCTGTCTTTATTGCTCATAGATGCTCACTCCGACCTCTATGATCAGGTGCTAGCAAGCTATGAAATAATGCAAAACGAAGATAGTCTTTCTTCTTTCTCAAAGGTCCTTAGTTTATAGCTCACTGTACTTCACAGTATTTTGGAGTATGTAATACTTCCCTCATCTCCCAAGACTCACTGGAAAAACAACATAATGTCTTATTTTAGAAACTGTTTCCTGAAAAGAAATTAAAAAAAGTAAAAATCCACAAGGCACAGTATGCCTTAGATTCTGCAAGCTAAAGCAGATTATAATATTTATTCTACTTACAAGGGAATATTACTCAGGTCCTACCAAAGTCCAGGGCAATTCAATGGCTTCTATGACCAAAATGAAGTGCAGTATAATACTGAGGTTTACTTTCCTAATTACTTTCCTATTTTATGCATTTAGAAATACTTTACCTTTAGATTATATTTTTGTGCATAGTCCAAAACAACTGGAACCAAATCATCAGTTGGTTCTCCATTTTCATCAGCCATACCTGGTGGGTACCATGAAAGCACTATTACACCTGGAAATACAAAACTTGAGTTTTAAATCATGTTGTTTAATATATTACATGTATACTGTAACACTGTAATGAGTTACAATTATTGATGTGAAAGCAACATAATATAAATCAGAATCTCAAATTACTTTTTAATCAGTTACAAAATCTCAGTATTCTCAGAGTGGATTTTAACTCCTCTCTTTGTTTATAGGACTACAAAACAAACAGTGGTTAGATCATTTGTCAAGGGAAGAAATCTATACTCAGTGTCCTAAGCCTAATACTTAAGAGCTGTTCCCTCCCACCTTTCAGCACAGCATTCCAACCTTCAGGTTGTTCAAGAGGAAAAGAGTGCTCCCCACAAAGGTATTATAGCTATGCCACGATACAGTCAGAGAGTATCAAGATGCATGGCTTATAGAACACTCAAGAGATGATGGCTATGCATGTGATGAGATTTTTATCTTATGGAATTTTATTCACCACCATATTTCTTCATTGTACCTCTGGCTCTACTACAAAACAACCATTTAATACTAGAAGTAGTGACTGCAATCCCACAACCTTCTTTCTTGCTGGTACAGTTCCTATGGTGTAATCCACCCTTCCACGCATGTGAAACTAGTTTTTAAATTTATTATCTTCAAAAATGCTTCAGTAACTCTCAATAATTTAAGGATGCTACCAGTCCTGTGCAGAAAAAATACAACAAATACCATGTTTTCATATTATAAATTCTTCTGATGCTCTACAAGAAAGCAAAAGACCACATACCTCTTCAGAAAGGCTAAACCCTTTCCTTCTAAAATAAAATGCTGTCAGATAAACAAATTAGATCTCTTAGATGCACAGCTGGAAACAATATCAAAAAGAAGCCAAGTCTGAAAGAAGTACATGAAATACTGATGTAGAAGTATTTTCCTAACAATGGAATGCAGAACATATGGAAGAATAAGTCAATGTGGTTCTTTTTAACTAGGTAATGATTTAAGTACATGAATAAATTTACTGAGCTAGGAAAGTATATATTCTAAATTCTACCTACTTGACTAACATTATAACATTTCTGACCAACAACTTCCAACAAACAATTCCAAAATTAGGAAAAAGAAATCATAAATTACAGTGAAAACATAACCACCTAATATCCAAACCAGAAATTTGTGCTCACTACACACAGAAGGGAGTTCAACTACCCTTAGGCACATTCTCTCTGCATTTTATCAAAAAGAAAATCACAAATAACAGATTATCACAAGAGACAGTCTGCTCCAGGAAAGCAAAATGCAGTATTTTACTGCATTTTATCAGATTATCTTTTATTTCACACAAAAGAAAAGGACTAAATGCAAATGAGTGAGGTATAAAGCAGAACAGCAGCAACAAATTTGGGTATCTTGAATACATCTGACAAGATCCTCTTTTACACCTTTAGGAAATACATAAAAGTTCAGGAGACAGAATTGTTGATCAAGGAATCTAAATTCACATTTGCTTTGGTCTTTTCCTGAGAAAGACTACTAAACATTTTCTTTCCTGTGGTTAAAAAACAGTTATGACCCCTTCAAGAGTCTAAAAAAAAGGGATGGACTTGACACTAAAAACAGTGTTATAAATTTTTTAAACCAGAATAGTCACTAAAGACCAAAGTGGACTATCACAAGAAAAGACTGGTGCAAAAAAATAAATTTCCCCAAGCAATCTCAAGAATAAAATCTACTGTATTAATCTGTAAAATATTAGGAAATTAATAGATAAGGAAAGAATTTTAAAATATAAGAAGAATACAGGGAAGCACTGTATGAGACTACTGTTGCCCCAATCTCTTATATGCCTTTGATCATTAGACAATACTGGCTGAAAGAACCACTTACATTTTTCTTTTTTGCATAAGATCCTTGATAAAGCCCTAAAAACAGCTAGAAAAAAAAAATTATGTGACAGAATGCAAGATGCAGTCATGGATCAGACACTGGCTAAGATAGAAAAAGAAGAAACTTGTAAATAGCCTCACAGCACACAAAAGATGAACAAAGCATAATTCTTAAAAAAATATGCAGTATTTGAAGTAGTGACTTGAGGGACAAAAGTTGATGATTTATGTTAGTCAAATCTAGATGAGAGAGAACAAATTAAATTGTACTTAAATCTGTAAGTCAGAATAACAGAAGGAAAAAGGTAACTCTTTGTCAGTAATGTTACAAAGAGTGTCACAGGAAGCCTGAACTACTCATTTGCATTGCTGAGTTTTACATGGAAAACTAACTGAAGTTACTAAAAAAATTGATTATGCAAAGCATTTTTCCTAGTATTGGCATCTATTCCACCAGCAGTTCAGCTTTCTTACACATCTGTACTAAGAGGATGAGAAACATTACAGATTCTTTTAAAGCTTGCCTTTATCACACTATCATGCATTATTTTGCTTCAGATAAGACTAAAACAGTGCTTATTGGCAACTTATATCTGAGATTTCTCTGGACCAGTCTTGTTACTCCTGTTGATGGAGTTATATTACTGAAGAGAGTGAGAAATTTCCTGTTTGTATTAACCCTTGTACAAAATAAAGGTTAGGTTAAAACCCGCAAGATAACAACAACCAAGAAGTAAACACTACACAAGTAAACATCACTAATCAAAATATAACAATTACATTAAACCTTAATGATTAGGTGAATGAAGGAGATTCAATACAAGGTGATTAGCAGTGTCAATAATGCTGTGAGCTCTGGTCATGTTGTTCCAACTACACTTACAGAAGCTGTTCAGAGTTTAGTATTAGCCTATACGACTGCTTATTTTAAAGAAGTTTAACACAAAAAGGACCATAAAGCCCAACAACAAGGAAAGACACAAAAAATATATTGACTATTCTTATGTATACAGTTCATCTTATTTAGAAAAAGTGAACATCAATTTGTATTGAAAGGAGGTAATTTTGGACAGTAACAATTAATACATAATTGTTATTGCACACACATCATTCAGAGAAAAAATAAACCCACTTATATTTGAACAGACTGCTCTTGAGCATGTTAGCATGGTTTACTGAAACCTGTTCTTTAAACTAAAGCATTCATCTCCAAAAATAAAATACACAGACAATGTATTCTAGTGAAGGTTTCTGTATTTTCCATATATGTTATCAGTGTTTAGCAGTAAGTCATGAAAAACATGTACCTACAGGATTACAAACACCATTCTTATGTTTCTTTGTTGTTACACTCATCAGACATGGCTTTAAAGATGTAGGTCTCAGTTGGGGGTTAAAACTCAGAGATATAAAGACATTTACTAGTTTCAGACATTTCCTGAATTACACAGAAAAAGAGAAGGATGGCTCAGTTGTGCTCATCCACATATATAAGGCTGGGTAAATGAACAACATGCTGAAATGTTAACATTCATTACCAGTAGAAGCTGAACGCATTTGTTTCATGTGGGCTTCTATGACAGTAGGGTCTTTGGAACTGTAAGATCCAAGTTCTGGATAAAAGTTGGCCCCAATGTCCTCAGGAGGAGTATGCCTTCCCTTTGGATAATTGTTTGCAATTTTGGGATCCCAATGTGGTAACAATGGATGATTCCAGTGAATATATTTACCATCGAACTGTGGATTGCCATACCAAGTATAGTAGAATATGTGAAAGTTATAATTAGGAGAAGACAGTTCCTCTTCCAGCTTTTTTACTGGAGACATAGATGCCTTCATAGTATTGACAGCAATGCTATGCAAATTACTGACACGTGTTACAGTATCTCCTTGAGCCCTATTTAGGGAATTCTGTTTACTGTCTAAAAGCACTGCCCGTTGTTGAAGCTCCGGCAACAAACCAAGTCCAAATGGATCCCCAAAGCCAGCTCTGTCAGGTCTCAGCGTCTTCAAAGCCATCATTATGGAGCAAATAAACAAAATAAAAAGCAACAAAATGATGCATGTTCTTCTGCGAAATCTTGCCATGATGTCATAGTTCAGAATCCCAACAGAAGGATTTTGGCCGCAACTGATCAAAAGACAAATATTTTCAAGTCAGATTTCTTACTACCTAGTATTCAGCAGTATGAAATGCTTCATTAAATCTCTACATAACAGAAATAACATGGAGAGAAATGTGATGTATACACTGACTGCATAACTAACAGACTTTGTGGGGGGTGGGGTACAAAAACAAAACCCCATTTCTTTATTTGAGAACGTGTCAGATTCTGAGGTTCTACCACCAAGGACTCAAATATTTTATAAACTATTTTACTTTTGAACTTAATTTTTATCCTTACCCAGGTAAATACCATGAAATAGAAATTCTGGTTACATTATTTCAGAACTATTATGTTTTGCAAATGCTATTCTGGTTGAAATAATAAAGAAAACAAGAAAAAAGCAAAAGACACAAAAGGAGAATAACATAGCAAAACAAGAGTAAAAGACAAAATGGGGTATGACTGAACTACAGCTTATGTTCAGAACACAGGTTTCATTTACTAACCTATTTACTATTGGCTAACCTATTGGCTTCAGACCAACCACTTTGTGTTTAGTTAACCAATATATTAACAAAACACTCTGGCAAATTAAATTCAAAACCATGATGCTTTGCAACTTCACAGATCTAAAACTCTAATTTTTTTTCTGAATCATGTAAACACAAAACAGCATAGCATTAAGGATGTACCTCAAGCAGAAAGCCTGCAAGTTAGCCGCTGGCAGCCAGTTACTACAATGTCACAGCTGCCTGACACTTCATGTAGCGTTCCAGGGCTAAATTCAAAACAAGACCAATGGTACACAACAAGATTTGAACCTTGAAAGTAAGGGGAAGAAAATCAGTGTAATGGAAAGCCTGATTACTTTATTTATAACTTTAATTCCTGTTTGACATTATCACAAGAGAACCAGAGAAAAGGATTAACAAAATTTAGGTTACCACAGAATTATGTGGAACAAGATTATGCATAAAACTGACAACACTAAACTGGAAAATCTAAGAATAAATTTCTGATTCAAGGGTCATTAGACATAACAAAGCTGTGATTTGTATTTCCGTCACTGACCTCCAAATTTTAGAATCTTATTTTAATTTACTGAGATATACACAGGTAATTTCAAAATACTTACGAATTATTTCACCTTAGTTTCCTACCAGTGTTATAGTGCATTAACATAGAGCTCAGTTGTCACAATATGCTGTTTGCTAATGCTATGATAATTTTAGATAAGGAATTTTAGAATATGCTTTTTAACAATACAGCCTGAATTGGATTAGCAATATTACACTGCCACAAAGGGAACTTCTGCTTCCATTTCCAATATTAATCCTCTCATCCTAATGTCTATTCCTACTTACTTTTGGGATTAATTTTGTTTTCACAGTAAAGTCACTCATTTACTTTAAGAGCAAAACCCTGTTAACATTTCAAAAATAACACAAAAATCCCAATACACTTTTACCTTGTTAGGGAGTGGACTCAGTTGAATCATTATCACAGCACTAAAGCCAACAAAGGAAAGATGGAGCAAGGCAAGACTATGAAAATGATGTTCATTTTGCCCAACTGGATTGTGAAACCATACATTTGGCTACTGTCAGGGAAAATTATTTTACAGCATATAGGCTAAGAGGATTTAACAACACTTTATATCAAATTACAGGATTCTTTTTCTACAGCTAACAATCCAGCCCACAATTTTAGAATTGTGTCAGAGATTATTTGGAGTACAGAACATCTTTCTTTAATAAGAAATTAACTCTAAATACACTCAAACTACCCCTGATATTTTTCTTTACCTTTTCAATCTTCTTTCTAGTACATTATGCTACCCCTACCTGGCAATTTAACTCAATTTTCACATTAGACAAACTGAAGTTTTCTGAAGGGTCAGGATTTTTTTTTTAGGGAAACAATATTATTCATCTGACTAATGTATTAATGTATTTCATTTAATTTAACCCCGATGCCTCTGATCTTCATTAAACAACATACAGGACTGCCAGCGATAAGCTACCTCTGCAATTATGATTTTATCTCTTCTGTGAAAAAGAATTCATGACTGCAATGTCTATAATTGGGATGTTCACAAGGTCTTTCGTTTGGGTTTTCCTATTCCATATCGAAGAAACTGTTCCTTTTTATTCTTGGTTGACATATGTGCTACTCAATTCAAGATTTCACTATTATTAAGTGATTTGTCTGAAGTGTCAGGAATTGATCTGGTGCTCCATGTTACTATTTTAGCAAGTATTTTTTCAATGGACTATTAAAAGTTGAAGTGTACTAAAAATGAGCAGCCTCCTTGACTAGCATTTAACTAGCATTGAGACAGACCTTGGTCTACCATAGCACATTACGAACTTCTGCTATGCTTAGGGTCAGCATCAAAGTGCAAAATTTCTAGAACAAGAAGTGATACCTATGGTAAAGGCTTCTCTTTTGGGCAGACATCAGTCTCAATGATGATAACATAATTCAGACCAGGCATAGACACGTATATGGTAAAAGGTGCATCGAAGAGCTACAGGTTGGCAGTGCTTTGTGTGCCATTTAATCTTGTTCAGATCTACTTTTCAGAGACAGTGACAGGTAAACTACCCTTATCAATGCTAGTGCCACAGCACAAGGGCAATATTGAGGAAACAGACTGAGCAAACATGCCCCGTGAAACAGCTACATGAAGTTATGTCTATTCTTGCAAGTGCAAAAACTTTAAAAATACATTTCTGATTCAACAGTCAGTAGACAAAGCAGCGCTGTGATTTTGTGTTTGTCATGGACATTTCAAATTTTAAGAGCCTGATTACAATTTACTGAGGTACATGTCACTCCTATAGACTTAGGAAGTATCTTATCTTGGACTTTTGGGTGTGCTTGGATCTAACAGGAATTGACTTTCTTGGAAGGAAAAATCCTGAATAACTTCAGCTTTATGCAGGTTAAGATCTTACACGCAGTTACTCTGACTCACTTCTGGATACTAACTCCATATTTGTTTACACATATAGACCTATCAGCCAAAAATGTAAGCAATTTGAGCTCTTTCTCTTGCCTACTCAATAAATTTTAAAAGAAAAAAACCACCTGTAACAGGTCAGAAGGAAGAAAGAGTTGGTTTAGATATCTTTCTCCTTTAATGAATCAGATAGTAGTTTCCTTCATTACATTAGAAAAATATGAAGCTTTACTGGGAAAAGTTAAAACCTGTATTTCCTCAGCATCCAGTTCCCTTCTCAAAACAAACAAAAAAAAATCTGACACAGTTATTTTACTTTTTAGTTTGTAAGCAATTACATAGAATTAAAAGCAAAAAATACATGTAAGTACATCCCGTTATGATCATCTCTATTCCAAATTAATTTGGGTTTTTTGGTAATAAATAGCATGAAATTCATCACAGTAGGCAAAATCTCAAGGTGTTCTTCTTAAAGCAACTCCTCCATGAAGAAAGAAAAGAAAAAGGGTCTATGAAAAAATCTCAAGTATTTTTTCCTATCTGTTCCCCAAACTTAATTGAATGTCTCAAGCTCTTACCTGCCAGTGATTTTTTTTCTCCCTCACTACCTCTTTTTATACCCTAAAGTTATTGTGCAGGGAAACCTTCTGTTTGTCCTTTCCACTAGATGAAGAAAAAAACATGCAGATGTACAGATGATGAACTTTTTTTCCTGACATGTTTCCCCAAATAAGAATGTTTCTTTAGTCAGAAAAAAAAAAAAAAAAAAAAAAAAAAACAACCAATAAAAGTGGTTGAAAGGGGTGATGGCGGTTAATTACTCTAGATAATTTTGGACAGACAACTCAAGTTTCAGTGCCCTGCCCAGTGGGTTGCTTCTTTCAGTTTTACAAATCCCAAAAGAGAAATATCCTATGCAAAGAAAGTAGGTTCAGATAAAACTGATTTATCTAGTTTAGTAAGAATCAGCAAATACTATAACTTATTTGCTTTGATGTTCCTTAACCATAACAAATGGAAATGCAATATAGAGGAGAACTCTGAAAATCTGATTTTATTGATCAAGGGTAAGGTCATCCAGAAGCTACTGAGGCTGGTAGCTCATGGATGGGATCAAAGCTTCTCAGCTAAGTTATCTAAGCTTACTTTCTACTAAGTTTTCCCAGCTCAATGAAACTGAAAACCCTGAAGTGACAGATCAGGTCTAGATAGAGTTGAAGCTCCTAGGCCTTAAAGCCCTGATTCTGGAGCTACAGTGCAGATGTGCACCTAGAAACATTAATTTAGTTTCCAACTGATTGACCAGGTAAGGTTTAGTAAACTGAGGACTGATAAGAGTGTTTAAAGCACCACATTTACAGAGCACATTTATTTACATAGCACGTTCTGATCTCACAAATAATAAAAAGCAACAGAGGCTGACCATATGTGTGGCAATGTCGTGAGTGTTTCTAGTATTAGAAAATAACAGGGAATTTCCCAAAAACTCTCTGTATATAAAAAGTCTTCTTCTAAAGCCTTTTTTTGAAAATAGCTTGAAAATCATTAAATATGGAAGAAGACATTAGATACAGCATGCAGAAACTTCATAGCTGTGCTTACATGCTAAAAGGGTTTCTTTATAAACACTTCAAATTATAGAAGATTTCTTTTTGCTCTACCCAATTTAGAAAGAGGCATTTGAAATGTGACAACCAGAAAACAGAAAATGTGATTTGAATTTAAGAAAGACAACAGCAATAACAAAACGAAACCCTTCTGGATTCTTTGCTGTAAACGTGGTAAGAGAGCCTCCAGCATTACACTAGAGTATTTGCCTTCAACACGCCAGCCTTCTGCTTTGAAAGGACATGGGAACACACCTAACTTAGAGCAGGTGCAGGCCATGAGAAGAAAGCGACCTTTACCAGCCCTCAGCGGGAGCTCCCCGGGGCAGTCCACGGCGGGGCCGCTGCAGAGCAAGGCTGCTTAACAAGAGTCGAAAGAAAGGGAGGGGAGCGGACCCAGCCCGCTGCGCTGCTCCCATCCCCTGAGCAAGCCACCGAGTTCCGAGAGGTCACACGTATCTGTCACTCTGCGGAGCCAAGAGCCAGCCCCCGCCACAAGGGGAGCATCAGCCGCGGGCGGGAGGCGCGGCGAGGCTTCCGCAGGAGGGAGGAGGGACGGCACCGCCCGGGGGCCGCAGCAGCCCCTCTGACAGCGGCCCCGGCTTCTCCCAGCCCCGAGGAGCCCTTCCCCAGTGCTCGGGGCCGGCGCTGCTACTCACCCGCGGGAGGCAGGGCCGCTGCCGGCGGGCGGGCGCGGGGGGGCCCCTGCGGGAGCCGCGCGGGCCGGGCCGGGGCCGCGTGGGCTGCGCCGGGACGGGGCGGCGGCGGCGCGTGCGCCAGGCGGGGCGCATGCGCGGGGCGGGCGGCGGGCGGCCCCGTTATCCCGCCCCGTTATCCCGCCCCGTTATCCCGCCCCGTTATCCCGCCCCGTTGTCCCGCGGGGAGAGGCACGCCGCGCTCCTGCCCTGGGCTCTGCGAGCGACGGACCTGCGCAGCTGCTGAAAGGCCGGGGCCTCCGCTGGGCATTCAAATTGCATTTGTTGTTTGGTTTTTTCTTCTTTTTTTTACCCGAAAGGTCTAAAAATCTTTCAGTTCTTCAAAAGGTTTTGCTGGATTGTTGTTTGCTTTTCAGCCGCGAAATGGTAGTCACCCGGATCCGTGTAGGATGAGATCATCGAGTCCAAGCTATGACCGAACACCACCCTGTCGACTCGACCATGGCACTGAGTGCCACATCCAGTCTTTCCTTAAACACATCCCAGGGATGGTGGCTCCACCACCTGCCTGGGCGGCCCATTCCAATGTCTAATCACCCTTCCTGTGAAGAAATTCCTGCTGATGTCTAACCTCAATCTCCCCTCATGCAGTTCACGACTACGTCCTCTAATCTTGTCGCTGGTTGCCTGGGAGAAGAGGCTGACCCCCCCCCCCCCCCCCTCCTCACCTGGCTCCTTTCACCCCCTAAGCTTCTCCGGGCTAAACAATCGCAGCTCCTTCAGCTGCTTCCCATGGAACGTGTGCTCCAGACCCTTCACCTGCTTTGTTGCCCTTCTCTGGACAGAGATGGGCAAGTAATGGCTGGATAAAGCCCGGGGCTGGAGTCTGTGTGCGATATGTATGGCACCTCTGCACCCTAAAGGTGGTGTTTTACATTAGAGTAGGGTGTTCAATACAGTGATACATTGAGAAAGTCAGTGCGCCGGGGTAATTGCGCATCCTTGCACCCTGTCAGCTATATGGGAATAAATCAGGAAAAAAAAATGTGGATAGAAGTTCAATAAATAATCCTGTTATACAGTCATTTTGTAGTTACCTATAATTGCAATAATATAAAAAGGGCTTCACTGATCTTTCATGCACCAGCATGTCGTGTGGGCTTTATACTTTTTTCCTAAGCAGTGAAAATCGGTTATGAATAGTTGTCATAATGAGATTAATAACCAAATCAATGAAAAAAATATATTCTTGTGTACTGTAACAACAGAAGTCTGAACAGCAGAAGAACACTTGTATGATTGCAGATTGACTCAATGCAAATTGTTGCACTAGGTAAACATCACAATCTTCCCATTGAATCCAAACGTTTCTTCCCTCTGCCATATGAAAAATGACTGTAATGAATTGGACCCCTGTATTTTAGATTGCCTGATTTTTTGTTAAGAACGTCTAAGCCATGAGAGTGAGTACAAACACTGATCAGAACTGTGGTTTCATTGAAATCAATAGCAAAAGTCTGATTGATTTCGACAGAGACAGGATTTAACCTCATATGTGAATGAAAAGACTTGGAATTAGTGTCTCATACTGTAGCTATAAACAAGTAAATTCAATAGCTCCCATGGTTCTCCTTGAGTTCTGAGAAAATTGAAGGAATTGTTGCATGATGTTTTCTTTATGCTGTCTGAGAGATCTTATGGGAAAAAATATTTGCAGTAATTCTAATTTCTAATATTTATTGCATTTATCTGAATAATTTCATTAATGGAGTGTGTAGCAAGTGATTCAGAAATGTCATGCCTCAATAATAAATTAGTTGGCATATGAATAGTCTGGAGATCAAACCTTGATATCTGTTCTATTTCCTTACAGTCTCCCCAATTTTTTCTTTACTGTTTTCTTTCTTTTGTTGCCTTTTCCTCTCTCCTTTTTTTCCTTCTTTCCTTCTTTGCTTCTCTCTTTCAAAAGAAAAGGTATTGTAGGGGTGCTCTTCACTTCTGTTTTATGGAGGACATAACTTTAATTTTCATTTTCTCTTTACCATGTGGAAGAACTTGTAGTGGAACTAAGAAAATTTGTTTGAAAATAAGAAAATCAGAAAGTTTAAGAGTGTAAAAAGTAAATCTGAAGCATTTTATCATGTCCCATTAAGAGTATGTGTTTACTAGCTAAAAGTATACTAATATTAGAGAATATAAAAAAAATCATTTAATCAGAAGAAAGAAATCCTAAAAGTTGTTGTTCTGGCATAGTTCTATTATGTTAGAGGATTTTTGCTGATTAGACTGAATCTACTGGCTAAGATTTCAGAAAGCAACAAAAAGAAACCCAAATCACACAACTTCCTCCAAGCCTTTTTGCAAGGAAATGAAGTAATTATGTTCAGTTTAAGTTTAGGTGGAACAAGGGATGTTAATATCATTGTGGTAATATTACTGATTAACTTTCTTTTTTAATGTCTTGCATTATATTAATTTTTCCTCCTTGGTCTTGTGATTGCTATTTTTTTCTGTGTAAGATCAAGATATACTTTTCCCTAGCCTGCCTTCTGATATTCTTATCTTTCCTGTGGCTTCCATTATTTTCTCCTCCATTATATCCTGTGTCTTCTAACTTGTACTGTATTTATGGATATAATAGCTGTGATAAACTGTTCTGGCTTCAGAACAATCACAGAAGAGGGAATAGTCTGTGCATGTAGCCTTTCTTTCTATTCTCTATAGTCCTATCTGTCTCCAAATCATGAATCTCTCTATTTTCCTTCCAGTAATCATTCTTACACCAGAGCTCCTCCTTCGAAGTTTCGTGAATCTCTGCCACTTTATCTGATACATAGCCATCTCTTTGAATTTTTCTTCCCTGAGCCTCTTACTGCTGCATCCCATATTTTTCCTGAGCAGAAGCTAAAGACAACCTTTCTTTTATGCCACAAAAGCCAGTGGAAAAGTGATGGTCCATTTTTCACTGGAAGTTTTCTGTAGCAGTAGAAATACAGTAACAGTTTGGTTCTATTTGGATAACTATACTTTTGCTTCTTTACCAATTCCAAAAGATCACTTTGAAACAGTAAATACTGGCTACACAGATGATTTAGAGAAATGAAAGCTCTGATTATTTGACTTCAGTAATTCACAGATGGATTACCTGACAGCCATCCAAGGAGAGCTATAGATCTTCAAACTGCAAATATAAACAAGCTTTATTAAAGCTAATACTCATTTTCTGTCATGAAACTAATCTCTTATTTATTGAATGGTTTCTTGAACTGTGTGTATGTCATGGTTTAAGCCCAGCCAGCAAGTCAGCCCCACACGGCCACTCAGTCTCTCACCCTGGGTGGGAAGGGGGAGATAATCAGAAGAGGAAAAGTGAAAAAACCTGTGGCTTGATATAAAGAAAAGTTTGACAAGTAAAGCAAATGAAGTAAAATGAGGATTTCATTCATGACTTTGATTTGGCTGGCAGGTGTTCAGCCATTGCCAGGAAAACAGGGCTCCATCACACGTAACAGTGGGTTCAGAACACGAACACCACTGCTCCAGAGGTCCCTGCTTCCTTGTACTTTCCCCAGCTTTATATGCTGAGCACGATATCCAGCACCCCATGGTACTGGATATCACTTTGGTCAGTTGGGGTCACTGTCCCAGCTGTGTCCCTCCCAACTCTCTGTGCACCCCCAGCCAACTCACTGGTGGGGTGGGGTGAGAAGCAGAAAAGGCCTTGACTGTGTAAGCAGTTATGAAATACAGTTATCAACACTGCTTCCAGCACAACTCCAAAACATAGCCCATACTAGCTGCTGTTAAGAAAATTAACTATATCCCAGTCAAAACCAGCACAGTGTATTGTAGGGTATGCCCAGCCACTGCCCTGGAGGAACGTCTGCTGTGATAAGGAGAGTGCCTAAACCTCCCAGCAGAACTCCCCTGGAAAGGGAGCTACTCTTCAGTTACGGTGAGAAGAAGACAAACCCAGAATCCTCTGGGAGACCCTAAGCAGATCCTTTGTAACCCATTGGCCCTCACCCTCTGACACCCACCCCCTGTATCCCTATAAAGCTGGCCCCCTGCCCCTGTGAGGGCAGAGCGAGCTCATCCCTGGCCTCCCCTTCACTGGACTAATAAAGCTGCCTCGTGCGGAACAGCTACACGGGCCTCTCGTCTCTCTCTCCCTGGTCTGGATTGGAGGCTGCCCTGCAGAGCTGAGCTGGAATCACGAGCTGACAGTCACTAAAGAGCTGACAGCTTTGCACAGGCCCTCCAGCCAGCAGCTGAGGGAAGACACCGGGCCCTGGGAAGACGATCTCTTTTGGGACCATCTCTCCGGACCGGTCACAGCTTCCTTGGTCAGAGCTACTGACCCCACACCAGCTGCCGTAGTGTATTAGAGATTTGTTCCAGCCTTTCAGAAGTGAAACTATTCTATATGTATAGAAGTTATGTCATAGTCTACTGTAATTTTGAAATTTAAAAAAAAAGTGTTTCACCTTCAAAAACAGTGGGGCTTGCCTATTTTTAAATTTGTGTTGTGAGATTAAAAAAAAAAATCCAAGAGGATAAACTAAGAAAAAAGTTGTAATTATAGCCACTGATAACATACTGTACTCACATTAGAAAGTTCCATTTACTTTTGTATGTGAAGGTAATGTGTGCAAGTAGGAATTTCCTTTACTTACAAAGAGAAATAATCTAATGTAGCTAATAATTATACAAAGTCAAAATGTTAGTGCAGGAGTGCCTACCAAGCTTATTGAACTGTGTGCTGTTGTATGTATTGGATTTGTATGAAGGTTACTCATTGGGCAATGAGTACAGGAAATACATATCACATGATTTACGTTGGCACATATTGGGATGTGCTTTTTCTTTCTTTCATTTCATACTGTTTAAAGACCTTTTCTGGAAGGGTATAGCCAGATAAAACATAGCTCTTTCTAATACTCCTTTGTTAGAAATAAAGTTACATAACATCTTAGAGAGTGAGGGGAAAGAAATTTTTCTCTCTGCCCATAAAGAAAATTGTACAGAAAGAATTTATGTATTGTTCTTAAGAGTTTCCCTGAAGTACATATCTATCTGCAGATGTATTTTATTGCGATTCTCATCTCCTTCAGAAATTAGAAGCCTCATTTGTGCTTCCTCTCAGGTTAAATGAACTGTGAGGAGACAATGATGTTTCCTTCTTCTGGCAGAAAACATAATTCAGCTCAGGTAATCTTGTGCACTCATTTTTCCTTTTTCTTTTCCTTTTCTTTTTTCTCTTCATTTTTTTTTTTTTTTTTTTTTTTTGGTTATTTTTTTCAGTAATGGTAGAAGAAGAAATAGTTCTTCAAAGGACAAGAGGAATTTTGAGATTAGAGTGTGATATATGCTTTAAAAATAGCTGAGTTAGGTGATACTGGTAAAAAAAGGGGTCAAAGCAAGGGAGAGTTTTAAAAAATATGACACACTTAGCCTGTGGGTACCCTGTAAAAACATATACATTTGGATTCAGAGTGTTTAAATACCATTTAACCATCCTTAGCTGGGTTAGTATTAAGAAAGGAAATAAATTATCTGAATAACATTTCATCACACTTCTAAGACTAATCAAGCATTTCAAGCATTTCAGTCTCTAGTCATGCATTAATGCTTCATAGACCTTCAGAAGAAATAAGTACTCTTCTTGTTGAGGTGCAAGACAATTTACAGGTAAAATCCAACACACAAGCACAAATTTCCCTTTCTGTGTGTTCACAGTACTTCTTGTACTTTTAAGATGTCCCCTTTTAGAAGGCCAATAAAGTTTCGCAAAATATAGCAGCCTAGTGATTTTGTAATGATGTCAGGATAGCTCTGCAGGGTGAAAAAGAGTTCTTCTAGTCTTCTAAGGGACCCACAACCCTCTCCAGATTAAAAATAACTACCACCATTGTTCAAAACTCTGAGGTTTAAAGGGACCGTGTACTTAATTGGTGCCTTTTCAAATAGTTACTATCATAATAGTGTGACTTTTTTTATTTGGTGGAACATCAGGATGAAAATGTAAAAGTATCAAATAATGTACTGTACTTGCACTTCCAACTTTTTATTAGCTTTTATTTTAGGAATAAATGAACCATTAATATATTTCACACTGAAACATGTAACTGTCATACAAAAGTGATCACATTTTTGTTTTGACCACTAGGTACATTATTAGTCTATAGGTGAGTGAATGGTAACAAATCTACTTTTTTTTTTTTTTAATTTAAGGATTTCTGGTAAGCAAAGGTATTTATCTTATTTCCCAGTAAACAAGTTTAAATGGTTTCATGTATTAAGCATAAATATTGGCTCAGGGAAAGCCAAAGGTGTGAAGTTTCTTAAGCAACCAAAAAATACTGTATGAGCTGATAATGGTAGTACAGCTGAATGACAGAAGACTACGAAGCAGTGTATATTCTGCCTAATTAGGCTGCACTGTTAAAGATGGTGACATTAAAGCAGTAACAAAGGAATGGGAGGAAATATGTGGAGTTAGACAATGGAATGAGAACTTCCGGTAATGGAAGCACTATGAAACACAGATTTTCCTCATAAAGAAAAGAAAAAAAGATGTATTTGTATTAAAGTATTTCTGTCTTCCATTCCAGTTAGTTTGAGCTCATAAGCCAGAATGGGAAGTGTTTTACCATTTTTATTACAGTTTTGTTCAATAAAACAGCAGTTTTTTCCATCTGTATGTCTGTGTGGGTGTAATTGAGATGCATAAAACATTAGAAGCATATTACAGGCATAGGATCTGTGTTGTTCTTTCAGTCATTTTCTACTGCACTTGGAGATGTATTCTACCTACAAAAATGTTTTCCTGTATTGTGGGTCTTGTTTTGGAGCCTTGATAGAATTTGGAGTAGCAAAGAAAGATCATGGAGTCCAGGAATTGTTAATGAGTGCATAAATTCAAAACAATCCCGTTTGTACAGTATAGCGCTAAGCATTAGTGCCTGAAGTTGCCAAGTGAGTGCAGTAATTTCCATAATTATGCAGCTAGAAGTGTCTGCTTCATGAAGGCATCTGATTAATTTGAAGATCATATTATTTTATAGGATGAGATAGGATGAACTCCATGCAACTCGTTAGTGGTTGCCTCAAGACTGTAGACAAACTTGTCACTTGATTTATCACAAAGAAAAGAGGAACCCTGGCAGATCTAGCAAATCATCAAACACTGCAGCTTTCAGTATTACAAACACTGACAACTTTTGGCACTACATTATTAACAGTGCTTCTTTAATAAGAAAAATAAGAATTTATTACTGTAGCACCTAATTGGATGAAAGTGCTTCTCAAAATAGGTGAAAAGAGGTACTGCCTATCCTGAGGGCTTCTCAAGCATGATTTAATGTGGTGTTAGAAGTGAGATGTAGTCATGGGCACTGATGGCAGAACTGTCATTTATATATTGGTATTTCCAGAAATGGAATAAGACACCAGTTTTAGTTGGCTAACTTCTTGTAGGATCTGCAAAATAAATTGGTCTGAATGAGGAGCTTAGTGGCACTGCAGGTCAGCTCAGTAGAAAATAGATGTAGGATATTGGAAAATGTAGACAAATAGACAAGTATGAAAGCTGGTAGCAAAATACCAAATGGGAGCACAGATTTTGCCTTTTTGTTGTGGTTGTTCTACTGAAACAAATACAGTAGTCAGGTGTATAGCTGTTTATGGTTTACTCTCAGGGAACAGTACTGTCAAAAGATGACATGCCAGTTGGTGCTCACTTGGAAATATTTAGACTATTTGATTTTTCTGTGGAGTGTCTTTCTTTGGGGAAGAACAACTTTCCCTACTCTCTGTAATGAAACATACAGACTGTTCACTTTTAGACTTATTGTAGGATTTGTTTTCTGCCCACTTGTTTAAAATCAGCTTATGTGAGCCAAGAGGTTAATTAAAATACAGTTCACAACATAGATGATAAATTGAAAATAATTTTGTAGTTACTGATTTTCTATTGTAAAGATAGTTAGTCCTGCTTAATGATACGCTACTATGCTGCAGTCAGTATAGATGTTGATTGGCAACTCTGCCATGGGACTGAACTCCTTCTAGGAAGTCACTGGAGATAAAACAAGCATGCTTTATGGAAGAAACATATCCCTTGATTAAAAGCAATTCAGTGCATTTCATAATTTTTGCAATTTTCGTACGAATAAGTAGCAGATCATGAGAAATTACACTTTCTGGTTTGCTAAGGTAGAAACTATTATAAAAACCTTTTTATCCATAGGACTCAGCAGAGGGTCAGGCATACTATGAAAAGATAACAGAGCTGAAAAAGTGTTCAAATAAGTTCCAAGCTGTAGGCACATTTCAGCCTCTACTCTTTCTTTGAGGACATTGCTTTACATGAACTTGTAGTATGAAATCTGCAAATCCTACTATCTTGAAGGTGTATTAGGGAGTAGAAAGCTTGTTAATGGACATGACTGGCCATCATAATATTTATATGGATATTTTCTTTTACGTTTCAGGGATGTTTTAGTACACACTTTAAAAAAACCCAACCCTACAAAGCAAAGACTCGTTTAACTAGCACAAAAATTACTGAATCAAAGATAGTATTTTATAACCTATCTTGCACTATCGTATCATGTGAAGCAGAAAAAATGCATCACAAAGAGGGAGATAAAAGGAATGGTTTAGTGTTAGTACTGATGCATTTTAGTTGCTGCTTTCTGAAAGTTAACCTTGAGATTTTCATTGGCCTTCTAGAATTCTGTTCCGTTAATTTGTGAGTAAAAGCAGCAGACACTTGGAAACAACTGTTTGCCTCAGCCTCCTGTGAAAAATGGAGAAAGAAAAGAAAGGCAAATGATAGTTCACCATATTGGCTTTTCTTAGTGGGGTTGGAAGTTACCTGTTCTCCAGTTGGTACTGGAAAAAAAGAAAATAGCAAAATATGTAAATAATTGTATATGGAACATGATATATGTATACATAGTAATGTATACATAGTGGTTCTTTGTATGCCTATTGGAATCAGAGGTCAAATACATATTCTGACCATCTTCTTTTATGAGTGGCTAGCAATGTGCTGGGAACTAAGTTACATAACAGTACATTAGAAAATAGCACAAAGTAAAAGCCCTTCTATTTCTTTACTTATAAGTCATTCTTTATTAAAAAAGCCTGATGGACTGTGACCATTAAAATTTTAGAGAGTAGGAATGATCTTTGTGTTCTGTACATGCAAGCTATGTAGAATAAGTTGGGCTTAATCCTTGATTATAGCCTGTGCAGGCTACTGAAATTAAAATAAGTGTGTTATACAAACTTGTTTTTTTCTGTCAGTATTTTCCTCCATTACTCCTGTTTTCAGTCTGCAGCAGAACATATTTAGTTCAAGTCCTCAGTCATTCCATTTTTAGAATGTGGTTTAGATAGTTTCTGTACCAGCTTAATTTACCTCCACCACAGTTATGACAAAAGTATCACCGGAAGACTTAAAAAAATTAATTATTAATACTCAATCTTGAGATGTTACCTAAACAAAGATAGTTGGTGCTATCTAAGATCCATGAAATCATCATAAAACCCCCATACAACTGGAGCTGGAAGTTTCAACACAGCTAACAGGCTTCTTTAGGAGGTAATTAAATTCAAACTTTGAACCTTCAATGACCTCACTGGGCAGTGAATCCACAGTTACTTATTTACTTATTTTTTATCCTTCCTTAAGGAAGGATTGTTAAGATTTTGGTCCATCACACCAAATTCTCACTGCCTCCTCCTGGTAAAACAGCCATGCCTCAGAATTAAAAGTACTGAACAAAAAGACATCACAAGGCTGAGTATGTTTAGACAACTGAAGTCCACTTGCATTGCCTCCCTAGTGTTTTCTACCTTCTACATAGACTGCAAGGCTTCAGTCCCCCCTTTCAAGGGTGATGTAGATACTTCTGCATTCTTGAAATTCAGGTTCACTTTCTGGATAAGGTTAGCTATACAGTGTGTCATGTTTCTTTCTGTATTCAAAGTTTACCAGGTACTTTGAACACTTCAGCATCTCAGCTCCTGCCTGCTGATGTTGCACCTGTCACATTGAATGAAAGTTCGTATTTCAGTGGGTCAATACAAAATTATTGTTCTGAATCTAAATTTGTAGTTAAACTAGAGCATAATTTTCAGATCTGTTTCTATAAATGTATATGCCCTGTGATAGTCCCTGGCAAATTACTTTGACGTTTAATTGTTAAAAATTTGTGCTCTGTGTTCATTGGCTGTTACAGTGCCTTATCTCCTAGTCTGCTGCTTCATTGCTTTTGAAATTTACATTCTTGTGGCAGTAGAGAGACTAAATCACTCTTTGTTCTTTTGTTTAATAAGTTAAATTTAATTCATACCTGTAGAAGAGATGCCTCACATGGCTTTGATCATTCTTGTGAATTCCCAAATCTTCTCTGCTTATGTCTAGTGTGAACTCTAGGCATAAGGACTAGATACATTATGTTAACTGAAAACATTTTTTTCCAGTGGCATTTTTTCCCAGGGAAAATATATCTTATAGGGATATATTTACAGGTATATTTGATCACTGGAGTAATAAATAACACTACAAGTGGTTATCTTGTCCTTGGATACATTTCATGCATGAGGACAGTATATACTATAATTGTGTCACTCTTAAAGGCTGGTTGTAAAAAATTTCCTTTAACAGATTGCACACCCTTCCTAAGCAACCTGTTCTTGTACTTCACTGTCCTCACTCTTCAAGATATTTTCATGATTTCTAATTTAAATTTCCTTTTCTGGAATTTCAGCTCATTGCTTTTTATTTTGTCTTCAGACTATACAAAGATGGATGAATTTTCTTCTTTAACATCTCCTCTTACATTCTCAAAAGATTATCATGTATGTTGTAGGTCAAGATATGTATACCAATTTTAATTTCTTTTTGCTTCTTTTGGACTGTCTCAAATTATTCCATATCCTTCCTAAGCTCTATTCCTTCAAAAAAAAAAAAAAAAAAAGAGAAAAAAAAAAGCCAGCAGATACTTTAAGAGTACTGAGATGACTAAAATACATATTCTGGATGTTTTTAATGCACTGCTCTTGCATATAAATCCCAGAATTACATTTTTTGTCACAAGAAAATGATATTTTTAACTTCTGTTCAGAGGCTGTGATCCAGTGTAATATTAAATCATTTTCTGCCATATTGATGGCTATCCAGTCTAGTCTTGCATTTTTCCTTACCAAACTGTAAAAGCTGCTATTCTTTTTGTTGTCTGACATGAAACCATAATTACTGCCAGTTTGATGGTGATCAGACTGGAAAATATTTTGTTCACCAGCAGGCTAATAGTAGTCAGATTTTCTTTTAGGTCCTTATGTGTTTACTTTTAAGGTGAAAACTATAGGTTCAAAATATCTATTGTTTCTAGAGCACTCAACTTTCATCCTTTCATGTGAAAGGCAAAAATGAGGCATTTGTCACTTGTTCTGCATCAGGACTAGGCTTTACATAATTTCTGTGTATAATGCTGAGGACTATGACATCCTTAGAAATTTATTTAATACTTTAGTAAGGAAGGAGAAATAATTCCCTTCCCTCATTTGCCATAAGCAGGGTTGTATTTATTGAATTTTATTTTTTATTGCTCCGAATTTAATAATCTTCATTCAGCCAGTAGTCCCACAGAGGCTTCTTGTTCTTGGAGGACTAGTATGTGGTATGTACAATCACATAGAGGAATATTCAAAAGTATCAGGAAAGAATTGGAAGAGAAGTACAATAAAAATTTCCAGTCACTAAGAAGTTAGTAGAAAATGTACAAAATTAGACTGTTCAAGTAATCTGTTTTCCATGCTGAGAAATACCGTCTCCCAAAGCAGGGAAATCCAACTCTCCTGGTCTTTTTCTATGTGTTGATTATGGTTTATTTTACCCAGCAGGACAATAAATCACTTTTGCTATATAGGAAATCTACTTCATACAACTTCCAAAAACCAGAGATGTATCATGTTGCTCTTTTCTGTCATGATAATAAATGAATGCACAATAAATTAATGTTTTGTTGTTCTTATTTTTAAAACAGCATGCCAATTAGGCCTACAACATACAACTAACTGGATGTTTCATACAACATCCTTAGCACTGTAGAATCTGCAAATCTTTTGCACAAATATTTAAGAAAGAGGAGTGGTTTGTATGTGCTTGTATTGCTTTTGTGTATCTCTTCCCATCCTTAATAGTCAACAAATAGTTTTTGTCTTATAAATTACAGATTTGTTTTAGACATACAGACCTTGAAGTAATATAGGCTAAAGCTTTAAGGTGGATCTGCCTATTTTTCCTGAGTTTATTTACATTAAAAAGGAAGGCAGGGTTCCATTGCTGAATGATGTTTTGTTAAACTAGAGAGAGATAACCTGAAAAAAATGTGCTGCACTGTTAGACTTTAAAATGTGAGTTTGCAAATAAATCTTTGCATGCCACATACTGCTTTGCAGGAAAGTACTTTTCTTTCAGGTTGAGGCTGGTAAAGTGGCTTTTATCCATTTTGTGTGTTTCACCACACTCTTGACAGTCCACTTTCAAACTATTGGATAAATTTCTAATGTGACTTGGCAATGACTGCTTCCTACCAGCATTAATCGTGTCAATTTTTTTCACTTAACCTGTTCCAGGTTGTTTATGTTTTGAATATCTGCATTCTTGAATATTTTTGGATATCTCCATTGCTTTTCTTTGAATTCCAGATGGTGCTCGCAAATGCTCATAATCACACTGAGCACAACAAACCTCTTTGTTTTAACAGCAACTTTAAAGTTAAGTAAAATAGATACAGTACAATGAAAATTTCAAATAAATAAATAAGCTACGCATCATTATTTGGGAAGCTCTCACATCTCTTTTATTTGTTGCCATCTAGGCAGAATTTTAGAAAGTATTCATTGTGCCTAGGTTTCTTTCATCTTCAGAACAGGAGATGAGGTTGGAATCTGACAGGTGGGAGAAAAACTTGGACAACTGTAAGGATGGGTGGATGTGGATGGCAATTTGCAAAGCCTTGACAGAAGCAGACTGGAGCAGAGAACTTGGAGGAGGGTAAAGAAGTGGGTTCTGTGAATTCTCAGCTGAGATACCACTGTTCTGAGGCAGAAGGATGCTGTTTATTGGGTAAATGAGCTCCAAGTCTGGTAAAGACTGCAGCTGTGTGATAATACTGCTTAGATGTGGCTACACAAAAGGGCTTCTTGAAAGCATGTGACACACAAGACCAGCTAAAAAAAATCAAACAAAACATGGAAATAATTTCTTTAGGAGGATCAGTGTTTGAGAAGCAGCATGAAAATAATGAAGACTAAAATTAATGGGAAACTTAGAAATATATTCAGGGATGAGAGTCTCTTAGGATTTCTGGTGCAAGATAACACAGAAAAAGGAAAAGAATATTATAGCAGGAAAAGAGGACAATGGGAACTGTACTTTTCTCTCTTCATTATCTTCAGTGAAACACATCTTTAATTAATAAATAGTTATAACAGTCTTCAAATACTTTTTGCATTTACTTTATTACAACTGGCTCTCCTAATGAATAGCAACTGAACCCATTATAAATTTCTCCAAATATATGTAAACCCATGATAGGGCAGAAAACTGGATAATAAAGGGACTAATGGAGTAATTATAGTAGTATAATAATAAAGGGAATAAATAGATCACATAAGTGAGGAATATGCATGTTTTCTCAGTGTAGTATTTAGATTTCTCTAACATGGTATTTTCTCTGTCAGCTTGAAAGGTGAAAAATACAGGATCATGTTGTCTCTAATTTCCTGCAAGATAAATCTGAATACCTCCGTTGAAATTGTAACTGTAGTTTGCTAAGAAAAGTATCATTCAAATCTACAATTACTGTTATTTTATACAGTATTTCATAAGACTTCAGTAAAATCAAATACTTTAAGAAAGCCATAGTCTCCTGAGGAGCTTCAATACCCAACAGCAAAAAATCTATTTTATAGCACAGTTTCATAATGATTTTCTAAGCCATTGACTTAAGAAAGACCTTGTAGTTTCCTTTAGTCTCACATAATGGATTGTGATATAAAGTAGACCCAAGTAAGGTATTCTATAACTTGATTTTTTTTCCTTTTGAATCAAACAATGATTATGGTATAAAATAATAGGTTGATTCTACCTGTTTTACATAGGATGCTATGCTGTTTATCACTACAATAACTATCCTCCAGTGTTTTGTTAAACCTGGGGACAGCATTTGTGCTACTTGATTCCCTTTTTTTTTCTTACAGTGAAAAATTGTATGTCAGGTTTTGCCCTGTTACTGCAGCTGTGCTACAGTTTAGTGCACATGTTGTTTTGCACTAATTTAGTAGAGAATAAGTTCAGAAGAAAGTGCTTGTATTGTTGCCAAGTTTTGCAATTATTTTAACCCTGGGGAAAATTAAATTTTGCGCATCTGAATTGTGAACTTTGTGAATAACACATATGACCTCCATCTGGAGAAACAGCAAACTGTTGATATACATCTTCTCTCCAGAACTTCAGAAGAGTTTGAGGAGATGTCATGTCCTCAAGGATCCTGAAATAGTTTGATATTCTTCACTTGTTTTTGTGCTAGGGTGGACAAAAGTCTTTTGCAGCCCATGTTGTCTTTTTTCCCGTGACCAGTTAAGTGCACATATTGATCAAACCTATCCTGAGTCCCCTAAAATATCCTGCTTGCTTTCAGCAGTCAGCTGTGTACCAGAGACTGTGTTCACAGCTTTTTCACAGTGGATTTGTCAATTTACCTTTTGAATTATTTTCTATCTTTCTTTTCTACCATTGGCTTATGCAAGTTTGTATGGCAATGTGGTTCTACACTTCAACTGCGTGTTGAACATGTTAGGTGAAATTCTTTAATTTTAGATTAAAAAACGTCCAACTTGTTGCCTGGTAATTTACAGATTTTTTTTTTTTTTTTTTTGATCATGCCCTGTGAGAAAATGGAAAGTAGGTATTCCAGTTTTATATGAATCATGATTTTATAATTTATCATATCTCACACCAGGAGTCTCCCCTCCAGCAGGGGAGTTGTTATCAATTTGATTCTTCTTGAAAAAAAGCTCTTTTGTTTCTGTGTTCCTTCCTGCCACTTACGTAATTTTAATATTTTTACTATAACTTTACTGAGATGTGGAGATCAGGACCACACACAGTATTTGTTACCGGTACTAATTCTGAGTTTACGTCATGGCATGATACTGATTTTGTGCTTTGTTCTTTTTTTTCTTTCTAATGTGCTATTTGACTTGCTGATCTCTCTTAAGCAACAAGTTAGATTTTTTGTAAGACTATCTCTGTAGCCTCTTTCCTTAGCAATAAATAACTAGTTGATTTTGGTATTTTGCTTTTTTTTTCATTACTTTTTCAGTTTGTTTTGTTATGAATTTATTGACATAGACTTTCATCTGATACATTAATTCCCAGTCAGCTATTACCATAGGCAATTCTTTTCATCAGCTTTTCTTTTAATAATCTATCCTCTTTTAATAATCTACCCACTTGCTCTTTAATAACTTTATTCATGTCTTGATACTAATTTACTACCAGCTTCCAAATGAGTGCATTTGAACAGTCTCTATACCAACCACATTTTCATTTTAACCAATTGTTTAAAATATTAAAAAAAAAATGTTATAATTCTTTTTCAAAAGTTAAAATATTACTGTAGTGCATTTCTTTAACTTATAAATTTTCTAGATGATATGGAATTTGAGTCTTCAAGTGTCACATTCTGTGCCAAATCTTATGCCAAACTGAAGACAAATCTCTCTTCTGGTGTGTTCCCTCATTAATCACTTCAAGAAGTCATCAATAGGAGACATAAATGTCACCTCCAATGGATGTAACTGTTATGGAGTGTACATATGCCAGCCAAATCTTTCATTAATATTTTCTCTGACTTCTTGGCAAACTGTTCTTATTGTTACCATCCTGGGTGTTTAGGCAAAATGTTTTCCTTTAAATTGCTATGGGTTTCAGCGTGCTTAGTTTCTATGTTCCTTGTTGATAGGGATGATGTCTAGTTAACATGATTTAATGTATAGCTCCTTTCCTCTCCTGGTTTAACCTGTATTCTGCCTCTCTATAAATACCCTGTCATCCCATTCGTTATCACCTTCTAGTAAATTTTTGAGATGCATAATAAATATGAATTAAAAATAATGTTATATAATATCTTAAAATGTCTGCATGATAAAATGAATTCATAACATATGTGGGCTTCTATCTGAATAAATTGACTTCTAAACTCTTTGAAAACTGGATTTGATTGCTGCAGCCTGGACTTTTTCATTCATTGCACATTTTAACGGAGGAATGGTTTAGACTATGTAAAACTGAGAGACAAAAATAATTTCAGTGGCTGGTTAAAATAGCTAAATTTAACACATCTACTGACATTATCTTATAGAACTAAAGTTAGTCCCTCAAAGTGAAAATCACTCAGGCAACCATAGAAGCTGATGCTTGTTTTGAAATATTTCTTCGGGGGGTTATCTGTTAGAAGTATTTGTCCCTTGTGTCTTACAACACTCTGTGCTACAGCTATCATCTATAACAGTAACATTTGCCATTTACAGAGCCTCTCACATCCTCAGAACATTACACAAATACTAATAATATTTAATAAGTCCATCTAAGGTACAGGTATGTATTATTAAAGAGTTTTTCATTACATGATTAGAAGATGTTCTGACAATGCAAAGCAGTACTGACAATTGTATAAACCTTTTTCTTGTGCAATTGGAGATTGTTTCAGATATTGTTTAATATTTTAACTATTAAATGACTAAGTGACTTCTTGGCTACTTTCAAAAGCAAACGGAAAAACATTCAACAGGCTTTCCCAAAAATTTAGGAATATGCTTTATAAAGAAAAAAATTGTTTTACTGAATCTATCCAAGAGAAAAGGACATCTTATCAGGTCAAATAGATTTTAATTTTTTTAAAAAAGGCTTCCTGAAATCTCTGTTATCACGGGTACTTGTTGATAAATCTATGTATTTAAGTAAGTGCTGAATCCTTCTGTCCTTCATGAAAAACTACAATTCTTCTGAAGACTGAGATAAGTCAGGAAATTCATACTATCTACAGCTGATGAAAGTAGTGCATATTAAAAAAAGTAAAAATCCAAATGGAATGATACAGAAGAGATTAGCATGGCTCCCACTCAAAGACTGCCTGCAAGTTCATGGACAGAAATTAGACTGTCTTCCTTGAGAACAAATGATGCTACTCACCTGAAAGAACCTTCTGAAAGGCAAGTTGGCCAAATAGAAATGAGAGAAATGGGGATGTTGGAGAGAAGGGATGTTGAACAGGGAGTGAACACAGACAGGTCTGAGAGGCTTGGGAGGGAAATCTGAAGGTGGGGAAAGCAGATGGATAGACAGTGTTTAATACAAGATTAAAAGCCACTGAAAGTTCCTAGGATAAGGACTGACTCTGCAAACTTTCAAACAGGCCTGGAAAAATTTGTTTTCAAATATGTTGTTGATCTGTCTCAACTAGAAGAGTCATTCTTTGTCCCCTTAAAAGATAACTTACTCTAGTTTGTATTCTAATAATATGTGGGCATTAAGGATTCATAGGGCCTTTCAGAAGAAATTGCGGGTAACTCAACCTATACATTTGATGTATACATAAAACAAAATCCTTTAGGGTGGAAGCTACAGCTTCTCTGTGCGATGATGTTTATTAATCTTCCCTTGCAGTAAGAGTAAATTGAAACATTAGGCATTTCACTGTGTAAAACATCATTTCTGTCCCTGGCTCAGGTAATGGAGTTTCTTGATTGCCTTAATGTTCTTAGGTGCTGTACACTGTCACTAAGCACATAAGTATCTAAAGTAACAGCCTGGAATAAAACCAGCACTTTTATCATCCAGATGAATTTATTTAAATAATGAGACTTTGACTGTGAGAAAGAAGATTGAGTTGAGAAAACAGTAAGATGGATACTTTTGTTTCTTGTCCATTAAGTCAAAGCTTTCCTGCGCAAGGCCATTAGTCTTATTTCTATGTTTCACTCTGTTCTTACAGATTTAACATAAATTATATTCTTTCACTGTTTAAAAACTAGACTTGAATTATCAGTGTAGGTATCAACATCAGCAAACTCATTTTTTTCTATTTAGAACGTCTCATTATTTTTATTTCCCTACCCCCCCAAAATCTTATTATTTTTCTGTATATGCATAAATTATTTTATTATTGCTGTGATTAGTATTTAGAAATTGGTGCCTGCAAGATGACCAATATCATCAGAAGAACTAAGGCCTCTTACTACACTTTTTGTAGCAAAATACAGGTCTTTTGTGTTCATTTTGTGTGGTTTTCAAGCACTAAAAATCATCACATGGGTTTTTGAACAAATTATAAATGAAATGATCCACACATCCTTGGAAAATGATTGCTGTCATGCTTTGCAGTAGACATGCACTTCAAATTATGCTTCATTAACAAATATGGAAAAGTACATGTTAAAAGCAATGGTATTCCTTAAAGCTTTTAAAGGGTGACATGTCAGTTGCTAATGCACTTGCTATAATTAAAATGTTTAGAGAGGACAAAGCAGCAACCTTAATGCATATTACTATTTCAAGTGAGAACAATGAAATGTACACAGATGCATTGAAAGGGATTTGATTACAAAAAATAATTTAAAGATTTCATTTGGGTAGTTAAACTCTGTTGTTCATATGATTTCTGTGTTTAATTGAACTCATTATTCCAGTAAACATTAAACTGAATCATTCTACTCAACAATATATAAAAACAGATGTTTCGCTATACTTGTTGAAAATTTGGAGAGATGTTTACTGAAAAACTTTTAGAGATGATGATGTGCTATTGAATGCAATTGATACATGTTAAAGGATTAATTGGTTTCAGTTGATCCAAATTTGAAATACTATGGTTTAACATTTTAAAGAAATATGGGAAAAAAACCCCTATGGTTTTTCTGTTTAGGATCATATGGTTGAAATGAAGTCTTCATGTTTGGATAGGTAAACCTTACCTCCTAGATCTGCATTTTGCTGGTTGAGTGACACATATGATATTTGTTGGAGACTGACATTCTGTTCCTGCAAACCACGGTAAAAGTTGAAAGTGGTTTCTTTCCTACTAAATTCTGCTCACTTTTAGAAGAAAAGAAGGTTTTCTTAGAAGAAAACCTAGCTTTAAACAAATGGGTGTAAAGATTTTGGATTTCAATCTGGTGCAACAGAAGCTATATGTAAAAAGCTATTGTAGTTATTGCCCATAGGGGAATTCTGAGTCATGAGGCATTAAGGTCACAAGTATGAGTGCAGACTGGATTAGCAGTGAAGCTAGAAAGGGAATCAAAAGTCTTGTATTCCTTGATAAGTGTCCTGTTCATTGGACCACAGCCTTTTATCCTTGCTCTTTCCACATGGGAATATATTTAGATGCATTAGGGGTTTCCTGTATTTTGCTCTTCATGTTGCTCCTTGAGCCTTTGTGACAGGGGGAATTTGATGTCACTTTCCACTGTCCATCTGTTTTGTGTGATGTCATTATAGTGAAAGCAGAAAAACATTGATTTATTTCTTCCCTTGACCAACAAAAGAGAAAGAAGTATGCTATATAATTTTAATGGAGCACTGACAGGAGTCATTGCCAACATCACAACCTCTTCACCTTTTTTACCTGCCAGAAAAGTCAGAATTCAGGAAACCCCGCTTGCATTAATGGGTTGTGTGCTTAAACAGTAACTAGAATGCTTGAGTGTTGATGTATATTCAGACTTTTTGAAGGTATTGTCCTGGAAAGCGTTCTTCTCCCACGAGCAGGGGTGAGTGGTAGGTGCCACTGCATCTGTGGTTTCATTTCATTGGAAAGGTGGGAAATAACAGCACTTATCCCCTAAAATCTTGTGCTTGCCTGCTCTCGGGAGAAGCAGAAATGAGAGCCAGGTCTGCAGCAGGGGTGGCAATATCAGCTGGTAAGGAATGTTGTTTCACTTCACCTTAGTCTGACCATAGCTAACAGAAGTTATCCTCCATTCTCCTGGTTTTAGGAAACAGCAGTACCCAGCTCCAAAGTAGCTTTCTAAACTTGTTTTTCAAAAATATTCAGCTCGTGTATCAGTTTGGCATGGTGGCCTGAGATGCAGGATTCCATAGAGTACTCAGACCTATCCAACAGTGTGCAAGTACAAACCCAGAGTCAAACCAACTTTGAATGTGTGATATAGGTGTGATATAATATGCTAGACATTTGTTTATCATTTAGATGTGATTGGCTGTCAATAAGACAGCTTAGATGCAGTAAAGGGAGAGGGCAGGGCAGTCTGGAGATTGAAACTTGATGGGGGAGAGCAGGAGAGTGGGAGAGGAAATAATTCAGATTTCCTTAGATGCATAAAATGACCCTACATTTCTTATTCAGAGTGGAGTATTCCTGCTTGTCCCAGCACTCAGTGCTTTACAATACAGAAATGTGAATCCGGGGGATGAAATAGACTGAGAAATTCTTGGTGATAGGATAGGGAGGAAAAACAAGTTCAGTGCTATGAATGTGATAACTATATTTTTTCCTGAAGTATTTTGTAATGTGAAGATCTTGGTTTTGAATTCTGTATTGTTTATGAATAAAGATTCATTCTAATGCTAGCAGAAAATGCTGCTTTTAGGCAACAGGGTGTTTTTTCCACATTCTCTGAAATTTTAAGGAATAATTGTCACTACTGTTGAAATCATGTCTGCAATATTTTGAGTGAACACAGCATGAACATCTGACAGCATATATTTTCCTAAGAACTGAGGAAGGGATATACACATCCAAACTCTCAGTGGAATTGTTTTGGACTCTCTGCTTATTCTGCCTGCCTCTGTATCTCCTGCCTTAGCAGTCTCCAATCTGTGCACATATCCCAAAAAATCCCCAAACAGACCCTAAACCAAACCAAAAAATCCTGCCCTCCCCCAATACTCCCCCAAAAAAGAATTCAGCAAAAGCTCTGGAGAGAACAGTGTTTACAATGCTAAGGAAAAAAAACGCCAAAAATGTCTGAAAGAACAGGAGTAATTTCTGAAATTAAATTTTTAAAAAGTACATGCACATTCTTTCAAAATAAAAGGAGGTGATTATAAGACAAGAAAAAAATTCTTATCTGCTGTTTAGGAAGGGGTAGAATTTAGCACCACTTATTTTTATCTCAAGAAAATTTCTTCAATGCTTTAAATTTTCTCATTAAAATTCACAAAGTTTATTAAAAATACATCATATCTTTCTCCATGGGAGCTTCTCAAAACCTGTAAGGGTCATACGAAATTTCTTTCTCTCCCTTCATTTTACAGTCACAGTGAATTCTCCAAAGAAGTAAGAACGAAAACTTGTTTATAAAGCTGGGCAGCAGATGAGGTTTATTTTAGAGACCTGTCTTCTTTTTTTGCTTTAACCATTGACATTTTAAATTTTATGATCTCTCCTTAATAAATACTCTGATTCTGTCCACATAATTTGAGATTTTATGAACTTCTATTTTTTTTTATAAATATATGCACACCTGCATTCTGTGTACACCTTCATTTGCCTTCAAAGGTGCTTGAAATTTAATGGAATTCTGCATACTAGTGTGTTGAGCTTGGATGGGATACCCTTCCTTCTTGGACTAGGGTAAGAGAGCAGAGGAGGCTGCTGTTCTGCTGAGTTCTTTATTTCATAGTCTCATAGCTTTATTGAAGGAAGAGTTCGAAGGGGATTACACGATAAAGCCAAGCAGCAACAGCGAACAGCAAGCAAAAACAGCTGCTTCTTCTAATTCTAGATGCTCAATATCTTTTCTTACAGAAGTGTGGATAATATTTGTTAACTGACCAATAAGGTTAACACACGATTCCAGTTTTCCTTTTCTTAACCTATCCTGGTCTAATTCTAACAGTTGTAGGTCTTACACAAGTGTTACATAGGTATTACACAGATTTGTGTATACAGTTTCTATCAGCTCTTACTGTTTATGTGAACACTCTATCTAAAAAATGTGAACAGTATAATTCTATCTATATTTTGTCTAAAGTAAAGAATTCTGTGAAAAGGTAACACTGCTGCAGTAAGAACTGTGTTTAAGGTCTCTGCTACAGCTTTTTAATGTTAAAGGCACTTAGCATATATTTCTACTAAAAAGTTAAAAAATCTATATTTCTATTTTACTTTGGTGTGACTTCATGTATCTCAGCTTGTCCAAAGGTTTTAATTCAACCCCTGTGCTTTGGCTTCCCTCTGGGCCTGAGTCCAGAGAAGCTTTCACTCCAACACTAGTGGGTAAAAATAATTGGATAGAATTAGCAAAAGTGCATTTTAATTTCCATCAAGATAGAAAATGAAAGGGCTTCAGTTACAACTAGCAGGTAGCGACTGTGGAAGAACAGCTGCTTACTGTTTACTTTAATTAAAAAAGTTGGAAGAGCTAATGGATAATTTAAGAATAATTAGTTTTGAAAATGATTGAATCACTATTTTGATTATCAATAATTGAGCACAGAGATCCCAAAAGGGAAACTGGAAATTATGTTTCCATTCAATACTTTTTATTTTAGGTCCTGAACTAGGAAAACTATTGAATTATGCACAAAATACTGCTTGTGGTTATGTTGTATGGTATCATTACTTTCTATACACCAAAGTTTAAACCACTGCACTTAAGAGCTTCTTTCCAATTCTTCTAATTTTTTTCTTTAAAAATATTATTCATTCAAACAAATCTGTAAAAAAGTAGCTGCATAATAATCAATCATTTTACAAATTAAAAAAAAAATTAAAGGAAAATATAATTTGGTTATAACCAAACTATCCTGCAAAGGCACAGGTAGAGTATACATCAAAGGGTAAAACTCAAAGCCGAATTCAAGCCTAGGACATTTCATATTTCTTATATATTATCCATTTCACTGTGAGTAAGATAAATTTCTATAAATAAGATAATTGATCTGTAATAATTTTTTTTTTGAGCATTTCTGTGCTGTGGGCCGCTTTCTCTTGTTATTTTCAGAGCTACATGGGAGGGGAGACCCATAGGGGATTTGTGGGAGGAGCAAGGCCTTTCACGTCCTTCAAGACATCTCAGAGATGTCTTCAGCATCTGTGAGTCTTCATGATGCCCGTATGTTTTGGAGGCAAAATACTTTTCAGATGAGATAGGGCAATCTAGTCTCAGACAGAATGGTTCTGGGGGCACTGCACATCGAAATTATTCAGCCAGGTGTATGATTTGCCTCAGAGGCCTGGCTGGGTCCCAAATTACACAAAACGTAGCTTTAGTTCACCATGCTATTTTGTTTATGCAGTTAGCATCAAGGGTCTTAAAGAAATGCAAAAGAGTATTCTCATCAACAGTATTTTAGATCCTTTTTCCCCCCTAAATATAATTGATGAAGGAAACAGTGAAGCATATGAATGACAGTATTATAATACATTAAGTTTTACTGTTTCATTCCTTTTTAGTAGGGAAAGTCAAGCCTGACTGGTCAGCCTCCGGTCTTCTGACTTTAACCAAATTCCATTAGAATCACTAAAGTTATTGGGTAATAGCCAGTTTATCATGGAGAACAATTAGCCTGACTTGCCTTTTTTTGGTTTCTAATGGTGGAAAATATCATTAGCTTTAAGCTATGTTTCCTGTTAAAAGAAAGACTTTCTAACCATGACCTGATTTTTTTTTTCTAATTATATATGTATATAATCACACCACCTTTATAGATCGTTCAATTTTGTATTACCAGAAAGTAATTCAGTGATACAATACTTTGAAGCTGCTAATCCTGATATTCTATAAATGTGGTATCAGAACACATATATGGACCATATTTCTTGTCACTGAAACTGCCTGAAGGTCTTGGAAAATGAGAAGAAGAGAGATATGAGATTATTCTTGCAGATTTGAAAAAGCTTTTTTTTTTAGTACACGTTAAATGTGATTTAATTAGTGTTACTGCTATATGCATTCTTGTCTCTTTGAATATTATTTTTTTCTTTCTGCATTCTGCCTCTTGGAAATTATATGTGGCATACCAGGAGGTTGAGGTTTTTGTCATAATTCTCTCATGTTCATAATCAGTTTGTGTTCTTTGTAGATTAAATCATATAGTATAGAGTACAAGTTCTTTATTTCAAATTAGAACCTTTGTCCAAGGTTTAAATGTCTAGAGTGTTGCTCTACAAATATATGAAGACTAGTAACTAGAAATGGGAAAAATAGCACTTTATAAACTATGGTACGTATGTGGCAGCTGCCATAAATGTGAGTTACTGTTGTATCACAGACGTTTGGTTTGCTTTGGAAATAACTTGTGTGCTTTCTGTGCTGTGCAAGTTGAAGTATTGAATTTAGTTTTAAACTTAACTTCTCCTCTGGGAATAATGGGTATTCAGTGGTGCAGAAGATATTGTATTGGCTGACTTTAGTTGTGACACCTAAGACTGGTGATACTTCTCATAGAATCATTGAATCATTAAGGTTCAAAAAGACCTCCAAGATCATCAAGTCCAACACCACCATGTCAACTAAACCATAAGCACAGAGTTCCACATCCAGTCATTTCTTGAACACTCCTAGGGAACACACAACCACTTCCCTGGGCAGCCCATTCCAATGGCTGACAACCATTTCAGTGAAGAAATTCTTCCTGATGTCCAACCTGAACCTCTCCTAGCAAAACTTGAGGCCATTTCCTCTTGTTCCCTGAGAGAAGGCCAATTCCCACCTGGCTACAACCTCCTTTCAGGTAGTTGTACAAAGCAATACGGTCACCCTGAGCCTTCTCTTTGTAGACTGAACAACCCCAGGTCACCAAGCTGCTCCTCCTTCTTGGCCACTTGGGCACAGATGTCTCTTGTCCAGACTGCTGTCGACCAGCACCCCCAGGTCCTTTTCCACCAGGCCACTTTCCAGCCACTCTTCCCCCAGCCTGTGGCATTGTGTGGGATTGTTATGATCCAAGTGCAGGACATAACGCTTTGCCTTACTGAACTTCATACTGTTGGCCTCTGACCATTGATCCAAAATTGTTGAATACATGTGGAATAATATTTTAGTGGGTGACAATAACAGTCTTTGTTAACCTGGCTGGAAGTCATGATGTTAGCTTCTTCCTATATTTGAACTTTGTAGGGAAGTTTTAAATATATTGAGTCAAAACAAACTCAAGGTTTCTTTGGTTGTGGAGTGTTAACTTACATTCAATAAGGAGGCAAGACTGTTGCTGCATTCATATCTAACTGTGAATTGCTCAGCTGTTCTACTCTGCTCTTCTTTTCTTGATAGAAGAGCTGTCTTTTGTTATAATAAGAGCATATAATATAAGAGAATTATCCATAGGTTAAGCGAGTAATCCATATTTGTTATCCCAGGATACTTGCTTTGTCATTCTTGTTTTCTCTCCTGTCTTTCTTGCTATATGCTTTTAGCACATTCTCTTTACATTCCCCAAATTTACATAATTTGACTCCCCCTATTGTCCCATAGAGTTCTATGGTTGCCCCAAATAAAGTCCCCAAAGCCTACTGTCAAGCAGTAAAGATAATCTTCCTGATCCCCCTGTTTCTCTATCCCATGTTTAGTTATCCTCACATTTAACACCTTAAACTCTAAAGTTTGCATATGTACTTCCACCTTCATAAATAGAGAACAATCATCAATTTGCCTAAAAAAAAACCCCTGTAGGTATTTAGTTTTGTTCATTGTCATCAATTTAGAGACCTTATCATTTAAGAAATTCTTCTTTTGTGAAAGAATATCTGATGCCTAAAATTCTATAATTTAACTTTTCTGTTTTCACAGTCCAGACACTCCTTGAAGTAAAACCCATCTTCTAAAATTATTAAACATCTTCTTGGTTACCATTTTCATTCTTCCAGTGGTGTGTTTCTTCTGTCTGTATCTGCCCTTTTGCATCTTTAGCTAGTTTATTTATTTAAAAGGTCTAAAGCTAGAAGTAATGGACCTTTAAAAAAAATTGTCTTTCAAGAAATAAAAAAAAATATAAATAGCCTCATATTTGCTGAGCTATCATTACCAACAAGGAAGCATATGGATGGGTGGGTTATAATGAATCATTAAACAAGAGTAAATTATAAAATATTATAAAATTAAATAAGAGAAAACAATCCTACTCTCCTGGGATGCAGTTTAAACGTTTGGTTAGCTGGAAAACTCTAGGTTTCTTTGCCACCTGTTAAAAAACCATATTTTGCACAATGCATAACTTGTGTAGGCTAGACCCCAGGCTGGCTAAACACATCAGTGCCTCCTGTCATGTTCTGCTGCCTTATTAAGATTTATATTATGTAAGGGCTATTGTGCCTGGTCTTGCTGCTAAAACTCAGGGTCAAGTTTCAGTAATAACACTATTATTCTTCAAGTGTCAAAATTTATTTCTAGATCCCAAATGTTCTGTTGAAACTCCATGTAATTTTTTTTTTTTTTTAATCTAGTTAATCTGAGTATTCATGTCTCAGAACAGGAGTGTTGATAACTAAATCAGTTTTTGGTTGCCGGCTTTAGCAAACAAACTATTTTCCAGAAGAAGATCTAGGACTGGAGTATTTAAATAATTCAGACTAAAGAAATTGTTCAATGAAATAAGACATAACGAATTCTGATAGATGTTCTGCATTATCCATATGTTACTGGATAATGTCACTGACTAGAAACGTGTTTGTGTTCCCCTGTGGCTGTTACTTATGCTGGGGTTAGCAAATTTATTAGCTTCAACCCTGTCATAAGGCAAAGGGGAAAGGTAACTTAGGCTTGTGATATGAAAGTAGAAGCTATTATCCAAGGACCCTAGGAAAACCTGGGAAGAGACATTTCCAGATAGATGTCACTCGATACCAGTTGTGTTAACTTTTGCCAGTGTCACAAAACAAGAACATGGAAGCAGTTATGAAAGAAGGCAGAATTAAGGAAAGTGAAAGAACCCACTTGTTCATAGACTTGGTGTCTTCTTTGTTTATCCATTACTCTAGAATCAATGGAGTACCTATAATAAATTTTAAATTAATGTCTAAAATTATGCCTCAAAATCACAGCTTTATCCATCTCTGTAGCTATCTGAAAAATATAAACACCTAAATTCTGATTGAAGCTCTAGCTTAATTTGCACTTTTTGTTCCTGTCTGGAGTTCTCTAGTTCAAAATATCCTCACTGGTATCTTTTTAATCTCTTGCATGAATTCTACTAATAAAGTAAACCATGAACCATAGAAATGACAGGTTAGGTTTATAAAGCAGTTTTTTACAGATTCAATTCCTTTTTAGCAGAGGTGGAGATAGTATCCAACCTGACTGATTTGCCCATAAACCAGCCTGTCAGAGTACAATCGGCCATTTTTTCCAGGGGTTGCCTAAGTACTAAAAGGATGTAATAATTTTGTAGTACTGTACATGTTTGGTCGAATCTATAGAACAATTTCTAGGACGAGATACGTTCTTCACATTCTTACATGTCAGTGCCATACAGCTGTCATTTGTCTCTTCTTTTTCAGAAAGTATGTACACTTTTTTTCCAATTCCATTAATGATTCTGCCAGCAAGACAGTAATGATTTCAGTAGGAAGGTATGATTCAGTATGGATGTTTATTTATGATGCATATTATTTTCTTTTCATTGGATGATGAAGGGAATGCTTAAACATTGGATGTGTTTAAATATAAAGACCCCTAAACTGCTCAGTAATACTCTGGATTTTGTGCTCTTGTGGAATTTCAGCTATGTGAATAATTTGATCAAAGTTATCTACCTTGGTGTTGTGTGTTCCTCCCACAGCAGCAGTCTTAAGGGAAAAAAAAAAAAAAGATGCTACAAGACTGTCCATCACAATCCCCATCTTCCCCTGGGGACCAAGGACTTTTTTAAACTTCTCTGTGTCTTTCAAGATAATGAAAGAGCCCTACAGAGCTTAACATTCAAAGACTACTGCAAATTATATGTACTGTTGAGTTTCATAATGTTAAAAAAAGTTTAAAAGTCTCCCATAAATTCCTGTTACACCGTATAGACTTTTCTACTATAAGAGGTGATAAGCCAAGCTTTCAGGCTCTTGTAGCCCCATGCTCAGTTGAGTAGCTGTGTTAAAATGTCTTGATATATGCCATAGAATTCAAAATACCAAGCTGCAAGATTCAACATTTATATGTAATTTGAAACTGAGAATTACTCAGAATGATAGAATTCCCTCATTAGAAATTGCATCAATAATTAAGGTAATAATCCATGTCCAAAAATGCTTACAGAAAGAATTAACTTGATTATATCACAAATTTTAATAACAAGTGTTAGACAATAACTTTAACTTCCTGCACTAAGAAACTGATACTTGCTTTTTATGTTAGGGCACTAGGACATAAAGAGTTTGGGTGTTCTCAACTTCATGCAGGAGATGTGACTGTTTATAAATAATAAAAAAATTACTCAGTTGAATAACTTGTCTCAACATAGAACAGAGGTAACAACCTGGGAGCATATCAAAATGACACATGGTAAGAAACAGCGTATTTTTTCTTTTAAGTAGCTGAAGTGAAACAGGGAACATTTTACTCTGTTTTACCCTGGCTTTACATTCCCTAACTTTCTTCTTAAGTGATTTTGGAGATCCTAAGTATCCCACATGTTCCAGGAGAAGATACACTGAGGAGGAGATGGCATTTTCACAGGATGAAATGGGAATAAACTTTATTCAATCAAATGGATAATCTAAACATAGAAGTTTTATTTCTGCCTCAGCTCTTCAGCCTAGTGCTAAGCTGGGCTCGTCTTGGGAACTATGTTATAAGGTGTGTAAAGACCTTTTGATCTTCATTATCAGAGCAAGTAAAGTCATGATCAAGCCTTTCCTTTTTGTTTTACTGTTATTGATAGGTGCTGCCTGCTGCTTGTAGGAACCATAATATAGACACATTCAAAAAAAGTATCCTAAAAGGGTAATTCAAGGGCTTAAGCACATGCATCAATAATGAAACTTTTGTCAGTGGAGAAGAAAAGTGCCTGCATTTACACTGCATCTAGAGTAGGCATCCTAAATTTCCCAGCAATGTGAACTTATGGTATTATAAAAATGAAAATGACATTTTAGAAATAGCTGTTGTAATTTTTGATATATTTTGCTCCATGTAACAATATTACATATCTGCAGCTTTCTTAGCTGTGAGATACTACATTGTAAAGATCCAAACCTCATTTTGCCTAATGTAGGTGACCAAAACTGGATTGCAAATTCCAAGATATCTTAATGTGTTCTGACTTGCTTTGTCACTCTTCTATCTAGGTGAGAATTACTCTACTTTTTCTAATTATTTGGTTTATAGGACTTCAGAAAAAAAGGACTAAAAATTTATATCAGACTATGATCAATTAAAGAGCATCAAAATGAAAAGAAAGTAGGGCAGAGGGGAAGACAATATACTGTGTTACTTATAGCAAGAAAAAAAAACCTTATCTGTCTGCCCTTGTAGTCCCTTTCCTGAATAATTTAAAGCAATAAAGTATAACAGCCAAAATGTTATATTGACTCTCTGAGTTAAAGTGGCTAAAAAGAAAATCTTAGCATAATCAATATAAGTGAACTATTAAGCTGAGAAGGGTCTTTCAAAGTCACTGTTTATTAAACTAAAGTACTGCTATATGTCAGCTCTCTTTTTGGTATTAATGAAGTTTATTTCATATAGCATCAAGGATCAGATTTCAGATATAGCTTAAACTCATAATTCTATCATTTTTTATAGTTTAAAAAGTTAGATTTAGAACCTCTGACATGATTTGAGAACCTGCTGATTTTAACTGGTATTATTTTGCTTCACTCCAATGATCCTTCCAAGACTTATCTTCTACTTTTCCTAGATGAGTATGAAATAAGCCTTAAATCATGTATAGATACACTGCAGAAATGCTTCTTATTTCCTAGTAGTAACACAGCAGTAAAATTTTTATAATTGTATTCCTCTGGAATAGGTTACGTCATGTGCTAAATTAAGCATGATAAAAATGTTTTAGGTCTATAATTAGAATATAATTGCTTCAGTGCACACCTGTCTAAAAATGTATTTACCTTAGTGATGTGCATAGATGTACCTAGTCTAATAATCTGATTTTTCCTTACAATTGGATCTTCTGCAGCTTAAACTACAGCACATTTTATATTAACCTTTCCTAAGCTAGAAGATAATATGGACACCCATGATGGAAGCCTATTTCCACTGGTTTAGATGAGGTCTGTTGCTTTTTCTGAACACTGAAAATAACCACTACTTTGCTTTGATATTAAAATTGAAAAGTGCATATGGAACACAGGATGACAACCTTCTTGGGTAGGAGGGTGCAAATGTGTTCTGAAAGACATGAGAAGAACACTTTTGTGTTAAAGAGCAAATAAACAAAACATTTTGAAGTGATGCAGTTCAGACAGACCAAATATCAAACAAAACAGTAAAGGACTGAGTGTTGCTGTAAAGAACAACAGCAAAACAGGTGAGGTAGCATTTAATACTTACAATTAAAATTGGAAGTGCATATCTCTCCAATTAAGTCAGTAGTAAGGGTTTGGGACTGTACAGCATTTGTCACCATTGATTCCAATTAAACTCAGGGCTTCTCATTGTAAAGAATGGTGAGCAATCAATGAGCAATTAAGAGAAGAAGACCTTGAAAGTAACTTAATGTAGAAAATCTGGTGTGGAAATGTCCAGGCACATTGCCATTAAACCACTTACAGCAGTGATAACATGCTGCAGGTGACATCATTTGTTGCTCTTTTAGCCTAGACTGGAATGCAAATAGCTTTAGGTTTAACTTCTCAAATTCCTGGGACAGCAAACAACATGTCTCTGTAAATCCTGGTGTGGAGCCTGCTGGTTTGTAACCAGCCACTGTGACTCCCATCTTTATTATTAGTAGCTTAAAAAAGATAAATCGGGTCCTTGAAGGATCACGTAAGGTTAAAGTTATTAAAGGCAGAAAAGATGTCAATACAGGGAGTGCCAAAAGTGAATTTCAAGGAAACTGTACCAGAAGGTTCAAATACCTTAATTTGCCCTTATGTGCTGTAATTACTTTTTATTCCAGGACTGAGGAAAGGATATAAGGTCAAATGAACTTCTGGCAAGCATCATGTATGCAAACATGATTTGCACAATAATTTCAGTATTTTTTTGTCAAACACAATATCTCTTTAAAAGGCATCTTGTCACTTCAAAGAGTCTTTGTCATCCTGCCTGTCTGCAATCTTGTTCAATTAATATATTCCTTTTTTTTTTTTTAATTGCTTCACTAACACCTAATTAAACTTGTTCCTGATTTTGTTTGTTGGAATTTGTAGCACGAGGTCAGCAGCTGTTTCCTCTTGAGTGTGTAAATGTTTTCCCAGGCAAAATACACACATGTATGGAAAATATAAATATATGTACTTATCCACATAATTTGGATTTATCATGTAGTCTCTTTAACTATCCAAGTTAATTTAGGAAGTTATTCTGCAGAGTTTCATTGCATGACTAGTGACTAATTAATGACTGGGAAACTGCTATGCTGTCTGTATGTCTGGACATTTGTATTTTCTCTAATTTCTGATCTGTATATTGTTTTTCATGTTACTGCGTTATGTAGCCTTTTAATTACATTCCTGTGTATAACCTACCTGCCATAGCTGTTAAACTCAAGATCTCACTATGGACAAAAAGGAGAACATATATTAAATGTTAAACAAGGAAATTTATTGTTTGTTGCTGTGGCAGTGCAGGTGGCTCCAACAACTTTGTCTCCTGAGGAGAACTCACACAACCAGCTGTGGTGGTCAGTCATGGTGAGAACCCATGATTCCCCTGTTCTGCCTTTTCATGTTTCTTTTTACTAAGATGAAGCAAATATGTTATGATAGTCCAGTTGAAATTATACTAATAGTTACTGTCCAAATTAATATCAAATAGATCCCATTATTAATAAGTTTAAAAGGATTTTATCAAGATTTGTGGTCATCCTTTTGTTTCATCTCTGATCCTGAATGAGTCAGCGTGGGGCTGCAGTGAGTTGTCAGGATCCTGAATTCCAGAAAGGGAGGAATTTGAAGCTGGTGAAAAGTTTTTTCCTCCTTTTTGAAGGAGTATATTTTTTTTTTCTTGTCATTCCAATGTTTGCTTGAGGTAGTTTAATGTTTTCTAACATGATTTGCATCTTCCTTTTTTCTCATTGGTCTGTATATGATGCATCTTAATTTACAATACATACTATATTTTATGTAGGTGAGATACTTGTTCTTTGTTTTGGGGCTTTGCTCGTTACTTCAACAGCAGTTTTTGCTCACCTCTGAAGTCTGCATTTCATTGATGACCCATGAGTTGCTTAGAGTCTTGGGGAATCCAGTGTTACTCTTTGACATTGTTTTTAAGATCATCTTTTTACACATAACAGAATATACTACTTTTTCTTGATATTCTCAGACCATCAAGCTACAATGACAATATTTTTTTTTCTTATGGAAAGCTCTGATTATATATATCAGTGGATTTTACCACTCCCAGTTTATATGCCTACCCAGCTGAAGGAAAAATAAACCAAAATTAATATTTTTTTAATGATAAGCACAAAGACTGTTTCATTTTTTTTCCCCCTTCAGAAATAATTTGTATTCTTTTTGGGAAAGATATGGGGTTTTTGTCACACACTGTATACAGGATTTTTTTTTTTTTAGTTGGTAGATTCCTTATTGGACTGATGATAAAATTATTACTAAAAATGAAGAAAGATTTTTCTTCCATAATCACATAAAAAAGTCACCCAAATTTGAAAAAAAAAAAATAGAGATGAGATATTTCTTAATATCCTCTTACCAAATGTCAATATGTTTAGATGGAAGTATTTTTACAAGTCTGGCAATGAAATTGCATACAGAAAATAGATTTGAAATAGTTCATGGGCAAATCAAGTCCTCCCTGTTTCAAATACATTGTTGTTTTCTCTGGCAGATTAATTGCCTTTATATACCCCTAAACAGGGTCGTAATGCTGGAGGAAAGAAGGATGTGTGGTTTCTGTATAAGGTATTCTTTAATCAGAAAATGAGAATTATGTGTGTTGACAGATTTATATGCATTTTGTCTTGTAGCATATGGTGGTGCTGATAAGAACTTGTAATAGTCTGTCTAAAGACCTCACATCTTTGCAATGCACAGTGCTATGTGCCTGACATCCCATGCTCATTTTGAACTTCAGTAGGAAGAAAAGTGAAATAAAATACTGGAGATTGAATGATGGAATTCATAACACTCAATGTCTTTTCCTGGACAAGACTGATAGGGTGGAAAAAACCCCACCACGACAAATTGCTTCAGTTAATTTTGCAAAGTGTCTTCTGTTGTGCCAAAATAAAATGTCTTAAGTAGAGAGAATTGATTTGCACATGAAGTAAAATTATTTATGATAATGTTTGTTAGATATCTTTTATTTAAGTAGTACAATTTTCCTGTATCTCTGGTGCTCTCAGAATATATTTACACTAATAGTACAGCTTTTTCTTGCATAGCAGTTTGTGTGCATGCACCAGAGTAGCTTAGCTGTTCCTCCTCTAAGGAGCACTTTCAGAGGCAACTCAATTTAAAATGTAGCCATGAAATTTCAGGCTTAATTCAGAAATGCACGGACTCATCAACAGTGCTAAACTTGAAACGTTAATCTCTTATACTGTGTTACTGTGGTCATGCCAAATGTTGTAGTAAGGGATTGTCAGCAGTTTCAGTCTAAATGTTGATTTTTTGATGTTATGATTTATCCCCTGTAGGGGTGGAACAAATGGTGCATGTTGAATACCTGCAACTTTGGAAGCTCTAGGTCTCTAAGAGATGTGAGTGTTCAGAAGATTTTTAAACAATTCATGCAGCTTTGATAGTTTTGGACTGGAACCATAAGCAGGAGTACTGAGGGTCAAATGGATGCCACTAGTATTGTCCTTGATGCTGTAAAATATTGAGCCCCTACCTGAGAAGTCTCTAGAACCTATAGAAACAGATTTATTTGTTTTTGTGAATATACCAAATTTTTGTAATTTCTTGGATTGTCGGTCAGGTTCAGATCTTGTAATAAAAGGTTATTTGTTTTGGGATTGAGTAAAGGGAACCAGTGTTGTCAGAGATGTTTATACTTCAGAAAATGCTCTCATTCTCTACAGCATAGGAAAAAATTTTGGCATGCCCCTGTGAGGTAGGGAATACTCTCCAAAGAACACAAAGAATAGCTGTGATTGTTGGTTTTTTTTAACATAAAAATGGGTAGAGCATATGAGAAAGGAAAACTTTAATAGTATATAAAGACAGTAACTTGGATGACATATAGTTCATCAGGTCATTGTTTTTAGTGTAGAAAACTCAGCTTGAAGGAAATAATTTCCAATATCTACATTGATTGGTAGTCTAGACATGAAGATACTAGTTAATATTGAAGCTCTCAGGATGTCTTTTCTAAGAATGCAATTTTAGTTTAATAAAGTAAAGCAATGCTACTTTTAGGGTTCATTTTGGCTTGTTTTACTGGTAGTAAATAAGGAGAAACACAATTAAGCCTTGTGCTTTATATATACAGCCATGCTATCTATTACCACTTTAGATTACTTGTCTATATCCTTTTCTGCTTTTAATTTATGTGACACAATTATTTAGAAATTACATTATGCACAATAGTTTTTCATATTTTTAGAAGGAGTAAACCCATACATGTTATGAAAAACCTAATTACTTTTGTATATTTGTTACAAGGTACTGATATGCTGAGGACTGCACACTAAGATAGCCAAATTGTAGGAAATAGAATTTTTGTAAGATGATAATCAAAGAGTAACACCTTCAACAGAGACAAATTCCAATATTCCTAGGTATGGTCATTCACAAAGTGAATAGAGAGCTTTGAGACTCTATATAGAGTGCCCTTCTCAGACAGTTACCCTTTGCTGGGGTTACTTTAGTCAGTTCCATCTCACTAATGTTGCTTAAAACAGGGTCACTGACAGCACATGGTATTTTACAGATGGTATATTCATACCAGATGCAGGGATAAAACAATTTTGTATAAAGTGCACACCTCATTTTCATTAGTTATATTTCCATTTTAAGATCCAGGTAAGTAGCCTGAAACCACCCTTAAGCCCAAGTGATTCTTTGCTGTTGGTACTTTGATACAGGCTCATACCCAGATGTGGACAGGCAAGTTAATGTACAGGTTTGGGACAATTTTCTTGCATTGGCTACATCTGCCATCATGTGTGCCACAACAGATCAGTCAGCCGAGACATTCTTAGACAGTTCACAGCATTATGTGTTGAAATGTCAGACTGATACTGCAGTGGGTTCACCAAAGGGGACAAAGTTCTGGCTTTCTCTCTATAACAGTGTGGACAGTCCGAGCCTGGGTAGTCAGTCTGGACGGGGAGCATACCAAAGGGTAGCGAGCTTGCTCACAGGCTTCACTGCTTCAAAGGACAGCTGTAGAGAGAGCATCTGTCTTGGAGTGCCACAGCAAGCTTCATTTTTCAAGCAGGAGGAGCACCTTTCACATTTACTTGATACCAAAAAGTCTGATAGATTTCATCATCTTCAGGCCTGCGTGTTTCTAATTGTTCTTGTGTATATGTGTAATTTTGTTTTCATGGACTGTTCCAGGCAATAAGAACTGCCAGTGCTCAATACATCTTTCTAGATATGACAGAAGGGCAGAAGCAGTGACAAATAGAGCCAGCACAGAGAAGCAGAGTTATTAATTCATCTTCCTTTCTTCTGATACAGAAATTTGTTGTCCCACAAGCCTAGAGCAGAGCAGCAACCTGTGCCAATTCCAATTGTGGGAAATATATTTTTGCAGTAGAGCAGGTGCTTTTCTAAGGACATTGATTCAAGAAGACTGAAATGGAAAGTAAGGAAAAATAGGCTATGAAGTGATTTATCAGGAGGTGATTTTACAGGAGGTCTGATATACTAGAGAAAGCAGCTGTGTCTATAAACAGGGACTGTGATATCCTTGAATGTTAGGGGATTCAGCAAGTGAGGAATTACGGTAACATTCAATTGTTACTTATCCTCATGTCCTTTAGTCTTTACTATTGCAGTTATGATAGGCACGATAATGAAGAATACTGAACTGAAATTTGGTGGAAACCCCCACCCCCAAACAATAAAACACTTCTGTCTTAAGGATGTGTCTTTTGTTTTGCACAACAGTAAATTGAACAGGCTGTTACTGGAGTTTTAATAAGACCATAAACTTTCTGCTCTGTATGTAAAATGAAGTAGTTGATTTAGTTTATAATGATACAAACAAGAAAAGCTACTGTAAAATATATGTGACTCTCTGAAGCCTGAACTTGATTACAAAGAATAATTCTGGAAAAAATAACACAGCATCTGATGCAGCTACACAAAAGAGGCAGGAGAATAATTAAAAAATGGCACACTGATTTATTTAAAACTCGAGGGTCTGCTTTCCAGCATAAACCAATGCATTCTGCAAAAGACAATTTTGGAAGGTAACTGAAGTTACCAACTCGTACAAGCTTCAGCCAAGGCAAAATATGCATGCCTCTTGCAATCTCCTTGCCTGCAGGAATATGCTTTGTGCCAGTCATAGTTAATTTTGCACCAGAAATCCACGTGAGACTGCCAGCTGAAAGCAAGGGGGAATGAAAACTATGCATGTAAGTGCTTCAAACTGCTGGAAATATGATGCTTAGCATTTAGATGTCAAAAAAATTGCTACATGTTTATTGTCAAATTAAATGCCCTCAGACTAAGAGCTCATCTATAATTGAAATTTATTTTTAAAGCAAACTTCAGCAACATCTCTTTTGGCCCTTGCCACCCAGTTTTATTGTTGCTGAGATGGAAATCTCACCGAAGAGATTTCAAGCTAATGTGTTTTCAAGGAACCATAGATTATGCTTAGACACTTCATTTCATGGGATGAGGTTGAAATCAGCAAGCTTAGTAGTTTTCTATTTTCACTAAAACAAAAAAGGGGGAAAAAAGACTTTTCTAGAATTGTGGAGTAATTCAGGTTGGAGAGGACCTCTGAAGGTCATGTGGTCCAAGCTGTGCTGAGAGCAAAGATTTATACTGTTAGTTGAAATTATGTAAACAAAATGAGCTCAACGTGGCTGAAGGACAGGAGATTTTTTTCAGGTTTTTCCCCTGCGTCTATCTCGAGTGGGTCTGAAGGCTTACTGGTTAGTTTTGAAAGAGACAGAGACATCTAGATTTGGAGACTGAAGCTGGTGATGCTTATCTAAACCAGTGTTTTTTCAAGAAAATAAAATTTTTGTTTCTTATCTACTGTCCCTGCGAAATTCATGTCTCTTTTTTCCTGTACTTCTCTAATAGTGCACAGAGCACAAATTCATGAAGGTTTCTGGTGAGTGGAAGTCTATCAGGCTCTTGTTTCCACTTTACAGGTGGTCATGGATCACAGTAGAATCCCAACAGAATAGCATCAGGTAGCTCACCTAACTAGATCATCAGATTAAGAAAGAGGCATGTGATATAGTTGATCGTTCAGTGAGAGCTTGTATCTGTTGAATGGACTAGCTCTGTCCTTCATGAGGAATTCTTTTGACCTTAGGGATTATCTTGACAGAATCTGGCCCTTCTTGTAGCTTTTATTTCATGGTGTGATGGTCCATTTCAGCTCTTAGCTCATAGTCATTTTAACATTCAGATTCAAGGGCTAGGACTCTCAGTAACTCCCAAGCCTTCTGTAGAAATTTCAACTATAACTCTATGAAATTAAGTTTTAAAACTTCTCAGGCTTTAAAGGCTGCCTCCCAGACACCTTTGGCTCTTTGGCTCCTTCTTGTAGCAAAACACCGACTTTATGTGCACAGCAGCATGGCACAAGCACAGCTTTTTGGGACCAGACATCTGCACCAGCTTTTGGCTGATAGAAAGAGATGGGAAAGGAGAAATGTAATACAAAATAAAGAGGAAAGAGGAAACAATCCAACTAGTTCTAAAACAAAGAATGGTAACTATTAAATAAGCTACAGTTATTTTGATTTCAATTAGACAATCATATAAGGATAAAACGTATGTTACTTTAAATCAAGGTGGTTTAAAAAGGCTGAAGTAACAGATTTAACAGCTACTTAGTTTTCTTTAAAGAAAACCAAACAAAAAAATTACGAATTTCTGCTATAACTTCCAAACTGTAACACTGCAGTAAATGAATTAATTTTTTCACTGCTTGCAATTTTATGGTGCTATAAGGCAAAGGCAGCCTGCCTGGTCTAGGCTATTATATTGAACGTAAGCAAAAAAAAGAAACCCTGGAAACTTCAGGTAAAGCAAAGACAATGAATGAGAAAGCTGAAAAATAATTCTATAAAAGCATGATTTATTAATAATGGGGGTGGGAGAGTGGGTAAAATAGACAAGGTGTGGGTAAAAGGAAGCAGATGAAGCAGTTGGAACTAGTCAAGAAACAACAGAAATTAAGAAGCAGGGAGAGACAGAGAGTCAAATGATTTCTGAAAGTATTTTTTTCTCAGGGAACATAGTATTTTCTTGCAATCATGCTAGGGATTAGGTTTGATAATGTTACCAGGTCATTACAAAAAATATTTGACTTCACCAGGATGCTTGATTTTAAATTAAAGACCTTCATTCTGCCACACAGATCTTCTGAAGGTCCTTCATAGTTTGAATATTATCAAGGATTTTTCTATATTAAGGATTTTGGAAACAATATGAATCATTTCAAGGATAATTACAAATTTGTTTTCAGTGCACCTGGAGACAGCTCTATTGTGTGAAGTATCTCCCCAAAGAAAATGAGTATTCACTCACTGAGAGCATTCTTAGGAAAAAAAAGAAAAAATCCAAAATCCTACCAGAACAGTTTCCAGAATATATTTCTAAAATCTCTCTCATGAGTACCTGGATAAATTACATGGAGTAAATAAAAATTTTTGTAAATTACTGAGTATGTAAATAAATTTTTATAAATTTTGTATCTAGTCCACTTTCATGGTAACTTGCTGAAACATTTTACTTTCCATTGCAATAGATCAGAGATTTGCATTAGCTGATTTTTTTTTTAAAGCTCTGCTAATGAGACAGCATCTGCTAAGCCCTGTTACATGGCAATTTTTAATCATGTGATTAACCATCATAATTTTGTTTTGCTTTATGATGATGACAGTTTGACATAATTCAACATCCTCACCTTCTCAAAAGAAGGATTTCCTGAGAATGCAGAAGAGTGTTCACCTGTTTCTTTCCAGAAAAGAAAACCTTTACATGAACACCAAGGTTTGGCTGAGGAGCAAAAAGCAGCAGAAAACTGTAATCAGGCTTAGTTTTTGTTTCTATGGTCTGAAAGTGAAAGCCAGCCTTTTCCAACCCAGAAGTGAGAGGTCATGGTCTTGGTTTTTTGTTTGTTTGTTTGTTTTTTGGTTTGCTGTTGTTGTTGTTGTTGTTGTTGTTTTTTGGGAAATACCTGGATCCAGAAATCTGGTATTTAACTTTAAACCCATTACTAACAGAGTAGGATGAAGTTTCCTTCTTTCTCCATCTTTCCTACCAGACACAGGTCTCATAGAGCACCTTCCTTTTTGTCAGTATTTAATTTCACGTCCAGTATAAAGTTACAACTTACTAAATATTATGTACTTAGCATTCATCACATCAAAGATCAAAGAAATCATTAAAGAAATGTCTTTCTTTGCACTACTAACAAAATGAAAAAGCACAACTCCAAAATGTAGATGAATTGGAATAGACCTTATTTGTAACAAATGAAGTGACATGTTCCATAAAAAATGCACAAAATGCTAGATATTTTGTTACTGTTTTTTTGCTGATCTATAATGAATTCTATGAATTTACTCAATTCAAAATAGGTTGATTTCATTCACTCAATTAAAATTTTCCTTGTTGCAACTTCTCTGTCACTTGTTTCCTATTATCTTTTTATATGTCTTTCTGTGTCCTACTAATGAAGAATTATTACCCCTTGGGGTCTGTTCTTGTGTGGTTGGTTTTTTTTCCCTGAGTCACCTCCTTTGATTTCTTTTATAGTTCTATTGAGCTGGTAATGTCAATATAAGAATTTTATTTAAAATAATTTCCTATATATTTTAGGGTTTTTGATCCACTTGCTAAGGCTTGTCTAAATCTGTCACAAGATCACTTAATGCTTCTTTTGCATTCTTCTTGATTATCATTCAATTCCTGTTCCAAATTCCTAGCTAGAAGATACTCAGTTATTTTGTTATTGTGGAATATTTTGATTGTTTTCATTTATAGTAAGTTTTTTTTAATGCCCTCACTGAGGGGTGTAGTTATTCTGTCCCCTAAGCCTGAGTACTAAAGTGATGACAATGATTTAAGAAGTTAGTAATTTGCTTGCTTCAGTAGGTATGCCTGACTGACTTTTCTTACTTTTTTTCTATTTTCTAGGAAGTTCATTCTGGGAAAGAGGAGACCTGACTTTCTATGTGTGCTACTTTGTAATAATACTCAAAAGTTACTAAAGCTGTCTACTGCTATAGATTTCTTTCTCATTACCGGTAAGATTTTTTTTGGTGTGTGTACAGTGCAAACTTCAATATAGGAGGCCCTAGCTAGCTTGGCTAGTGGAACAGAAAGCAATTTAAATGATTTATCATGATGAAGCTGTATGGTGCCATGTATTTTATTGTGCATATGTGTACATCACTGTGGGCCAGAACCCTTGACAGGCCAATGAGTGAAATTTATGCATCACTTGAGATCCTCAGATCTCTCACTTGCTGCCTAACTTAATAAAATATCTAAATTGCCTCAGAGTACTGGCACAGGTACTGCCTAACTGTGGAAATGCTAATCCAGTCTGTCAAATTGTTGAAAGCATATCCATATGCCAATATGTTAGCTGAACTCTGAGTAGTTTCTTTGCTCTGTTTATGAGATCTCAGGCCATGCCCTCAAAAGAGGAACAGGACTAGAAGGGAGTTTATAGATCTTTCTGAATGATGACTGCAATAGCAGAGGGCTGGAATATATTTTCATAAGTATATAAAACCCCATCTCAATAGTACTTTTATGCTCTTCCCTTGCCATTGCTTTCTGCCCCATCTCCCATAGAAAAACTGCTGGAGGGCTTCTCCTGACTTGTCCTTGAAAGTTTATTCATAGCTGTGTTTGTACTAACAATGTTCCTCCCTTGAAATCACTATTCTTTCTCTTTAGTGTATATCTCCTGAAGTATTTTATAAAGAAGAGTTAAATTGTCCCTCAGCCTTCATTTTGGCCTGTGAAAAAATCTAGAGGTGTTTTAGTCTTCTTTCCTATGACAGACTTTCTTTGTCCTTACCGACTTAATAGCTCTTACCTAATTCTCTTCCTTTTTATTTAATGTCCTAAGATTGACAGTAACCATATTCTGAATGATGATGTGCCAGTATTGCATTTGCCTTTTAAGTATCTGTATCACATTCATATTCCAGTATCCCGTTAACCTATGATCAACAAATACAATTGGGTCCTTCTGCTTTCATGTGGCAGAAATAAATTTGAAATTAAAAATAAGTTTGAATCTTTTCAGTTATTATCGTACAGATGTGTATTTAGTATTGCTGAATATCCCCTAACATGGTCCTTCAGGTCATTTATCCCTGTGTTTTGCTAACATTGTCTCCTATCTTTGTGATGAGAGCTCTTTTTCTAGCAGTGGAAATTTGTAAAGAGATCAGGCCAAAAGCTAATTTTTTCTTCCCTAATCAATCTCGCACTGGAGTTTCCTGTTTAATTCTCTTTGGTGTTGTCTCCTGTTAGAACAATTCCTTATTCAGGTTAGATTTCTATTAATCTTTATCTGCTTAGCTAGATGACTAGATTTCAGGGTGTCAGAGTGTTAGGGCCCAGATGGATGAGCTTGTAATTCATTATCCTACTGTGGAAAATAATTTCACTTTTTAAAAGCTCATGTTACAGTTTTACATTTTTAATGAACAAAATTGAGTCTATAGATAGATGGAAAATGTGCTCAATTTCAGTAATATTAAAAGCTCTATATTTACCTGGTTATTCTTTTCTCCTGAATACAAGTATTTTTCTGTTTTTCAGGTTTTTCTCTTCTTATGGAAGTGATCTTAAAATACATGCTGTCTGACCTGCAACTTCATTTTTCAGTTCTTCCACCATTCTGGGCTGGAGTTCAGCTTGTGATTATGAGTAATTCATATATGTTTAGTTCCTTGAGATCTGTTTTCACTTCTGTTACAGTATTTTTAGGTTTTTGTTAATATACACTTTTATTTTTCTTGCTGTTATCTGCAAGGCCAATGTCATACTCTGTTAAAAATGGAAGAAAACAGTTTAATTATTATTCATTATTATTATTATTCATTCTATTTAGTCTCCACCTCTTTATGGTGTCTTCTTCTAGCTCTCATAAAAACAAGGTTATGTATCTTCACTACCCAAGGTTGTTTATGGCTGCCTAGCTGAGAATGAGTCACTGCCTCTCAGTGTTGCTCACAGAACCAAGGTTGGGTTGAGGTTGGAAGGGACCTATGGACATCATCTGGTCCGACCTCTCTGCTCTAGCAGAGACAAGCTCAGGGCCATGTCCAGATGGCTTTTGAGCATCTCCAAGAATGGTGACTCTACCACCTCTCTGGCCAACCTGCACAGGTGCTTGGTTACCCTCACAGTGAAAAAGTGTTTCTGGATGTTCAGAGGGAACATCTGGATATTCAGTTTGTGCCTGTTGCCTCTGGTTCTGTCACCGGGCTCCACTGAAAAGAGCCTAGCTCTGTCATCTTTGCACCCTCCCTTTTGATGCTTGTATACACTGATGAGATCCCCCTGTGTCTTCCCTTTTACCTTTCAGCCTTAGAATTCCCCATGTGTTTTGTGTGATGCCTGGCCTCCCAACTCATGGCTCTAACTCAGGTGGAGAGAAGGGCACCTAAAAGTTCCATTTGGCAATAGCTTTAATAGCTCGGTCCCAGTAAGATTTTAGTCTCTGATTTGAATGTGTCACTTGATCATAAATGCAATTTATGCATTTTATTTTATATTTAGCTATACAGCTGGAGCCTAAAAAAATTGCAATGCATATTTACTCACATAGCTGGCCAAACCAAAATTAGGTCTAAATTAAGGTATTGCTCCAGTGAATTTTTACTTATCTTTTTTCCCCCCATACTTTTGGTAAACTTGCAAGTTCAAGTTCCTCTTATTTCCAAATATCCAAACCCAAAAGGGTTATTGCTGAGAACACCAAAATGTTTGCAGAAAGTAGCTATTTGTAGAAGCAAGAAAGAACAAGCAACAACGTAGATTTGACCTCATGAGAAATGTCACCTAATCGTCCCCTTGACAGAGCTTAAGAGAAAATTGTTATATTATTAATTGATATTTTGATTAGAAGTTTCTATTTAATTTGGGGGGTAGGGTGGGGTGGGGAGAAGAAGAGAAAAGGCTGTTTCTGGTAATTTTTCCGCTCTGTTACTTTTCTCGTTCATATGCTTGGGTCACTTCTGCTTTTAGCAATGGACATTTTGCCCTCTAGTGGTTTCTTTCTGTTACAAAATATCCGGGAAAAATCTGTGTGCACTCAAATTCATCCACTTAGATTGTGCTGTGGACCTTCAAAGCAAAAACTTTTAAGATTATTTTTAAAATGATGGTGTTCTTTTTTCTTTTGTCTGTATCCATCAATACAGCTTTATGAATTTACCTTTAATTACACTGTCCTCAGAATATATTTTATTCACATGGATTGTTAAGGGGAAGCTAAAAGCCACTGCATTTTACTTTGAAAGTAGTGGTGAGGAAATTAACTGGCAAAGATTTGGAATTTGCTTCAAAGCAGTGACACTGTATTGAAATTATGGATAACATCATTTTCTGCTTTATTTAACAAAACAAAGGAATGAAAGCTATGTATTAACTGAAGCTGTAATATACTTGCTTAGAGCAGCATGTATGTGCTGCAAAGTTTTTCTTTAATTCCATAACTGATCCAACTATGCTTATTTGGGACATGACTTGTGGATAGACAGAATGTATTTAGCTTTATTCTAGAGACTTAGTCACTGTTTTGGTGCTCTGGGAGTATGAAAATGAAGTGGTACCATTTATATTTTAATTCTTGTTGACTCCAGCATACTGGTTTTCTGTTGCAGTATTTTATGCATATTTTGTTACGTGAAGTTTCACTGAAGTGAATGGCATGTTGGCACCCTCAGTGTATTTGGAGCCATGCCAAGGAGAAGAAATAACTGCATAAAATACGTAATATTCTTATGAAAGATAGGAAAAATCCTAATTAACATGCTTGATGCAGCACCAGTTGAGATTAAATATGCATGCTACTCAGGGTCGTTCTCTTCAAGGCAACCTAAAAATAAATATTTAGGGGATATCTCAAAATGCCGACTTCAATAAAAAGTTTCATTGCATCTATGAATTCAAGTGCTTCCTAATTGGAATAAGAAAGGTTAATAGATTAATGCTCTTCAGTTCTCTGCATCATGGTTCCCAAAATATTCAGTTTAACTAGTCCCTGAAAAGAACCACTGATGGATTGATGATACTCAATAGTTTTAGAATGACTGGATTACAATAAACCTGAGTTAGATGAGGCTATAAACCAACAACTGTAACAAAACTGCAACCACACTCTTCCTTACATCAAAATGTCCATAGATGAAAATATCCTGAAGAAAAAATGTATTTCAGTTGTTCTTTAAGACTTTGCAATAAATGAAAATGCCATGCTATCCCTTCCATGGCTCTATTTTTACTTGCAAAATGTTTGTTTAAAAATACATTTTTAAACCCTTTCCGTCCACTTTAAAATTAGTAAGACTATCATACAAAACACTCCTACTTTATGAAATAAGAGTATTTTTTTCATAGAAATTTCCAATTTTATGAGAATAATGACATTTTTAGAGAAAAGTAATAAAAGGTCTTTCAAGGAACAGTGTTGTTTTGAGGTCTGCAAAGATAGGACAAAAGGGCCACCAAGTAAAGAAAATTGTTCTTGAGGCTTTTAGGTGCTTCAACCCTTAAGAATAAGACTGTGGATCTGCTAAAGTGGCATAAACAGCTATGGCATCGGGAGAAGGGTGGATTAAGAATTTATATGGTTCAAGGGTAATCAGCTTAGGAAGCTAAGAGAAATGTATTAAGATCAGAGAAAATATCTCTATATCTTATTTTGAAAAGCAAATTTTTCAGTACCAAAATGTTCTAAAAAGGAGCAGAATTTTAAAATAATAACAAGGAGAAGAATAGGGATAGAAGGGATGTGTTTCAGGATCAAAGAAAAAATAATGTAGTATTCTCCTAACTAGTTGTAAATGTTCATAGAACCATAGAACACGCTGAGTTGGAAAAGACCCATCAGGACCACTGAGTCCAACTCCTGGCCCTGCACAGGACACCCCAAGAGTCACATCATGTGCCTGAGCATGTTGTCCAAACACTTCTTGAACTATGTCAGGTTTGGTGCCTTCCTTGCAGAGCCTTTCCCAGTGCCCAGCCACCCTCTGCGTGAAAAGCCTTTTCCTGATATCCAGTCTAAACCTCCCCTGACTCAGCTTCATGCTGCTTCCTCAAGTCCTGTCACTGGTCAAGAGAGTGAGGAAATCAGCAGGGATATTTTTTGTCTGTAGCTGCTTCTCTGGTTTCCTGCTGCTGTTTTCTTTTCTTGTTTTGTTAATTTGGGGGGTAGGGGAGGCCAAGGGGCTGCCTTTTATATATATTCAAGGCCACCTCATTTCCCATGGATCTTACGATCTTACCTACCATTGCTGCTGATATTTCAGATCACCTATGGTGGACATTTCTGGTAGTCAGGTGGACTCTGCAGTTCAAAACCATCCCATATGTGACCAAGGCCTCTGCCTAGAGCTGCAAGCAGACTTGGCAGCTCCAATGCAGCCATTACTGCCCAGAACTACGTGTTCTGTCTTCCTGTGGAAGGCATCTGCCCCTGTAGCTGGAATGAATGAAACAGTTCTGTGCCCAGCACTTCAGGGCACTGATTTGTGGATTCCTTCTTAAGAATTACCACCGAAAACACATGCTAATAGGAGAGGCTGTTTAATCATAGTGGCTGTGAGATGAATAGTACTCTCACAACTTCAGAAGTGTGGCCCAAGAGCAGAGGATGTTTTTAGGTATTTATCACTTCAGTACCACTGTTTGGTCTCCCTGGAGTCAGAACTTCAAATCTCCGAAGTTGGACCTGGAGAAAATCCAATGAACCACAGATCAGAACAAATGCAAGGTCCCTGTGGATGCTGCATTGAAGTCAAGGTTAGTATAAAATAAGGTTTTTTTGGAGAGGCTGCCATAATTCTTATGTGAATAAAAGCAATTTTTCTGAACATTACGTGAGATCTACTATGGCGAGGATTTTTGTTTCGATTTTGTTTTTCCACTTTAATTGCTACCCTTATCCCTAATTCCTACTTGTAATTTTAACATCACAATTTCCTGCTTTCTTCGGGAATATTTTATCAGAACAACATATTGTCATTTTTCTTCCTTAACACATAGTACAAAAATAAACACTGAATCAAAAATGAAAATTGTATGTCAGTTTTGTTCTTCTCTCTTCATGAGAGCACCGTAGATCTTAGGAATTGTTGTCTTATGCTTTAATATGCTCAGCAGTTGGTGGTAATTAAGTAGATTAATCAGATGATGTTAATGTTCAAAAATCCTCTTGCAAATAGTATAAATCACATATTGAATATTGAAAATTATGTAATTATGGCCATTTTAGCTGCAATTAAAAATAATTAAATTATCCCATGCAAAGTAGTCTTAGTAAATAGAAGAACACATTAAAGTTGATTTTATTTTAGTTTTTCTTTCTTTAATAAATTATGCTAGAGCATTAAAATGTCCCCTGGGGAACAAGTACTGTAGGTTATTAAAGAGTAAAATTATATTTCAAAGTTTTATATCCATGTCATATGAATATCTAGATGGAAGATAAACAGCTTTTGAAAAATTGCCTGAAAACAGCAATCCATCATGTTAGGGAGAGTTTTCTTCCGGTTTGCTACGCTAGCATTTTTGCTATGGTGTCAGTGGTCTTAGGAAAAATGGGATTGCCTAGAGATATTCTTTCATCATAGTAGAAATTTCAGCCAATCTAAGTGCTTTTAGAATAAAGAGTGGAGTGCAGTTAATTCTGAAGAAAATCTTATCTTCATTGCACCTGCATCTATTGTGGTGCTCTCTGGTTGCACTTCTGATATCCTTCTCACCTCTACCTAAGGCTGACTGAAAAAAAGGGGCCTTCAAAAGTTTTAATTCATTAAATTAGCTAAATTACATAAGAGTTTCTTTCCTGTTTTGTGAGTCTTTAGTCCTTTCAAAACTATGCAATGCTTTTGTATTTTCATGCTGCACCCATCATCTTCCTGCTCCTCAGAGGTTTAATGACTGTTCAGGATACTAGGACACCATAGTTCTTGCTTTAATCAGCCTCAGGGACTTTAGATTCAATAACGATTACTGCTAATGATACTCAACAAAGCTTAGTGCACATTGTCTGATCTCCAGAGAGAGCTTGAGTCGTAGCTCCTCACAGCGAGGTGTGCTTGTGAAGAAGGGAAATGCTGAGCTGACTATTTCTGATTCCCTTGCCTGCTCTGGAGGTTACATATCTAAGACAAGCCTGCACATCTCCTACCCAAGCCACAGCCCCAAAGCTGGGGCCTTGGGAAATAGTGGACTGTTGTGGGTTGCTTCCCTCATTAATTATTAGAGGAGAATTAAAAGATTTTCCCAGGGAGTTGAAAATCCCATTCAATGTGCTTCTCAGCCACAAAGGATTCAGACCGTGCTGCCCATCATTTTAAGCATTAACTTTAAAATATGTTTAAAGGATTTGAGATGAAAAGTTGTACAACAGAGTGTGAGGTGATGCACTTTAGAATTAATAACAACATTTCTGCAGTAAGTCACTCAAAGCAAAATAAGAGTGTCAAGAGGAGATCAAACACAGATTTGATACTGAGAGTATCTGCAGTGATTCAACCATGAAAATAGCCAACTAAGATCTAAATTGTGTCAGAAGAGGTATTTAAAGAAGGAAAAAGTTACTTTAATGATATGATATCATCTAGTCAGTTATGTTCAAGAAAGATAAATTCAACATCTGAGTTCAAGACAGGATTGACAAATCTCCCATTAGAGTAGACAACCTAGAAGAGGGAGCAGAAATTATTTTCCTTTTTTTTTTTTTAGATCAGCACAATGCATGCTGAGGTAGGATATATTTGTTGCCTGCAAGTATCTTGGAACAGTATGACAAAAGGATAGAGGATTTGTTGAAGAAAGGACAATATTTTCATGAAAACAGACATGTACATATTTTATTTGAATTAAGCTTGAATCTGTGGTTCCTTGAAAGCAGGAGATTAGCTCAGGTTATAGAAGAGATTGTATACTGGATGACCTGTCAAACCTCTGGCTTCAACCTCTCACTAGTCATCCACAGGGGAAAAAAATGTGAAGCTTCTAAATTTTAAGAACTCACATCTTCTGATGACTCTTACTGAGAAAGTGATCTACAGAATTAACCATCTCACTCTCTCTACTATGTGTTTCCAAAAGGTTTTGCTCAGTTATAGGATGTGCATCTTGTTCTTGCCCAAATCATTATGGCCTGAGAAACAACATTTCAAGTTAGATGCTTCAAGCTCTAAGCTCAGATCACTAAGGAGGTTTCTGGGACTATTTACTAAGGGATGTCAACTTGGCAACTTCAAGCCCAGGTTTTCCTGATGCCCATCTACCCAACCCAGGAGCTTAGGCTTCTGGGGGCTCAGTCCGAGGCGGAACTGTTTGAGTCCAAGCTATGCTGGGACAATTTACAGGATGGTGTGTTGTTTAGATAACTCAATCTCACCCTTATCACCTCTGTTCCCAGTCATACCTAGGATATAACTATGTGAAGTTTAATATTGCTGATTATGTCAGGGAAAGGATATTTTGGTAATGTCCAGGTAAATCAGAGTGGTCTAGCCAGTGGTCCACATGCCAGACCTCATATATGGGCAGGGTTCCAGGACTGTATATATAATTTCTACAGCATGTGGACAAGCTGAAGCATTTCTCTGCATGAGATGTCACTAGCAGCATTACTACATGTTGTGTTCATTTTCATATGTGATGTAAAACAGAAAAGTGGTTGGGTTGCTCTAGAACAGGGCTTGGGAAATGTGGATTTGTCTGAGAGAGACAATACTTTCTTGTTTACCACCCTCAGACTGATTTAATCGGTGCCTCTGTCACTATTCCCAGAAACCCTGTAAAAAATCATACCAGTGAGAATGCTCAAGGGTTAAACATCATATGTGAAAACTTACTTTTATAGTTACATAAGCTTTTATTTACATAAATCCTGTTGCGTCGAGATTTATGGTAGGATGGGTGAGACATATATAAATTTGTATTTCTGTCCGTTTTCATATTGTCATTGCTGATGCAATTCCTAATCTGTGTTTTTCTAAGCAATACAGTTGCATTGACTACAGCAGCGACACCAGCTGGTGTGCCAGGGTGAAAAATGTGTTTTCCTTTTTTGGCTTTGTCAGAGTAAGGCTATATAAGCAATTGTATTCTTGAAGCAGATTTCATAACAGCTGCTTCCAACTCTAATTCTTTCTTTTTCCATCTGTCTTCTCCTAATTCTGCTATTAGAATGGCTAACAGAACCCCAAGGGCGCTGTGAGTTCCTGAAAAAAGTGGGCAATCTCTAGCAGCATCTGAACAATGAAAGCACAAAGTTACATTTGAATTTAACTCTACTTTCCTGCTCTAAATAATGACCTGAGGGAAATGAGAGCTGCACAGATGCTTTGTGTGAAAAACACAGATTCAAAAGAAGTCTAAAGTTGGATTAAAAAGCGAAATGAAAGTTTATGTAACTCTTTTAAATGAAATTAACATCACTAGGCACCTGTATCTGACTAATCTAAAAAAAAAAATTCTTCTTCTAAATTCTGTCTTCAAAAGTTCTGTTTCAACTAAATTAAAAAAAAAAAAAAAAGTAAAAGAAATCCTATACATATTTAAATCAGGTCACCACATCATCTCTACTGTAGCACTTCTTAGTTCTACAATAAGGAAAAAGTGCTATATCGTCAGAAAATGCTCAACATACCCTACAGACATTTTAAAGATGGAGGTTCTTGTAAATTAACCTTTCATGTAATGTGCTATGGAATCTACAGATTTACAGATTTAGAACCTATTTTCAGCTTTTAATAGAGTAATATTTCTTTGTGATTTCATAGTGATCAATATTTTTTACTGAGGCTGGCAGTCTGTCACAAGTGAGATGTGTCCCCCAGGATTGATACCTAGCTCCACACTGTTCAGCACCTTCATAAATGGTCTGGAGGATGGGAATGAAGCACAGCAAGTTTGCTGACAATACTAAACTAAGCAGTGAGGTGGACAAGCCAGAAGGGAGATCCATCTTAAAGAGAGACCTGGACTGGCTGGAATGGTTACAGTAATGGTACAAAATTTAACAAAAACAAGTGTAGTCACACACCTGGGATGACATAACCAAACAGCTCACTACAGGCCAGCATCTGTGTGACTGCAGAGGAGTCTCACTGAAGGCGACCTGGAAGACAGATATGCCAGCTGTGAGTTGCTACAGCTGTAATGGCATATCAGAAACTGGGCTTTATCCACAGGGGCATTCCTGGCAGAGGTAGAGACAAGAGCATCCCACTGTACTCAGCACTTGTCAGGCTGCACCTGGAGCGCTGTGCCTGGTTATGATCCCCACAATTCAAGAAAGACACCGACTGGAGAGGGTTCAAAGGAGGCCCATGAAGATGATCAAAAGGTTGGAGAACCTGCTCTATAAGAAGAGACTGAAGAAATTAGAGGTTTTATTCCGCTGGAGAAGAGAAGGTCTAGAAGAGGCCTTCATTGATGGTTTTTCCGTCCTTAAAGGGCAGCTGCAAAGAGGACAGGGGCTCTCTTTTCACAAGGGGACACTTGGAGAAGATACAGGGAAATAGATGCAAATTGTACTGGGAGAGGTTGTATCATGATATAAGGAGGAATTTTTTACAGCAAAACCAGTCATACAATGGAACAACCTCCCCAGGGATGTGGAAGAGACTCCAGCACTGGAGGTTTTCAAGGTGCAATAGGACAGGGTGCTAGATAATCTCATTTAGTTTCCCTTTCCCCCAGAAGCTGGACCAGATAGTCTTTTGAGGTCCCCCTTTCAGCTAGGGGTGTTGTATAGCGTGGTGACCGGTTTACCCATTGCTTTTCTTATCCCATATTGTTCCCGCCCCTGCTTTCCCTTTCTCCTGGCCCTGGCCACTCCCTCGGATCCTCCCTGTTGGTTCCTGCACCCCAACTCCGCCCATGTACCGCCCCCGCGATCTGACAAAACACCCCTGCGCCTGGATCACAGGGTCTCTCTGCCTCTGGGGATTGCTGGGATGGGATGTAAGATTAAAGATTTTCTGAAACCCTCACGGGGAGACCCTTCTCACCTCCTTTGCCATCACTGTGTTGTAGACCTGACAGCTGCCGGAGCAAAACCACGGAGCTGTCCCAAATGGACCACGGGAGGGTGACAATGGTCGCACTGCCCTAAGCAGCTCCGCTGAGCTCTCAGGGAAAGCTGCAGCCTGCTAAACCAAACCTAGCACTACACCAGTATAGTTCTGTCACAGCTATCAAATGGAAGGGCACGGAAAAAGTAGTTTTTTAGGAGGCAGCCTCAGTGCTTATTTCAGTAATACTAATTGTTTAATAACTGTTTTTAGTGAATTATCTGACTAACTACCCAATATCATCTTTCTTCAGGGTAAGCAGCAAGGTACTGACAAAAGGCAACTATACACTAGCACTACTACTGACTTGCTCTTCCAGCAGAAGCTACTTTAATTTTTTCTTCACTAATACCTGAAAGGGAGTGAACATCTCTCAAAAGGAAGTACCCCATACATGTGTATTTTGTTCTCTTTCTGCCTCCTGACAGATTGTTACTATTTTTTGCTGATTAAAAGAAGTACCAACTGGAAAAGTTTGCAGTCTGAATTTAACATAAAAATAGCTTTTTTTTCAGCCACATAAAATATGAGATTGACAGAGTGATCTGCTCAGATCTGTTGCCTATTTACAGTGCTTGCATCTTATCTATTTGCAGCAAAGTCACAGAAGTATGAGAGCAGTGATGTCTCAACATCTTCAATTATTTTGTGTTAGTCTTGTCTCCTTTTTAAGCTGTATGACCAAGTTACCCAAGCTTCATTCACCATATCCTTGGCTCTTCATAAAAAAATCCCATTGTATGCATTTTTACTGCTTGCTATAACCACAAATAATTTTTTCTTTTCAATTATTTTTTCCAAATGTCAGCCAACACATATATACACACTTTGCTGCAAATATGATAACTAAGAACTTATTATACTATTTCATATTAATTCTCCTCTAGACATTAAGAACATTCGATGCTGTATAATATGAAATCTTAAACATTTGGTCCCATTCTTTTCTGCAAAAGACTGCCTCTTTTTTTTGTAAGTCCAACAGTATAATTATGGGGATTATTTTTGGCTAAAAAACTGGGAAGGAAATTTTTTTTTCATATGATATTAAACACAAGGAATATAAATCACCTTGTGATAGTGAGAATAAGGAAGATCAGTCATGCTTCCTGAGAGGAAAGGAAACAAGGGAGCTGCATTTTAGTTTATTCTCAATGGAATATTCAATATCAGACTTCAATACTTCTTCGAACTGAAATTCATTGCATCATTTTAATTGTCTCCTGACGGTGTTGGGCAAAAACTGATTAATTAATTAGATAGTACTTAATTTTCTCACAATGAAAATTCATTCTTGTATATAAAGTGTTGACATAAATTACATTGGGGTATTTTTTACGGAGTAATTATTCTGTTGGCTTTTAGTAAACTGACATCAGATTTAATCTTTTAGGGTGACATTCATCTTGTCTAATTTTATTAATCTAAAAACTAGATAAATTGTCTAAAGAAACAGTCTAGGATTCTTGAACAGCCAGCTGACAAAGAGACATGTAGTCTCCAAAGCAGATTTACACCTGTACTTTAAGTTTATTTAAACTCTAATTTGGAAAAAACCATCAATTTTTCTATTAAGGTAGCTATTTATAACACTGGAAAAGCCTAAATTAAATCTATGATCTAGTCAAAGTTTATTGATGGCTGAGGTTGCATACAATTCCATCTTTTATCTTCAGACAAGTAATCATTTGATCAGCAAGAAGAAAAAGACTGCATTTAGTTTATGTGACTTTCCAGATATTCCCAGCACAATGAGATAATTTTACAGGCATTACATTTTCTGTAATTTTAAGGCAGAACCCAGTATCACTTGAAAACAAATCTTAGCATGTCTGTGACTGATCCGATGTTAGATGGCTGTGTGAGGAACTTGTTAGCACAGGAATATCTTTAAATGTTTTTCTGTTAATTGGAGCCAAGGTGATGGGTTGATTTACAAGAACTATTGTCACATATTTTCAATGATTTAAAAATGTCTAAAGAGGGTTTATTTACACTTGCAATACGTGCTATTCTAATATGACAACAATAGAGGCCACTATAGTTCCAGAATTCAAAATCTAAAGAAGTCTATAAGTTACTGTTTTCTAGAGAATAAAAACAACAATAGTGATTTGCAGGTAATGTTTGCCTTTTAAATTCTAGTAAAACATTAAATAAATATGTCTTGATGATTGTAAATACTACATGCTTGAAAGTAGATTAAATTCAGTGGGAATAAGATTTTGTTTGAACAGGATTAGAAGTTTAGGAAATATTATCTGGGAGGATTAGGAGACTAGTATAAGAATAAATCTTTGCATTTGGAGGTGCTGGGGTGTCTCTACAAAGGTCGAGAAGTTAGCATCCTTGCCTCTACCTCTATGATGTATTGAAGAATGTATTTTGACATTATTCTTGTTAATACTGGTTCAGAGCCTGCAGTAGATATATGGTAGTGGAGCGGTTACTTTATTTTGTTTTGCATTCTAACATTCTTATTAGGTCTTGCAAAGTAGGAAGGGGTCATTATCACAGATTAAGCTACTAAATGCACAGGTAGATACATGTTCATGTTTACACTGAGATTTTTTTTGTCACTTACATGAAAACTCTGAAGTGTTAGCTGTGAGTTATTCTAAGCACTAAACACTCGTAAAATTAAAGACCTCTCAGGGATTTTGTTAGGCTTTGCTTATTTTCTGTTGGTTACTGTGGTTCAGAATTACAACTCCCAGTTTCTGAGCACAGCCACAGGAAACAAGTAGAGGAATGGAAAGTTGTTCAATATATGGCAGACTACCCAGTAATTAAATATGCTTCTTTTAATATGCATCATCATCACTTGAACAGTTGTTTCTTTTGGAATTTGTCTGGAAACCAGGTGTGTTAGACGTGACCTAAAATACAAACTGATGCTTGTCCACTTAACATACTCCTTGTGGGAAAGGCTTAAATTTTCTCAGAGCTCCAATAAAGGCGGTGATGCTTGATACATCCACAAGCACAGAGAGTAAAGGGGACATAGTTGAATTGCTATAACTTTGATACCTACCAATTTCACCAGGCAAAAGGCCAATTACTGGAGGAGCTGTCTAAGGGAATACAAGATTTAATGGTGATACTGTCAGTAAAAGTGCCACTCATTGAGTTGGGGAAGATGTATATTTTTATTTGGGTATTGTCCAACACTGAATTAAAGTAATTTCACTCCATGCATTGGACAGACATCAGATGGCTGTTGGCTGCTTTCATGCTGAGCTGGATTTAAAGATGGGAGATTTAAGTCCTTGAAAACTAATTCTGTGTGGTAGTTAGTGAATACCTTTAATTTTAGAAATAACTTCAGTGAAATTCTCTCTCTGCATTGAAGTCATCGTTATTTCACAGTTACAATAGCAGAATCTAGAAAGAAAGTAATAGCAAGCTTGCTTTCTTTCATTGCACAATCACAGGTGCTATGGATGGTATCAGAGATCATGGAATTAAATATGGGACAAGTCTTAGAGTAGCTGGAGGGCTCCTCTTAATCTTTTATGTTTTCCTTCCAGTCTACATCTCAGATTTTTCTCACTATATTCTATGTCCGCACATACTGATAGAACTCTCTATCTGAGATACTTCATGTATGTCAAAAGGAGAACTTTGTCAAAAAAGCCACATTACCTTTGTTAGGTCACAGGCTAAGTTGAGAAAAACCTCTTGTTTGCTATATCCATTCTAGAGATTTTGCCAACTTTTACCAGTCAAACAATGTGATTTTATGTCCACAGACTTTTTTTCCAACATGACTACATTGGCAGAACATGGTAGTTTCACCTACAGAGTGCATCTGTTCTGCCGTGTTGTGGCTGATTCAGACAGCTCGTGCTCATACCTCCTGAGTTTATTCAAATACTCAAGGTTTTGAGGATTTTGCATATTTTCTCATTTATTCTTTCAAATCTCTTGGATAACCTTTGGAACACAAAGTTACCTAATCCTTACTCAACAGTCATTATGGTAATGAAAGAAAAAAAACCCCAAGAAACAACCCAGCAGAATCTGAACCTTTAACCTCTACACAGGTCAAATAGAGTTGGAAGTTCCCTTTGGGGACAAGGGTTGTATTTCTATAGAACAATATATTTATTTTCCCTTAGGATGTCTCAGTCTAATCTAATCTTCATCCCGGCATGTGTCAGAACTAAATTCTCTACTACTGTGGATTGTTTTGGTTTGTTGAAAATCTGCCACAGTGTAGCAACAGCATTGTCCCAAAGCAGAGCAGTTGCAATTTCAGGATGCTAATATTAAGACAATTAATCTTCCAGCCCCGTGGACTGATTCTTCACCTGCCCAGGCTAAAGCATGATGCTAAAGCATCATCTATAGGGCCAGGTTCGACCAAAATCACATCAGTCAGTGAGTACTCTTCTAATGATTGTCAGCAAGGGGAAAAATGACAGAGAAAAGGCAATTACAGTAAGAAAAGTGTTGTTTTTCTATAGCATGTTTCTGTGAATGTGAAAAGTACAGTCTACAGTACAATCTGTTAGGTTCAAGAATGGCCAGAAGTGGAAAGATGTTTCTCAAAGTCAGCACAAACTCAATAAGGAGGCAGATATGAATATTCTGTGCTTTCTCTTAGAGACAGAAATGAGGGGTACAGAGGAAAAAGGGTTAAACAAAATTAGATCTAGTCACAGGTGGGTAAAAAATAGATACCCAAAGTATTTTTCTAGTCCTGCCATGTGTCAGTTGCTAATGCTAAGTAAGGCACATGCTTATGAAAGCAATGACTAGAGTGGGATGGCTGTGCTATGTGACATTACATTACAAAACAACAGACCAGCCAGTTTCTCTACCAGCAGGGATGTAACTCTTCAGTAGCTCAAATTAATGTGGAAAACTTCAAAATTCAAAAAAACCAAGAAGAGGGGCATTTCTGGTGGCACTGCAGCAGGAGGAGGCCTTACTTTTTCCTGGTTATTTATTTTGAATGTGGTTCTGCCATATTTGTACTTATTTCAGCCCATATCACTGCAGGGATACCACTAATTACTTGAGGTAGAACTCCTACCAGGGAGAACAACTGACTTGTAAATCTAGGACTTTATTACAAGGCTCTTTCATCCCTGAATGATATTAACAGAGCTGACCAGAGTGCTACTCAAGAAGAGTTATAAACGCTCTCCTGGACCCTTATTGCTAAAAGCATGGTTTGCAGGAAGCAAAGGAACTCGGAAAACAAGGAATAAGAAACTAAGAATGAATTAAAAAATATCTGGTCCAAAAATAAGGTTATTTGTGCCAGGTATCCTGGTTTTGTTAGGCAGGTTAGGCTCTGTTAGCAATTCTACTGCAGTCTTTAGAGTGCCCTGAATATAGGAGCAGAGTTAAATCTTGTCACCTTTGAATGACATAGTTCAGTTGAATGCTTGTAAGGTGAACAGTTCATTGTGGCTCTAATGCAACATTCTGAGGCTCTTGAGGCAAAGATCAATAATTAATGTTCCACTAGAGACCTTGATGGCACAATTACCATCACACATTGTTGTGTTTTATAATGAAATCTCTCATAACACTAATTACTTATAAAAGCATAATATTGATAATACTTGAAGGAAGCAAGTTAACAAAAAAACTCCTTGGTATCCTCCCTGCTGTCTCCTTCTTCCCAACAGTGGATGCTTGTATTTGTGATGGGGATCCTAAGGCAAAGTAAACATTAGATAGTTCTTGTTACAGAACACTAGGTAAAATAGCGCCTTGAGTAAGAAAAAAACCAAGTGTACATCATGCCATGTAAAGACAATGCAATCTCACATAGACAACATGCACAGTGTGCTGTCAGGTATGTTTGCATCATGAAGACCTAACAGACTTAGATGGATATGTCCTCAAATCATAGACAGGATCTCGAAAGCTCAGTCACTGAGCACACAGAAAGGAGTAAACCAGCCAACTCCTTTCTGGCACTCTTTATTTTTTAGGAAGAATTGCATTCTTGTTGTTTCCTTGACAACGAATTTCCATTGTATCAAATGTAGGACAGTATGGACCACTCAGCTTTAAAATTTTACCTTTACACTGAAACTCCAGTCAAATACCAGTAAGAGCGTGATAGTGCTTGGAATTCACGAATGGTCAGTTTAGCCCAGGGAATCAAGTAGCTTTAGGCTTCCTCTGCAGTTGGTGATGAGGGAGACCACGATGCAAGGAGCAGTTTCAAGTGTGTAGATATAGGGATACTGCTCTGAATCCTTTCAAAACAGGTGCTCTAGCAGTGATTCAAAGTAGGAATCTAATTTTCGCTTTTTCATCCATCCTACATTATTTTTTTCCATAAGGATGCAAAACAAATTTTTTAAGCCTCATCCTATCAGCATGTTCTGAGGAGATACAATTTCAGTGGAATTTTGAACCATCCCCAGGCATTCAGCAGAAATGTCTGAACCGGATGATCAGACATCAATTTCCTGCTCTGAGGCCTTGATATGCTCCATCCTTCCCTATGAACCCTTTTTCTTGAAGGAAATATGTGTGTGTGTACAGGAGGGGATCTTCAGTGCACTGTGTGAGAGATTCTGCCGGGCATGAGGGGTAAGGACTGTGAAACATGAACACACACCTTTTTCCTAGTTTGGATACTGTCAATACATTCAGGGCCTTCTGCTTCCTCCCTTTTCTCTTGTGCATCCAGCCACCAATAGGAATGGTTTTGCCTTTGGTGAAACATGAAAAACATGTTTCTTGTGCCAGTGTACTTCTGCAAGAAATGATTTCATTTGTGTACAATTAAAGTAACATGTGAAACTATTCTTCGCTGGTGAATCCCATCAGACTTATTATATCATACTAACCATTTTTTATGATGGCTTAACATATTATTTCATCACACAATAAATGTAGTGAAAACAATTCCATGCTATTTATCCTCACTGTGTTTCTCAAAAGAGGAAAATTAATAAGGTAAATTTTAATTGAACTATTAATGGTGAAGTTATACATGAAAGGGGTCATCCTGATATTGCAGTTCACAAATCAAAGGAAAAGCATGGATAGTAAGTTTTAATGCATGTTATTGTAATTCTTCACAAGTATGTTTCATTTTAAAACATTTTATTTTTCCTTCTGTTTGTACAAGTAGTACAGAGTTTAAAGTCCCGTCAAAACAATTTCAAGTCCTGTAAGCCTTGACTCCCACAGTTCTGAAATATTTGGATGATGAAACATGAAATTGCCCAGGCATTCAGCATTAAGATTTAAGCTGTCTTTTTCATAGCATATTGACTATGGACCAAAGAGAAATCCCTGCAAGTCTGGGATTTAATGTACTAAAAATATAAGTATATTGTTGCAGAACAATGTGATCAGTGTACCTTATGTTACAGCATAACATATCTTTGTTGGCCCAAAGATAGCAAGAAGATCTGGATTTTTTTCGATCTTTACACAACTTCATGGCAGTATAAACAGTGCAGGCTTTTGTCTGAGACACACGGTGTACAGTTATTATTGAAGTTTCTCTGAAACTTGATACTATATTTGGAATCATCATTGTAGATTATGTTCTTGCCATTTTTAAATACATATAATTTTATTTATATACATCTAATTTTAATACATATATCAATATAAATTTTTAAAATTGCAATTTAAGGACTCATTTAGATAATGTGGTAGGCTGAATTGTAAAGGAGTGGCAGGCAATGTTGGCTGTGTCAGCTACATACTGGTTCTGCACTTCACATACCCATTTTAAATAGCAGCCGATGGCTAATCAACCATTAAATCCAAAAACTGGTGTTAGTGACTACGGTGATTGATATGGATTATAGTGGCAGATAAACTCCTTTTGGGACAAAAAATGGGGTTGCCAATAATAAATAATATCCCCATGCTGAGGAAGAATCCCCATAATACATATGATAGACTTGTCCCACAATTTGTAAAGAATCTGCTTGGTTCTACCTCTGTTTTGGTATGTTCTTACAGCAAAGCATCGTCTATCTCTTATGCTCTGATTCAGGAGTAATGCAGGTTTCCAGCCTCAGTACTTAGACTTCTTCTTCTATTTCAGTGCCAGCTCAGTATCCAGACTGAGCACAATTTCTGACATGCTTTGTGTCTTCTGTGTTTAGTAAGTAAAAGAGGACTAAGCAGTAACTGGCACATCTATGCTATTATGATGAAAGGAGTGGACAGAAGAAGTCAGAGGATATCTGGTGTCTAATTTGGGGTATTTTCCTGTCATTGACTCTACAGGAGGAAAGAACTCAGAAATTCTGCATGAGTAAATTGAAAAAAACCTGCTATTTTCCAGTGTAATCAAAAGATCAGGAGCAGGTTTTCCTCTCTGTCACATTTTGGATTGCTCTAAGAAAAAAACCTAAGTCTAAGTAAGCTAGGGACCCTTAAATAGGTTCTTGAATTTCCTACATAGCTGGTCCAGACTTCAGAGGCCAGCAAAGGCCAACTGAATGGAAGGTACTTATACAGGGAACAAATAACTTAAGAAGGCATTTTTCAGCTGGCATCTAGAATATAAATGCTCTTAAGAGGTATGAGACTAGATCCTTATTGACGTTATCACCAGTGATAATGTGGGAAAAAAGCCCCAGCCTGATTTCCCCTGGATTTCTGTGTTTAACTGAGGGCTTATCACTGGTTTAATTTTATGCCTTTCCTCTTAAGGAAGCAGTGATGATATAAATAATATAAAATATAAATAACTATATATCAAAGCATTGAAATGAAATACAGAATGGTCAATTCAGAAAAGAAACATGTTATAACAAGTGCTGAATAATCTTTCCTTGTATTATTCAGTTTTCTATTTCATTTTCTATAATAGGAACTGAAATATTACTTCCTTTAATATTAGTTGTTCTGAGACATCTCAAGAATGACATCTCAAGTCCTGTACCGCAGTCTGGGAAACCTATTCTTTTGTTTGGTCTTGGAAACAAGGTTTCCCTTTTTCCACTTGGTTTGATTTTTCTAATGGCTTCATTATTAACAGTGACAACACACTTTTATTCACCCATTTACAGTCTTTTTGTAAAAACTGAAGTATGAGATGTTTAGGAGAAGATGGTTTTTTTATATTCTAGATTTCTTGATTGGAAAAGGGTTTGATATAAGACTAGACAATATCAGTAACCTTCATGTCATGACAAAGTGGTGAATGTTTTTCAAAAGATCGTGTAGAAGACGGCTGACATTTGTCCACAGTTGCTGGTACTAACAGACAAGAAGAAAATAGTAAGAATATAGTGGAGATACAAAGTAGTACATATTATATTGTCAGAAAAGAACTTATACTACAATTGCACTCAGATGAGCAAAGTGAAAAAATATGTCCTTATATGAAGAATATTAATGTCACTTCTCTCAACTGCTTTTGTTGAGGTGCAGTCCTGAATTGTGATGCAAAGTTCTTGATAAAGATGCTTAATTTCCTGGAGGCCAGCTTGCATCTGCTTGGGGACTGAAACTGGGGATACAACATCTACAAATAGAAATACTGAAGTTTTTTAGGCTACTGGATCTTGAAGATAGGCTCAAGTCTGTCCAAAATTTTGCAAGAATTAGATAATTCAGCAAAAGAAAGGAAGTTATGCTTTGGTCTTAATTCAGTAGGCTGAATGTAGGAAACCTGTACATTTGAGATGCATGAGGATCTCTCAATCGGATATAGGACTGAAATACAATAGTAGATGCATAGTAGATTGTTATTAATGGCCCATCCCTGGAAATGTTCAAGGCCAGGTTGTATGGGGTGTCATGATTTAATGGAAAACTGGGGAAGGAAAGGTAAAAACAAAAAAACCCAGCTCTACAAATTGAATGGACAAGGTCTTGTTAGGAATTGCAGATAGAGATGAAAATACCCTAAAATATGTATTTGAAAGGGCCTGCTCTATATATTTAAGTGATTGGACAGAATATATCAGTTAGGTCCATGATGTTGATTTCATTTTGTCTAGCATTTTTAATTATAGCTATAAAAGGTATAGGTTGCATTCCTGTACTTTTATCAAATCTGTGATGTCAGGAAGCAAGGATAATTGACTTAATTACATAATGGAGATATATTACATACTAGGATTAATCTTCTAACTGTGAGGGTAGAGAAGACTACTCAGGTGATATCCTGGTAAAACATCTTCATATTCACTATCAGCACATTCAGATTATGTCTATATTTATGTCAGAATCTAAACTGTTCTTAAAAATCTGTCTCTCTGTATAAAGGAAATACAGAAAAAATGGTATTTTCATGAAAGGAAATGAATAAAAAAAAAATCTCTCTGAAAGTTATTTTTAGCCATGTATTCATATGATAGGATTTTCTGCTTTTTTTTCCTAGGATTGCCCTTAGAAAAGACCTTTGGGTCAGTATCTTTAAGGTACTAAATATTTCATTTAATTCTTTGGACAGACAACAAGTGGATTTTCTATGCCCTGTTTAACTCAATCTTGTTTACTTTTGACCCCATTTAATTAGCAAAACATTTCTTTCAAATCTAAGATATAGACTAAACTTGCTCTTAGATTTTTAAAATATTTTTACTGCTGCCAGATTTATGGTCCAGTGCCACCCTAGCTGACACAGAATAATTTAGTACACAGAAGATTTTGAATAGAAAACCAAAGAAAGAGCTTGTTTTCTTTAATTATTGAATTGATATAAATTATAATTAACACAGTGGTTGGAACCTAATTAGACTACCATACAATAATTTATCTTGTGTTTATGTACCATGTCCAATTTGCTTGTGTTAACCCCTAACCTGCACATTATGCCTTGGAATTATGCATTTGTAATAACAGATGTTCATTTTATTTTTGTAATTACCTGAAGATGAGATTTAGGGTAATTATTTGTGCAACTTCATTAATAACACAGGGTTTCAAAAAATTGCTAAAGAGAAATATTTATCAATTTACAAACACTTCCTATACTAAATGTATCTGTTTTCAGATTTATTTTAATCAACTGTAACCTGCTCTTTGAAAACAACAATGGAAATATAATGAAATTAGAAATAACCAGGAATTCCAGCAGAGCTATTTCATGCAAAGAAAACTAGAAATATTAAATAATTTGCCAAGAGCACTGATGCGATCAGTATAAATGGATTCATGGAGGAGAAGGAGAAATTAAAGCTGCAGTGACAGTATGGAAGGAGGAGAAGGAAATAAATTTAGAGAGCTTGCATGCTTGGGTCAAGCAACCTGACTTAGTAATTACTTATTGATGTGTTTCCCTCACCAGGCCTATATTTAGATTCACAGTTTTACCATCAAAATCATTTGTCAACACAACGAAAGTTCAGACAGGGTCAAAACCAAGGTCCAAAAGTTCAGTCTAGGGAAGAAGTCTTTCATGCTGGAGGAGATGGTGCAGTAGCTGTTGGGTGATTGGTGATTTGTTTACCATGGATGCTGACCTAGGATTCTCAGTGGCATGCTTGGAGATTTAGGAAAGGAAATAGCTCAGTTACATAGTACAGCAAGGCTGCCATAGGTCATGGCTATTAGTGGCCTACTGTGCCTTTTATTTGACACAAACTCATAGAGGAAAATCTTTTTGCCTATGGCAGCAAAAAGTAATGTTTTATCTACTGCATTTCTTTAATTTAGAGACCCTGCTTTTCAGAAGGGGTCAGCTAATAATTAAGAAAAATAAGAATGGTAATTTTGAAAATATTTGAGGCTTGGCTGGGATCTCATGATATCATCAAAATATATGCAGTAATTAAATATTGCTCTCAGAGGATGTTTTGTACACTAATTGGCAAATGCATCAATTAAGAAGCATTGGAATGTCTTATAGCATCTCCCTTATTTCTTCTACATAGAAGAGAAAGAGGCTGTAGGTTGGAGAAGGGATAGAAAAGCTGCAACACTGACTGCTTTTAAAACATTCCCGAAAAGTTATCAGAAGTTTGAAAAAAGTTGTGGAAAGAAGTGTATTTTGAAATGTTATTTGCATTTTAAGGGATGCACATGAGAAATTAATACAAGTAATTGCTTACCATGATAGACTCAGGTTTTAAAATGAAACAACTCAAAAGATCTGTGTGTGTGTACGTATATATATATATATATATACACACATATACATGCAAATACATATAAAACAATAGCTGTTCTTTGAACACTTCAGGAGTTGGACTTATTTGAAATATTTCTTTAACCAAAAAAAAATCTCATTGGACAAATGGGAGACCATTTTGTTCTATGCTTTTTAGTCATGGAAACCAATTTGGTTTTCATTGTTGTTATTTTTTGCAGCCTTTTTGTTGTTATTTTTGCAGAAAATTTTATAAAAGTATCTCACTGAATTTTTAGTCAAAAATAATCTACTAGCATTATTCTGAGTTCCATGTACAGACCACAGTGAGCCACATCTCTATTCTTTCCATATTTGGCTAAAAAAACCAGCATTTTCCATTCATGTGAGAAAGATAACAAGAATAGAACCTCACAGGAAAAATTTTTATTTTATCACCATTGTGCCAAACCTCTGCAGGGGTTTTGGAATAAGGTCTGCATAAGCCGACAAGAGTTAGATGTGTGCTAGCATCAAGTTTAGCATTGCCTGGGTGAGGAAGGTGCTTACTCATTAGCTGTAACTGTCCTTAAATAAAAATAATATTTGTAAACAAATAAATGTGTATATACTAAGGTTTTTTGTTGTTGTTGTTTATTTCTATTTTTGTTTTTTTGTTGGTTTGGTAAGTCTGGTTTTTGATTAATTAGGTGTTTTTAAAAAAGTTATTTTAAAGATATGGGTCAAAGTTATGATACAGGCAGAATTTTTTGGCAGATTCTCTTGTTTTTCAAATCTGGAATTAATCCTGGGGTCTTTTACTAAGTCTTACTATAACTTAATAACTCACAGCATGAAGGTGGTAATTTATTCAAAATAGATTAGGCCTTCACTGTGTAAGTTGTTTTGTCTCATAGGAAATATTCAGTGCTTTATAACTCACAGTAGATGATTGTAATACAAGTTGAATGACATTTATGGCTGTGTGACTTTTAAATTGTCTGAAAAGATGAGCTATTGATAGATAGCTATTAAAAGTCACTGTAAACAGCATAGATTGTCAAACTAGGGAACTGTTTATTGAAAAGAGTAGAGCAAAAATTCCCTAATGATTGTACTAAATCAAGAAAAACGATTTCAAACCAGTATAAGACTGCAGCAATGCTTTCCATCTTGGGATTTCATTTCAAGGCTCATATTTTTTAGTGCATTGTCACAAACCCTTCACTCACAGAATCAAGAGGTTGCATGAGAATCTGCCTGTCATATTGAGAGAAGAATGCTTGAAAATGCTAATTAAATGAACTATTAAAACTGAAGAACTAAAAGAATATAGGCAAATGTAAAATTTTCTGTAAACTTAGTGATTTTTAAACCAGTATATGAGTTTTAAAACATGAGTCATACTTTTATGATTGCCTGTGGCTGCCAATAGACAGAATTGTGTTTCAGTCCACACAGGTTTGTCAGTGAAACCAAAATATAACCAATGTTTCTGACAGAAGGCTTCCCATTATCCATCACTTCTTTTATCAGTTTGGTTTTAATTAAGAGGATCTTCCATATAGTCAGAATTTTAGATTTGACTGTGACACAGTGTTGTCTGTCAATTTGCTTCCTGTTCTTTCATGATTAGCCAAGGCTCAATTTGAATAAGAACACAGGCATAAAATAGTGTTGTAGGAATAGCGTTGTATGCTCAATTGACCACTCAGTAGTTAGGAAATTCAGAAATACTTGTACCTCTGCATTTGTAAGTTCTTTCTTTCATATCTATAATGCAGTCCTTAATTATGCTCTTGTAATGTGATTTTTTTCCCCCATTAATATTTGCTTTGTTTATCACACTAGAGGGACCTTCTCTAACTGAGGCTTTACAGTTAAGAAAGCTATTGAAGTTTAGAAACATGAAGTGGATGTATCATAGGAGAGTACCATAGGATCAGGAATGTGATACCAGATGTGAAGGCTGGGGTCAAAACCGTCTGGAGGAAGATCCTAGTTTGTGAGCTTCTGCTCATATTGTGTATATGAAGCAGAACACAGCTTACACGAGGGGTTTCAAATGCCTTTCACACCATCTGCTTCTAAATAATCCAGAGTCTTTTAGGATTTTGTAAATTTGTTTTTAGCTTTGCCAAATTACCCATATTAAAAAAAAAAAATGCAGCATATTTTTCTCAATTTGTGGGGGACTTGCTTCCAGAATAACAGAAGGCTCATCCACACCTATTCATCTCTCCTCAAGTTTGTAACTGCAAATTGTCTGCAACTGCAAATTTGCTCTGAAGTGTCAAGTCTATAGCATTCCAAAGTACAGATTTGTTTGCTTGTAAGTGAGAATAAGCATTTTTTTCTTATTCCATCTCAGCATGCCCATGACTAATATTAGTAAATATTGGCCCAGGACAGTAAAAAAGAACTTTGACTTCCATGTTTCATATTAAATGCCGAGTGTGCTTGGAGACAGAAACAACATCAAACAGGTGGCAGAAAAGGGAGAATTGAAATGTGTGTAGAGATCACAAGGGATGTGGTACATTTTCCATCTAATCTATTTAGTTCTGCATATATCGCCCAGTTCCAGGGTATCTAGCACAGCATGATCTATAGGTTTGCACATTGCTCAAGATGCATGATCAGATCTCAGAAAACAGGAAATGCTATCAATAAAACATGAAGCAAAGTTAATTACAGGCTTCCATTCAGAGTCACCCTGCTGCTCATGGTCCATTATAATGATTCATTCCTAACATGTGGGAGAGATTGACAGACATTTTATAAACTTTTTATTCTCCAAGTTTTCCCAGTGTAATAAGTGCCTGCTGTACACTAGGAAAGAGAGTAACTATAAATTTCAAGTAGAATAAGGAATAAATGTTTAAAAGACTAATGAGACACTATTTTTACTGCTTAGAGTACTGTGACTAACCAATGAGTCAGATGTATGCTTCTGCCATTTTAATTAGTCATTGGATTAACCTCTATTTTATTCTTTAATTTTTTTTTAGCTTTTCAGCAGTGCACTTTTTGAGTGGTGAGACCAGCAACTTCTTTTTCAAAGGTCCTGCTGGAATAAACATGTATGACATGTTTGTCGAAAGTAAAGTAATTTCATCTTGCCAGTTCCTTTTAGGTCTGTGTTTGTATGTCACTGTCACATCTAGAATGCAAATTTTTACAAGTCAAAGTCATCTATTTCTGTTATTTAGTATCTTAAAGACCCAAATATCTGAAAAGGGTTTTTCCTACTGTAGTCAGTCTTTGGTCAAATGTGGAAAGTGCTGGTTATCTTTTCTTCCATTTCCATAACCCATTGATTCAATTAAAATGAATGCTAGCTCATTTTTCAGCACACATTCTTGCAAATTGTCTTAATCTAGCATGTTAAATGCATGAGGGTATATGCACATTCATCTTCTGAAGATAACCTCATTTAATGAGTTTTCTAAAAATTCACTGCTATATTGAGACCAAAATGGTGAAAGTCTGTTCAGACTTTTGCTTTTTGCACAAAGTTCTACAGGTAAGTCACCATCTTGGGAAAATTATCCCTTGTTCCTTCGTTTTCTTTTTTTCCTATTATAATTATAATTTTTATTTTACTTTGCCAAAATGCATTAGCCCTTTATGAAACTAATGAAAAGTGTGCTGTTTTATCTGAGTTAAACTATGTTAGTATAATACCAAATTGCAGAATCACAGAATATGCTGAATTGGAATTATCAATATATTAGTAATTAATATTAGTAATTATATTAGTAATTAATATTAATCTATACCAGTAAATCCATTGTTAAAATTTCAAGCACTTGAACAGTTGTGTCAAGTGGTTTTGGTTTATTGTCTGTAATACTAGCACTCATATGTATTTTATTTAATATGCCTCAGTGGATTTAATATCTTGCATCTTTTGTATTTCTTACGTGTACTTTTTTTTTAAATGAAATTGATGAATTTCAGAAAGGCAGTTGATATTGACCCCAAACTGATTGTAAGACTGTCAGTATAATTTACTGTGAACCTAGCAAGTGATGCAGCTTTGGCTTTTTCTGGACTGAAGTGGTGAATCTAGATTTAGAGGTGTAATTCAACCTCCTCCTAATGTGGCTATGCACAGAGAGAAATGAGGGGTCTTATCTGCACCTGTCAGTTCTCCATTACCCACTGGCTACCTACCCATCAGTGTTGCTAAAGAAGGGGAAGTAGCCCACTGCCTGTAAAATCATGTACCAGTAGAGGCTTTAGGGTCCTTTTTGTGTTTTATTGACACAGGTGGGAGTCTGATGCAGCTACTAGCTCAAACCTTCCTGTTCTAGCTAAAATGGTGTCTTTAGTTTTGGTATTCTGAATCTGCATTTTGAAAGGCTATGAATCATCATAATGGCAGGTAAGTTCTCCCCTGTGGTGCTCTTGAAGGTTTCATCTGTTTGTATGAATTTTCATTGTCCATTGCTTTGAACTATACCTCAGTGGCCCAAGTTCTTTCCTTTTGAAGTTAAAAGCAGAGTGAAGATTTGAGAGCAACATAATGACAAAAGTTAGATTTCTCTAGGAGGTGTCTGTACCCCAGTAACTGACATAAAACAGTATAGACTTTTACAGTTTAGAGAAATGCATCTAATCAAATGACCGTCTTGAAATTCAGATGTGACATAAACACAATTTGGTGCCTCTAAAGAGAAAATCAAGTGTCATCTTTTCTTCTGGTTGAAGTCCATGTGTATGTGGACATATGTATTTTCAGACACATGGATTTCAAGTCCCCATATCCCAGACTCAAAGTTTATAATATCTGTCTTGTAGAAGTCCAGCCTCTCTATAATAAAATGACAATCTAAATAAATGCTTCCATTACTTTAATGTCGTATTTCTAAAGAGATAATAAGAGAAATTTTGACATTTGTAGTTTGTTAGTAGAAAGGCAATTGATATGTGTGGTGTTTGACAAACTGAGATTAATAGATATGCTTATTTCATAGTCGCATTGGAGAAAAATAATTCTGTTTTTCTTTGCTGCATTACATTTCAGAAGCCAGTTTGATTCAGAAGGGTAGTTTTCTGCTGCCTTTAAAAATAACTGTTAAGCTACAAAATAAGGTACATTAGACTGTGTAATTTAGATTTGTTTTAGAAGACTAGAAACTAGTTAGACCTCAAATAGTGTTTTTTGTCACAAATTCTAGTAGGCTGTATGTGAGACAATGTGGTATGCTTAAAGAAGTTAATACTTACTGGCCTGGAGGCCTTTATTTTTTATTACCAAGGATTGCAAATAAACCTGCTTGTTAGGGTGGAAATTTAAAGGTCAGTCCTCAGATGTCATAAATCATAAATCTAGGCAGAAATAGATTAAGGTAACTTAAAATACTCGGTCACCATCAACAACACAGCAGTGTTGCTTTAATTCTGCAACAAAGAACTGATTCCAGTTATTATTATGTTCCTTGGGGAGTAATTTATTTCTAGTTCAGGTCTTAAGAAAAACATTACATAAGTTATATTTTCTGAATTTTATCCAGGTTTAGGTTTTACTCTCAAGGATCCATAATAATTTTAGTCCTTCCTCTGGTTAACAGTGTTTCATTTCATTTTTGCCAAGAGATAAATTGATGTTTCTTAATTTATTTTTAAATCAGTACAAACTAGCTTTATTTAAATGCATGTATAATTAATAAGTGCATGTTTATTCAATTTTAATATTGTGGGCTCATAATACTACGTGAATTTTGAGAGATCATTTAGACTGTGATCACCAGGGATCCATATTTATGTCATTCCTAATATATATTTCCACGTTTCCAGTTCTGGAGATTGATGCTTTACAGAGCAATCTAATACAGTGCACCATTACCTTTGCAAAAGATACATTTTGTCTAACATCTAATCTGAATCTTCCTTGCTGCAATGCAAGAGTGTTATTCCTAGTTCTGTCTGCCACAAGCCTGAAGAAAAAATATCTTTTGGAAAAAAAAAATGTGTTTATGCACTGGATATATCATGAATATCATCTTGTAGTTGTCTCTTTTGCTTGTAGCCTTCTCTACCTCAGGCTAAGTAACTGAGATCATTCAATTGCTCCTGAGAGGGGCTGCCAACAGACCTCTCATTGTTCTTTTTTTCCTCATGCTTTTTTCCAACTGATAGGGACTTGAAGTATGGTGTCCACAGTTTGAGACAAGGCTACAACTGTGTCCTGGCAAGGACTCGACAAAGAAGAATCTGTTTTATAGACTGTGAAGCAGACTAGGTAAGCTCAGTGCTGTTCTTTGGCTAATTCCATCTATCAGTGTTGTTTTATTCTCACTCCCTATAAAGGTTACCTCTATCATTCTAATTCTGTCAAAGAAGTGTACTTTGTGTCTCTCTCTTCCAACTGAGAAAATTATTGTTATTTTCACTAATAGACTCTTGCCAGTGGTGTCTAGTCAATTAGAGACTAGTAAAACAGAGCACAAATTGAAACACAAAAAGTTCTGTCTGAATATGATACCTTTTTCCATTTTTTTTTTTTTCCTGTGAGGGTGATTAACTGGAACAAGTTTCCCTGGGAGGCTGTGGAGTCTCCATCCCTGCAGACATTTAAAACCCAACTAGTAGCCTCCAAGTAGCCTCTTCTAGCTGATCCAGCTTTGAGCAGGGCAGTTGGACTAGACAATCTCCAGTTTCGAGGTCCCTTGAAACTATTTTGTGTTTCTATGATAACTAAGTAAAGGTTATACATACAGGATTTTCCTTCTTAGCAGAATTAGAAGAAACAAAATTTTCTGTCATGAAGGTAGTGTAAATTCTGTTGCTTTCCTTTCTTTTCTAAATTTGAAAAGATTTACATGTATAAAATCATAGAATCACAGAGGTTGGAATAGACCTTCAGGAACATCAAGTCCAACCTTTGACTGAACACCATCCTGTTAACTAAGTCATAGCACTAAATGCTGTGTCCAGGGGTTTCTTGAACATTTCAGATGGTGACTCTACCACTTCCCTGGGCAGTGCTTTCAATGCTTAACAGCAATTCTTCCTGATATCAAACTGGAACCTCACCTGCTATGGCTTAAGGCCATTTCCTCTTTTCCTGTCACTATGATGATCTTTGTGGGTGCCTTCCAACTCAGAATATTCTGATTCCATGATTCTCTGATACTTGCCTGGGAGAAGACTCTGACTCCCACTTTGCTACAGTCTCTGTTCAGGCAGTTGCAGAGAGCAATAAGGTCCCCCCTAGCCTCCTCTTCTCCAGGCTAAACACCCCCAGCTCCCTCAGCCACTACTCCTACTATCTCTAGACACTTCAACAGCTCCATTGCCCTTCTCTGGACATGCTCCAGAACCTCAAAGTTTCTCTTGATGTGGGAGCCCAGAACTGCACACAGGAGTATCTAAGTCCCTAAAAGGTTAAAGTATCTAGAGGTTAAAGCAGGTCCTTATGAATTATTAGTGTGAGCCACTGTATAAAAATGATTAGCAGACTCAAATATATTTAATTAAATGCTATGCATTTTTCATATGAAGAAGGAAAGCTAATTTTGTATTTGGAAACATGCAGGCTTATCATTGCTGAAGGAGGAAAAAAGCATGTTGATTCTCAGTGCTTTAACTAACAGTAGACAGTTGTTCATCTTGCCAAGCATAAACATTTTACTCACTTTTTAATAGGCAGTCAGAACATATTTTTGCATTTTTTGTATGATCCATATCTATTGTCCATCATAATAAATGACAAAAAATGCTCATTTCTGAAGAAAAATTAATCACTGACACACTAGCTTCTCCCTTGAATATGATTCTTTACATGAAATTATTCTTATTCTCATTTAATGAAAGATGATTATACACTTATGACAATACCCTGTTAATGTGCTCTGTTCAGGAAAAAACCATGACTGTTGCATGTGTGGTCGTGTGTGACTGTGAGTTAGAGTGAAGCTTAGAGAAAGACATTTTTTCCCTAATGTAGACCATTAAGCTTTCCAGTCTTCTGGACTGGGAACTAATCAGTGCACTTCCATCAATACTTTGATAATTTTGGATTTGCTATGGTTTAATTTCAAGAGCAGTTACCCCATTTGGGTTGAAAAACAAATCAAACAGAACAAGATTTTCCTGACCTTCAAAGGTTTATTTGGACTGATTTCTAAGGTGGGATCTTATTTCCCAATGATAATATGTTACGGATATGGTGTGACTTGAACCTGATCTGAGAAAAGAATTTGGGAAGGCTCACTCTAGGAATACTACTGCAACTGTAAGTAGACAGGCTATTTACAGTAGTTTCACAGTAATATTTGCTGGAAATATCTTGAGTTGTTAAAATATAAAAAATAATTATAACATTTTTTCTGATTTTTTCCGTACTGGTATTTAGAATATGAGGTTAGTTTAGCTTTTCCCTCTTTTTTTTCCCTCCTTGAATGTATTTACTTAGTCACAGTCAAATATTTTCAAAATATCTCTTTAGCTGGAAGCCTTTTACAAGTTGTGTCCCCCAGGGCTCTGTATTGTTTAATATCTTTATCAATGATCTGGATGAGGGTATTGGGTGCACCCTCAGTCAGTTCACACATGACACCAATTTGAGCAGCAGTGTTCGTCTGCTAGAGGGTAGGAAGGCTCTGCAGAGGGGTCTGGATAGGCTGCCCAGGGGACTGGTTATGTCACCATACCTGGAGGTATTCAATGGACAAGTAGATGTGTTGCTTAGGGATGTGGTTTGGTGGTGGACTTGGCAGTGCTGGGTAAACTCTTTGTCTTGATGATCTTAAAGGTGTTTTCCAATTTAAAGATTCAATTATTCTATGGATCTACCCCCTTGGTCAATCATTCTGTACATTCAGATCCTCTCTTGTGTCCTCATACTTTTGTCAGTTTTGATGTCTGTCAATTTGATGTCTGCTTTCACTTCTGTTCCAGCTTATTTTTCCTAGTAAGGAATGATTTTATCCATAGTTGTTCACAGGCATATTGCATTTTTCTCATCTATATCTTCCACAAAAAGGATGCCTGCAGAAACATATAGGAATATATACCTAGGTGGGAAAAAACAATATTGGATTAGTCATGTTGTATTATAGAATAGAAAGATTTGTCAAGGCATACGTGTCATAAAGTGTAAGATCATGTAATCCATTTTTTATGTTCTGGAGTACTACACATTTGTTTGCTGTCATTATTAATGGTTTTATTAAGGCAAATGTTAGAGTATTTTGGAATTTATTGTAGTTACCCATTGCTGTTAATGTTATATTTTTATTTCACTGATTTGCAGTTACATCTAAACTGGTCTAAGTGACTAGAATACAAATGTATTTTGCAAAATGAAAAATTGTTTAATTTCTATAAGTTTCAGTTAGTATTCCATGCTGTCTTCTAAGGCATTTCATTTGCTGATGGAAAATTGTATGTATTTTTGTTTTCCAGATGTATTTCAAGAAGTGCAAATCCTTCTGATTTTTCTGAAACAGATGTTTCAACATATAATTGAATTTCTCATCAAGATAATTCAGATCAAATTCTAAGACAAAGAATGCTTAGTTAAAGTAGTTTTTCTGCTGATTGCATAAAAGTTATATGATTAAAAGAATTATTTTTAAAAGTACTGCATTTATATTTTGTCTCTTTCTGCCTTTGGCATTGGTTGCAATTTAACATATGATACTAGAGTGTTTTTGTCTTGTTTTAGATGAATGAATACTTTATGTCATAGAATGTTAAACTGGATTAAATTTTCATTTGCAGAACTATCCATAATGGCATCAAATGAAAATTTAATTATGGAAATTGGAAATTTTCCATGCTTAGGGATAACATTTTAAAAGGAATAACTTTTGATAAACTTAATTTTCTGTTGACGGCCTACTACTGCAGGTGGTTTTGGTTTTGTTTTCAAGAGCAATAGAGCATGAATAAATTAATCTTAGATTTAATATCTCTTTTGCAACAGCTTTTGAGCTGGACAGTTGAAACAATTTTTTCGTATTACAGCTCAAATTGTTTTTATACAATTTGCTGGTTTTCGGTAGGCAGAGACACTTCTTCCAACAAAGGTGGGATTGGTAAATCAATGTGTACTAGTACTAACCAAAGCTGACAGTGACTAGGATGACCGTGTATGACATCTCTTTTTATTCTATTCACATTTCATTGTATAGAATTTCCAGAGCCAACTTACCTTGTCAGTTTTCCTCCAGTTCTTGTTTCATGGAAACATGGAACTCAGCTTGTAATCCCTGGATCATTTTCTTATAACTGATCTCTATCTTCCACCATTTGCTCCAAAGTAGAAGGTGCCTCTAGTGCCTCTTTTGGCTGTATTTATGATAGAGTCTTGTAAAAATAGCTGTCTTCTTCATAGGAAATCATTCTTGCTTCTTTCAGCTTTTGCTCTTCACTGCTTTCAGTCATCATCAAACCTTCTTTTCATTTCAAGAGATGTCAAAACAATTATCAATTAGATATTCTGGTTCAGTTTTTTTCATCTTTCCTTGTATTATACATAAACTTCTAATATATGCACTTTTTTTACTTACTACTAGATTCCTAGTTTATTAATTAATTTCCTTTCTGCCTCCTATTTAATCATGTTTTAATAAAACAAAATTGTTTTAAACAATTATATAGCTGCCATACTTCACAGTTACTTATGTTTGCCTACCATTTTCTTCCACATGTGAGCATTTTATTTTACTCTACTGTTGGAGAAGTCTGTTTTTCATAACACCAATGTTTTTCAATCTCAACAAATGATTGATGGTGTCTTCTTATTGGCTGGCACAATTAATTTGGGTGAACTCCCTGCAATCAATATATCCTTCTTTGTATTGCAAGCATGCAGATTGTTCTTCTCTGGCTATTGATATTCTCCTGCTCCCAGGGGTTACAGCACTCAGTGTTTTCAGATTATTTTCCAATAATAAAGATGAAGTACAGTGCATTGTATGACTTTAGCCAGTGTAGGAACATTCCCAGACATATAAAATGTCATACAGAAAATCATGGATGAGTGTGATTCATTGTTACCCTGTTTCACAGTACTAACTTAAGAGATTTTATTTACCTATTTTAATGCTAAATGGATGCATTTGGTAAAACAGCTGAGGTAAACAGAAGTCATATACTCTGGAGTTTTTCTACATTACATACATGAAATTATCCACTTTCATATCTCACAACACGACAGATAGCACATTTGTGATATCCCTAGCACAAGCTAGGCAATTTAATTTCTCCACTGAGTTCCTTAAGAAAGATTTGGTTTTCCTTAAAACATAAAAACACCCCAATGTAGATTAAGAATTATTTTAGACTGAACAGATTAGGTAGGGTTAAGCCACATGAAAAATAAAATGCTGTATGTGTAAAGAAGGAAATACCTTCTGTTTGATATCATACAAGAGATAGTGAAGTACTTATTCTTGGTATGAGAGAAATAATTTCAAATCACTTCAGGACTCCGTGCTCTGCTAAAAGGTACTCTGGAGTGAACTTCTGTTAACCTTACTTTATAGATTATTGAAATATTTATTCATGGAGTGGTATAGTACAGATTCTTCAGGATCAAGAATAGGCCAACCTTCCAGACTCAGGAGATTGTTCCCATCAGCCACTTCCCAAAGATTTGTGGGAAAAACCACATGCTCATCTTTATTATTGATCACAGAGAACATATTATGAAATATGTGTTCTTGTGTGTGTATCTGTGTGTTTGTGTAATACATATTGAAGAGAATAAAACTAGAAGATATCATATGTATGTAGTTGCAGACTTAGAAAAAAAGAATATACAATGTTGTGAAATCTCATAATATGCAAATTCTTTAACCTCACACCTATAAAAAACCGATCAAAGCCTTGCACTTCTAAAGGAGAGAAGAGAGGATAACAACATTAAACACCTCCCTTCAGATCTTCTGCCAGAAATCCTTGTGTTTTTCATCTTAGTGAACCCATTTACTTTTTATAGTAATCTAATTATTATCATGCTTCCCTGCCATGATATCCCCTATGCTTGATGCCATATGTTATAAGCCAAGACTTACAAAACTAGCTGAAATTCACTACCTACTTACTTAATTTCGATGTCTTTGTTGTAGTAGTTCTCATCAGCCCCTGTGTAGCTTTGCTGCCTTGATGATTCATTTTGCTGCAGCTTTGAGAACAGCTGCCATAAGAAAAAACTGAAGCAGGGTACTAGGAATATTTGTTGATTCCAGTTTATGAAAATTGCAGCTGGCACTATAATTTTTTTCAAACGAGAGAATTAGACACCTAAAATATTTCTAGAAGAATCAATACTCAAGTAGGTACAGCTTGTGAAGTTACTGAAGCAATTTTCAGAATTTACATTTTAGGAGATGTAAAAAGTGGGAGAGGAAATAAAAATTTATCTTTTCCAAGTGAAATGGTAAGTTGGTTATTGCTATTAGATCACTAGAATTCCATACAAGTCTCTTTATAAATGTGTAGCTCACAGACTCATCATATTCTGCTAATTCTGAGAAAGGTTTTCAGGTAAAAACAATTTTCATCACAATCAAGGTTTCTTTAAACTTACTTTTCAGTCTTGTAAAGGCATTCAAAGGAGTAGCTGAAAAAACATATGCCTTTAAAAGAGTAAAAGTTCCTTTTGATGTAGAGAAAAGGGATCTGAATAGTTTTTAACTGTTCCTCCTGACATTACTTTTCACAGTACATTAGATACCATCTCTTTCCTGTTATAATACCTCTTTATACCCAGCCTATAAAATAGATTAAATTTGTTGCAGTGTGATGCTTTTCATTTCTTTGCTGCCAGACATCATGTGAAAATTCTTCGTCTACTTCCTCTAGTGCCTATGACTACAGCAGAGATAAAACACTAGTGTAAAGATGAAAAAATCCACAAAATAACAAAAAAAAAAACTTAAGAAACTCAGAATGAAAAAAAAAAAAGCACTAAACATATTGGAGAATAACAAAATGCTTGTGCTGCCTTCTGGCATGCCCAAGTGCAGGTTTTGTGGTATGGAGTGACTTTAGAATTGCCTAAAAATGTAGGTAGGAAAATATATTGATGTCTTCTGCAATAGGTATTATTGGCCTCTAAAGAGTCAAGAACAGAAATTCTGGTTCTGTTCTTTGTTTGGTATTTCCTTTCAAATAAAGTACTGTCTAGTACTTGTCGAGTCATTCTTCCATCTGGTGCCACAGATGCTGTAACCTGTCTCCTTCCTTGATTTACTGCTATTTCATCAAGCATCCAGCAGTTTTCCACTGTCTGCTTCATGCCTGTCCTCCCTAGTCCCCCAGAAAGCAGCTATCTTCCAGTTATTTTCATGGTCTGCAAGATTTTCAGTACCTTTCAAAACTTCTTCTGTGGTCTTTTGTGATACTTCTCTATCAAAACTGAGACTATCAAGAGTATGTGGTCTTCCAGCCCAAAGTTATACCTCCACTAAGCAAAAGCAAACTGAGATAGCTACAGAAGGTTCATTATTACTTATAAACAAACTGTTTTACTTTAGCTATACTAATAATAGTCTTTTAAATGATTTTGCAGGGACAGAAAATATGTATCTAGATGAAGTATGTATAGAAGCTATTTAGGAACAGTCAGCTACATTTTTTTGGCAGGGAGAACAGGAAGAATCCCAAGAGCATGGGGATGAAGCAACCTCAGAAGGGATGTAAGTCTATAGTATGAATATGCTTACATTCACTAGAAAAGTCAGTCCATCCTATGTACCTGACCTGTATCACAGCCCCAGATTGGACCCTATGGACCAAAACATTTGCATAATATATAAATATTTGTAACTATTTGTAACTATAATTAACGATTATAAGAGTTATTGTTTCTATTTTTTTAAAAAAAGCTTATACTTTTTAATAAAAGGATCATTTGTCCTGAATCTGCAGAGAAGCTTACCAACATCCTCACGAAGATTATTCATTTTAGAGTTAAGTAAAATTTAAAATACTCTGGGCTTGAATCAGAGTCATAGCTCCTAAACTCAGCTCCTTCAGTTCTCATTTGATGGAAGTTCATATAGTTGTCCAGGTAACTGCACTATGCAAGTCTACATCAGCTGATGATCTGGCCTAATGTTCTCTACCTTGGATTAAAACCATAACGATTCAGGCACCATCTAGAATTCTTTATTATTCTAATTACATAATTTGCTTTCAGTTAACCAGAGCAACTTATTTTGGAGCAACAGAATTGAACCTTAAACTCAGGGAAAATGTGTGATTTGGTCTCCAGTTCCCCTTTCTGGGATGGCATTGTGGTCTGGAGGCTGTGTTGACAGGGCATGCCTGTCTCTTTCTGTCTGTCTTTATTATGGTCTCAGCAGCACCACTGTTCACTGCTGCTCACTCAATTACTTGTACAGACAAAACTAAGTAACAAAGAGGCCTGCTGCCACAGTGTAATTAATCCTCTGGAGTCCCATAGACGGCAAGCAACTGCACAAGCAGCTGACTAATCTGCCAAAGTACACAGGTATCTTGATTTGCAGCACGATCACTTGTCTGCTGGTATTTCTATACTTAAATGTAATTTGTCATATAGCAGAAGTGAACTCTTCTTAGCTTTCAAGTACTCGGAAGCCACTGTTTGCTGCCTTCATATTTTTACAGCCAATTGTCTATTTCTAGCCTTTTTGACATACCTCCTCTTCCCTTTAAACATTACAGGGCAATACCCTCATGTCATGTAAGCATGGAGAGAGCACCTTTTTTATCAACTATCCTCTAGAGTTTGGTGTTCATTATCCTTTGTATATTACCTTCAGAAAACTTTTAAAAGTAAATTCTCTAACATGAATAATTACATTGTAAAAGTCCACATTGAACACTTTGGATTGAAACAAGTCAAGTGCTAAAAAATATGATGCACAGAAAATGAATTTTCCATTTTCCTGATATAGATCTGACCTTTGGTGTATAATAACCACATATGATGACAGATGACCCAAGCTGTAAACCTCTACATGTAATAATGATAGATGTGCTTAGATTTTTTCTGACATTAGGCAAACTATGTAATGATAAACATATTGTTAATACAGAGGGCACATTTTTACATTTTCTTGAGAAAGAATAATTTTTTTTTCTCCTTTCATTTTCCTAACAAAAACAAATGGTTGTTTTGTGCCTATAGTCATGATTCATAAATGGGTAGTACTCATTCAAAATACACTACTATTTTTCTCAATTAAAATGCAATAATGTTTGTTGAATTTTGTAGAATTTAGTGTGAAAAGAAAATTATATACTTCAGGTCATAAGAGAATTCATCCTCCAGAAAAATATAAGAGCACAAATATGTTTTATTCTTAATTGGCATAACAATATTGTAAGAATTTAAATTACAATTTTCAATTACAATTACAGCTCCTGAGCCCACTGAAGTCAGTCAATCAATACTGCGTATTTAAGGAGGAAAAACAATTTTTGGAATATAAGTTTGGAATATATGTTTGGAAAGACCAAATCAGCAAGACCTTTTCTTTGGAACAGAAAGAAAGGAGATAAAATCTGAACTCTAAACCAAATTGCATTTTCTTAAGGGTATGAAAATGAACGGCACGAAAGAAAAGGAAAAGAAAAATATAGTTGGAGTATTGATGGTAACGGTAGAAAGAGATCATAGAATCATTTAGGCTGAAAAATGTCTTTTAGATTGTAGTCCAGCCTTTAAACCCAGTACTGCCAAGTCCACTGCTAAACCACGTCCCCAGGTGCCACATCTACACATCTTTTAAACACCTCCAGGGATGGTGACTCAACCACTTCCCTGGGCAGCCTGTTCCAATGCTTGACAAACCTTTTGGTGAAGAATTTTTTCCTTATATCCAAACTAAACCTCCACTGAAGCCACTTATGTATGGATTATCAATGTTAGGTTGTCATGTCAAACTAACCCATAGTTAATTTAGTAAAACTGATTATCCATTCAGATCACTAATAGAACTTGGAGGATTTAACTAGTCTTTCTGGCATCAGTAAAGCTTTGAAACAGGACAGCTGGAAGCATCTCCAACGTGAGTGTCTTTCAGCTCTTTCATATTAAGTATTTCCTTTTGAGACAAAATATTGTGCTGATTAAATACTTCCACAAAAATTGGAAGCTATTATCAAAGCGGAAGATTGCAGACTTCATAAAATAAATTAAAAAACTAAATGAGCAAACAAAAAAATAACCCAAACCCAAATAAATTTTAAAAGTGAAGTAATAAAAAAGGAATTGAACTAAAAAGAATAAAATGCCAGGTCTGGCCCTTGATGATCCATAGTAGAATGTTTTGTTCTAACCTCAGTGAGCATCACCCACATATGGGTTGTGTTCAGGTGTTCTACTTGATTGGCAGGCCGAGTTAGAGCTGACCAGGGCACTCACTTCTAAAAATGCAAAGTTTGATTATGAATTGAATCAAAAAACTAGAAAAAAAAAGGGAAGTGGTAGCGCTGCTGCTATGTAAGACCCTCCTGTACAAAATCCTGGTCAGACATATTCCAGAAAGCTAAACTGGGACTGGAACAGAGCAGGAGAAGGACTGCAAAGATGCTTAAGAGACCCTACCTTTTAATAGAAGAGATTAGCTTGATTAGCCAAGCAAAGATGAGACATAATGGCTTTGTTTACAAATATCTGAAGAATGAAGAAATGTCCTTTAAACTAAAAAAACATTTTGGCGCAAAAGCAGATTTGTCTGAACTAGATATGAATAAATCCAGGCTGAAAATTAGATTAATGCTGCTGACCAGTGGAGCACTCAGGTTTTGGATCTGTTTTCTGAGAGTACTAGGATGAAAAAATTTAGCTGTTTCTAAACTGGAGATTATAAAATGTGGTATTTGTGATAGCAGGGCATGATGCTTGCTATCAACTAAGGCTTTTTATGTTCTCTTTTTCTCAGTACTTAGGAATTTATTTCATATATCTTATATTCAAGACACAAAGAATCACCTACAATTTCAAGCAGAGCAAATTTTCCTTCTGGAGACCTTTTTTCAGTTTTAATGTAAATAATTACAGTTTATTTTTGAATGAAAGTGGTCATTAAGTTTCAGATTTGCAAAAATACTTTGGTATTGAAAAGGATAATTTAAAAATTTCCTGTTCAGCGTTTGTAACTTACAAACCTGATGTAGTTGTCTAAGTAATTATACTCAAATACTGAGCCAACTCCTACACTGCAATGCTTAAAGCACTACAATTCCACTGAAGATAGAACTGTGGCTGATTCCTGAGTATATATCTTAGGGCATTATAAGCAGACTTGACTGTTCCTTTTAAAACCAGATGCTAGAAATTGTGGCTATCTTGAGTTTTTCTCTTTAATTTACACACATGATATTTTTATCCAGTTCTCAGTGTAGTTAGAAGCTGTCTCTTCCAACACCTCACTCAAATCAAGGTCAGCTTCTAGGCTGAAAAAGGGGCTTGTCCTTCGCTCAGAGGTTTGTCCATTTGAGCTCTGAAACATCTCTGAACATGGAATTTATACAGGCTCTGCAGAGGAACCCTGCCATGATGTTTATCTACCTTCTTGCCAAAGAATTTTTTCTTGTCTCTAATTGCCAGGGTGACTCATGGGTCAGGATTTCCCTGCAGCTGGGGCACCAGGGCCTTCCTGGGGTCCATCAGGGCAGCACCTGGCAGCCAGCACTTGATCCACCAGGCCGGTGGGCACCAGGGGCAGCACTGATTTCATAGAGAGCCTTGGGTCTTGTGCCTACTAGTCTTTAAAAAACTAGGGACATATTTTTCTAGGGAAATTTCTTTCCGTTCACTAGACCAAATTAGAATTTTAATTTGAAGCTCTAAATTTTGACAGCTGATTTAATTGGGAAGTACGCTGTGGAAAAGAAAAAATAAATTGCAATTATTTGGTTATAAGATGTAATTGGGATAAAGAGGCTAGTAAATTTAAGAAGCTATGAGACCTGGGGGTACAACTCAAGAGGCTCATGATAGACATTTGTTTAGATTTTTGTTAGAAATGTCTCACAGTTCATTAATTGCTGTATATCTTTTGGCTTCTTTTTTCTCTGTCATTGAGCTTCTTTGGTTGGTTATGTTCTGTCAACCTGACACTTTGAACCTAGTCATTCATTTGTGTGTCACTTAAAGCATTGCCTTAGTGGTTAAACAATTCTTTTCTGATGCATACTTACCTGTAAAATTTCCATGCTTCAGTACATGGACCATCAACAACAGTTTATACCACTGCTAAAACAAGTCACTTGTATTGTTATTTATGTTTGTTATAGACTATTTACACAGCAAGCTGTAACCATGATTTACAGTGATCTCATTAATTGACTACATTTCACTGTGCACCTCAGCTGCCAGTAATTTGGCCATAATTTTTACAGAATTTATTCTTGTTTTACAATGTGGGAAGCCTGTTGGCCTTCTGTGAAACTACACGGTCAGTGGTATTCCACTAATTGGCTGGCAGAAGTGCAAAAATGGTAAAACCATTGTTCTCTACTGTAAGGAAAAAGAATGAGATTCCAGTACTGTGCAGACTTTATATCAGGCACAGAAATCAAAGTTTTGTCTGGTGAAGCTATGACCCACATATCCTTCAAGGTAGCATATGAGGCTTCAGTCTTCTGCACCACCAGTGTCTGGTAAATACGTTAAATAAAGTAAAGATTCAACACACAAGCATTAAGTAAGTCCACTGAGTTGTGCATTATTCTGAAAGTTGCTGAACAGCAGAAGGTAATCATTCAGTAGAGTCAAGATGAATAAAATAAAAGGCTATCTCATGTTACAATTGATTTCAATCTGCTGAAATATGCACTGCACATTTTGATTAGCTGGGTAATGCAGTGTATGCTTCTGCTAGGAAGGAGAAATCCAACACTTTATTGTACTTCTTTTGGCTGCCTATCCATTCATCAAAGCCTTCGTAATTTGCATTCTATTTCTTTTGATCAAATCAATATGAACAATAGAGGGTGTTACCTTGCATTTCTATACTTTGATCTGATTTGGCATTTGTGATCAACAGTCTAGCAATGCTGAAGCTTAGAAAACATTTTGCTACTGCCATCAATTACATTGTTCAGTGACCTTCCTTCTCCCTGCTGTGCTTTGAAAATACATGTATATATTTCAAGATGTCTTTTTTGCCTACACTATTTGTTTTACAGAACAACACACTGTGAAAATGAGAGATGGTAAACAACATCCTTAATGTTTAAGATGAAGAAGCCAATGGCTACTTATCCACTATTATATTGATGTACAGTTACTCTTACAGTGAATATAAATAATAATGCCATTAATCCTCCACGTCATAAAGAGCTACATGCACAGCCTACAGCACTGTGGTATGCATTACCAATTCCTGGACTGGAGTTTTGCACTCCCCCGGGGAAGATGTGTCTGTTGGTGTGATCTCAGGTCTTGAAAATGTAGAAATGTAATAAACCTGGTAGTGCATTATGAAATAACAGCAGTGGTTTTTTGGTTGTTGGGGCTTTTTGTTGTTTGATTTGGTTTGGTTTTTTTTAGTTCTAACTGGTGAAAATGAGGACTATATGGACGTTTATTATTATTTTTTAACTATACCTAAGCAAATTTATGACTCATTGTGTGATTATCCTACAGGACATCTTTGGATGCATCACTCCCATGCTGTATACCTGAGTTCTTTCACTGGCAGAAAGTGATAATAAAATTAATTTGTCATTACTTTAAAATTCCCCACTATAAAAGGAGCATTGTGTGCATTATATTAGCTCACTGGCCAAAAGAAATATTGATGATAATTAAAGTCATAGGCAACTTTTTATCCATAAAGACCTTAGAGAAAAAAATAGTTCAATTAAGTCACTGTTCTCTCTATAAATATTAGAACATTTTAAATCTAATTATGGCACTACTTTTTTATCATTAAGTAGCCCAAAATACCTTTTTCAAATCTGGGTTCAGAAGTAAGAGTGCTGCTCCAGGCTTCCCAGTCAAACTCCATCTGTAAGACATTTCATCTTTCAAATTGTAATTTTGCATGTGTACTCCTGTCTGCTGATCTAAAACAGCTCTATAATATTGTTCTCACTAACTTCATATTCCTGTCTGATTTTCTATCCAAGAAACACTTACCTCTGAGGATCTGGGAAGACCAACTAGTCCTGAAAATTACTTCTGAGCCTGGAACTTCTGTTAATCCTGTTTCAGGTTGCCTACACAAAGAATCAAGGGGTGGATAGCTGTCAGAGAGAAAGTCTTGTTCAAATGGAGGGTGGCAGGAAGAGCAGAAAGAAATGCAGGACTTGTAAAGAAGAAAAAATAAATAAACAAAAAAGAACTGTTGAAAATGCTTATGGAAAGTGGAAGTATCATGCCTGGATGTTTTAATGCAGTTTTCTATACAGCTTATACATTTTTTGCCTGGAGAACACCCACCAGAGATGCATTTGTCTTATTTGAAAGGAATACCTGGGTGTCCACAAGCATATGGGCATGCTAACATGAATGATACTAGCAAAGTACATTTACTTTTATCTTTAAAATAGAACAAACAGGTAAAATTCAATAAAGTGCCTGGTTTTATGTGTAGGCTAAAAATACTTGAAAATCTAAAGGGAAAATCTATCAACTGTGATGGAGAGCAGCAGGGAAAACATAAATTTCTGTAAAGTGGGTTATTTATTCTACTTATTACAGCAAACACTTGCTCACAGGTGATCTATTTAAGAATGCATACCAGTTTTCTTTGCCACCTCCTTCCTTTTCTAACAGTCAGACCTGGGGCTGAAGTTTTCCATTCTTTTCCTAAAGAAGGTGGATATATCATTCCCTTTATTTTACCAATTAACATTTTTCTCTAAATCCTTTCTTCTCAGAGCATCGCAAGCTCTCAATTAAATTGTACTTTATCTTTTTACTTCTTTTACTTTCTTTTCTCCCTTGCCCTCTTTTTTTGACTCCTCTTCCTATTTCTAGTGTGTATAATATTTTGATGTAAAAAATCCCACAAGCTAGACACTAATATTTTACTCATTGTTCCTATGCTGTTCATATTTTTAGCCTGGCTCTGGTTCTCAGTGTATTGGGTGTTGTCCCAGAGCAGTTACCCCAAGACAGGTGTTTGTGCTCAGGTGTTGGCAGTGGGGGCTGCAGGGCAGCCTCCATCAGGAATGGCCAGGAATGTCCTGTGCCAGACATGGCTGATTCCAGTCAGCTCCAAGTGACCCACCATGGCTGAGCTCTGCAGTCAAGGTCATGGCACTTCTGGGAAAGCATATTTAAGAAAGGGACAGGCAGTGAAGAATGAGGGGAAAAAATATGCAAGAAACCACCCTTCTGAAAAATAAGGAGAACTAAATATTTTTTAAAACCATAGTGAAGTTGGATGAAAAAATATGGCTTTCTGAAAAACTCAGTCCCTTCATACATGAAGGAATTTATCTGAATTACAATATTCTAGATGAAGGATACAGTTGAAAAGGGTTAATAGTAAGTGAGACTTTGGGGTGATTGTGGACAGTAAATTGTAGATGAACTCATTCAGTGAATCTCAAAGGGGAATGGCAAGTGGGATTTTTTGTCTGCTTGCACTAAAGAATGAAGTCATGCAGAAGTGAAGTGTTAATCTCTGTACAGCTCTTACCAGGTCATGGCAGGAATTCTGTACTAAATTCAGGCATCTCAATACCGGAAATATATGGACAGCTCTAAGAATATTTCTAGGCAGATAGTTCAGAGAGAGAAATACTGAAATGACTGCAAACCAGGCAGATTCATTTCTGAGAAGAAAAGAAAAAGCAGTATAAAAGCTAAATGCACAGCATACATAAAACAGCTACAACATGGTTGTAGAGGAAAGTTTGATTTACCTTGGGTTATTAATTTTGCTTTTAGTCAAGCAAAGTGTGAAATATCTTTCTGTGATATAAAGAGAGAAAAGCTAAACCTACCAGGACAGATGCTGGACAGTGACTTGACTTTTGGAATAACTCCAAATATAGGGATGTGCATTATATATTTTGGGATTTTCACTCTAATAAGTATTGCTTATCTGTGGATGAGGGCAGAATCCTTGTGGTCAGTGGAGACTTTCTTCCATTAGGTAATTATTCCTTGTAATTTCTCCTCATCTATCTCATGTGCATAAAGCCAGAGAACCAGGCAGCAGAAATTAATTAGCCTCAGAAGGAAGACCAGTCTCCTTAACGAACAAGGCTAAAGAGGGAAATGCACAGAAAACCATTAAAATAGGAATGCTAATATATCTTCATATCTCCATTGGTTTGTATCGTAAAATGATCTTCTTTGTAGTTTCGTAGCCATGCTCTAGACGTCACTCACAAGTAACAGAGAACTTGACTCCAAGAGCAGTCCCAGCTATAAAACCAGGAGAAAAAGATGAGCTCCTTGATTACTCATGCAATCATTTCCTCACTGTAATTTATCTGTAGGAGTTCAAAAAGGTGTGTTTTATGAAGCAGCATTGCAAAAGTTGAATGACAGGCATCTATGGTTTCATTACACTGAAAGTAGGCCACTTTCAGTATATTCATCAGTTTGCATGCTATTCCTCTTGATGGCAGGTGAAACAATAATAAATAATGCACAAAGGAAGTTAATCTGTTTCCTGAGTATTTTAATAAATAAAAGGCACAAAGCCATTCAGGCCTTGGGCTTCTTGCCAGAGCCTGATGTGAGAGAAATACCAAAAGCACAGGAACCACCTCCGAAATCTGTTAAGTTGCTTGTTCCAATTTCAAATTTGTATTTATTTTTTTCTTCTAATGCAGTGTGATTTGATTTCATACAGGAATCACACTAATAATATAATGACTTTATAAGAAAAGATAAAGTGGAATATCTCTACCAAGGGAAATTATTGTTGCATCAATTTCTAATTATTCCTTCTACTCACCTTTTAATTTTTTGTGTCTAGTCTGTAGAGAGAAAAAAAACTCTAGAAAATCAGCTATGCCTTTTGTGGAGGGCTCATGTTGTAATGAACTGCACATGGAGAGGAAACTGAAGTTGCATACATTAAGAGCCCTAAATTCATGTTCTGCTGCTCAAGGAGAAGATACTGAGAAGGGATGAAAAATGTTTCCCTTTACTTGCATGGAGTTTCTGTGGGTGACTGCTTTCACCAGACTTGTGTATTTCATATCCAACTGCTCTCCTATGTCACCATGGGCCTCTGCAGCCACCTTTACTCATTTAGTATCACAAGAGAAAGATATATGCTTGTGTTAGGACTATAAGAAATACAGTTCTATGAAGATTCACACTTTGCACCTCAATAGAAGAGGTAGAATATGCCACCACCTGCAACTAAGACAGATACTCTCTGTATAGGTATACACAAATAAGAGCATGAATCACATTGTTCAGGGATAGATTAATTTTAAAAATTCTGTGTATTTTTCTGCTGTTAATCAAATGCATTTCATAGAATCAAAACAAGCAGTAACATCATCTGTAGACTACCAATCAGCGTAAACAAAAGTTAACATGCAACTGTTTTGAAACACAATATTGTATAGCGTCATTGGTTCAGCCTCAGAATATTCTTATTCCACTTTTCATTTCCAACAAGTATTTTATCCATTATCTTGAATGATTTTTCTTAAAGGACTGTGGATAAATTGATCTGTCCCAGTTTTTGTGTTTTGGTTCAGGCTATTAGAAAAATAGTACTTATATTTATTTAAATTTAGTGGCTTACTAGCCCAAAAATATCTTGGTTAGCTAATAAATATTATCAATATAGAGTAAGATTTTTTAATAATTGGGGAAAAGCAGTAATAAAAACTCATTCCAGTGATTTAAAAAAAATCTTTAAAATATGCCAGGTAATGGCAAAACTCCACAGAAACTATATGATATCACTCAATGTTTTAGAAATTGTTCAATTTTCCCAAAAATATAAAGTGGCAATGCTTAATTATAGTCTCAGAGTCATGACTAAATACTAATGCATGATGGAGACATTATTATGGGTAAATATGCTTTTACAAAGATGGAAGAGGCAATTATTAAAAATTCTGAAAGTATTCACAGCAAGGGATTTAATATTTTCCCTATACCTTATATTTTTTACTGGAAGAGGTAGGGTGGGCATCATTGTGAAGCTGAGAGCTCTGTTGCTGCAAAGTATGAATTGTAGAAATATCACAGTCTATTTAAATCTAAATGTGGTTAAATGCGTCTAACAGAATTGCATTCTTTATAAAAATGTTATAAAATGGACACAGTCAATTGCTGTTCATTATCTTCAACAGTGGCCTCTGGTTGTGCATTAATATATCCATATTTTATAAAAATTTTTCATCCCACCCTGTTGAATCCACTGTGTGAAAAGTCCTGGAATCGGGAACATAATCCTGCTGTCACAGATGAATGTGTGAGCTCCCTGACTGTTTCCCACAAAAAGGGAGAGAAAAACAGAGTTGGGTTTCTGTTTCTTTGTTATGTTTGTCATTGTCACTAGGTTTGGTGAATATTTTTTTCTGCTATTTGGCATGTTTTAGGATTGTTCTGACAACAGCTGTAGGTTCATAGATATTGAAGAGAGTTATGTACTGGTTTGGGATAGCAGTTCTACTTCCACTGTGCACAGAAGTGGAGCAGCTTATAAGTGGTTCTACATGATAGAGCTGATGACTGGGTCCTGAGGCTGAGCAGTGAAGGACACCATGAATTCAAGCACTTTACATTCAGGCAACAGTGGCCTGAAAGCCAGCTTAAGCCTTCTTGAAATGCTTGCGAGTTTAAAAAACAGCATCAACAAAAATGTCTCCCCGAATGATAAAATCGTGCGAAAGATATAGTAAAGATGTTTGTAGTGGAAAATATAGAAAGCATCAGGAATGGCCTATGTAGCTGTAGTTCCAATGAATGTTGGAAGGATCTGAAATCGTTCTCTGTTTCAGATGACACCACAACTGTTGTTCTTGGTATTTTTAATTAAAATGTTGATTATATATACTTCATTTCTTCTCCTGTATCGCCCCGTATCCCCCCTCTCACTGTGTTTAGCCTCCTTCTTTCGTTTAATCTTTCTTTTCATGTTATGTACTGCTTTCTCACTAATCTTTTAAACTGAATGACTTAAAAATAATGCCAAGTTCTCCTGGAGCCCTTCTGTGTTCAGTTGAACTGGTTGCATATATGCCATATCAGTTTTCTTTTAATTTCTGCACACCATGAAATCAAAATACAGTTGTTTTTTCCCTAGCATATCATACAGGTTGTTACTCAGGAATATGCCTACTCAATTCATTCCGACCACTCCTTGCCTTCTGAAAAATAGGGTCAGCCCTTATAGTTATGTTGATATCATAATTCCAGGTGTTTTGACATTCCTTCAAGTTCAAACTTATATATTCTGCAGGTCCCATGAAAAGAACCCTTCAGAAAATCCTGTACCTAAGAATTTTTCCAAGAGTATTTATAAGCACGAGATTAACTAGGTTTTGATACATATACGAGGTTTTAAAATGTTGATATTAAAAACAGTTGGGGACAGATCCACACTCTTTTCTGAATGTTAGAAATTATTAAATTTTTGTTTCAGTAGTTGGTTGGCTCCAATAACAGTCAAATTTTACTCTTATAGCTTGGAAGATGAGTGATGTAGGAAAGATCTGCATTTAGAAGTAGAAAAGTCAAAATCTGTAGTGGAAGAAAATGTCTCTTGCCTTCCGCAGGACATTGTAAGCAATGGAGAGGAAACAAGACATGACATGGTACTTGGCTGCAATTTCAATGAGTTCCACTAAGGGATCTTTTAGGATCTTTGACTAATACAATGCTTTATAAAAATACATCTAATTGAAGGGCAGTTTTCCAACCATCTTTGTTTTAGCAACCATGAAGCACTAGGGATAAGTGAGGAAATAGTTCTCTCTAACAAATACTTTCAAAGATTAATTGCAAACAATTCAAATTAAAAATATAATTACTTTTTTATTAAGTGTGGTTTACAAATAGATCATAATTTACTTTTAATATATTATTCCATTTTCACTATGCAACTTGCAAAAATAATTTTTCAGCTGTGGACCCCAAATCAAATTCTTTTTACTCAGTAGTGAATAGCTAGTTACCGTCATCATATTGCATTATCTCTGCTTTCAGTGATAAAACATTCTTAGTGCAGCAGAGCAAGTATCAGCTAATGAATATCATTGATGAATAATTTATACAGACCTTTTTGGAAACATTTTCACCTACATCTATCACTGTTTAGCTAACAAAACCAAGCACTATGTTCCTGTGGCTAATGCAAATTGAACCTAATCTTTTGTTTTACAAACAGCAAAATTCAAGGGCCTTCAGTAATGAAAAGAATCATACTTTAGCTCAAATACTCACAGAATTCCCTGTAACAATATTCTTCTATAAACAGATTTGTCTTGAACCAAGGTTTCAAGGCTAAATGTTCTATTTTGACTTTTCTAATGCAAAAATATATACATGTTTTGGTGAATAGTTATGTTTCTATGTATATACATATATATATGTCACATGGCCACTAAGATACTGAATAGCTGTAGCTCTATTTTAGGATACAAGGTGGTGCTGTTTCTTTTTAAAACTGAAAATAATGTGTTGATGTGATTCTTCAGAAAGCACTAGCAGGGACACAATATCTTATCAAGTGTAGTTCTTTTAAGAAGCCAACTTCTCTACATGCAGTTTATTTAATTGTTATGCAGTTAAATAAGACATACATGCATATGTATGTTCATATGTACATACGTTCATACATTTCAGTAAGCAGGTTAAAACAATAACACTTCAACTTTGTACATAATGCTGAATTTGAGTATTTTCATGCAGGGTCAGTGTCTTACATTAAAATTAACTTACATTTTATTGTAGAACTGAAGTACTGGCAGCTTCTTAAAGAGTGATTCTTTTCTCTATACTGTGCATGAATGGAGGATATTGGAACATTTGAAAATCCAATTTTACATAAATATTAAATTTTTCTGACCTATTTACTTATGCTTTTTACAGTTATGTCAAGTAAGTCCCTGTAAAACAATGTCAGAACTTACATTTTTAATTAAAGTTGTACCTTACTTTTTATTAAGTGATTTTATTAAGCGATACCTTACTTTTCCCCAATACTGTTACCAACGTAAATGTTATACCAGAAATTGCAAGACTCATTTTAGATCTCTCATTTTAGATCTTCTTTTTTTTTTTTTTTTTTTTCTGGGAAAGTTCACTAGGCAGCCAGGTGCTGAGAATCCTTTTGAGTAGCAGAATATATTTGGTACTTAGCAGAGTCAGGCCCTTGCACAAGGTGCATTTGGTTCTTTCATGGCCCTTCTGAAAGCTCACATTTTGAGAAAGAATTCAAGGAACATTAGGCCATGAGTTAATGAAATATCAAGCTAAATGAACAAAAAGAAACTATTAAAAAACAATAATGTCATCATACTGCTTCCATTAGCACAGATTTTTCAAAATGTCCATCATGTTAAGATTCATGATCCTTAAAACTTGTGTTATGATCATACTGTGCACATGTGCAGTTCCACTGAAACTGATGTGATTACATAAAAGACATTCATGGCTAATTCTCTGCTGAACTGCAGACCTTAACTTCTATAGATAGTGTTAAAATACATTGCTCATCTTGACAACAGATTCTTCTTATATAATCAGGCCAAAAATAAGTATTTTCAGACACCTCCACAACATGCCCAATTTCTTACATCCTGAGTATCCTAGACAGCATCTTCTGGGACTAAAATACTTTGTATTAAGCAGACTGTTAAAATATACTACTAACATCAAGGGGTTTGTTTGTTTGTTGTTTTTTTTTCCATTTGTGGCTTCTGCTGAACTATAGTCCAGGTGAAAGTTTTATTGGACTGTCTCTGCAGTTACATAAAGTTATTTTGAACACAGCTGTACATAGCCACAGAGTCCTGATATTTGATTGCAGTTCACCTCTTTTGCTTTGTATAGTTAGATCTTTAACACTCTCTCCAACAACTAATTTTAAGCTGTAATGTATATATACATGTGCACAAAGTATTTAAATCCTTTTACAAAATAGTCTTAGTGAATCACAGTTACTTAAGCAGGTAACTAAATCACTTCCACAATTATCAGGAAACACAAAGAAGTACACAGATTTCAAGATCAAAAGCTACTATCATAAGCTGTTTAATGAATGACTATCTAATTCATTAAGCCTGATAAAAAACCTGTGTGGTTATGCCTAAATAGAGTGCAAGTGATTCTCATATTACACAATAATAATGAGGGGAGCAGATCTTTCAGACACACTCAGAATACAGTCTAATAAAAACCTGCAGCGAGATGTAAATTCCGTTGTCTTCTGATGTCATGACTGATACTTCCCAATACTTAGAGTTGATAATAATTTTTGGGCTTGAGCAATTTTTGAATGTAGAGGTCTAGCAGGGTTAAAAAAAAAAAAAAAAAAAGGCAAGAACAAATAAAAAAAAAAAAGAAAGCAGAAAACAGGATAGCAGCATACCTAGATAATTCCCTGTAAAGGATCTCTCTGTTTGAAGCTGATGACAGCCTCTAAGATGGGGACAGCTCCTTCTGGGTTTTGCTGCTGTACATTTGTCTTGCAGTTTTGCTACAAATTAGCGAAAACTTTTGTAACCACCTACTAATTTGAGAACATTAAAGCAAACATGGCAGACTTTACCTTATTTACCTTTTGTGACATACCTCTCTTTTCTAATACTTTCTTTTAGGCTGACTTTTTCTTTCCTTTTTATCAGGTTACCTAAATGGGGATATCTATTTAAAAAGCAGGGTAGAATGTCGAAAATTATAATAAAAGGTATAATTTTCTAGCAAGTAAAGGTCAATAAAGCTAAGTCATAAAGCTAAATGACTAAAGTAAGGTTAATTTAACTGGGTCTAGTAAATCTCTACTCAATAAAAGGTGTAGAAATCTAAGAGGAAAAGAAGAAATAATTGCATGAGAAATGTGTACTACAATATTATCATATCTTACATAAGAATGTAGCAGTAGGGATAACACTAGTTATGGGAAAAATTACCTTACTGGCATGGATAAAGTTGTCTCTAGATAATGATGAAGACTAGACAAAAACCTGAGTCTGACAGCTTCTGAGTCCTAAGGGAAGAGTTTTAGGTAATGGAAAAGGTTTTGTCTTTATCAGGACAGAATCACAATTGAAATCTCCACTGAGTATTGTACACATTTAGAGTGCAGAGGGGAAGGGATATATTTGCAACTGCCAGAAGTTATTATTTAGAGGATGGATATATATTTTAAGGTAAAACTCACAGATTTTAAATACATATGGAGTCACATACTAACACAATCGCTATGAGACACTGCTCCTTTCCCCATATGAACTAATGATTGATGGACAAAGGGGAAATTTGAGCTTTTGCACTATACACTAGAATGCATAATGCATTATATTTTCCAATTATGCTTATCACCTAGTGGAAGGTCACCAGCAAGCATAAAATTGAAATGCTCTGATTGAGCATGCTGTTCAGGATTTCCCATTTGTGTTTTTCTTTTTTCGCTACCTGCAATTTCCCATTATGCATGGTAGTTTTCACACTATATTCATAAGATACAGGTTTATTTTTGTCCTCTTACTGATTATTTATGATTATTCCTCGTATCAGGGAGTCTGACCCAAATATCAATGAGGACAATAGACCTAAGTCTGCAGCTTTGTTGAATTTTGTGATGGTTATAGTAATCATTAGAAGATCTTACACAATAAAAGTAACTTTTATTCAAATGAGAGTCATATTAGGTATTTTTACATTTTTCTGGCAGTTAGGGAAAGGTTAGCAAATTTTTTTTTTGCTTTATGACAATTTCCTTAATAAATTAATTGGGAAAACACTTAGTTGTTCAATCATTAAGAATTAACTTGAAATCTGTGGGATATATGCTGGCCACCTCCTGGGTGGAAAAATCCCAAAAATTAATTACATTAAGTCAATAGATTTGGGGCATATTCAAGTATGTACAAAACTGGCATCCAATGCTGACATAAGTGACCACATGAAATAAGGTTTGTTATCTAGCAACTCCTTCTTGGTTTCTCTGAATCAGTCAGAAATATTAGTATAGACACATGTCAGTTGTTGTTTATCACCAAGACCATGGAGAAGAGAGCGGCCGTTGTTAGTGTGACATGCCAAGTATAAATATAATTGGTAAGAGAGGCTTGATTAAGTCTACCACTAATAGCAGAGGTTCCAAATGTCCAGTTTTCATTCTCCAAGCAGATGCCTTAAACTATATGGCAACCATATGGCCCTCCATATGGCCCTGGCATTCCTGTTAGACTTCTGAGCCATGAAGAATGATCCTAATCACCAGAGTTGAAAGAGAAGAAAATACAAATAAGCACTACTCTATATTACCTAGTGAATGTTTATTAATTTTTCTCTGCTTCATTTTTTTCTTCTTTTTCCTTTGTTTTGTGAGTTTTTTTACTCAGAGTTTGGATTGAAATGCAGGAGACACAGAGTTTATCTTCAGACTCAGATGTTTATTATTTCTTATCTATATTACAGCTGCACAGAATGTGCCTCTAAGTTAACAAGGTGAAAATGGCCCCCAAGTGCTACCTTCCAAGATCTTTTAAAGTCCAATCTATCCAATTATGGAATGCCAACTAATTTATTTTTACCTATAATCCAGTAACTAAACATTCATGTTCCGCATTGTGGGTTTTTGAACCAATAATAAAACACCCAGATTTGCGAAGATGAAGGAGGAAAGAAGAAGAACTAACCTACACCCAAAATCCTCCATCTTGTTACATATATCCCAAAAACCTGAATTTTCTACATCTTTACATATTACACCCAGTGATATAACTTTAATTACACAACAACAATCTCAGTGCTATTGCATAATATGAGAAGCCTTTCCCAAGGCCTCAGGTCAAATGCAGTGTGCTTTTGAAGATCATTGCCTGTCAGCACAGAAAGATTGAAATTCTCTGAACCCAGGGTTCCAACAAATGCTGACATCCAGTTGGGTGTCTGGTTTGTTTGCTTATGTTTTTGGTTTTGGGTTTTGGTGTTTTTTTGTTTGGTTTTCTTTTGTTTCTCTTGTGCTGGGAAAAGTTATGGAGACAAGGAGAAGTGTTGTGTCCCGGACTTGGATCACAACAATCCCATGCAATGCTACAGACTGGGGGAAGAGTGGCTGGAAAGTGACCTGGTGGAAAATGACCCTGGGGTGCTGGTTGACAGCCATCTGGACATGAGCCAGATGTGCCCAGGTGGCCAAGAAGGCCAGTGGCATCCTGGCCTGTACCAGCAATAGTGTGGCCAGCCGGACCAGGGCATCATCCCCCTGTACTCGGCACTGGTGAGGCTGCACCTCAAATCCTGTGTTCAGTTTTGGGCCCCTCACTGAAAGAAGGACATTGAGGCACCTAAGTAAATAAATAGGACAACAAGCCTGGTGAAGGGTCTAGATCATGAGTCTTACAAGGACCAGCTGAGGGAGTTGGGGATGTTTATCCTGGAGAAAAGGAGGCTCAGGGGAGACCTTATCGCTCTCTGCAACAGAAAAGAGGTTGTAGACATGTGAGGGCCACTATTTTCCCCCAAGTAACAGCTGATAGGACAAGAGGACATGGCCTCAAGTTTCACCAGAAAAGATTTATATTGGATGTTAGGGAAAGTTTCTTCACTGAAAGGGTTGTCAAACATTGGAACAGGCTGCCCAGGGAAGCGGTGGAGTCACCATCCAAAGAAGTATTTAAAAGATGTGTAGACATGGCACTGAGGGACATGGTTTAGCAGTGGCTTAAAGGTTGGGTTTAATACCATACAGACCTTTTCCAACCTGAAAGATTTAATGACTCTATATAAGCATTTTTGGCTGATATATATTAATTTTACTGAGTTTCAGAAATAAAGAGGATTATCTTTGTGGCTGCAAGCTTATTTGTCTTCGTTGAGTTTTATGGTTCAACCACAATTAAGGACTAAGCCATACACCTGCTCCTTATCTGGTGCAGGTTGATTAGTCAATCCTTATTGACCAATTCAACCTGCCTTTTTCCACTGAATGAATTTTGATGGGTACCATGCTGTGGTGTTTTTGGTAAGACATAAAATATTGTGATAAGTGGAACTATTTACAATTTCACAATGAGTTTTCAACTCCTGATCTCTTCAAATCTTATTTTGTGCATTCAAATACTTAAAAAGGTGTGTTCTACATTATTGAAACCTCTTTCTGCTTTTATTTATGAGATATTTTGTTGCAAAGTTTATTTTTTGCTTTTAAAAGAAGATTAGAAAATTCATTCTAATTACAAAAATATTTCAGTTTTGGTTGGTCAAGATGCTTTCCATCAGGTCATGCAAAAATCTTTCATTTGTGTTCACTTTGATGAGAAAAATCGAAGCTTTTCCATCTTTAAATGGAAATCAATGATTTTTCTTACCATGTCTTGCATCCATCATCAAGTCTAAATTCATGTGTGTTATCCATGTTACAAATATAACATAAATTTGAATTCAAGACAAAGGCAAACGGTTGTTTGTTTGTTTATTTTGGTTTTTTGGAGGATAAAAATTATTGGGATGATCTCCTGATGTAATGTGAAATGATTGTTTTGGGAACTAAGATTCCTATTTTGGCTTAGTCTCTAAATAACTTGTCTCAGCTCACCTTTTAAATCTGATGAAGTTAGGGACTTAAAGTTCCAGAAGTATTTTGCTAATACTGTTACCTTTCTTGTCTCTTACTGAAGCTTGTGAAGATTCTTTCACATAGCCCTTATGCACACTGCTGCCATATCTTTGAATATTAGGTATGGTGGAATTAGCATGGGATTACATATAACTTCTGGTGGAATCCAGCCTGAAGTTTCTCCTTTACTGAAAGGAGCCGATTCCCCTCTTTATTAAATGGAATCACCTTGTCCCCCCTGTAAAACTGACTATTATAAAATATTAATCGAGGTAGTAGATATAAATTAAGTGAATCTTGAGATGTCCACAGCATGGAAGTAGCAATATAATCATTTGATGTAGAGAAGATGCTTCAAGAAACTAAAAATTAAACTAATGGCTTTTATTTGTAAACAGGTGACATAACTTCTTGTTACAATTAATTGTATCTGGCATCTGCAATACTCAGTTATGTTGGCACTCATTTACCCAAGTAAATACTCATTAAAAGAAGTATCTATGCTGCAAATAGGAATTTATATTACTCTTGCTATTGCAAAAATCTAAGACTGGAAAAATGTCAAGGAAAAGGAGCATCATGAGCCACCTTGTAGACTAAGATCAATTTGAAAAACCATATGTTGCAATAGACAGTGAGAATATTTGTATGCAATAGTTTTAAAGGGCTTGTAAGGGAAGGACCACAGGCTTTGGAAATGGAGATGCATTATTTTAGTCCAGCTGAAATACAATCAGTAAAAGGTGAAAGAAACATCTGTCAGTTGAATAAGTAACAATAAGTAGCAAATATGTACTCTGGGTTGCCTAATTCTAGAGTAAGTATCAGTGTTCTTGTATCTAATTAGGTACTTCAAAGGCATCATCAACTTTTTATATTTCACCTAACCTGGTTTGCAAGAAAGCAATATTAATATCAAATATCAAATTCAAAGAATTCACTTTGAAACTTAATAACATATTATTTACTAAAGTAAACATTTTGGTCAAAGTGGTGACAGATGTGGCCATATAATTGTGTATTTTTTAAAGTATCCCAGCACTCTCAAAGGCTAGCCACTATAGCATGTGGTGCTAGAATAATTGGTTTAAAAGACACTAATGTCAGCAGTGGATGTAGATATACATTTTTACATATACACAAAATTCTTCACATAAGACAGCTTTCTTAGGTATGTGACTGCATTCAAGATTATGTTGAAAAGGGAATTGGAAGAAGCTACTACTTTTCTAGCGCTTGATCTCATGAAGAGTCAAACCCTTTACATTCATGCAGCAAAGCACTTAAACACATACTTCAGTTTAGATGGTAAAACACAACCAGCCAGGAGTATGAACGTATTTTGAATCACCCAAGTACAACTCTGAACATTTAGTGTTCAGCACCCAACCCTTATGCTCTACAAATAGCAGGCATGAATGCATTGTTTAGCCTTTATGTGAGGAAGAAAGAAGATGCATGGGTCTGTCAGTGACATTCGGTGTATATTGTAAACATCTGCAGCTGCACTATTTTTAAAGCTTGGCTTATTTTTGCAGCTGAGTGAAAGGTACTGCTTGGTTACAATGCATAGAAAATCCAATTAAGGAAACGGAGCTGCTGGAATTCTTGTTACATTGAGATCAAAACTGGCTTTGCTAAACCATGTAATTTTTTCCAGTAAGCATAGAACAGAGACATTTACATGCATTAAAAGGAGTTTTTCCATTCAATAAATGTTAGACATTAGCCATTATCTTCTTTTAGCGGTGTATTTGTCATTCATATGAAAGATTTGAATAATTGTATAGTGAATGAATCTCAAGAAGAACGTAAATTACAGGTACTGAGGAAAACATTAGAATTCTGAGTAACGTCTTTTTTATGTATTGTCATTGTACACAGCATTTGTATTGTCTCTGAATGTGTCTTTAAACATTTCCACTTATCCATACTCTGTAATGACAACAGTTGCAATTAGTTTTTTCACAGTGAATTTGGTCTCTCTTCAGTGAAAGGAAAAAAGAAAAATGAGGGGTGTAACTTAAGGCATGGAAAAGGAAGCATAGCAAATGCAACAAGTTTCTTGCATGCCTAAGAATTTTGCCTTGGCATTTGGATGAGGTGACATGGAAAGGTAGGCAGAATGAGAGATAACATATCTAAACTGGCTTGTACAATGTGAGATCCCCTCTTCATTCGAACTGTCTCCAAGCAACAACAGTGAAATCTCTTGAGTTAATGTACCAAAAAATAAACCAAAGCAGAACCTTTCCTCTTTTTTTAACAAAAATAACCTTTAAAAGAGAAATGTAGAAGGCAAGAAAGGAAAGATAAAGAGATCTCCTTCTGATAGTTTAATACATTTGTGATTCTCTTAGGTATCACAGGGAAAATCTTGATTTAGAAGTGTAGATGATAAGGAGCAGATGCTAAACCACGTATGCCTTCCTCAGATGAACCAAGGTGAATTTTCTGCTGTGAAATCCAGCACAAATCAAAGATATTAGATTAGTAATAACTCATGTTTCTTTAGGAATATTGCTGCTAGCAAAGAGGAGAGGGAGACCATTGTGTATTTTTAATGAGTTTCGGTTTACTTTTGAAACTTCTGAAAACTCTTTGAAGTGGATTGAAGATTAGGAGAGTGAAGATAGTTTTGAAATACTTATTTAGTTCTATCATTTTTTCCCCAAGTCCTCTTATCTACAAACAAACAAAAAAAAAAGTCAATTTTATTGTATGGATACACAGCACTTTAGATCCATAAATGCTGCTGTATTTATGGGTTTAGCCATTCACTTAGATGAAATCTATCAAAAATATTTTAGGAAAATATTAACATTATTGCCTTTCTAAAAGCAGAGAGGACTAATTTAAAATATATTCACAAGTCCTTGCTGCTCTAGTAGTTTTATTATTATCCTTATATAATTTCAGTTAAATTAATAATTTAATATCATGTTGTACTAGTTAAGTGATAAGAAGCACACATGAAGAAGGAACAGAGAAACAATGGCAGGAGGACTAAATAATCTGCCTAAATAATCTGCTTCCAGGCCATCTGCAGCAAAAGACCCTCTGTCTCAACCAGACCAGAGGAGCATAGGGGCACAATGAAATTCAAGAACCCAAATAACGGGTTCTGAAGGAATGTCCACCTTGCCCAGGACCCTCCTGGGACTGTCCCAGCAGTCACTGATCTGCTGTCCTGGCATGAGACCCATCATAATGATGGCGAGCAGGTCTCTGGACCACCTTCAGACTAAAGGGTGGTCACTCTCTAGGAATGTGTAATATATTATTTGATGCATGGAAAGAGCATGTTTGGTAGTCCACAGGGCTTGTTTTAGCCTTCTTTAGGGGAGGAACCAGGGGAAGAAAAAGGGTGTAGGAACAAGTGTGGGACATAAAGGGATTGTCATGGAAATAGTTTATTGGTCAATACATTTTTCTGCCCATGCCCTGCCCTGTGCCTGATCACCTCAGTTTTTCATATCTCCTTATTATCATTTCACCATTTTCAATAAGGGGTTCTTCAGTCTGTGTGTATAAGGGAGTCAGTGCAGATGTTTGAGTGAATGTGTGAACAATAGCAAATATCAAGCTGGACTAGCCAGTTAGTAGGTGAAGTGTCCTGAGAGCCAGGAGGGTGGGCTGTGTGGGCCTCAAAAGGACAGCTCTGGATGGGGAAGTACTTCTGTTTCCTGTCTCCAAGGTCAAGAGGACAGGTAGGTTGGCTGTTGGGGTGGGTGTGTGTGAGTGAGTGGGTCTGTACCAGCCCCTGGAGGGGGACTGAGGCCTTGGGGGCTTGTATATGAGAATCCAGCAACTGGAGAGACTGGGATTAAAGAAGAGCTACTGCGCAGAATGAATATCTGAGCCCAGGTGCTGGGCTGGATGGACCCACCTTTTACATATGCACATAAACATTTTTGCACTGTCAGAACCGCATCCTGCTCAGTCAAAGGGGGGAGGAGAATGAGAGCATTGGTGCTCTAAGTGTTCATGTAAGAACTCTGTGTGTCTGCTGTGGTCTTTGGCCAGACTCTTGTATATGTATATATGCATATACATTGTGGATAGCATAAACTACTTGTCAGGTATTCACACTGAGACTCACTCCTGGGGAGACTGGGTGACTGAATCAGACTAACAGGAAACCAGACCCTGGAGTCTGCCACAGGAGGCCTGGGCAAAGCAGGAGGGATCCTCTAGATTTCCAAACTTGTCTAATTGTGCAATCTCTACATCACTCAGGATAGAATACTACCTGCAATTCAGAGAATTCCTATTTCCTTTTTTTTTTTTTAATTTTCTGATCTTCTGTCACCCAGGGCACTTCTATTAATTTTAGCTGCGTGACTGCAAAGTCAATGTAAAGTTGGTTTGTCTTTTTATAAATGTGAAAGGTATCCAGAAGTGGCTTTTTTTCCAAAGCTTAACAACATTAAAATTCTTTTTAGCTGGCTGAAAATGTTAAGATTTTATTGGTTTGTCAGGTTTTGCACGAACAGACAAAACCGATAATGATGAAAAAGAAGCAGAAATATAGATCTTGCTATTTTGACAGTCTTTCTTCTTTAGCTTTTTGTTTAAGGTTTGTTTTCAAATCAAATCCTTTTTTCATGCTACTTTTTTTAAATAAGTTCATTATGCCCAACACAAATCCTCAAGAAATAAGAAAACATGATCACCTGCATTTTACAAATGGGGTCAAATCAATAAGGGAGTTCCAAAGCCTGAAATTAGGTGTCCTGCTTCACAAATAAGTTCTGCTTTATTTTCAATAATTTATGACCTTTGCAGTGGGATGTTGTGTGCTTCACAGTAGTAAGGTTCAGCATAAAGGAAGCATGTTCCAGTTTGGTCAAATTTGGTCAAATATCCTCTGAGAGAAGGCACAACCACCTCTCCCCCCACCAGGTTTGGGAAAAAAAAAAAAAATTCCACAAAGGAAAGTGAAAGAGATAAAACCTATTTATTTAACAAACACATAGGAAGAGGATAATAATGCTAAATAATAAAATCTCTCACTGTGGAGAAAAAACCTGGGAAAGTGTTCGAGTCCTCCCTTTGGTATCCTCGGAGCTGGGGCTTGGCCCAGGGCCAGGCCCTCTGTGCTTGGTGGAAAGTCCTCCCAATGTGTTCTGATATTGAAGCAGTCCAGCAGAAAAGGGAGAAAATCCGAAATTCCAGGGAAGGAAAAAAAGTCCAACTCTCAGTCTCTCTCTGGAGAAAAAGAAACTGAAAAACTGGTCACAAGCTGACTGGAAAACAGCAAGCCGGGTGCTTCTGCACTCTCCTGCTGCAGTTGAAAAAAAATCTCTATCTCTGTATGACCTTGAACAAGCTGCAAACTGCTTTGAAGAAGTTTTGCTCAAGTTTTCCTCCCCCCTCTCAGGCTCAGTTTGAAGGCATAGAAAGGCACAAAATTAATTCCTTTGCATAGGGCAGCGATATGGGATACACATCATAAAGTCACCCCAAGACAAGGCAGCACCACTCTGTCAGCTTACAAATTCTTCTGTCATATCTTTGAGGCTGCTCTGTTTGTTCTAGAGAGGTGTTCATAACCGAACCTATCATACCCACCAAAGAACATTAAGGATTGTACTGTGTGAACAGCAGACTCCTCAGCAGACACTTGTGAGGGAGTGACCATAGGAGAATTGAAGTGTTTGGGGCTAAATCTGATCTCATCTGGCTCCTCCCTCAAGTCAGTAAGAACTGTTCCTATTCCATTAGTAACAGACCTTTACGTTCTCTGTTTTTAAAGCCTACCAGTGGCAGTGATGGACCTGCTTCCTCTGCCTTTCTTGTCTGTTGTCCTTGGGTCTGACTTTCTGTTCCAAAACACTGTTGCATTTCTCCAAGAGTTTCCATTAATGTTTTGTGCTGCAGTTTTCTAGTTCTCATATCCACAACTGTAAAAGGAAAAAGACAGCTTCTTCACCTGCAATAGCTTCTTTTGTACTTGAGTAGAATTGTCCTTCCTCCTTTTTCTTAGACTAAACAACACATAACTTTTAAATAAATTATATATAATATTTTCCTCCTCCTGTATTAGTGCATCGTGCCTCTGGAGGATCTTATACTTGTTCCAGAGCCTTTTTATTCTATCTTGCTTGCAATATTGTCATATTAATCAGTGTGAAAATCCATCCTATAGTCAAGATGAGTGTATATCCATACAACTTCTTTCCTACCCACAAGAGCTGTTAGTCAGTTGTAGTAAGAAACTTACTTTGCTGAACATGGTTTGGTCTGACATATATACATTAGTTGCTTGTTATCTTCCCCATATTTACAAACTGGTTATTTGGTTATTGGTTTTGGAGTTCTTTTGAAACGAGGCTCTATAATCCTTAAAATGTTCTCCTTTGGTGCGCTGAAGATCAGCACAGCATTTTCCCCATTTCTGGTCTTTTGATCCATTTACCATTCTCCACAAATTTTGAGGAGTAACTGATGTCATTTCAGAGATTATGTCAGCTATCTTTACGTTGACCCAATGTGAAAATTATGAGACCCAGATAATCTGAAAAAAAGAAGTTTTAAATTAAATTTTAAATTAAACTTTTAGTTTTAATTTCCTGTTTGAAGAACTCAGCATTTGTTATTCGTACTAATTGGAGTTCTTTTCAATTGGGTGAATGTGTCCTAAATTATACTTAGGCCACTTGTTTTTTATCAAGTGTTCCCCCTTGTGGAACAGAGACCAGTTACTGCCTTGATTTCATTTTATTTTTGCTCTTATTACTGTGGACTTGATTTTTGGATGTCTCCTCCTACCTGGGTCCCATTTCATGTCTGTCAAATAAAATTCTAGTTTGTTCCAAGGAGATTGGTTAGTTTGGTTTTCAGTTCACTCTTTGCATACTTTCCCCTTGCTTTTCAATCAGTGAAAAGTACCAGATTTATCCAAGTAGGTCTCTTGTTGCATCTCTTAGCTGTCATAGTTTACATGAGTGCCCTAGAAGTAATTTGTTTTAGAAAATATCAAAAGAATACCATGACCTTTTTTTCTCTCTTTGACTTCCTTCATGTGCAGTGTCTCATATGAATTGGATTTATTTATTAAGAACAATTTTCCTGACATTTTTTTCAAGAATCATAACATGTTTTGAAGATCACTCCCTAAATATCTTTCAGCTCTTAAACAACACTTCCCTACCGATTGGGAATAAATCTACAGAAATTTTCCCCCTATTGCCCTGTTTCTTTTATATCTTCTCTGTTACTTTCTGTAGTATTGGACATTAGCCTTAACTGACCTAGAGTATATTTTTGAATTCTAAATTTACATATCTTAAAATAAACAGTGCCTTGAAATGTTCGATTGCACTGAAATGTGATTGTTGATAACGATAAACTGCTAGAATAGATCCTGTCAAATTTATTCTAAATTGTTACTCAAAAATCAGAGCATTCTAGGAGTCATTCCCATTAAGCAGTTTCATGCAGTCACCCTGTTCTGGAGAAAAAGAGAGTTACTCAGTGAAATACTGACAGTTTTGTGCCAGCTGGTCTTAGTAAATGAATCCATTTACTATTATAAATACATTCACTGAATCACCATGCTGAATGCTACCTACATTTGGAATTGTACTTGATTAGTTCTCAGAAACTGCTTACTTGGTCATTCTTGCCATCCCTTTCATGAATACTGAATATTCCTTCTTTTCATAATGTAGAAATGTTAGATGCATCAATGTCCAGGGATGGCTCAGATTGCAGTACGTGGCAAAACAACCCTGGTCCCATTGTTGTACAGTACTCCATTCCTTTACACAGAATTTGCTCAAAAGCTTACTGAGATTTGTGCTTAGTGCATCAGATGAACTCCTCATTTACCATCCAAATTTTTTATCTTTTCTATAATCACAATACTCCACAATAAAATTTCTGTTACAGATTACATCTCGCTTTTACTGCTTTATAGCTAAAATTTTGACATATTGTTCTCTAGACAATAACTTTGTCTCTTTACCATGGTATATAATTAATCATACATTAGAAAACAGCATCGATAAGAAATTCTTCCTGCTTTCTAGTAAGGAAATAAAATAACAAAACAATTTTAGGGCCAAAAATTGATCTTCCCCAGGGTCCACAGTGCAGTTTGCTTTATGGACTCTATTTGCTGAGAGAAAAAAGTAAAACTTTCGAGTAACTCTGTAATATATATGGTATAATGTATTTCCACAGTACTAAATAAGTTTTGGTATTTGTTCAAGCCACTTGTGGTGACTGGACAATTCAAGTACCAATTATTTTTTGTGTAGAACAACAGAAGAATAAAAAATATCCTCATAGACCTGCTAAGCCAAAAGTCCTGATTCAGCAGAGTATGTAAGTCAAAAATAGTAACAAGAGTTGTATGATTAAGGAATGCTATGTTCTCTAGCCAACGTGTGGAATAAAACAAGATAATTACTCATATATCTAGTAGTTTTCTACACTTGGTCTAGTGTCTCCAGACAAAATGGCTGAAACATATTTATAGCTTTTTCAACTGGGGGAAGCTCTCATCAGGGTACCTGATGGAAATTCAGACTCAAGTCTTCAGAAATATAGTGAGATACTGGAGTCTTTCCACTAGTATAACATTCCTAGAGAAGCATTTGGTAGCTACATTAATTAATGCTTACATCAAGCATTTTTTAAAATACTTTAGTGATAAAGGATCCAAGTAGCTATAAATTAGAATTATCAGCAGCCCTTTTCCTCTCTGACCGTAAATTAGTCAAACATGATTGAGAGTTTGAACTAGGGGAATTATTTCAACAATATATGGTACCTGTGGCAAGTTACAGTCACAGTAGTGTAGCTGAATACTAGGGTTGCATTTCAAACATGAGAGTTGTTTCAGGTTACTGAAAAGTGTTATCAAATTTTTAACAGAATCACAGAATCATCAAGGTTGGAAGACACCTTCAAGATCATCTAGTCAACCATCAACACAGAACCACCATAATCACCCCTAAACCATATCATCAAGTGCTATGTATAGATGATTTTAGAACAGTTCAGAGATGGTAACCCCACCATCTCCCTGTGCAACTTATTCCAATGCCTAGCCATTCTTTCAGCAAAGAAAAATTTTCTAATATTTAATCTGAACCTCCCCTGGTACAATTTAAGGCCATTTCCTCTTGCCCTTTCACTTGAGAAATGGCAGAAGAGACCAATCCCCACTTGGCTACAACCTCCTTTCATGTAGTTGGAAAGAGCAATAAAGTCCCCCTGAGCTTCCTCTTTTCCAGGCTAAACAACCACAGCTCCCTCAGCCATTCCTCATACAACTTATTCTCCCAGACCCTTCACCAGCTCCATTGCTCTTCTCTGAACTCTCTGCAGCACCTCTGTCCTTCTTGTAGTGAGAACACAGGACCTGAGGTGTGACCAGGGGAAGAATCACTTCCCTATACTTGATACAGGCCAAGATGCCATTGGCCTTCTATTACTATGAAGAATTATGTTTGCTGAAAAAGCCAAAAGTGTTGAGTCAGGGAGTTTTTTTAATTCTGATAGGATTTAGACAAAGAGTCTTGGGGCCTAAATGTCTCCTCAATAACATGCATTTGTTAAACTCAGAAAATATCTGAATCATGAACACAATGTTACTAGATGCTCTTGATAGAAGAAGGGATGATGAGACAGGGAAATCTGGTGCTGATTTAAAGGTGTTTCAACACAGGTGATGATCAAAATGTTATACAGGAAAAGTTGACTACTTTCAAGCTTTAACAAAGAGAAATTGGAAGTAATATAGTAATAAAAGCAAGTTCAAGGTCACTTACTCAGGAGTTAATAGGAAAATCCACAATAAACTTGGGCAGAGTAGATGGAAATGACAGAGGAAGAAAAAGATCTGTCCATTTTGATTAGTCAAAGAACATCTCTGACATTCAATATGATGAAAACTGAAGTTTAATAATTATGTATGTCGTATGACCATCGAGAAAGTAATGGTTATCCCTGAGCATAACATATAAGGTGTTACTAAAAGATTAGAGAGAAACAGGATGTATGTACTCACCAGGAGCAAATTTAGACTGGAAGTTAGAAGAAATTCCTATGTTATAAAGCAATCAGCATCATCCTTTGAAATGCGGGTGGTGGTAAAAAATTAAATGTGTTTCTAGATGGAATTAAAACAGCTAATGACAAAAATAAGATGCAATATCTGATGATGCAGGAGGTTATTTCTAGTCCTATGCTGTTTCAGTACTATTGTTTTCAAAGAATAAATTTATTTGAGATATAAATAAAAACATGTTATAAAGTTCCTCTTATTATAGTGGTTGCTATACCATAATTTTGATTTTTTCTATTTTTCCACCCAAACTATCTTCAAAAGACTGTTAGATGCAGCAATTAAACAAATAACTACACTTCATGTCCCTGATGTGTTGGGGTTCCTCCCCCCTGCTATGTAGTCCTGGGAGAGGGGGCCCGGGGTAGAGGCAGGGCCGACGGGGTTTCCCCACTCCCTGCTCAGCCTCGTTCCCCATTGGCTGTTTTGTGTTCCCCTGCCCGGGAAGGACCCTCGGATCCCGTGATTGTTCAGTTCTTGGCCAAGTCGCTGACCAGGCGGCTGGAAAAATAAACATCTCTGAAAATATCTACCAAGAATTGGTCCATATATTCTTTTCCATGGGCCTCGTTGTCTGATACACGTGTTGCAAGAATCCCCACTGCAACACTGATGTCCTCTACAAAAGAAAAGATCTCACTTTTCATCAGTGGTGAACCTATTCCAGTGTGTGTCAACTGCTTACAGAGTAACCAGGTGGCTAGTAGGTTGATAGCAGGGATGTTACCAGATGTCTTCTGCACCTGATGTCCACCCTGTCATTTAAGAAACCCTTCTTGCCTGCAGTCACTGAGATCTTTGTAAACTTCTAGGGTTTTCAATTATATTTCTGGTGTATATCAAAGCTGACTGGATACCTTCATGCAGTGAAACCATATCTGGCATATTTAACTTGTCACTATGCTGTGTGAAATTGTTGGTCTGGATATACTTAAGACTTTTTCCATGGTGTTTTATTGGCAGACACCTCTCAAAATACTGTTTTCTAATAATAATTTCCTCCTGTCACAGACTGTCAAAGAAAATTAAAAGTTACTTTATGAAACCTTGTCTTCTGTATTCTGAAATGCTTATGAGGACCTAGGTTGTTTCTGGGCTGAAAGAAATGTTGAACTAATAACACTGAAACTGGGAAACTGGGAGATGGGAAATGATGATAAGGCTGAATTAACGATGTTTGGAAGCAAGCTGCAAGATGGGAGAAAGAGAGCAGGATGAGAAATAGGAAACAAAAGAATGAATATTAAAGGAACAAAAATGGTTTTCCTCTGCCTGGTGCTTTAATTTGTAGTATTTTGGAATGGGAAATTCTAGCCTGCCTCTGAAAGGGAAATGGTATAAAAGAATTTTTTTTTAGTTTTCACTTCTCCTGTAATCATCCTCATTTGGTAAAAAAGATAATTATTTCTAATCTAAACCAGTTTTCCGGATTTTCTCTTAAAAATATCAGGAATTTGTAAAAACTACTTTGAGGCCTGAAATAAAGATTTTGTTTTGTTTTATAAAAGTTCCACTCATTTTGAAATTTAAATGAATAGGGGAGATCTCTGCATATCACGAAGAATGTAAAAGCACAAAGTGAAAGAGCAGAGGGGAAAAAAGGTGTCAAGGACACTTTCAAATTTTCATAAATCTAAGGACTCTTTGTGTTTATAAAAATGTCGGGTTTCAGCAGAGTCATTTATGTATACCCTCATTTAGCTGTCAGAGCAATGATTGCTGTGGGTGCAAATTTAATCCTAAAGAATGACGGTTTCTGATCTTGTATGCAAAAATTCATAAATGATGACTGTAATAATTTATTTTTGAATATTAACATTTACCATTCCATGCACTTGCTGATTTTTTCCATGCACTTGCTGATTTTTTCCATGCACTTGCTGATTTTTAAGCTTATTTTTAATATGCAGAATGTTCTGTACGTTCCACAACGCTTTTTCCTGATGATTTGAGGAATGTAATTCCCTTTCTTATCATGTACCAAAGTCCTGAAGAAACATTTCGGGCTATTTAAAGCCTGAGTTCTAGCACCAAAACCCAGGTGGTGCCTCTGGGAAAGTGTTTTTAAGAAAGGGTAGTGAGTAATGAGAAGACAGAGGAGGAGGGGGAAAAAGTGAGAAACAGAACACCAAAGTGAAGGAAGTAGGGTAGGAGGTGCCCCAGGCATCAGAGCAGACTTTTCCCTGCAGCCCATGGGAAAAACCACAGTGAAGCAGATAACCATAATGCAGCCTGGGGGAGGACCATGCTGGAGCAGCTGACACATTCCCAGAAAGAAGTATGTCCCAGAGAAAATATGTGGGAGCAGGGGAAAAGTGTAATGGAGGGGAATTGTCCTGCTCTGCTCTGGGGCAACCTCACCACCTCTCTGTGGTGACCAGTGACAGGACCTGAGGGAATGGCCTGAAATTGTGTCAGAGGAGATTTGGGTTGGATATTAGAAAAATTTTCCCCCATGGTGTGGTTGAGCACTAGAACAGGCTCCCCGGGGAAGTGGTCACAGCCCCAGTCTGAAAGTTTAAGAAGTGTTAGGACAATGCTCTCAGGCTCATGGTGTGACTCTTGGGGATGGTCCTGTGCAGGGCCAGGAGCTGGATTTGATGGTCCTTGTGGATCCTTTCCAAATCAGCATGTTCTGTGATTCTGTGGTATGGAAATCTTTCTCCGAATACTTACCTCTGACTGTTTAAAAGGCACTGTTTATGTAGTCCTGACAGTGTTCTGCTCTTTGATGGTACGTCAATATGTCACTTAAGAATGTCTTTAAAAAACACAGAAATAAATGTTGATTTTCCCAAATGCTTAGCCGAACTGGAATATGGTATTGAAGAAAAGTGCCATACATTACAAAAAATAAAGTATTAAAATCTTTTCTTTATTCCTGTTGAATCACCACTGCATTCAATAGAAGTTGCAGTTTTTTGTATGCTCCAGTGTTTATTCCAGAGTGAATTGAACCAATGTTCAGAATACACAGTTACACAGGCTACTGCAATGGATTTCAGTGTGACATTTCACCAGTGTATTTGATATACACAATCTAATTTTTATAGGTCTCTCTTAAGTTAACTCAATTTTACCACCGTGAAAACTACTACCTGCATAACATTAAATTTGAAAAATAACTTGCATGAAATATGATCCTTATACATGGTACTTACCACAGTAAATACAATCTTCTTTGTTACAGGCTGATTGTCACAGTGAAATGGAACTGGGAAGTTTATAGGTAAGGATAGTACAAATATTAAGCACAAACTAGTCTTATGTTCTTTTTATTTATTACGAAGAGTAAAATTGAGACAATGTAATTTCTTGTTGAGTGTGAATATTTCTTACACAATACCATGTTTTGTCTTTGTTCATATAAATTTTGGCAGTTAAGAAGAGGGGTTTTTTCACACAGGAAATACTCGAAAAGAAATTAGTATATATTGTCAGACCATGTGGTCCTGTGCCTGACTTGCACAATCATCAGTACCAGAGCTTTCAAAGAAAAAGGAAATTTGTTAACATAAACAGAACTGTATGTCTTTGGTTCTTCTTTTAAGTGTTCCACAGTAAATTTTATATAATCCTATATGACACCTCAGCTATCCTGCAATAAATCTGCATTTTCCCATGAGACTAACAATAATTTTCCATCCTCCTTTTTATCAGTTGGGAAGTTCCATTTGAACTTCCTCAAGGCTTTGTGAGATTCCTTCAATGGCCTATCTATCAGGAACCTGAGCCCTGATCTCTGGTGTTGTCTCTCTTATCTCTTGTGCCTTAGAGGTTGTATACCTGGGTATTTAATTTTTTTCTTCTCTCCCTTCTAGTATCTCACACTAGACTCTCATGCTGAGTATGCAGTAACCAGATTTTCTCATAAATCACATACCATTCCAAAAAAGTGATCTCCCATAGTAAGTGTCCAGCTTACGTCTTGAGGCAAAGTACTTAAGCAGTCATTCTCAATTTCCTCATTAGTATTCTTAAGATGCTGGAAATGAATCCCAGAGTTTAATTACACATCATGCAAGGAAATATTTTCTCCTACTGGTTCTTAAAATCCCTGATTCTTCTATTACTATTATGCTGTCTTTTTATTTGTGGTATACGACTGGAAAAACAAACATCCTCTGTAGGCCATTCGTTATTTGATATGCTTACACCATAGCTCTTTCTAGGAATGTTTTTTGTAAAAAAACCCCTAGTCTTTTCAATCTCTTTTCAAATTATTGTCTTCCTTGATCTTGATCTTGGCCATTCTCTCCAGGCCTCCCTTTTCCATATAGTTTTTTTAGGTGAGTAATCAAGAAAAAAATGGACCTTATTGGGACAGGAAACAGGACATTTAGGTAGCATTCACCTTCATCCCCAGCTTCTTATTTTGGTGTTGGCAACCTATTCCCTTCATCTGTGCACAGAGTCTTCCTTAATCTTTCAAAGTCTGGTAAAAGTTGGAATAATAGATAAAGGCTGGGATCTTGTACTAATCTATCTCCTAGAGCCATGCTGTAGTGTCTATGTGTAGTGCTCCAGATGATGCCAAGATATTGATTTATACAAAAGAACTTTGAAACTATGCTATTCATAATCTTACTTTTTATGCAGCTTAATGTTTTATTTGCTTTCTGACTGCAGTTGTAAATTAAGCAAATATCTCTCAATTACTGCAAATGACTAATGGTTCCTTTCTTGAGATAGAGGTAAGCAAGCAGTTTAAGATTTTCTTCATGTATAAATTATTTTGCACTTATTTATTCTGAATATCACCTCTCCCTTCATTTGTTTACTTCTCTGTAACATTTTACTTAATCCTCTAGTTTGGGAAACTAGAGGATTAAATAAAATAATTTTGAAAACTTCAGATTTTGCTGTTACCTTGCTTATCACTTACAAAATGTAATAAGCGCTGTGGGATTTCAAATGAAAATGAATGACTTGATAGCAGCCAGCACATTAATACTCTGTTTAGCTGTGCATATCAAAATTCAGGGAACAAGTTTGCCTATTAGTGTAAATTTGTAACTGCATGACATATGTGTAAAAGAATTGCAAAGCCTAATTATCATTATTGTAATATCATTTGAATTTCTGAGTTTTCCAGTGTAGGGTAGAGAGTACACAGTTTTTCAGGGTTTTGTTACTAAAAACAGCTATTACATTTTGCTGACTTGCTTTAACCAAATCTTTTGCAATTTTGCAGACATCACTCTCTTTAAAAAGAAATCTGGTTTTGCAGACTGGTTTAGGTTATAATGTATTTTTCTAAATGTCATGACATGTCATCCAACTGTAAATTATGGAATAGCATAGCATTCAATCTGTCCTCATTTTCCTAACTATTCTCCTGTCCTTTTCCTCTACTAAAATCTTCCATGGTATGGAACTGACTTTGATAAAATAACCTTGGAAGCAGCTCCTGGTATGAGAAGCCCTGAGACTGATCCTCTAGAGAATTACAATCAGTCAAAGATATATAAATCAAATCAATACTTCCAGTTGACTTCATTAGGGATGAGACTTGGCTTGTTTTTGGAAAATAGTCAATGCTTTCTAATATTATTCTATAATTAAATGCCATCCAACACTATATAATTAATACAGGTGTCTGACACATATTCTAAATATGTTCTTTCCCTTTAACCAGAGAGAGAGCCTCTTACTTGAACTAACTGTGATTGACAGTAGAGGTGAGAATAATCTTATTTTTTATCACCCATTTATACACAGGAAAAAACCATAATTATATAGTGATTAAATATGGTATTAAAATGTCTGATTTAGAAAACAGCTCACAATATTTTTGCAGTAAAACACAAACAAACATATTTTTGGAAAAAGTATGAACATTATTGAAATTAAAGGCATCTTAGCAATAAGTGACAGCCTTTTTCTGTTTATATGATAGAGCAATGACAGATGCTCTGACATATATTCAATCTGTTTCAGTAGACCATCACAGGAAAAAAAAGAATTTCTTTTTCAAATTAAAAATAAAGACAGAAAAATCCCTTTTCCTCAGACCTTCAAATACTTCAAACCACATTTTCACTTAAAAACTTTTTCTTCTACTGCCTTGTTTTAATGCTGAATTGCTCTATAATACAGCAGAGTGTCAACATCTGCACATGTTTTGGAAAAGAGTATATTTTAACCAGCACAAAAAGAAAGAACTCAAATACTGTTTCTTGAGAAACAGCTTTAAAACAATGTGTAAAATAGATAGATTTTTTCTTCCATGTCCTCTACTTGTACAGGTAACAATCATGTTTCTCAAGACAAACCCAAGGACACTGTCCTTCACAAGTCACTAACATTCAGAGACTACATAGCAAAGATGTCTGGTAAAATACAAACAGGCTAATGCACAACTGTCCCTAGACCTGTCATTACTGCCTTTTTCTTTTGTCATAATGGCAGCAAATCAGTAAATTTTGCCAACAAATCTCTCCAACCAGGTATCTCAGAGCAAAGTAAGAGTCTTGGAAAATGTCTTTAATTCAGTTTGGTAGGTCTTAAGCTAATATTAAAAAAAGCGCTGATGTTGTTTTCTTCTTCTAAAATGCTTTCTCAACTTTCAGAGGGCATTACACTACCTTGAGAGGAGGATAATGGCTGAGTACTCTCAGGCTGTTAATAGATGTTCTGCTGTGGGATAGCTCTCTTGTTCTTTCTCTTCCTGCTTGGTAGCATAAAGGAGAGGGGACTAAGTGTCCTTTCCCATTTTCCTCATCCCAAAGATCTGTCTCTTTAGCCTTGCTGCTGGGTCTTATGTTTGGAGTCCAGGGCAGATGTACCCTTCCCTGAAGCCCTAGTTTTTTTACACATCCAGAGAGTGGATTCTAGATTTGTTGCACTACAAAATTTGATATTCTAAAGTTTGTAAGTTTTAATTGCATAAAATCTTACAACAGGATGATGCTACACATTTTATTAGGTCTGTCTCTTCTATATATATCAGTGTAAGTGATCTTCAAAATCGTATCAATTTGCCATATTGAGTAAAGTGTGTACAGGAAAATAACGAACAGTCCTTTTTTAAGGGAAAAATAACTCTAATTTGAAAACATTGCCATTTCAGTGTGAGAGTTTGTACATCTGTCTAACATATATGGAAATGTAAAAATATTCCTTTTAGTGTCATAAAATTCTCTACATTTGTTTGACTGTTACAGGAAAAGGACTCAGTAAAAACAGTGAAATTGCCATTAAATAGAAAATATAATATGCTCTTCAGGAAAAAAACCCAATCAGTAAGTATCTGAATGTATTTAGCTGGGCAAATAAAATGATTGCTATCGATTGAAGGATGTATAAGCATGCACACTTAGATAGGTGTATCAAATGATATTTATTGTACCCAGAATAAGATTTCAGTGCTTTTTGCCATCAGGGCAATAATGAAGACTTCAAGTTAAGTTTAATTCTGTAAAAAGAATAATAGAAATGCCCAATAATGATCTTTACTAATTTGCCTTCAGCTCACTAGTGTGATTCAATTTGCCATTGAAACACATGGTCTAAAGTGAATATAATGAACATGTTTAGAGAATGAAGAGTTTCAAAGTTATTCTTTCATATAGATGTATTCAGTGAGATGCTCATTAATCAATGTATTGCCTTGGTCTAATTAGATAAGGTAAGGTAAATCAAGGAAAAGAAACCAGAAGGAAGATATCAAAGAAAACAAGGATAAACCCACAAAATATTTTCTCTATGTAAGATAGTAATTCCAGATTTCTCTGCAGTCAGCAATTAATATGATTTCTAATGTTTCAATGAGGTGCACTCCTTAGGAAAAAAAAGCATATGACAATTTTGTATCTATTGTTTGTTTCTTTTATAGTTCATGCATCTAGAAAAAAATAAAAATAAAAAATCAACACCAGAACACTTTTTCTTGCTGATACTGTGTTTGTTTAGAGAAGAGGCCACAAAAGAGCAGAGGGATTTCAGGTTTTACTAAGTGGAGCTGTGTGCCTGATTGGACAAATTATTTTGACATAAAAAAAGGTCAGATTTCAGTTGATACAAGCTGATAAAGGTTTTTTGAAAGAAAGGACATAGATCAGCATATCTTAGCTGAATATCTGGTCTACACCTTTAAAAGAAATGAGATCATTAGTCAGCTGCTTTGTGTCATAGACTGAGCCTGTGAAAAGACACTGTCATTGTCCTTTTCACTGCTGACAGTAGATTTCACAGGGGAGCCTATACCATTATTAATTAGGACTTTTTATTTTTTAATAAGCTTACTAGAGAGTTGCTGAATTTTGCTGGCTTGTCTGTAGGCCTGTTCACAGTCTGGCAGGATGCAGCATAACAAGAGAGAGACCCTCAATATTGCAAAAGAGAAGTTCTATGGGGGAAATGAAAGAGCAGATGCTGTTAATTATTTGTATTTGAAAATAAAATTACTTTTAGCTTAGTCTCTGGCTGTCACATTTCACCCTTTTTAACAGTGCCTTCAAACAGTCACACTTACGAAAGAAAGAAGACTAAGTTTTTGTGTTATACACATACATATACATATATATATGTCATATATATATATGTATGTGTATATATACATATACACACACACACACACACACATATATATATATATATATATATATATATATATATATATATATACATATATATGCTTCTTGTGAAGATGTTTGCATCCTGGAACACTTTTTCACTGTTCAGACTTCAGAGATGTGAGGTGGATAATACTGCCACATGCAAAACCACCTAGGCATGCATGAGCTGTGTGAATGAAAGGTGTGTACCTGTGCTGATGCCACATTACACATGACTCAGGTGATCTAGCTCACAGCTGGCCATTCTGATGCAATGTTAGTGGAATCTGAGGTTAAAGAGATTTCAGGCATTCACCAGAAATTCTATCAGTACAGGAATAAGAGTCATTGTATGACAGAAGAAACTCCTCAAAACCTCTCATAGGGAGAAATCATCTTCCCACTCTGGGCAAAGGTAATTTCAGGCCTGGGGTGAATGTCACAGATTGGACAAGGATTAACTTCAGTTTGCAGGAACTGCTGTGTTTTGTATTACCAGAATTAAAAGAAAAAAGTTACACTTTCAAATCACCACTTCCACTAAAAAAAAACCCCTAAAACAAATAAGTCCCCAAACACAGAAGATACAGGAAATTTGTGTTACTTTTAAAATAAGCATATTAGGTCTGAATGTTTATTCTGTCTATGGATTTTACAGACCATGAACAACAAGCATAAATATGTGATTTGCATTTGTATAAATGAGGGAAAATACTTCCTGAAAACATTTTCACTTTCCTCTAACTAACATGATTGTTAGATAATATAAATACAGTCTTTCCATCACTGTCTATTGCTCAGCACTAGTGACGAAAGAAGTTTCAATAGCCAGCCTTTTTGACTGTCATTGTTTTTTGGGTGCATAATGTCTTTTTTGTTGCAGCATCTTTTTATAAAAATATCCCTTCATATTTTTTCTGAAGCGCAAGATCCTGATTGAGGCCTTTCAATACATGACGGGAGACTACAAGAAAGTAGGACAGACTATTTACAAGGGCATGAAGTGACAGAACCAGGGTGAATGGCTTCAAACTGAGAGTAAGTTTAGATTAGATATTAGGAAAAATTCTTTTCTGTGAGGACACTGGAACACATTACACAGAGAAGATGTGGATGCACCATCCCTGGAGGTGTTCAAGGCCAAGTTAGATGGAGCTTTGAGCAATTTGGTCTAGGGAAAGTTGTTCCTGGTTCCCTTAAATGTTGGAACTACAGTCTGTGACTCTGATTTTTAATTGTTTTGGCAAATATTGTCCCTTTGGTTTCATTGTGCAGTTCATTTAGAGTTGTGGTGTGGATTCACAGAATTTGTCTTAATAGAAGTGTCTCAGATACTTAATCTTTTGGACAATATTTTGTGCACAGATTACAGCAAGATATTAAGAAAAAAATATTCTTTGCAAATTTTTAAAAATTTTATTTTGGATTAACTGACATAAATATTAACTATTCAAAAAGCAGAAGTGGAGTTTCACAGGATTTTCCAGCCTTCTTCCATATGCAGCTGGAATGACAGATGAACATCAGGGTAATTCACCTCAATATAATAATACATGGAGATCAGCCCTCTGAGCAGCCTACATTTTCAATAAGCAGTGGCAGGAACTCTGATAACAAAACAGCCTAGATTTTAGATGACTAAATTAACTGAGGTGAATCCCACCATTAGGATGTCATATTCCCATTCTGTTGTTTGGTTTCTTGCTTTTTGAGGCCTAGGACTTGCATAGCCCCAGTGACTTGTTATTCTTTATAGAAAAACAGTTTTTTATTCTTTGCTTCTCCTGCTGCTTCCTCTAATAATTGGTGATTTTACAAATTTTCAGATTCCTGTATTAATTTCTAGTTTATAATTTTATTTATAATTCAACTCACTCCCTAATATAAGACTATGGATTTTGCCTACATCCTCATTTTCCTCAGTAGCTCAGTTTCTGTTGATGTTTTAGTGAACATAGCACATGTCATTGCTCTCATTCTGTTTATGCTAAATATGAATTCTATTCTCTTAACCTGCTATTTAGAATATAATACAGTAGAGTTAATTATATTCTGAGAGTAATGTAATTCTGAACTCCGTGGGATGAAAACAGTACTTGAATTTTCTATATCTCTGCTATCTTATTACTTCTAAGATTTAAGCAGATTTAGTTCAGGTGAATTCATATCAGAGATTTTATAAGTGGATTGTAGACATCAGCTTCATATGGGCTTAGTTATGACTTATTTTTCAGTCAAAAAACGGCAATGAGATCTTAAGTCACTAGAGGTGTAAAGTAAAAATCTAATCCAAATCCCCCCAAAAATCCATACATATTTGAGACCCAGTTTGTTACCACTACAGTCATATAGTACCTTTAAATATGTTTTCATAATCTAGTTCTCTTTTTACATCACCCAGCAAACATATTGTCAGTCCTGAGGAAAGGTGTGTACTCTGAGCTACTTTTTGCTGTTGCTGTTTTTGATATGTTGTATTTTAGGAAGCTAGTGGCAGAAAGCCCCAGAATTTTCAGTGATAGGTTCTATTGCAGTACTCTGGGTAGTGCTTTATGACCCAGGCAAGACTATTTAAGGTCAATGTTTTAGATGCTGCGGCAACATTTTCAAAGAAAATTTTCAAGCTGTAGCTTTGCCTTTTTGTTGACCTTTTTGAATGTGATTGTGACTGTGAAAACTATTGGAACACAAACTCTGCCACTGGGTCTATTATTCTTTTTACATGTAATTGCGAAGCTGTGCTAAAATCAGAGGTTATGATTTGCTCATAAGTTTTTAAGAAAAGTGTTTAATCTTTTCTTAGAGACAGGAGGGATTTTTTTGATTTGTTTTTCGTTCAACTGGGGATTCTTTGTGTGTATGTCCCAAGCCTATAGGCTGTATAGTACACTTCAGCATAGCTCTGCAATAAAAATGTTGGATCACTTTATCCTGTTATAATTTTTAAATGTCTCTGAAAACAATATTAAACTGTTTGGAAGAAGAAAGAATAAAGCAACACGGATTCCACTGCAATAAAAAAATATTAACTACAACAAAACTTAGCATTTTCATCCCCCTAGTATTGGGATGGAGTAGGTAGGAGTGAATGAGATGGAATTCTTAGATTGAAATATATGTTTCACGTACTTATCTGATGGATCCTTAAATAAGCCTTACTTAGGGTTATTGGAAGCGTGATTTTCTTTATTGTCATGTCGTGTGTCTATTCTTGCAATAAAATAAAAAGTTTGATGGATCATGTTGTTTTCTTCTCTAAAAAATGCAATGTGTTGTATCTCTGGCTGTCCCACAGAGCTGTAAATTGCTTCCATTAGTTTCCTTGCTTTTTACTTTTGTTGTCTTGGTAACAAAACATAATTTGTTCTTATACGTGTATTATAGTCAAACTCTATAAGTTAAGGTTGCAAAATTTCTTTTGGTAATAAACTCATATTTCCACCTGGACATAACTTTTTGGAGAAGTATGACATTAAACCAAAACTTTCTTGGCTGAAGTTTATGAGAAGTGCATTTTATCTCTAAAAGTTAATAGAAAATAATTTGCTTTATATGAATGATGCACAATGGCAAAAAAATATTTCCTAAGGGAATAGAAAAAGTAATAAAGATGGGATTCTTCTCCATAAATTTAGACATCTAAAAGTTAGCCACGTAGGTCTAATAACTTAAGGGTCATGCTCAGTGAAGAGAAACAGACACCTCCAGACATCTATTAATTACATTCCAAAACCTGATTTTAAAATAAGGGAAAGTGAGAAGCTGAATTGCTCTATGGAGGTGTCCATTTCTCTCCTTTAATGGTAAGTAAAATGTTGTGAGATTACCTGAAACTTGTCTGGCTAAGTTTTAAATGCTTAAACTAGGGCAGACACATCCTGTTCAAGCATTCTGTTCTTAATAAGGGAAACTCAAATGTATGTGATCAAAGAAGCTTCCTATTTTGTGTATTGCCAGTTCTAAAGAGAGCTTTTTTTATTCCATGAACTTGATTTCAAGTAGTTAAGAAACTGTTCATTAAAGGAGAGATTCTCTGAAGCAAGAGGAGTCACACATTCCCGGATATACACATTTTTTGTGTAGGGCTTCATACAGGTGTTTTACTCAAAGAAGACTGAATGATTGAATGTCAACAATTCCATTCCAGCCCTTCTGCCAAAACCATCTAATGATTTTATAGTGCTTGCTGGATGCTTTTCACATTTGATCATGACAAATATAGAAAATGTTCTAGGAGATGGAAAATGTTCTGCTGAATTTCAGGCCACAGAGTAGTCATGGATCTTTAAGCAGTCATTGAGTCTATCCTGCTCTATCAAATGTATCATCAGATTTGTGGCTGATGAAGAAATTGTACTGATTGCTTTTCAAGTTGTTTGCTCTTTCTTCTTTAAATTAACATCCTTATATGGTTTAAATTGTCTCTTGTCTGTTTCTGTACACCACTCTAAATATTCTGGTCTTCTCCAGAAGAGTTAATGAGAATTTCAACTTTTTATGACTTTTTAAAATATATTATCTTTCTAAATTTCCACTCTTTGCACAATAATCACAACATATTAATTACATTCTAGACTAATAAGGCATAAACTCTAGTTACAGACATCCTAAATCTTACTCAAAGAAAGTTATATGTTTCCTGGCTAGACATATTAGAATTTTTTTATTCTTTGGTCAAAGGCCAGCCCTGGTCCTGGAGAAAAGACATTAATTTGGTTGCTTGGGTTTGTCTCTTTCTTGTAGAAAAATCTGAGATCCTGAGCTTGTAAAGGCAGGTTTATATATTTTTCAACAAAAAGCTGCATTTGCTTTATATGCAATATTCTTTGGGCACTCAAATGTGAAACCTACCCTTCTCTTAAACCTAACCTTCTCTTGATGATCTATGTCTGCCCTTTCTTTAGGCCTTTCAAGGACTGTCCCTTTTGAGATTTCCATACAGACTTCAAACCTCTCTAGAGGTTTCCACAGACAATGATATTTTCTATTTTGTTGCTTTATCTTTTTCCAATAATTTTCAAAATGTAATATGTCTTCAGTGCAGTAAATCACTGAGCACTGAGCTTGATAGCTTTATAAATCTATCCACAGTGACTCCAAGCTCTCCTTTCAGAGTGATAAAAGCCAACTATTGTTTGCAAACAGAGGAGGACTTGTGGGTGATGTGATGGTTAGAAGCTGTCTGGGGCATAGTGATCCTGAAATGATCTAGTCTTCAATTCTTGAAGAACTAAGAAGGGGAATTTCCAGAATGCGGACTTTGGCCTGTGAGGGAGACTGGTTGAGGAAATCCCTTGGGAGGCAGTCCAGAAGGGCAAAGGATTCCCAGAAGGCTGAACATTCTTTGAGAAGGAAATCTTAAAGGCTAGGATCAGGCTGTCTACATGTGCCAAAATATGAACCAGTGGGGAAGAAGACCAGCCCGGCTGAACAGAGTATGACTAAAGAAAAGGCAACAGAGCGGGTGAGGCATCTGGAGCACAAGTCTTGTAAAGAGAAGTTGAGGGAGCTGGGATTGTTTAGCTTGGAGAAAAGGAAGTCAGGAAGAAATTATTGCTCTCTACAACTGCCTGAAAAGAGCTTGTAGCCAGATGCAAGTTTGTCTCTTGTCCCAATAAACAAGTGATAGGGACAAGTGTGGGGACAGATGCAAATCGCACCAGAGGAGATTTTGATTGAGTATTAGGGAAAGATGTAATCACTGAAAGACTTGTCAAGCTTTAGAATAGGTTGGGAAGTGGTTGAGTCACCATCCCTGGAGATACTTAAAAGATGTGTAGATGTAGCTCTGACATAGTTTAATGGTGGGCTTGGTAGTGCTGGGTTAATGGTTGGACTCAATTATCTTAAAGGTCTTTTCCAACGTAAATGATGCTATGATTCTGTAACAGCTGACTTAGAACACATGATTATGCATCAATACCTAATACTGGTTTACTCATGGAATTTTACATGATAATGGTTATTTATTGCACTGTGAGATCTCCCTGCATCTCTCTGCAATCACATTTCATTTTTACCATGCTGCATAACTATGCATACTCAGCAAACTTTTTTCTCTCAATACTTTCTTATGAAAGGCTTTTGGAAGTCTAGTGTGTTTAACAAATGGATAATCATCCTGCACGTCTGCAGACTAACTCAGAGAACTTGAATAGGTTTGTGAAATATAGTTAAAGATGGATTGATTCTTTATCTTAGTTTATTTAACTGAATATTTACTTTGTTCTTATTATAATTTTAGACAATTAATCTATTTCTGAAATTGATACTATTAGTCTGTAGTAGTTTGACTAGCCCTGAAGCACTTCTTCAAATTTGCTGTAATTTTAGCCATTCATTCCTCCAATTCTGCAGCTAATTGGTTGTTTATATAACACAGTTACTACTTAAAGAAACTTTGATTTTGAGTTCCCTTAATGTTTAGAATTAAACAGTACCTAAATTTAACAAGAAGTTACTATTTATTTTATTTATTTGTTCGTACATTCAGCTGAGAATGTACTTTGAGACAGTTGCTCCAAGATATTCTTGTAAGGAAGAGCTCTCACATGGGACCCTCCCTAAATTTTTCTGTCGTGAAAAGTGATGTAAATCACTGCTTCAGATTCTCTACCGTGGTTCCTTTCCTATATTAACTACCCTTCAGTTGGGGTTTTAGTTTAGTCCTAGTTTTTTCCTGTTAAAGGAATTTTTTCCCATATGCATGTTGCTAGGGGACAAATGGCTGTACTTAAGAAAGACAAAAGAGCTGCCCATTGGGGGTGGGGTGGGCCTGGCTACTCCTTTGTTTCACCTGGGTGTGGAGTCAGTTCGCTCTCGGGGTTCTTGGAGGGAGAAGCTGCTGGTGTTTTTCGGCTGTTTTTCTTTCTGCGGAGAAAAGATCCCAGGACCCCCAGCCCACTTTCCCTGTCCCGCTGGAGGCTGGGCTGTGGCCGCCCTGCCCCGCCGCTGATTCGAGCCTTTGCTGCGTTGTGGCTGTGCTCGCCCTGCCTGCCCAGACCTCTGGGGGGGTTCCCCGCTTGGATACATCGCGTCTGCCACCCGGGATTTGTGCTCATCCCTGCCGCTCCAGCCTGCTGCTCCAGCCTGCCGTTCCAGCCTGCCGTTCCGGCCTGCTGTTCCCAAGGCTCCAGCTGGACACCAGGGCCAGCTGTCTGGGGTTTGTGAAGCCTTTGTTCCATCCCTTCCCGGGATCCCAGGCCGCCAGTGCCGCGTGCTCCCCGAGCTCGCTCCGGAGCGCCCCCTGCAGCCGCGGGGGAACCATCGCACCTGCCCTGCTCACCGGGAGCCGCCAGCGCCCCTGCCGGCTGCGAGCGGAACTGCACCCGAGGGGAAAGGGCCCGACAGCCGAGAAGGCTGGCACTGGGTTTGTGATTGTTTGCTGTTACTGCCATGGTTATTGCTGTTTGTTTGACTGGTTATACACATATAGATATATAATAGTAAAGAACTGTTATTCCTATTTCCCACATCTTTGCCTAAAGGCCCTTGATTTCAAAATTATAATAACTCAGAGGGAAAGGAGTTACATCTGCCATTTCAAGGGAGGCTTTCATCTTCCTTAGCAGACACCTGTCTTTCAAAACCAAGACACCTTCCTTTGCTATATTAAGTGCCTATTGACCCTGCAGACTTTGTGTCAAGTATTTTGCTTCTAACGTGTTTGAAAACATCTAAGTAATAACTGCATGCCTTTGGAAAATTGTTCTTCAAAGAAATTTTTTGGCTTATTAAAGTCTCAGAATTAATTTGCCAGAGTTTATTTCTTTTCCATTCACCTTATCTGGACAAAATGATAATTTTCTGAAAGATAACTCTTTACTGCTGTTATCCATTTTATTTTTACTGTTTAACTATTGTTATTCTCTACTGTTTCTATTCTTTAGCCAGACTGATTTTATAGTTGCTTTTTCCCTTCAATACGGTGTCTTGAAGGAAGTTCCATACTATCTATAGAAGATTTTTTCTTTGGCTGATTCTTTTACGTTACTTCAAGTGTTCTGGTTTTGCATAATTTTTCTTTTTGAAAGTGAACATCTCTGCAGCGGTTTATTTTGTGTGTATGTTTCTCTACTGCCATCGTTTTGAACTAGATTGTATCACCCTGAGAAAGGCTCCTTCAGAGGTACATTCCGGAATGAGTCCAACCTACATCTCATAAGAATTATTGGTTACTCCCAAGAGTAGATGTTCTGAGTAACTGTTTCAAGAAGCTGAAGTCTAATAAAGTAACTTTAATAATCTGAAGTTTGATCTGACACCATTTGTTCAGATGTCTACCTAAATCTTCCTGGAAATAACTACAACTTCCCATCATTACAGTGTTTATTGCTCTTGCAGCTTCTCTGGTCTCTTAGTTACAAGTAGTGCCTGAAGGCTGAAAATTAATATGAAGTTTTAACCATCATTCTCGTTCTGTTTAAGTATTATTTTTAATTATTATTGCTTTTTAAATCGTGGCTTATTACTCATTACTTGTTTGCTCTAGAAAAACTTTTGTCTGGCCTGTTTAAGTAATTTGCAGCCTGACACGACATGTTTGAAAGATCAGCTTTTTTCCCCAAGTTTATAAGTGTTCATAAGTTATTATCCTCATTAAAAATCAGGCAAACAAATTCACCTATTTTATGCTTTACGCTTCAAACATTTAAATAGGTGAGTGTGTTCATTTCCTTTTTTGGATGTTTTTTTCCTCACATATGACATCCTGAAAAGGAGGTGGGTTTTTTAGAAAAAAACCTTGACTTTAAATTCCTCTTTCATTAAATTAATTAAATTAATTAAATATCATTAAATTCATCTTTAATTAAAAAGTTTATTTCAAAGGAATCTGCGTGCTCTTCTGCGGCTCTGAGCTTTCTCATAGTGCTTAGTGTAAAAGTTCCCCATAAACTTTTAAGTTTCAGCATCATGATTCTATTTTCACTTAGATATAGCTCATCTGAAATAACAGGCAGTTTTATAAAGCAGACATCCACCTACTTGATGAGATTTTTTTCCAGTTTATTGTGTTTGATTACATTTTCCTCACACAACTGTCTACAGATGAAGAGAAACTCAATCCGTCCAGACTGGTGCATGACTTTGATCAGTCTTGATCTTTTACTTCTCACCCGTTCATTTAACTTTGGCTCCAGAATCTCTATTCTCCTGTCCCATGTCATGCTACAAATGTAAGCCATAAAAGCCATATATGACCATTATTCCACTGTCTAGACCATGGTGTTCTTTGCTATACTAAGTCAGCATACTCTCACTGTTGTCATCACAGACACATCTGTCTATCTACATGATCTATGTACTATTATTGTTCACTTCATCGCTTCATGAGATTGCTCTGGAAGTCCAGGATATACCTTTCTATCTAGTCAAATCATGTTGGCTAAATATTTTCAGCCTTTTATAGAATCACACAATCCTAGAACACTTGAGGTGGAAAGGGGCTTCTGAAGATCAGGTATCCACCCCATTGTTCAAAACAGAGTCCACCAGGAGGTCTCCCAGTACCATGTCCAGTAAGTTTTTAATACTTCCAAGGATCAAGACTCCACAATGTCTCTGATCACCAAATGGAGGTACAGATGCTTGTGTCCTACTGTGCTGTGGGGGCACATCACTGGTTCATGTTCAACTGGCTGTCAAAGCACACTCCCCATTTTCTGCAAAGCTGCTTTTCAGCTGCTTGGCTCCTCAGCATTTACTGGTGCATGGGCTTATTTCTCTCCAGGGTCATGGCTGGGCATTTCCCCTTACGGAACTCAATATCCTCCTGCTAGGAAATGGTTTTCCCCAATGGCAGTATTTGCTAATGGCCTGGAAGTGGGTCTACTTAGGATGTCTGTGCACTTTCTCTGTGAACAATAATGCTACATATAATTTATGTCACTTATAAAAGGGAAAAATAAAAGGAATCAAAAAGTCAATAATGTAGTTTTTGACCCTGGTCAGTGGTCTGTGGTAGGTATATTCTACAGCACCATGCCAGTTTCTTTATTTCTAAGTTTATCTATATATTTCTGTACCAATGCTGCTCAGATATGTTCTAGTTTGATATTATAGAATTAATTATTTCAGTAGGCTAAATTATTCTCATTCAGGTTTTCTTAACATTTCTAATCATCGTAATTTGACTTATACCATATGTTGCCATATGTGGTCAGGAGGTATTGTTCAGTGTCTTCTAGTCACTTCTGCTTAAAGAAGAGAGTAACAGTGAATTCTTCCATAAAAATCTCTTACATTTTTTTCCCTGATGAGCAAAATCTATATATTTCCTTATTTTTTATTTTTTTTCGCATCCTGCTAGGGCTGCTCCTAAACACTGAGTGATAGTCTTGCCACCACAGTACTGCTCAACAGAGCTTGAAATTAGCAAGAGGAGCTCAGGCTGTCTGACAGCTAGTCCTACCACGGCCGCCAAGTCTGAACAAACAGCAGCAGCTATTTTGCTCACAGGGGAAATAAGGTTAGTGAAAATATTAAAGAAAAGTGAATGCCACTGCTGGCATGGCAACACTTTGCAGTAATTGGTTCCTTTTGATTCATGCTGGCCTGATTCTGAGAGCTGCAGATGGGAAACTTAGATTTAGGTTGGAAGCCCTAGTTTGGAGATTATAAGCTCAAGAAATGGCAAACAGATCAAAAGTTCACTGAAGTAAGTGTAATTCTGCAAATTCCAAGAACATTTCTTGCTAATTTGCTTTTCTTTCAGAGAATTCCTTGATTTGAACATGTAGAATAGCAACTAGTGTAACTATTCAGCTGCAAGTGCCATTTTTTATGAAAACCTGCAGTCTGATTTTTTCTGCAACTAAACTCTATCTCATTCATCAAAAACTGACCCTGACCATTCCTTCTTATTACAGAAATCAGATCTGTGTAACTAGATAATATGATTAATTTTAAAAGACATTGCTGAAAATTTGTTGTAAATATTAAAATTACTAATAATGAAGAAAACTTGTGTTCAAAGGCTAGATACAAAACCAAAAATCATTAACTAACACAAACAAATGGTAAAAACAGCTTGTAAAAATAAATTTTCTAGCTCAGATATGAAAATATGAACCATATCTGAACTGTACAGCTTAGCAAACCAAACTGGAGTTCTCAAGTGAATTGAATAGACTCTCAGAAATGTTGAGGAGATTGCTTGCTTTTGGTACTATGTTGCTTGGCTAGGAATGTGGCAGTTGATAAAGTTTATATTTCTCTTCCTGGTTCTGCCTTAAACTGTGAAATGGATGAGAAAGAAAAAAAAAAAAAAAAAAAAAAAAAGGTAAAAAGAGTGAATTTACCAAACCTTTTCCAAGCCTTAAGTTTAAATATGACTTAAGTTTAAATTGCAGACTTGTTGGGGTGAAATAACTTCTGTCATTTTCAGAGGGCTAATTCTGCTTTCTTGACCTCATCAAACTTGTACTGATTGACAAACATGGTAATACTACAGATTGAGGATGATAATTAATAAGTATTCCAGAGAAGTTGTAGAGTCTTCAGCCTTGGAGGCACTCAAAACCCAAATGGATACACTGCTGAGCAACCTGCTCTAGCCAGCCCTGGTCTGTGAAGGAGGGATGGACTAGGCAACCTCCAGAGGTCCCTTCCAAACTCAGACTTTCTGTGATAATCTAGGTATAATCCCTCCCCCCACCCCTTGAAAGATCTTCATGAATTTAGCAGCTGTGGTATTATTCTTAATATGCTTGTTTCCTGCCTTGTTACATCAGAGCCTTGATCTCTGAGTCAGCGTGGGGTCTTATGAGGCAGATTGTTATTTATACTGAGCTTTTTCATTTGCTCCCTGTTCACTTATATGCAAAAATATTTAATAGGCTGAAGCTGAGTACATACAACAATATGTCACGTAAAAGAGTACTTTAAAGAATATTACCGTCTTCTCAAATCCAGGAATGTTAATCTGGGAATGTAAATGTAATGTTGCATTTTAAGAAAAGCACACAGTGTGAATTATGCAGCACAAAACGGCTGCCTTTATGACCCTGACAATTCAAAAGGAATAGAGAGGGAGAACAGAGTGAAGCAGTGTGTTTCAGTCACTGTATCAGGTAGATGTAACACCACCCATGTGGCTGGCAGCTACTGAGCCAGAAAATCAAGCTTTACCATGAGTGAAACCCTAGATCCCATGAGTCTGTTTTCCATTCTAAATGGTTAGTTGCTTTAGTGGTATTTCATTAGGACTACTTACATCATCACATCCCAGTGATCCTGCTCCATATCTGCTCTACCATCAGTTTCCAACAAAATTCTGCTATACTCTGGTTTGATTACCTGCAATAGGAAAACACATTGAAAGATGACCTTTTAGTGAATTATTTTATACATGCTAAGGTCAGTTCTATTTTGACATCTGAATTACATAATAGAGAACATAGCTAGTCAAGGCTTCAAGCATTTTATTTTCAGCATAGTAACTACAAATGAAACTGCTTTAATTCTCCACAAATGATTTAACCTTGGAATTAAATACACATGTAAATGTGATGGTCCCACACCTCAGTTTGTGTAGACTTTCAACTATCCACTGGATTATTTGTGTTTTCAGATACCACAGAAATTCAGATTGTCAGCTCAATTCCATAAAGACTTGTCGTGCCTACCCAGCAAAGCAGCACTACAGTTGTTTGATTAATGTCCTGATATTCCGCTCAAATTAGCAGCACCATTTCAAAGTATTTCATCTCCTGAAGGGAAATTGCAGCCTGATATTCAAGGGATTAAGCTGCAGATAAAACAATTATCTTTTAATGACATCTTTCCTCCTCATTTTCATGTTTTTTTCATTATAAGGCAGTAACATAATTTAAAAAGAGAAGAAGGCTTTGTATCCTTACATATTAAGAGATGTTGCATATAAAAGTCTTCATTGTTTGTCTTAGCAATCAAACAAAAGAAAATGTGACAACTCAATCATTCTGCACTTCAGCAAAGCCATCTTTTATTAGCACTGTAGAAATTCAGCAGAAATCTCCATCTTCCTGTAGATCCTTTGTCATGTGGCTAATTTAAAGTAAAATGTTGAAAACCAGACATATTCATGGCATTTTCTGGCTAATAAGAATCAAATTTCTTGTCTAGATTGGACAGTCTGGCTGAGCTCTCTTAAATAGGCCAGAACTGTAAATAAACCAGCTTTTATAATGCTCTAAAGGGACAATAGCAGATACATAGATAAATGAAATAGGAGGAAAAATCTTCTGAAGACTGTGCTTGAAAGAAGAACATTACTGGAAATAATACTGTGCTATAGTAAATAAAAACCACTGGTTTAAAACAACAGCTAATTTTATTCAGGGTTTTATTGATCAGAATAAACAAATACATTTTATTTTTATCTCCATTCAGTTAATGTGAGACAACTGTATATTAATCCACTGTTCATACTCTTATTTGAACCCTTTCTGTGCAGCAACACAGAGGAATGGGTGTAGTTTTAATCTGAACACGCAACTTGCCTGGCTTTGGGGCAATGATGATATTGTAAAATAAAACCATTCTAGATACTGCAGTGAATATGGATCAGTGAGGCTCCTGAGCTTGTCAGAACACACAATGTTTTGACATGGTAAGAGCACTTTGGATGTTGGTCTCCTGTCCTTTCGGAAGGAAAGCATGGGATGCCAGGGTTTGTCAGCAGTTATTTTCCTGTCCTTTCCTTAGCCAGTTCTTGGTAGAGGGAAAAAAAGTTACCTGTAAATTCTTCTCCACTTGCTAATCTCTTCTCATTATGTTTAATGAAAATGATAGGCACAGCTTCTGTAAAACACAGGCCAGCCTTGCCACTGAATACAAGGCCTTTTCTGGTCTTCTCTCTTAAGTGATCTCTGTTGCAATGAATAAAGGAGTGTCTTTGGTGGATATTCTACATTTAAGTAATTCTTTGGTTCCTTTCCTTCTCTTTGCTCAAACCTGAAACTGGTTTAGGACTGGCTTGTGAGTTGTGCTAGTTTCTGGCCAAGGAAGAATAAAGATGCGACACGAAAAGTTGTATTTATTCTAAAATATCACAATTCCTTCCTTAGTATGAAACAGACAGCTCTAAAATGCTTTCACAGACCATTTCATTTGAAATAGATGTGCATGCAATATGCTGAGTTTTCTTCTGTGCAGTTTTTGAATTCTTCAAACACTATTTTTTTAAACTCACATGACAGAATGTTACATGTTTCAAACAGTGTACCAAGAACATTGGTGGAGTTTTCACTTCTTGTTAATATATGTGTGCATGAGGGAAAAATGCACTCCTGTCAATATTTACAGTAAAAAGCCAAACTTAGGAGTACACCCTGAATAAAGAAATTGGTTCATGGTAACTTCAATAAAATATAAGATACACCTTTTAGGAAAATGCTACTGCTCCTGGATATATTTTGGTTTTGCATCAGTAACAGTAACATCTGTTTCTGCACACATAAAAAAAGCAAGCTTGAATTTTTTTTTTCACAAAGAACTAAGTAAGTACCAGTGTCAAACACGCAGTGCAGTCACACACACACACTTGTGTGTATATGCAGACAATCACACATATAAAGACAAGACATTAGAGAACATACGGCAAAATCAAACACTGCAGAGTGTGGAAATGTCGAGCAGTGTCCCTTCCTTCCTTTATTCTTTGTAGAACAGAATACCTATGAAACTTTTGCAAGCTTTGTTTTTCTTTTCCCCAAACTCAGAGCAGTCTGACTTCACTCTGATGGATTTTTAGCAGCAGTAAAGACACATCTCAGACAGAAAGATCATCTCCATCAGTCAGCAACGCATACCTTGTCACCCTGAAATAAGAATTGCTAAACATTCTCAAGAAGAATCTTCCAGAATATTTTTAACATAGGCAAAGAAAATACATTCACTTCATGTGTTCTTAGAAATGTCTGAATCATTTTGGCTGAAGGTTTTTCGTTGTTTCTTCAGTGACAGATGGACTAAAGATCTGACAGATGAGCTAAACTTTCTACTAGAGAAGAAAATTCTCATGTGTGTGCCTTTTGGGTATTCAATCTGTCTGCATAAAAAGTTAAAATACATATTTCCATGTCTTTACATATGTATTTCTCACTCAACCAAGCCACCTTTGGATGTGGCTTTTGTTGTTGTTGTTTAATTATTCATTTATTTCTTTTCCTCTTATTTTTATCCATAAGCCATTAGACAGTTAGCTTCCTTGGGCTCTAAGACTGTGCTTTTCACTCTTTTTTTAAAATAATTGTCTCCTTTTAGGAAAAGAAGATTCTAATACAGGAATTTTAAGGCAGGCAACAACACAAAGAATCTTTTTTTTTTACATATGAAGAAAGATATTTTGTAAAATAGGGTAATTGTGCAAAAGAAAGAGAGGAAAAGGAATAGAGGAATTAATTTTGTATTTTGCTGATCTAGTACATGGAGCCTATTGATAGCACTAAGAAATATCTTACTGAACCCTGCTCAGGTCCCTGTTTTATGTGTGACCTTGGTTTCTCTGCTTCTCAGCTCCTGTGTATAAACTGGGGACACTGTTTCTCCAGTATAACTAGGTCATTAGAGAGAGAGGCACCTCTGGAAGCCATTTCATCCTATTCTAAAACAGGTGTTTAAACCAGAGGAAATCAGCAGAGGAAATGGCTGCCTCTCTCCATTGTTTTAGAAGGAATTGGGAGAAGTAACTTAGATTGGCTACAAAATCTATGAAGAGATAAAAGAAAATGAAACATATCACAATATTTAGGAACTGCTTTTTCTGGTTAAAGAATTGTTTGAATTTTGATGTAAATACTTAGAAGTAAAAATATTTGAGAAGCTTCTAAGTTTTCAAGTAGTAAAGTAGATTGCTTTCTTCTCTGTGCTTCCCTTGGATACTCACCATATGACTCATTATCATTGATTTATGTTTTAGTATTTTTTTACACATTCTGTGTCCTGAGTTTTAATCAGTAGCCTTAAATCTTTACAGCCCTTTAACCTGGGTATCTGTTGCCACCATTGTGAAAAGCAAATAATTTATACACATTCTCTTAAAGTTAAATGCATGCTGTCTTCTGCATATAATTAAAACCAGATCTTCATCAGACTTCTTGTCTTTTTCTGAGTGTTATTGTTTTACTTCTTCCTTTCTTGTTCTTCTTTTTAAAAACTATTTTTTTCCTAAACTGTGCCTGACAATGTAAGAAATGTCTCTTAAACTGAATAAGAAATTAACATCTAGCAAGAAATAAGTTGCTTTAAAACAGGCATTTTTCAGATATACCCTTAGATAGGAAAACAATTCCCAAATACACAGCATAAGAGGCCCTAAAGATTCAGTTATTTCCTCTAGAAATTATAATTTAAACCATATGATCTCTCCAAAAGAAAATTTTTCATTTTAGAGACTATCATGCTTACTTTAGCCCGCAGAATAATTTTATAACATTCATGGCTTTGCAATATACCATTATAAGGGGAAAAGAAGAAAAAATTGCCTTGTTGAATGCAATTTTTCAATAAATACATCCCTTTTTCAGTTTAATACATTTAGAAATCTCATGGAAGTATCTGTCCAAACAGCTATTAGAAGCTGACGACAAAGATCTTGCTGCCTGAATGCAAAATACAGAACATTTATGGTAAACATAAGCAAAGTCTTGTATCATATTTAAATAGTTCTCCTTCATAAACATAATGGATTTCTGAAAATAGATTTTTAAAGCCAGAAGATATCTCAGTCCCACTGATTTCAGGCGTTGCATATGGTAGACCACAGAGTATCATCAGAGTTAGGCCAAATTACTTACAGTTGCCTAAAACAGATGTCCTAGACACTTCTTTATCTTCCCCCAAACATTTCTGGAAATGGAAAGTCTGAACAAAAGCAGAACTGTCTGTCTGTTTTCACAGGATGAACTGACTTTTGACCAAATAAAAAACCTTTGTGAAAGCAGCGCAAGCTATCTAGTGGGCTTGATCAGAGATTGTGACACATCTACATTATATCGCAGGGGAAGATCGCAACCGATTAATTCCTTCATCTGCCACCTTTGTAAGTACCTGTGAGTTTCTACATGCACATCTGAAAGGTTAAAGAAATAAAGTTCAAAGAACAGCTGAAGGTTAGCTCTGCTAACAACAAACCTTAACAAATCTGTATCATAGATCTTTCTCCACAACATGATTTGGGAAGTGCAGCTATTAGAATTACCTTACTGAGTTTTCTGTCTTCCAACTGATGCATGATCTCAGAGTACTTCCTCTTATTTTGTTTCTCCAATTGGAAATCTAACAGATTAGTTGAAACCACTAGTGAAATTAGTTTTAGCAAATAAGTAACTTCATTGGAAAGGGCAAGTAAAGGTCACATAATCAATCTGAAAACAGGTCTCTTCCTCTGGATCAGTCTACGGCAATAGAAAAGGTTACTTTGTTTAACTGTTTATGCTTTCCTGAAAATTTTGGGCCCTCATTGATCTGCCAGTTACATAACTTATATGAATACTCCCTAATTTGCTGAAACAATTTACTACCACCTTTTTTTTGTCAAAAATAATGGAGCTGGTATTCATAGTGTTGCGATGATGGTAGGTTTGCAAGAGACTCATGTGCTTTATGAAAGTGTTGAGGAGAAATATCAGATACTAAGCCAGCTGGATCAAAGAAAGACATCTGCCCAACAGCATCATTTGCATCTTAGAGGCAGTTTAAGAAGCAGCTGACTGCTTTCTCAAAGCAAATGAGATACTGATGGTAACTTCTTGTTACGAATCATGTTAAGATGTTAAACTGGATGATAGATATGCACACAGATGAGATGAGGACAGTCAAATATTTTAACAACTTTTCTGCCATCAGTTTCAGTATTTGTCCTTATCTATGGTTTTAAGGAAGACAAATAAGTTTTGCATAAATAGTTTTCTGCTTTGTTCCATTTCGCTCTCTACTCCCCTCACCCTCCCCCGCCCTCCCCCCCCCCCCCCTTCCATCCAGCAAAAAGGTATATTTTCTTGAACAGGTCTTGATGCTCTTCTGGTATTGTGTTCCATGATGTGATCTGACTGACTCCAATTGAGTGTGAAGCACATTCTGTTATACACGGTTTTGAACACTGAGTCAAATTGCAGTTGCTTGATACATACATTTTTAACTTTGGGTCCACTACTGTCTGCTGCTGACTACTTGTCAGACTTTTCCTTATTTAAAAAAAAATGATGATAAATCTGGCACAGATTTAAAACACTTACCGGCTCTTATTTTTCATAGATATTGTGTAAAGGATTGTGATTTTTACATTAAAAGAAAACGCTCTTACTAGAGCATAAATACAGTGTTCCATTCAGCACAGTTTAAATTGTATGTATTTTCCATTTTTCATGGAGTCACTAAGTGTTATAGCTATTCATTTTGTTGGTCACCTCTTCTGCTTCAAAGATCAAAAGAGAAATGAACATTAGTTTTAGCACATTTCATTATCACTCTGGTGATGTGCAAAAGGTTTGCTAGAATTTTTTTCTGGAAAACTTCAAATCGAGATTTTAAAAAATGGCATCACCTCCCCTTCCCATCTGAATTTAACATGGCATGGGTTGAGAATGAAGTCAGTGTCTCAGCTGGCCACACTTGATTTGATGGTACTGATTATTAGACTTGTTTCAAGTTCGTTGCACATTGTTAAGTAGGGATCCTATGTCATACTGCAATTAAAAAGAAAAGCTGCAGATGCAGCCAATAGACTACTTTGTTATCACAAAGGATCAAAAAAGGAAGATTTATTACCACCTTTAAATTTACCTAGATTATAATTTTTTCACACATTCTATACTTTCCTTACATTTCTCAGAAAATTCTGTAATTCCAATTGAGCACCTTGATATCTGACTCTTATTTGTGTATTTATTGATTGATTGATTGAAGAGAATCAGAATATGTAAGACAAATGAGCATTAGGAGAAGAAGTTCTTGCCATTTCACTGATTTGTGGATACATACAGATGAGATTTATAAGGTGGGACTTTAACACCTGATTTTGCTAAATCTGAAAAAGAGACAGCTAAGTAGGGACCCTAGTGCTCATCTTTAACACTTTAGTAGCAGAGTATAGTGGAGTCAGACTTTTCTTGGAGCTGTGCAGCAAGAGAAACTTGGGTCCGAAGTCAGTAAATCTGCTGAACAAACACTCACAGTACCAGTTACTAGGAGAAAAAGGGAAAAAAGAAGGAAAAAAGCATCCCAAAGAGAGTCAAAGATGAAAGGTGCATGTGTGAAATTATCTTTCCAAAATTTGTGGCTTTATACTATAAAATAATGAAGTAATGATTACTTGTAACATGACATCATAAAATATTTTGCTGGACTGAAATGTAGAAGGTGAATTCTTAAAACCTTACATGTTCATAGTCCCAGCTAATATGCATAGAAAGAAACTATACTGGAATGGCTGAGTAGAATATTATAAAATTACTGTTTTATCTGCATGAGTTTTTTTAAGAGAATCTTAAGCAGAATAAGACTTTTTAAGTCTACTCCTTAAACAGAAAAACTTTCAGCTCTTGCTGTTGTATAACTATTCATACCTGTTCAGAGACAATTTCAGAGACAAAGGAATAGGATAATATTAGAATTTCATGGTACTGGCTCTGTTAGAAGCCCTGCTAGGAAAATGGGGGAAAAAAAAGTTTTGACAGATACTGTTTTCAAACCAACTAGCAAGTATTCATGAAGTCCAACAAATTCTAATGATTTCTGTTTTACTTCCCACTTCATCCTGGCACCATAAAAGTATATGGGTTCAACATCTTCTGCCAAGAGTATACACAGTCACTTCCATAATTTATGCTTATCTTTCACAACTCCATAAGTTACCATAAAATTCATAAAGTGCGAACATGTTATTAAATTTTGTGCATAGTATACTCCATGAAATGAAAATCTGAATGTGAATCTGGGTCTCCAAAACAATTGTTTCGTTCTCAGTGCTGACACTACCTTTAGGTAATTTTTCTCTTGTTTTTAAGTCCATCATATCTAAAAAGTGTTCTCCTTTTTCTGTGTCAAATATCTATTGCTAATGCTTTTAAAAAATTCACAGTACTATGTAAATATTGATTGTTTTTTCTACTGTGGGCATTATAATAATGAATCAGCTCAGTCAGATGAAGTAAGTTGCAACATCACTTGGTAGTCATAGTGACTGGCAAATTAACCTGGTAATTTTCTTTAATAAACTTATTTTCTAAATTAAAGAAACAGAGGAGATGCCACACTTCTGGACCTTTAGTAAAATATCAGTTCCATAGCAGAGATAACTACAATCATTAATTAAACCAGAAAAACACGTAAGAAAGAACTAGCTAAAATGAAAAATTTAAATAGACAGTGATATTAGGAACATTATATTACTGTCAGAACTCCTCAAGGATCAAAATAGGATGAATATTAACATCAGTGAAGAAACGTGTTGCTCAAATATGCTGATATTATTAAATTCAGAGATACCACTACAATGAAAGATTGGATGGAGTACCAAAAGAAACTGAAAAACATTGTCTAATGCTTATGAATGAAATTTAATGGTAAGAATTTCAGAAGACTCTTAGGAACTAATAATAACAACCTATGTGTTACTCTGCAAATATTAGCAGGTGTAATTTAATATGGAAGAAAAGGAATTTTTCACAGTAATTGATTACAGGGCGACTATGAGCTACACATGTCATATAGCTGTGAAAATGGAAATGTGATCCTAGGTAATGTCAGTCTAAATATTTCCAGTTAGTTTTGGAAAATTTTAACAAAATACAGAGCCCACAATTTAACAGATACTGTGAGCAGTTCTGTCATGCAAGTCACCCTTGTTGAAGAAGAGTAAATTTAACCTCAATGAACGCAAACAACTGCTATGATGATCTAGAGTCCCTAAAAGTCAAGTGTATAAGTATGGCGTACAAAATGTAAATCTGGTTAGCAAAAGTCTAGAGGAAGGAAGGAAGGAAGGAAGGAAGGAAGGAAGGAAGGAAGGAAGGAAGGAAGGAAGGAAGGACATGGTGTGACTGTGTATGTATAAGGATGTGGGAAATGAGGGAATGAGGGATATTGAGGGAACCAGAAGCACAGCTGATTTCATTAGTGGACAGTGGTGGTGCTAAATTAAGTTATCCTGTACCTCAAACTTCCAAGGGGAATATGCAGGACAAAAAGTAATTAATAAATGGTATTTGATTCATTAACAAGTAACCTGTGATGTAATAACCTTTACAGGACTGGAGTCAAGAGTCCAGAACTATCCCTTCCTGTAAAAAGTGCTCTTTTCTATGAGAAGCAATCATGAAGTCAGTTGCTGCAAAATGATCTGCCTTAGGACCTTCCTTAGCATTAATGGGGCAGAGAAGGGGAGCTGTAAAGTTACAGCTTTCCCTTCATGTAAATTGAAGAGATGCCTCTGCTGAGATACAAAGTAGCTTTAAAGTAGCGCCTTAGTTTGGATCGAGAACATGTATTTGCTTTCATTTGTGGCACAAGAAGATCTTGGGCACGTAATTTAGACTTCTTTCTGCGGAAACTAAAATAGATTTTTGACTTTGGGAGCCTAATACACTTCATGCCCAGTTGACTGTTCAGTCCACAAAGCAGCAAGTCAGAAGTAAAATTTCCTGTAATGTGTTGTGCACACTGGATCCTTACCAGCAGTTGCTCCTCTGTGTAGACCTAATCTCTTTGGGTAGCTGCTTGTTAATGCATATGTAACCTATGCATCACCCAGGGTTATGCACGGCAAAGAAGTAGCAAACCCCACACTGACTCTGGAAATCTGCCAGTGGGTGGCAAAGGACACGGCTACCATTCCTGTATACCAGTGACTACTGATCTGGTCACAAAGCTGTAAGTATCTTTACAAGTTGATGTGCCCACAGGAGTGAATCATGTTAATGTTTCATTTGGTCCTTAGGAGTGGGTTCCCAGTACAGTAACCATTTACTCAAACTGTAATGAATGAAATGAGCTAAATTCCATCCTGATGTAGGCTGTCCCAGCAAGATATTTGACTTTGGCTTGGATGTGTGTGTTAGAGAAGCACTGGCAATCTGAGGATGGGTATTTTCAATGTGCACCTTTTTTGTTGTTGTGTGAATGGCTCTTTCTGGCAACTTTAAAAACAATAACATTAAAATCATAACATAAATCAGATTTGGATTTTATTTACTGTCCTTTTCTCTTAATGGTAGTCTATGTCTTTTTTTTTTTTTTAAGATGAAAACAGCTGCAAGCGCTGCTTAATTTGCTTTCTGCACAGCGCAAGACTATATGAACAGTACACATATGAGCTCATTATACAATAAGGAAGAATTTATTGTGGTAGCAGAATGCTTTCCTACTAAAGATGGGCTGTTAAACACTGTCTCACTTAGACATGGATTGCCTGTGATGAGGGATACCAGATGTAGATAAAAGTAAAACATCTGATGTAGATAATCTACTTTCACAACTGTAAATTTTATAATGTGTTTGCATTTACTTTAGTCTATGAGAAGTAACAGAAGATAAAGATGACAGGTGGTAGAAAACATGTTGACCTTCTCCTTCATCTTCATACACTTGTGACTAACTCAATAGCGTTTGCTGTATGAGAATTCCTATTGGAACATATAATCTCCATCACTCTGCCAAAGGAGATAAACATCCAAACCAGGTGAGATCTTCTTAGGCAAAAGACAGCCCCAGAAAAGGATTTATGCTGGAACCCTATTTCTCCCCTCTTTCATTTTAGTAAGCATGTCACTTTTGGATTGATACTCCCTGAGGGAACCTGTTCTCAGATTAGGGAAGCTTTAACTCATTCCAAGGCTAGACTGCTGTAGCTGTGTATGACTGTATGTACTTCAGTCTCTTCTGTGGAGTCACTGTGTACTGCAAAGTTAATGGAATATTCACTGGCATAAAGAAAGATTGAATGGATTCCCGGTCAATCTCTAAATTTTCTCTTTGTTTCTCCCAGTAAATATTTACTTTATTCACATAAATATGGGGAGCTTCCATAGCAGGAATAGAAAGAGACTTTTTAGACCCAGGCTTGTTTCTTGGTGGAATGGCTATCATATATAGAAAATGTTAGGGTGTGACTACCCCAGAGAGCAAAAGATATTGGGACCTCATGTTCTTAAAATTTTAATTGTCCAGCCAAAGTCTGCTGGATAAAATAGGGCTGGTAGAAACATACTCTCTTAGTGTTTGCTTTCTGATATGGTTTGTGTATCATTCCCAAACTAGTGAGGACAGACTGAATTGCCTAAACATAGGCTATTTTACATACTCTGGGTTATTCAAGACATCTGCTTGGAATTTACACATCCCACATCCTTCTGGGGTGGCAGCTGAAGGTATTTATTTAGACAACTCATTACTAGTACTTCAACATTTTCTAATTCTCTGTCAGGTTATGTTCAGACACTGTGATTATGGAATCTACAAGAGCTGAGGTAATATCACTGCATGCTCACTGACAGAAGTAAAGGACTGTATGAAATGTATGGATATAACTTGTGGAAATATGGGCAGCCATTATACTTCAAGACACTTCTAGGATTTGAATTCTGAAGCTTCAGCGTTGCGAAGCTGCTGTTTGAACAGATTCTACATCTGAATGTTACTTCAGGGGGCAGAGGAGCAAGCTTCTTGGGCATCCATACAAAGGATAGTGACTAAACTTAGCCAGGTTATCACAACATTTTCCTTAAGCTAGTGTTTCTTCACCTAGACAGGTCAGCTCAACAGAGATTTAGACTAGAACAGCTTGAAAACCATCAATTATTTCTCATGTGATAAAGAAATAAAAAACCCACCCCTCTAAATCAGAAGACATTAAGAAAAATGGGTTTGTTCTTGTTCTTTTTCTAGCAAAACAAACCCTGCCAAACCCCTAAGTTTATTTTTAAGATTCCACCCTCCTGTTTCATGGTTTAACCCTCTGCCAGCAGCCAAGCTCCATGCATCCACTGGCTGATTCCCCCACCAGGAAGAGCAGGGAGACAATCAGAAAAGTAAAACTTAGAGAACTTCTGGGTTGAGATAAAGACAGGTTAATAGGGAAAGAAAAAGTCATGCAGACAAGCAAAGCAAAACAAAGAATGAATTCACTGCTTCCCATGGGCAGGGGGGTGTTCAGCCAGGAGAGCAGGGCCCCATCATGTGTAACAGTGACTTGGGAAGACAAACCCATCACTCCAAAAGTCCCCTCCTTCTTCCTTCCTCTCCCCCCACTTTGGGTACTGAGCATGATGTCACATGGTCTGGAATATCCCTTTGGTCAGTTGGGGTCACCTGTCCTGGCTGTGTCTCCTCCCAACCTCCCAAGCACCCCCAGACTCCTCCCAAGTGTGGCAGTATGAGAAGCAGAAAAGGCCCTGGCTCAGTGGAAGCCCTGCTCAGCAACTAAAAAAAAATCTCTGTATTATCAACCCTGTGTTCAGCACAAATCCAAAACATGGCCCCCTATTAGCCACTGTGAAGAAAATTAACTCCACCCCAGGTGAAACCAGCACATCCCCATTTTGATTTTTTTTCCTCCACTTTCTTTCATTAGAATAATCATCTTGGTTCTCCAACACAAATTGTTTTGGTGTTTGAATACTTTGAAGAGGAATTATAAAATAAAGTAAAATTTCAAAGAAAATTGATTTTAAGAAATGTAGACAAAAATAATTTTTCCTCATGGTATATGTTCATGGGAAATTTTTTTCTGCTCTATTTAAGTCCTGGGATGTGGCTGCAGTTATTTCTACTGTTTTTGTATTCTTTAGCACTTATGTTGTCTACACATATGCATTTAATAAACTAATTCTATACTAGTTATGAAAATTGAAGGAACAACTAAGAAATAACTATCATATTTCCTGTAGAAGTTTCATAGAATTGTTAGGGAATGATCTCTATTTTCTAGAGGATATGCAAAAAACCCCAAACCAAACTTCAAACTTAAGGAAAGATTGACTTAAACAGTAGTGTTATTGAAGTAATGTAAAGACAAACATTATTTCTAATAGTTCTGTATAATTATCATTTTGATACCAAATATTACCTTTCACTACTGACATGAATATCTTTTATTTTATTTTCTATTAAGATATTGATGAACATTATACTTTTGGTATAATCTTTTTAAAGCAGTTTTAAGTGGACATACCATGAATATCTTGTCTTTTTTATTACCCTAAAAGAGAGTACTGTTTTTCTGTAATGAAAACCAGAGTTATTTTTGTTTCAGTAATTTTGTTCAATATTAAAGAAGGAGGCTTATAGCTCACGTCTGACAGTTTCTAAATCCAGGACACCACTTCAAAGGAAACAGCTATGCTCCTTCTGTCACAATTCTGACTTAGTTCTGACTTATATGGAATCTGTAAGTTCTCTTGAGACCTAGAATGTAAAAACAATTGCTGATATTATAAGAATGAAAAATAAAAATCATTATTGTGAGCTCAAAAGTAAACAAATAAATTTGAGGGAAACAACTCTGAATTTGTATACAGCTGAACATGTAGACAGAGCAAGAGCTTCAGGAATCAATATTTCACTTGTACCTTTGTAGTAATTATTTTCTCAACTGGCTAAGGAAGACGGGAAAGGAGACATGTGAGACTGTTGAGAAAAGTGCTGCATTACCCTTCAAGAAGTTGGGGCACTGTCATCCAACACTAGGAGGACAGGTACTCATTCATACCAATGAATGTTCCAAACTCTTAACATGTGATACACATGTGATTGTGGCTCAAATGGGTCATCGTGGGCTTTAAATATTTTCTTCACCACTTATCCTCCTCCCTTTTATATCCAAGAAGTTTTATGCACAAGTGAAGGAACAATTTGGACATATGGAGGTTTTCCTGAAGTCCTGGTGCTTAGCTGAGTTTTTTATGCTTGTATGGGTTTGGACCTAATGCAAATGGGACTCACTCATTATCTTCACAACTCACAGATGAACAGTGAGGTCATTATGTTATTTATGACAGTAATACAGTATCGTGAAACAAGGAAAGCAGCTGCCTCACAGTTACAGCAGTATAGCACAGATTTATCAAATGAGTAATATAAAAATTCATTTTTAAATAGTTTTGGTAGCAAGTTAAATTAATTTATTAACAGATTCTATAACACTTAATTTTATCACATCCTTAGAGTCTTTATATTTCCCTCCCTTTTGTAAATTAATTTCTAATGTCGAATAAAAACCAATATTCACATTTAAGCTAAGGTATTGTTTTGCACACCCATAGCTGAAACTTACTTGATTGGTGTAAATCTTGAGTAGCAGGTTTTTTGTCTTTTAGATTTTGGGGGAATGAATCAAAACCTTTATGTTTAACTTCACAACTTTACGCAATCTGACCTCTCTTTGGTTTGGAAAAATATCTACAAGGCATAAAGAAGCCTGATGTTCTCCCATACAAATGTCTTGTTCTATTTTGAAAGTTTACCAAAGCCCACTCTTACCACTTTATTAAAAAGGTCTTATCCTGGAGAGGGCAAGCATACCTGGAAGAATTTGAGATGCAAAAAGGACCAGATTAACTCCTGATTTTTGTGAGGAGGTAACTAATTTTTCCTGTTGATCGTCTCCTGTTTTATTATTTCCCACCTGGTAAGTCTATATAAGAAAACTTTGTTGACCCTTAGGTCTTACGACTAATGACTTGAATTTAGATGGATAACTTATACTGTAATACTGATGACACCTGTGTGCCAGTTTGGACAAATTTGGAGGAAAAATATCCTTTGATAGAAGGCAGGTTACAACCACCTTCCCCCAGCAGGTTCGGGAAAAAACAAATTTTCCTCAGAGGAAAGTAAAAGAGATAAAAACTATTTATTTAACAAACACACAGGAAAAGGATAATAATACCAAATAATAAAACCTCTCGCTGTGGAGAGAAACCTGGGAATATTTCAGAGTCCTTCTCTAGGTGCGGTCTCTCTCCTTCTCCTCAGAGCTGGGTCATGGGCCCACCTCCGGGGCCTCGCTGGAAAATTCTCCCAATGTGTTCTGATGTTGAAACAGTCCAGAAGAGAAGAAGGGAAAAAACCAAAGTCCCAGGAAAACAAAGTTCAACTCTCTGTCTCCCTCTAGACAAAAAAGAGCTGAAAAACTGGCTGAAAAAAAGCGTGCTTTGCTCTTGCTGCTTGCTGCCGTGGAAGCAGAGGAGTCTGTATCTCTGTGTCCTTGAACAAACTGCTTTGAAGAGTTCACTCGGGTTTTTTTCTCTCCCCCCTCTCAGGCTCAATTTAAAGCCACAGAAAGGCACAAAATTAATTTCTGGGCATAGAGCAGAAATAGGGGATACACATCATAAAGTCACCCCAAGACAACCTGACACTGAATACATATCTCAAGATCCAAATTCTATTTCTAAAGATCTGCAATTTTGGTCATTTCTCCTTCTACCTTTGTAGTTTTCTAACTGCTGTGTCCTTTGTGTGTGTTGGGATAATTTAATTCATTGAGGCATGAGCAACTTATAAAGTGGTTGAGACATTGGATCCCTTATTTCACTGAGACACTCAAAATACTGGTGCATTAATAAAAACAGCTGAGACGGGTAGATAGAAAACCTCATGTACAAAACTGGTGAGTGCAGACCCATTGGAAACTCAGAAGTTCTACAGATCAGCATGTCCCTTCTTCACTAAAGAAGAACTAGGAGAATCAAGACCAGGTGAACTAAGAAAAGGCAAAAAGAACTGTCTAAAAATTGTCTGTGAGTACAGTAGCATGTCACCAGTACTGTACTGTTCATGAAGAAACTTTGGTTTGTGAATGAGGCATCATTCTTTGGATTAGATAAAGACATACAAAACTGTGTCATAGGTTTGTTGGGGTTTTCTTCCTTCCGTCTTTAGAGGAATAGAAAAGAGGACTTTACTCAGTATGGTCTTCTGTGCTTATTGAAATAATAGATATCTGCTGGCTTGCTATAATTAAATTTTCATTAAGACATTTAAAATGTCAGTGTGTGTTTTCAATCAGTTGGGAGGAAGGAAAGTACTATTGTACAACTGTTTAACATTAAAGGATAGTTATTTTGAAGGCTGTAATATAATGAGAAGAAAAAGAGGTTCTGAAAACCTGTGAAGACTATTGTTAAAGTTTTATTATTGTTCAGCAATTTGCATGCTAAGAAAGGACCCAAACTATGCTGAGGCTACAAAAATTTACTTTATATGCTATTTATAAAGTCCCTTCACCTCTCAGTGTAGCTGATTAGAATCACTTGTAGCTATGAGAATGATTGTGTAATCAAAGACACATAAACATGGTGGGTTTTTAATTATTCACACCTGCACACACTCTAAACAGCACACCCTGCTGTATCTTTCAGATGCTCTAAAAACAAACATTCTGTTCTGATTCACTGTGCTATTTTTAAACACCCACAATTTGTTAGTTAAAGCACAATTGTCACATGGTTTATTTTTTTTTTCTTAAATACAGCAAAAAGCTCTGTTTATCATGCAGAGAGATGTAAAATTTTGTTTAATTTCATATTAAATGCATTGTTTCATCAGAACTGAAAATAAAATGTTTGGTGTTGGGCTCTTGTAAGAAACCTAAAGGTAAAGAAAAGTGGACTAATTGAATATATATTTCATCCAGCAATTTGGTAATTGAAGAATTCCCCCAATACTGTGAGACATTAATTCAATTATTTGAAGAGAGTTCTTTGTTCAAAGAGAACTGAAGAGATACCAACACCTGTAATCTTACCTGTAATTTTGTGTTAAGGCTAAAGAATTGTGATGGTGGAAGGAAACCAATTCTTGTCGTATAAATAATTGGATAATTTTAACAGCTAATTGAAATCACCACATTTTCTTGTGAATATATCAGATAAAACCCAAAGGAACATTCCAGTGCATGAGTTCCTGACTCACAGAATATATATACAGTCCTTACAGAGGATGTAGGGAAGCCACTCTAACAGGAAGTATAGCCATTATGGTGCTTAATAAGCAAATGCTTAGCTTCATGCTGGTATCTAGACCGACTCTGATTCTGTAATTTGTCTTTGATTTAGAACAGGGATCTGACTTGTGTCTTCCACTCTCTGCTTGTATATGTTAACTACACTGGGATACCAGCCCACTGGTGTCTCATAAGAGTAATATATCTGGAAAAGAGATGCTGATATTTTGTTTTGACTGTGATTTTATATGAATTGTCCATTGCTTCTGTTTTTCCTCTATGTCTTATATATTCAAGGAACTCCTGGGAGTCTGCTTGGACTGTCCAGGCACAGCAAGGTTTACTATTTGAACTTACTGAGCCCAAAGGAGGCTGCTGGACACCCTCCAAGACAGTTGTCATAGCCACAGAATCTTAATGCTCTTTATTTGTATATGTTCCCCTATGTCATTACCCCCACGGTGAAAATTCACATTAGACCTCCAGGATGTTGCTGTTTCTGTGCCTTAAACTCTGTCTACATCACCTATCATTATTTTCAGGTCAAGCTACAGCCAGACCTTTTTCTTTTATGGTTAGTTGGTGCTGCTGCTTTTCACATTACCTCATGTGGTTCCTTTTCTGTGAGAAAAAGCAGAGAAGAAACTCATAGACTACTACTTTACTTGCTCTTTGCTTTCTCTTTTCCATCTTCCCTCTCGGTGGGCATCTTTTCTCACTGTTTTTTTCTTTCCCTTTCCTGTCCAAGTAGTGACAGAAAAGAAAAACCTGCCCAACAACAGCATAACTCTGCCCCTAGACTTCTCCCCCTGCCTTCTATATTTATAGCAATTTTTTTAACATTCCCTCTTCCCAAACAAATGCATCTATGACTTTACAATCAATCTATGCAGTACACTCTGTGTAGATGGTGATGGCAGTTCAGCCCCGAGCAGGCAGCATCCCCAAACACAGCAGGACTGAGCTACCAGACAGAAAAAATTCCCTCCTGTTGTGGAAAAGAAGGAAGAGGGAGGTGGGTAGTTGCAGTCACACAGAGGGGCTGTGGGCTCCAGGGTGCATGGTCACTCATTTTGTTCTTCACCAGGGTACTTATCTCAGTTCACCAGTCAAAGCCCAAAGGCTGCCAGTGCCACTGGTTTGTGGCCTTGCCCACAAAGGCAGTCAGCATAAGGGCTGTTCACAAGTGCTCGTGTAAGACTTTGGCTGATGTATCTGCCTAGAAGCTGGTGGATTTAGCCCAAGAACAAGTAACCTTCTACAAGTTTGCCATGAGCAGCAATATCTGTCTAAATTTTTATTCCCTTATACCTAATGCCTAAAGGAGAAAAATCAAAAAGGGTATTGATGAGTTCTGTACAGCACTTTAACAATTTAATAATTAATTCTAGCAAAAAGGATTGTGTGACTTCATTTCTTCATAAAGCCCTCACTGGTGGACAGCTGAATTCAGCTCACATGTGAGGACACCCACAGAAGGTTTCAGTTCTGACCTGCTCATGCTGCTCTGCTTCTCCCTCTTCTGAAATGCACAGGCTGCAATTTCACCCACTGAATATTTACTGTAGATAAAGCTGTTGTTTATGAGGGTATCCCAGCCCACTGCTAGCTATTGCTGTCCCTGCCCACCCTTCCCATGCCACAGCAGCACCTATCTTCAGCTGCCCACAGCTCTGTCCTGCCTGGGCACAGTCCCTCTACACCAGGCCCACTTGTGGGCCCATGTCTCAGCCTGACCTTTACCTCTCCCCATGCCCAGTGAGGTGCCCAGTGCCTCCTGGCTGCCCTGCTCCTGGGAGTGGCACTGGCTGGTGGTCCTCCAGGAGACCCTGGCTCTGACTGCAAACAGAAAACTGAAGGAAACTTCATGAGCAGACGTTTTACGAAAGTAGTAAATTTAAAATAGTGAAATGCTCCCTTAAAAGTTCCTTATCTTGAATTTCATATTGCTTTAAATAAAAACCTGCAACAATCTTATTGAATTACCATAATCCTGCTCTGGAGCAGTCATGGAAGTGTCCACCCAACTCTTTCCCAGTTAATTTGTACCCTGACTGTATGTTTCTGTTGCTTTTCTTACACTGACAACTTCTTAATTTTAAATTTTTTTTTTCAGGAGGCAAGGGCTGGGAGGCAAGCATGGCCAAGGGAAAATGCAGGATGTGGGTGGTCTATCTTTAGCTGCAGCAGCATGTTTTTAAAATGACTTAATCTTCTGCAGACATTCTAAGAAACTCTAGGTTCACCCCTGCTTCTACTAATACCTAGTGATCGTGACGGTACAAATATAAACCTTCATGGGAAGATTCATAGGTGACTTAAATCAGGAGTTATATCACCTCATGGATGGAAATCATGCAAAGATAGGACCACAACATGAAAACAGCTGAGAAGGGTTGTGAGAGTGAGCTGATGCATCATACTTGTTAAACACTGGAAATAAGTACTGGGCTGTACTTGCACGTGCAGAGCACCCAGCACTGAATATGCTTTCCCTTCTTAATGAATAAGGAAATAACTACTTAGTTTTACAATAACCTATCAGCTTATGTTTTGATTTTTTTTTTGTTTGTTTTTTTTTTTTTTAATCTACAGAGTTATTTCCAGACATACCACTTGTCAAATACGTGTGGATAAAAGTAATTTATGGTGCATGGAGATGTAAGTCCCAACTTCCAAGCGGCAATGTGAAAGCAAGATACCTTTATATTGACAGGATTCTTATCTTAGCCTTAATGTAGTCTAAAACTAACATATCCCCGTCACCTATACTCCATGGTGTCTCTGGTATGTATATATGGAAAAAATCACAGAAAACCTGAATGTTAAAATGTAATTATGAAAATTGAGAAATATTAGATGAAGTGTGCAGTTTAACATGAGACATACACACAAACCACAACAGAAAGCACTCTTAAAAACCTTAATTTGAGTTTCAAGAACATATCAGAGGATAATGCAAATAAAAATACTAGGGAGTTTCTTCATTGGTGGCTGTTGAAAAGAGCTAAAAATCACTAAGTTATTTAAAGAGTAAGATTAAAAAATAGGGCAGGGATAATGGGGGCAAGTGCAACAGTACTTGACACATTCAGGACAAGACTCCTGATGGACTGTTTTTGTGGTGCCATTGCCAGGTCAGAAGTATTTGCTCCAGATACAAGTCAGGAAAAATGTCTAATTTCTGTCTGCCTGTTTAAGTGCATATACCATACTTGTTCAGGTGGCTCGCAGAGTACCAGCTGAAACTTACTGACTTTTGAAGTGGTCTCATATCTATTCAAAGAGAAAATCCAGGTTTCTCTGGTGCAATATCACTGCCCACATTGAATATAAATCTGGTATGCATTAGTTTCCTTTGTTTTCACCCTCCCCAGTTATCCCCAGCATCACTAGCGCAGCAGATTCTCTTTTCGTCTTTGCTTGCAGAAATTGAAGGTTTACCACTGTTATGATCCAGTTTAAACCCAGAAAAGCAAGGCAAGCTAAGTCTCTGTGCATAAACTGGAAATAACTTAGAAGGTTCAAAATATTCCCAGAAACGAGATTAAAACCAAACGAGATTAGATATTGATGCCAAAAAATTGATGTATTTTATTTAATAGTAGAGAGGCAAAGAGAAGGAAAGAGAAAAGAAAGAAAGAAATAGAAAAAGAAGTGTGCGTGGGGGGTGGGGGGACAGGGAGAGGTGACGGGGGTTAGGTGGAAGCAGATCACCCATCCGAGGCTCCCAACGACTTCTTGTTGCTCTCCTCCATCTGGTCTGCTGGGGATGAGGGTCCCCCATCACCGCCATGGCCAAGCTACCACACGCTGCCACACACCACCACATACCACCACATGCCACACACCAGAGGCACGCCAAAGAGTACAGAATCCTGTGGATTAATAGACACTTTGGGCCAGATGGGAACGCCCACATGTCTCCCCTTGCAGGGGCTGACTTGACACACTGTCCCACTGTCCCTTGCAACACTGAGGTTCTGTTGCATCATCTCTGGTGCTCTGGTGCCCCCTTTGAGGGGGGCCCCTGTGATGGGCCATGTCACCCCCTTCTGTTGTGGATAAGCTTCCCCCCCAGTGAGGACCCCTCAGCTGGGCTCCTCTGCACAGTGGAGGATGGGCGGTCACTGGGCCTCTGACCAGAGGTGTTTCCAAGATACCCAAAGCCTCTGGTCCCTCCACCCCTTGGTGTGAGGGTCTGTGAGAGCCTGGCAGCTGGTAGCCCTGGGGCTGTGGTCTCCACCTTGGAGGTGTTAAGCCTGTGCTCAGTGAATGTCCCCAGCCCTGAGTTGTTACCTTATCTTCATCAGCGAGCAGTGTCAGGCCTCAGTCAGGGCCCCATTCAGGGTGTGGGAGTCTTCTCTGCAGCTTTTGTAATACAGTTTTAAAAGTCCTTCAAGAAAATGTTTAAGTCATAAACTATAATATTTCTGTCTCTGACAACCACAGAGAGTAAGAGAACAAGTTTTTTATTGATAAGAGAAAGGTGTTATCTACACATCAGATGATATACATTTTTTGATTTAATTTGATAATGCCTGAATTTCTTTGTTTTTTAGTTATTGGTTAGGAAGACCTAGATACACTATCAGAACTGAAGTAACACATCTGTCCTCTCTGCTTCCTCCAGTCCTCTACTTTTAGAGTCCTTAGAGTCACTGCAGCTTCTTCCTGGACATTTTGTACCTTAAAGAGTGTCCTACAGCCTATTGCTCCCTGTTGTCCTGATGGAAATCATCTAGGTCAAAGCCTGTCTTCTCTCCCCTGGCATCTCTTTAGAGGTATGTGAGAGAAGGATTTATCTTTCCCTCAGGTTACTGTTACTCTGCTAGTCAGTAAGTGCAGTACAGGGAACCAAGCTGGTAATGTTTGCAAGAAATGTTACTGATGTTGTTCCTGATAACTTGGCACCTTGCCTCTCTCTTTTATTTTGAATGTTTTTACCACGGTATTCGATGTGCTGTTTACTTCTGCAGATCTCTGATGAAAGCAAGTTAACACACTTAGAAAAGAAAAAGATAATCCTCTCTAATGGGCTGTGATGATGCACTTGGCTTTTTTTTTAGCCCCTTTTGTTATGGTAAGATTTCCAATAGCAGTTTTCTTTGAGTAGGAAATCAAACTAGTCTTTTTCCTGCCAGAAAGAAAAGGGCCTGCAGCTGACTGTGACATCGTTTTAGTGATGTAGGAACCTGGAGGAACAGGGAAAAAGACCTGTGCACACAAAACTCCTGTATTACTGTTTTTTCAAAAAAGTATGGAGAAATACACATATTTTTTTTTTTATGGGTGTTTCTTTCTGTTTTTTTTTTCATATGACAGATACAGAATTTTCAATCTTGAGTGCTCTTGACTGATTTTAAGAATTATACTACTTCTTTCTTAGCAAACCTATAATAAGATAAAACATTCAGTAAGTGAAATTTAATAATCTCTAAGTTAAATGTCCATGCACCAAATCTTCAAGTCCTTATTAAGTGCTATTCAACATCAGCCTTCACACAGGCAAACTCTCATAATCTCTGTTCTCATGATCCTATATGTTATATTGAGTTCTACTTTTCAAGTATTTGCCATTGTCTCAAACAATGACTGTTAGGTCAATAAGTGATTTACGTGGTCAAAATTTTTTATATTATGTATTGTTTTTTAAGCCAAAGTTCCCTTTGCTTAAAGTCTGAATGGCAAGAGAATTCAATTTCTTGAAATGCACACTGATGTATGACTAACAGGCCAAAGCAAAATGGAGAACTTCTAATTCATTACCTACTGCAGGGTCTTCAAATCAATCGAGAGATACTTTATTGTTACTAGAATTATATTCCTTTTTCTTTGCAAAGTTTTTTTCCCCATGATAAGAAAGGGTACTCAGCATTTCTTGACGGAATAATTTCATGGCCTCTAACCAATGGTCTGCAGTTTGACAAGGGAGGTAACACGAAAAAGTGTCAATATTTTGTAGCCTGAATTTAACATTTACAGACACCATATTAAAAAAGACTGTTGAAGTTTTGTCACTGTTTCAGAATACATCAACAAATTATATATGAGATTTTGTAATTTTAAAATAAATTCCTAAGTAGGTTTTGAAAATGCTTTTTTCTTTAATACATTTAAATTATTTTTATTAACTTTATATTCAAAGTCTCGACAAATTTCAAATAACACACATTATATATGTTAGAATTGTGTATGACATCTACTAATGATCAGTAGGTTAAACCTCAAGTGTTACATGATTTGCAATTATAAAGGTCAGAAATTGCATCTCGAGTATAATTAGGCATTTGGGAATGCCTGTTCCTCAAACCAAACATAAGAAAAGGTACTTAGTGAAAATTTTACTTAGGTCATTTGTGATAGCCTTCCACTGATGAACATTTCCCATAATCTCCTGAGAATATACATCCTGTAAGCTGAATAGGTATATAGCATTTTTGAAGCTGAAAAATCCTTAGGAAGTATTTTTAGAGTTGGTCTTTTTTTTCTTTTTTAATTTTTAAAAATTTTTTTAAAATTGTGACAGAAAAATAACAAAGCCTATTCATATTTATATCAAAGTCATGTTTCAGGTGCAAGCTGAAACTTTGTCTGTCAGAATGGATGGGCAGAATTCCAGAGCAGAATGCTGCCATACTTGGCAAGGGTGAATTTTTAAAGCCATGAAAATGTAAAGCAAATCTGTATCTTGTCATATGACTGCTGCCAGCTGCTGTTGCAGAAAAATGTGTATATTAAAATTAGAATAATAATATAGCATCAGAATATTACAATAAAAATGATAAAATAATATAATAATATTAAAAATGTGCATAAAGTGCATATTTATTCTCCTCTGTATATCTATTATAAATACAGGCATCATGAAAAATAGATTGAATGCAACTGATACTCTGAGCATAAGATTTTTGTCCCTTCTCTTATCTAAGTATTCTCTACATTTCAAATATTGTTCACCATCCTGAAAACCCATTACCACAGACTACTTTTCCTTTTTTACATGGCTAAATATTTTCTTTCAGTTTTCTAGTAAATTTGAAGGAAATGGTGAAATGATGAAAAATTATAAATAAAAGTGAAAGAATGCTAAAGGCTTGAACTCTTTGTTGATCTTTTAAATTTATTTCCTATATTAGAAATTAAGACTGATCCATTAGAAATGGGAATATGCACCTGCTAAATCAAGCTTTTAGGCACTTAATATTACAAGTAGATGCTAGCATCTAAATATTTTTTAAAAAAATGCTTTGAAAACCTTCATATTGTCACCATTAAATCTTCAAGTTTATATCTTGTCATTATTTTCAGAATATCCATAGTTACTTACTCAGCTGAGTAAGTAGGTTTAGATCTCATGACACTTTGAGCTATAAAATCTGTAAGTCAGGCATCCAACTCTGAGACTATAATTCAGTTTTCCAACTGAGGTGTTACACGTATCCCTGTACTTTCCCCTCCAGGAAGAGATGCAATTAGACGGAGGCTGATGCAGAGAAAGCTGCACAGAATGTTGAATTCTGGGATGCTTTCTTTAGCATCTTAGAATAAAACACATCAAAGACAGAGGTGCAGCTGCAGTGCCTTTCTTCAGGATCTTGCTTAGTGGCTTCTGTGCAACTGGGATTTAGGGTTTTCAGCTTCCATTTAGGGTTTTCATCTTCAGTTCATATCACAGGTCATGCTTTTCTCTTAAAATACAAGCAGGTAAAAATTCTGCCTTTCAGGAAAATAGTTCAGTGGCAGGACCACACTGCAGGCATCACAGTACTTGGTACAGCTCTCCTTAGCCTGGGAAGATCTGACCTTCCATCTCCTCTCTCTGTTCTAAACCAATAAATAGAATGCACTAGGATCCCCAGGGTAAGTGGTGTGGCATAACACATGTCCTTATGGTGATACTCTCTTAGGGGTCCCATTCATGCTGTTTAACTGTAATAAACCCTCATGTGGCTACACCTGGGATTGTGACTAGGAAAGTGCCAGTATGATACGGGCTGATGTGGGCCAAAAACCATACTCAAAGCAGGCTGATGATAGAACACTATGCTTAAGAAATTGCCAGTGTTAGAGCCCATGTCCTGCCTTTGCCTAATTTAGTAGGCTAGACATAGTCATTAATACCAAGATCGTGAGTTTCCGGGGTGTTCCATGTCCTCGTCACTCTTCCTTTTGAAGCTGTGCTGCTCTGCAGTCAGGAATACTTGATTCAGAAATCCAGAAAAAGAACAAGTGAAAGACAAGTGACCTTGTGAGTGGAGTTTAAAACACTCAGTGAACAAAGAGAAAATGAAATCTGAGTCTTACTTGCTCGACAAGTGTTCTCAAGGCAATGTAGAACCAGCAAACATCACCTCCATTTCTCTCCTTATTATTTTTTCAAAGAGAATAAGAACTGCTCAGTTCCTCGAAAGGATGCTTTACCCTGTGTATTCAAAGTGGATGAACTCACCTTCAGCTTGAGGAGATAAAAGATAGGAATTCAAAGATTTCCATATCTCCACAGTTTCCTGATTGTGCTTCTACAATGCAGATTGCACTCACTTTAATAAGCAAGGCTCTTTCTAAACCCTGGCTAATTTATACTGCAGATTTTGCATTTCATTCACCAGACCAAATGAGAGGTAATCACTAAGGTAGATTCTGTTACTCTGGTCTGAATTTTGATAAAAGAAAGCTGCAGTGAAATCTTGAAGGGTATTATTTAATTTTTTTTTTTTTCTGTCATTCTCCTTTAATCACACAGTTTGTGACGAATATGTATAGGTATAAGTAGAGGTGAGATACTTTTGGGAGAAAGCCTGAAGTTTTTTTAGGCATTGAGTTTCACAAAGCAGAAACACCATCTACAATGTACAGAAATACGCTCATTATGACCAAAGTCCACTTCAGATCACAGCTCTCCGAAGAACTCAGGGGTCTCAATTATTTAATCCCCGCAGATGCTGTAAATTGTGTTAATTATTTACGTATAACAGCAACAGTTGCCGTGGCGGTTTTGTCGCTGGATGTTGGCAGAGCCTTTTCGCCGGGTGGTTAAACACGCTGCCCACTAGGTGGGGGTAGACAACCTCCTACAAACAGCCGCGTCCCTGGAAGGGAAATGTAGCTGAAGATGTTACAGAAACCAGACTAAATGCAGATACTTTGAGAGGTGTTTTGGGTTTGCTTTTGTTTTACTGCGGGAAAGTTGTGTTTTTTCTTTCCCCTCCGTTCTCCTCCCGTGGTTGTGTTGGTTTGTTTTTACGTTATGTGTTTGTTTTGCTGCGATAAAACAAGGATTACAATTTGTGAACTACTGGACTTTAAAGGTGATAATGAACTGACAACACGGGCAATTAAGTTCAGTTTGCGTTGAGAGAGAACTACGGTTTTGAACTCACATTATTACAAGTCAGGCCATTCGTACAGCAGTACAAACCCAGTATTTTACTGGAAAACAAGTAGGTGCATTACTGAAATATCCCACATGGATATGATATGCATGCAGACTAATGTGGATTAATTATTTGCAACTGCTTAATGAACATCAGACTCAGTTGATTACAACTGGTAATCCATAATAGGTAGATCCAGTAATTTTAAAGTTAGGCATAGGCACAACACAAAATGATCTACCTTGTCAGAACACAGTGAGGCACCATAAGTCAATGAAAGTATGATTTAATTAGCAAGTTCATAAGACACCAATTGTATGTGCACCAGACACACTCCACGTGTCCTCTGTTTCCGAGTGAAAACTTTAAGGAAATCCTAAGTGTAGTCAGAGTGGATTAAATTTCTAAAATGCAACACAGCTGAATCATGCAAATAAGACCACATACATTTATTGCAATGAATGAATGACTGTTTTTTCTGTAGGTCAGCAAATAAAAATTTGTTAAATCACTATACTTGAAATATTATGAAATCCTAGTTGTCAGGAAATGTCAGTTGTTGCAAATTCTAGAGGCCTTTCATAAAGTAGGTTAGTAGGGAATAGGAGGATATTGTCAGATTAATGTGTTTCATTACATCATTTAGCATTTAAAAGGTGTGATACATGAAATCAAAGATTAGTAGTTTAATCTACTGTTGTTTTCCTTTTAAGTAGCATCTTTACTGCTGCACGTGTTTCTTAATTGTTGTAAACATAGTGGGAGTTGAGACAAGAAATTCGTGATTTTATGAGCACATTCAGTTTTGCTTAATTAGACAAAGACAATATGTTGTTTGAGAATAGACAATTAAAGTTCATTTTCCAGGACTTTCAGATTATCATTACAAAAAAAAAAAAAAACCAAGCTAAAAATGAAATCATGTTCCAAATTTCTAATAGCTCAAATTGTTTGTGTACTGTAGATGGTCCCATTTTTAGTTTAGACCATTTTTAAATGAATTTTATCACTTTCCTTCCTCAGAGTACAAAGGCGTTCCATTATTTGTTTCACTCTTTGTCACCCGTCTTTACTTAAGCTTTAATAGTCCACTTCCAGAGGTTTGGCTTTGTTTTGACTTTTATGTTTCCCTTATTTGTGCTGATAAATGACATTGTATAAATGTTAAACTTACTTCTCCATGGTAGTATTTTCCCATAATTGAACGTTACATATAGAGGCATTTTTTCTATCTGCAAAGAGACACATCAACTCAAATTTGGAACTAGCTTGCTAGCAGTTGTAAAAAACCCACTTGCAACAGCTCTGAGTCCTACCAGTGGTAAAATGCTTCTTTCACTAGAGCACTCAATAATAAAAGAAAAGATGTACATAGCCAGTGTATACGGTTTGAAATAAGAAACATTACTTCAGAATTAGCATAATATATATATCTGTCTGATTTCTGTAATATTCTATGTAATAATATTGAACTACAACACATTACAAGTACTTTAAGAAATTAATATTATAAACTTTAAATATACCTTAATCAGATCTTTTCAGTGATGCTAATGATATATGAAATTGTATTGAAGTACTTTAAACTATGAGCTCAATCATATTAAAAAATACCTTCTAGTCAGATTGGTTTAACACAGGTTTAAAGGGCTTTTAAAGAGTTTTAGAATTTAATTTGTCGTGGGAACTAATCTCAAATGTGCCAAAGAATCAAGTGCTGAATATGTTTGCATTGCTATCAAACCACCCTTAATGTTCTACCTTTTCTAAGACACATTTCATTGATAGGTTACTTAATATGGCTTAAGAAGCATTTTCATATACTGAAGTAATTCCATGCAGTGTCATGATACATAGTCATATTGTATTCATGATGAATATTAACCACTCTTTAGAGTATCAGCTTGATTGTCATAAAATGTGCACTTTTCTTGACTGATTATATGTGGGTTGGTAGACTATCTTCTATTTCCCTCTGTGTTTTAGTCAATCTACTCAGAACTCCCTTAAGTAAAGATATATGCCAATGACCATAATTGTTTTTCACCTTCTTTTGGCACAGTGAGCTACTCTGCAGCTACTCTGAATGATGGGATGTTTCCCTTCTTTATCTACACATACTTTTTTTTGACACTACACCTGCCTCCACCACTCATCAAGTGGCATAGTCCAAACACCTTTCTAATCCAAATATTCCACAACCTCCTTTCACTTTTCCACAGTCAACATAATCCCAAACCTACTGCAGTTAAGGCACTTTGTACACTTCAGCCACTTCAGCATAAATCCACAGTAACAGCTGCAGTAACAGAAAGAGAGAAATCTGGGTCTCACTGAAGTCAATGACAGCTTTTGCACCTTGAATTGGTTTCACTAGCAACCTTTTAAACTGTAATCTAAATATTCAGGTCAATTTTTTTTTTTTTTTTTTTTTTTTTTGCTGTCCCTAAAGTCCCAAGGAGAAACATGGATGAACATACTGTGAACTGTAGAATGCTAGATTGTTGAATTTACCATTTTCTGCATGAACCATGTGAACACTGAATACATACATGTGCACCCAGTTCTGCACTCTACAAATATGTCAGGTGTGTTAAACACCTACTGACACACTCTGTGAAAAATCAGTGCATTCCTGATGATTTCAGCTCTATGCAATTGCAGAGAGGTTTAATTGCTCTTTGTTTTAATTTATTTTAATTGCTCTTGCTCTGATGGAGCAACTGTACTTCTGGGAATCCAGTACAAATGACCAAATTTCTCCTTTTCCACCAAGATAAATTCCTTTTCCTCCAGGCAGAAAAAAAAAAAGAAAGAAAAAAAAAAGGCATGTTCTGAGAAAGCAGGACACAGAGCTACATCAGAAGCAGTAAATTAAACACTGTCAAGACCTTCATTCTGTCTTTGTGGCCAACCAACACAAATAAGCCATGGCTAATTAGCCATCACTAAACTTTCTTACCCTTTAGAATATGGCATCTGCATTCAAGCTAGTAACTGGAAATTCTCTTGGCTTTAGTACAAACTTCAAGCCACATCTGGGAGGACTCTGGTTTGATCAGGCCAAAATCATGCCAAAGCACTACTCTGACTACTTAACAGGATAAGAAAGGATTTGTCAAGGTTTAATATGTTAGAATACAATGGTCACAATGCCTTCAAGGGTGATGTTGATTGGGTGAAAAGATTGACCTGAAAAGACTTCTGCAGTATTAAGTCTCTGCATTTGCTAGTATTTTAGCAATTAAAGCACATTTTAGTTTTGTGTTAGGAAATTTTGGCTTTCTTGACTATACAACACATTGTGATAAAAAGTTTTTTTTTTTCCTTTTGGTTTGGAAAAAACTTACCAAAACTTTTCCTACTACCTGAAACTACTCCCAAATTCAGATTGAATATATACTTTCAGCTGAAAAACAATACATGAAATGCTTAATAAATCAGAGGAGGTGATTACAGTCATTTCTAGATGACATATTCTGATTTTGCTCTGCAAGCAGATGTGTTGGGATTCAGGTGAAATTCCACAAAATCAGGCCAGAATTAGACAGGTCTAGGGAAGTTCATTTGAAGGGACAGACTACTGTAGAGTTCAGTCTCTTCCTAGTTCAGAACACAAACCTTGACAGAAATTTTCCCTCTCTCAGCAAAATGTCTTAGTCAGCAAGTTACAGAGCAGCCTGGAGTGTGAAACTGTTTCAATTTGTATTAATTGAATGCTTATTAATTCAGAATGTGGTAGCCACCTACTTCCTCTTCCCAGATGAGTGCCTGAATCACAGGATTTGTGATAACAGGAATGAAAAATGAATGCTGAATGGTATAGTAATGCCATCAAAATTTTCTTTTTAAAATGTGTGCACTTGAGACAATACTCTTCTCTGGATTTTGAACATTTTTTTTGATTTTCAAGAAAGGTGAAAAAAACCCCTAGCCTCTAAACTGAATCAAGTATATTGAACTGAATTTATTTCTTTTAGAACTGTCAGAACAGCAACTACTCAATTATCCACTGGATTTGAAATAGAAGATTGCCCAAAACAGACTTCTGCATTTTATTTTTACTTAAGTCTTTGAGATGAAAAAAGCGCTATTGCTTCATGGCACTTACTATTCTTTTTTTCTCCCAGTTCTCAACTGAAGTTTTGAAATTATTTGATCTTACTTTATTTTCCATGTTTTAGTCAGAAAGTCAGCAAGGACACTAACATCCTGAATATCCTGGTGTGTATGCAAAATAATAGGCTCAAAGCATACTAATGACTGCCAGTTCACGCTGTCTGCGGAGGATTACTAAGGATTACATGTAATTATCTGAAACTGCACACTGGTTTTTGGCAATTTTTTTAAAAAGTGGAATTGATAGGGCTTCTAGTTTCCTGCTAAGATTTTACTTTTCTATTTTGCATTTAATATTTTCTCTTTTATGAAAAGTAAGAAAACACCGTAATAAATGAAAGAGTCCCTGAAAGTCACTTAGGGATTAAATATATATAAATCTCAAAGCTGAATACAGAACTCAGAGACAATACCACTAATTTATTTGATATTTTACAGAATCTTGCACAAAATACACTTTTAAAATGTCACTTATGAGACCATGGACCAGATTTTGATCTTCATTTCTGGTTTCTGGGAGTCTGTGTAGGAAATAGTGTAACAAAACTAATGTAAGAATTTATGGAAGAAGAAGGTGACATTTATTTCGAAAAGTTTCTAAGTGATTCCACTTATATTCTCACACTCCTGCCTTTGTAAGCTGGGGACTCACTCTAGCAGTTTAGCTTGGACCATTTGTATACCAGCTACTGACTTCACATCACATCTCTTGTGGTATTTTTGATTAGTGATGAGAAACTCGTTTTTCTGTTAGTCTTTTTATATGTTTTAGATGCCAGCAGTTACTTAAGTGATTCTTTTGCATCAGAACTCAGCTTATCTAAACCCCTATAAATATTAGCCAAGGTTGCCATTCATTGCTTCTTTTTCTTTGTTTGGAATACACAGATCTTTATGGTTCCAGCCTGTGTTCTTTTTGGTCAAACAAGAAATAATGGTGTGTGTGGTGTGCTGTAGCTTTGTTTTCAATCTCCTGTTGTCACAGTACAAACAGATCCTTCTGCCAACAAGTTGTCTGTGCTCTGGCCTTATAGACTGCAGGCTTTCCAGTTTTGGTAGAAACGACACATTTTTCAATTTTATTGCTGTGAACAGTGGTTTTTGTTAACATTACGTGCCACTGTCTTAACCCTTGTTTTGCTTTTTCTTCCAATATTTATGTATATACATTTCCATTTGCAACTCATATCAATCTTTGTTTATCAATGTTAAAAAAATCAGGGGAGATGATTGCAGCCATTTCTAGGTGACATATTCTGATTCTGCTCTGCAAGCAGACATGTTGGGATCCATGTTGGATGTGATTCCACACATTCGGGCCAGAATTAGACAAGTGTAGGGAAGTTTATTTGAAGGTTCAGGCTACTGTCCCTTAATATTCCTGTTAAAGTTCTCCTCCTCTGTTGGCCCTAAGGATATTGGTGTTTATGTGTAGAGATTTAAGAAAGACTCTCAGTAAAAATATTCAGCTTTAAATGTTAGTGGTGTCCAGTAGGGATGAGCCTGTCCTGGTCACCATTATCACACATACTTCACCACAAATTAGAAATTGTGTAGTTCAAACAGGGAAACAGAAAAAATAAAATCAGAAAAAAACTATACATGAGACAGGGCAAAACCAGGATACTTTTAGTCTGTTGTGACCACTTTAATCACACCAGTCTGTCTCTCACTAAGGTACTAGCAAAATGGAATTGAGGTTCACCAGGTCTGGTGCAGATTCAAAGAGCAGAGGCTGTACAGCCAGAAGCCTTGCTGACTCTTGCTTAGCCTAGAAGTTTGTGCTGGGATAGGAGAGAGATTCTCTTATTTAAAAATCCTTGGACCATATTTATTCTCAATGTTATAGCTGCTGTGTGAAAGGCCACTCAGCCTTACTGCAGCATGCGGTGCATGTGGCATTTCAAGTTACTGTAGGAGTAAAAGTTATTTGCTGTATTCAGTTTTCTTAAGGTCCATCAAGGAATATCCCTTGTACTTTTGCTAGAGAAGGCCTCTAACAGTTTCTTTTGGTCATTGGGTTTAGTCCTCTACATTTTACAAAATCCACTATGTCTGAAATAAAGGGCTTCCATAATTACAATGCCCAATTTTTCAACTGATATGGAAAGCTTTATTTAAATTTTTTGTCACTGCTAATGAGTGATCTGAGATGATGACTGGTACATTCTAATTATATTTCCCAGTCTAGGGAATTACCACAATTAGACTTCACAATACAATTCTTGTCACTTTACCATGAATCTCAAATTCCTGGTAGAACGTTATTATTGCAGGTTCCAAAAATTCATCAAAAATTTGCTCCCATATTACACCTTCATTAGCAATTTTAATTAGCAGGACAGTTGCGGGAAAGGAAGAGGAAAGAAAGCTTTTAGTTCAGCATCAATCAACTAAGTATTTGACTGACAACGAAAATCTGTATAAGAGGATTCATAAAGCAAGAATGCTGAGTGAAAATCAACACAATATTCAGCAGAGGATTTGAAATCATTGAGCATATCATACAGGCAAGTAAGAAACATTTCTGTCACATCTGATGTTCTAAGCAATGCTTTCAGTAATGCAATGATTAGAGACCTGCTTGGTGCTCACCTGGTGAAACCAAAGTTTTCAAAAGTATCAAAAATATGTCTTGATTTCTTATCCAAAAGCTCATGATTTCTTATCTTCACTATTTGATAAAGTAATGACGCCTGCTTACACAAAGGTTTTCTCCTTTGTGTAAGCTTCATCTGAGGACTATGCAAATATTATTGGTCAAGGTAAAAGCTTAGAAATATAATTTCTTTCTAAAACATTGCTTTATAAAAAACTTAAAGACTAAAGAGGAAGTTATATGGCAAAGTCTCTTTGATTTCCTTTGGGAACTGTCTGTGGCCTTGAGAAAATTCCAGAGAATCAGTCAAAATTGGAGAACATCCCAGAGTATCATCTCACTAAAATCCTTTGGCTGCCCTAAATCAGATGATGAGGCCATTAGGGTGTGAATATGTTATGTGTATAGAAAAGGACAGAATTAGTTTTTGAGGTCATCCAAAACTGTAAAGGCTGATGCTGACTGAAGGGAAAAAATGTCTCCATTTTATTATTTATTAGGACTGTACTGAACTAAAATTATAACTAAAAATTATGTATGAGTTTGGTAAGGGTGCATGTGGAATGGGTTCATCCAAAAAAGCAACATATGAGGCAGACAGAATCTAACATCTCAAAATGTCCATATAGTTCCAGCTTTGTCAGCTGGTCTAAATTCACATCATTTCACTGAAGTCTGAGGAGTTATTCCTGTTCATCCCTGCTGAGCATTTGGGCAATTAAGTATCTGAAGTCTGGGCAGTCATGTCAGATGTCAAGGAAGATGCCAGTTTGAATGAAAATATAGGGTTGGTGAAATCCTCCACATACAGTTAAAGAGTGGGCTGCCAAAAGGTTAAATCAATGCAGTTTATATATTAAAAAAAAAAAAAAACAACAGGAAAAAAAAGCACTTCATAGTTCAACACTCAAGGAGCTAAAAGTGAATCAAGAGCTCATGAAAGGTCTAAATGCTAAGGTTGTGGAAGTGCCAGAGAGAGGTACTTGCGAAGATGTTCCTATTGCAGGACTATCAAGGGGCTGATTAAACTTCCCATGGTCTTCACTTTCTCAGATGGTTTGTATCCTCTATTAAATTTAAAACCTTAAAATGTCTCAAAGGTCAAAACAGTTCAGGACAGATGCCCTTAGGATTTAAGAGTGACAGTTTATAAAGGGAATATAGTGCTAAAGTCAGGTTTGAACAACAGTACTCTAAGCATATCAATCTGCTTGGATTACAAAGAATTTTTGGCATTTGGTTGGATAGAAAATTTATACCTATGGGAGGCAGTGACTATCCTATCAAGAGTGTTGAGAACATTCCCGTCACTTTTTAGTGAGCACTTTTGATAGCAGTGTCTCATGAAACTCTTCAAGCCAGGTAAAAATCCACAACCAACAAAAAAACCTGAAACCAAAAACCCTGTGGGAGAGTTGCTTTCCAATGGAGAAGTTAAGAATGAGAATGACTTAAAATACAGATTAGAGAGGCTCAGCGGCTGCTGTCAGGATGCCGCAGTAGATGAACACAGACCCGTAAACAAGAAGTGAATTGTTAACACGTCTAAGAGCAGCAAGTGACAGAACTAATTCCGCTCCGACATGTGCTTGTGCCGATTCTGCTGCACCCTGTTGCTTTACAGGAGGTAGATGTGTGAGAACCAAAGACTAATTAGGGAAAACAGATTAGCCTTTTAAGTTGGCCACCTGGTATCCACCCAGTTCCTGCACAGCTATGGACCCATGCTGCTCATTGTAAGAAAAGTGTAGAATTCTTTTTTTTTCTTTTCTTTCCTATTAATTTTCTTTCTTTCAAAAATATCTCCTCAAAACTAAGCTTCACTAGGACTGTCAGATCAAAATCATATCAAAATCTAATTAATCAAGGCAAACTCAATATAAAATTAAAATTAAAACATTAGATTAATTATAAAAATGATTAATCTTCATAAATTTTAAGATGTTTGCTATCTTCTTGGGTATAAGTTCTAATAAGAAAATTTGGTTAGATCAATCAATGCAATAATTTGAATGTTTAATGCTGAAATCAAATTAATATCTAATTTTTAAACCAAAATTTCAAGAGAAATGCTGAAGTTTCCTACTTATATGAAAGCTAACTGTTTCCTGCCTAAGAGGAGACACTGACTAAAGTTCAATAATCACCACTTGTAAGAAGTTGTGGAGGAAAACTTTAATCTTGGTAGGGCTTTAAATGCAGAAAATAGAGCATACTTTTATGGTTCATTTTGAGAGACAAATTCTAAGTGAGATTGAATCTAAAACTGTTGGTTTTTTGTGCTTTCTCCAACATAAAAATTAAAGAGGTCTATGAATGTGCCTTCAGAAAAAATAATTGAAATTTCAAGCCAGCTACTTAGCATTTATTAACATTCTGTAAAATGGAAAATAAGCTCAAATTTATGATTAGTAAACTGACATCAAACTGTTCTGAAGCAGCATTTTATGTTGATCTTTCCCTTTTGGAGTCGTCAAATACCTTATCTCTGGGAACAGGACTATCCAACATTGTAACAAGTGCAATTTTTCACTGTATGTTGCTCAGTGTCAGATAGAAAATATGCCTAATAATGTAATGTGATACTGGTAGAAATTGGGGTTATGGAGAGTAAATAATTTTACTAATAAATATATCATTTAAAAATGATTTTTTTTTTCTGTTTAATAAGATATTTCAATGTTCAAATATTTGTATTTTATATTTTTATGTCATGTTAGACCTCAGTTTGATCAAAATTTATAAATGTATTTTTCTCCTACCCTGCAAAATATTTTATTTTCTATTTTTGGAGAAGATGTTACAAATTCCTTGTTTTTAAAATATTCTCAGCTTTAATTTGACATCTGGACCTACTTGAATTATTTCACGAGGAAAAAAGAAGTATTTTTGTGTTTGTTGTTGGTTTTTTTTTGTTAGGTTTTATTTTGTTGGTTTGGTTATTTCAGTGTTAAAATTATGAAGAGCAGCTACTTTGTATCTGAAACCTAGAAACCAATTTTCTGGTGCATTGACCTTATCCCAGAACTAATGTTTTGTAGACAAATAGCACAAGACACTTAAGATATATTTTCAGAACCTGATAATGCAAGGAAGGTTCTGTAGTCATTTGTATATTTGAGACTCTGTATGTGCAAGTTCACACAGATGTGTGTATATATATATATATATATATGTATTTTTTTCCTCATGACACAAAAGCCTTTGAAAGTAGTGGAACTGTTCATACTTCCATATCCTGATTTGAATATTTAGTATTTTCTAATAGATCTGTAAGGTACTATTCTAAAAATCTGATAAGTTGTTTTTAGTTTATCCAAATTTCTTTGATGGTGCTGTTCCAGTTGCTTCCTTATTCTACTGAAATATGAAAGAAGGAGAAATAAAAATTCCTCCAGTCAAGATAAAGGGAATATTAGTGATGATAAATAAGAATGTCTTGTATGTAACCAGCAGACATTCCTTCCTACCCCTTTCATCATCAGCCAGAGAAATAAAAGCCAGCTCCTTAATAAACTCTAAGAAAGGTTAACGAGTCTGCCTTCAGTGAATCATGAGAGGGAGTAGAGAATGGCTTTCTCTGTGAAGGATCACTCACAGAAAATGCCTTGTTTCTGCTACTAACTTCTTTTAAAATGAGCAGACAGAAGTTCAAACCCCTGCACTAAATACAGTATGCCTATCACATGCAGCAAGAAAAAATCTGTTAGCCAGCCGTAACATTAAGTCTAAAATATTCTACCTCTAATCTAACTTGAGAATTTAACACCATCACTCAAGCAATAATCACTTACAATTAGTGACTAAATTGAATGGTGTTTTCTACAACTTTTGATTCATATTGCAATGTGTAGGTAATTTTATTTGGATCAGTCTTTCTAACTTGATTTAAGACTTTAATTATGGAAATATTATTTGCCCTCCATTTCCCCTTTAAAAATGTACTGCGTTCCCTGGAAGCTTTATTTTCTTGATAATAGAATTTAATCTGAGGTTAATGACACATAAATTCTACCTGAGTACTTAATTCCATATTTAATTCTTTTTTTTTTCTTTTTTTTTTTTTTTGTTTAACTTGGTTACAAAGGACTATGGTAGAACTGATATGGTAGAACTGAACTTAGCCCCTGTGTTTTTTAAAGCTATTTTACCTTTTGATCTACTTCAAAAATATATATTCTTCAATATTTTTCTGAAAGCAAGGGGCCTTAATCATAGTAATTCCAAGTTCATAGGTAAAGTGCATTGCTTCTTGAAGGGCTCACTAGAGAGGTTTATCAGGATTGTGTTTGGATAGAGAGACTTTGAGAAAAGGTCTCTATCCTTTGGTTATGTGAGAAGCTCACCACAGAGAAGTTATAGCAAGGGAAATTGAACTGTTGTGATTATTGTGTTTGGAAACGCATAGTTCTAGCTCATTTTTTGGTTCAGATGGAACTGCTGATATAAAGCAGATGAAAGTTTAAGTGTTTTGTCTAGAATGGAAACTTACAGTGAAGACAAGCTCCTTTTCCCAAGAAAACACAAACTTTCATTTGTCAGAGACAAATGCAGCTCAGCACCATGCAATGCCACCTTACACCAGGGTGGGAGACACAGCTAGGATGGACAGAGCCGTGTTCTGATGGGAAGATCAACAGACTTACTGCATAAGAAGTAAGTGGAAAAACAAAATTTGGATTAAAGACATAGACAAAGCCATGCTTAGCTTTCTGGTAGGCTCTTAGCCTATCAGATCATTGCTCTTGAAGTCTCTGTTGTATGTCTGTATCTACCTCTTGTCCCAAGCCTCCTATATTGTTATAAACTCCCTGGTGGATTTTTGCTACCTAAATGTGTTCAACATCTATAGCAAAAGGGTTCCTTGATCTTTACTGTGCTTCTTATTGTTCACATATGACAAAAACAACCCCAAAAATAATGATAAGCAGAGAGAGTTGTAATACAGGTGGAGGAGCTGCTGCCTGAGGCAGCAGGATGATTGGATCACAGCAAAGCATGGCTTTAAGAGAGAGAGATAGAAGGAGTGAGCCCTTTCAAGCAGGGTTCTGCAGGAATTTCAAGGGATGGAGTTGGTTGTCCAGAGATGATCATATTGCTGCAGGCTCCCATAATCCCAGCAACAAGAGTCTATGCCTGGCTGTGCTCTGAACCCCTCTCTGGCTGCTGCTGCTGGTTCCAGAGGGCATACACAGTGGTTTACTTAAAGAGAGGAATAAACTCTCAACTGGCCATCCTCTGTTTCAGTATTTTCTTGGTTGAACTGGCTATAGCATTTCTTTTTGAGAGGGGTCAGGCAAGTTTTTGAATGGGACTAGAGAGTGGGCTCAGCTACCAAATAGCCCCAGTCAGTTGGGCAATATAGTTACTTGCTGAGGACAGTGCCTAGGACAGTCACTGCCTGATCTGCCCTGCTGAGAAGCCTAAAACCAGCCCTGCAAAAAGACAGGAAAAACCCAGGAATCTCCAAATTCAGTCAAGGTCAATGTCTGACAGGAGGAGTCTGGTATTGCTAAAACTGCTCAGGAAGTCTCTGAAATGTTGAATTCATCAGCTTGGCTCTTTCCTTGAGAAACACCAGCATCCTACACAGAGAAAGGAAAATATATGTTCAACTGAAACTCTTGGGGGGTATGGTGAAGAGGTGTGTGTAGAGGTTAAATCAAACTCAATCTATTTGCAAAGGTGATAACATCAGAAACAAGGAGGAAATGCTCAAAATGAAATGGGAGTCAGATCAGAAAACATTCATGGAATAACTAAAACAAGTCACTGTGTCAGGAAAAAAAAAAGGCAGGCTAAAAGAATTAAAATAGTACTCTGCAGTGCTAGCTAAAATAGATTGTTTCAAGAAATCTCTAGAAGATCAGCCATGAAAAACCCCAGCTCACAGATCCAAAATACATTATCAAGATCTGGAGAAACATGTAGGAGACTCCAGCCAAACTGCAGAACTTCAAATGAGTTCAACTGGACAGGAAAATGCAAAAACAAATAACAGAAATTACTAAGACAGCCTTTAAAAACAAAGAATTGGAAAGCACAAAGGAAAGGTGTCATCCATGGTTTGGGATAAATTATTTTTCCCTGCTACAGTCTCTGTTTCTATGTGTTTCATAAGAAGAAAAGTCATTCAGAGGACGACACACACAGCAGTACAGCACCAGTACTGAAAACCAAAAGCAATTAAGTGTTTTGTAACTACAAATAAGTCATATGTCTCCCTTCCTTTACCTTCCTCGGAAACTGCTAAGGCTGGTTTTATAATGTCAGATTTTCAACTAATTGACATTTAACATAGGATAAAAATGTAGGCAAATGAAAAGCAAAAGACATGAAAGCTCTACTTCTGATTGATTTCTGATTTCAAAGACTGTTCAGTCCAAGTGAAGAAATTGTAGCTGGGACAGAATTTTCAGAGACCCCTGCAAAATATTTGATTCAGCAGCCACCAGGACTGCTGTGACTGTTCCAGCTTGCACCTGAGTGTGTATACAATTTACCAGGGAGCAACAAGAGCTGCAAGATGTGTTTTCTCACCAGATTAGGCAATGTCTTTTAGGGAAATGTTGTCTTGTAAGCTGTCACTTTGTCCTTAAACTGACCCTTGGAGCAAAACAGGAAATATAAATCTTGATATTCCTAGATTCATCTTGGCTTATGGGCTTTTGAGATTTGTCTGAACGTCTTATTGCATGTACAACCTTTTTCCTGCAGAAAGCGTCTCATATTTCTCAGCCTCCCTAACTTCAGTCTTAAAAAAAATGAAGAAATTTAAAGTCGAAAGCAGGCAAGTATGATCTAGAGATGCAAATGCTGAAACTCTTGATTAGAAAGCCAAAAATAATGCTACTAAATTGGAAAATTAAAACAGTAAAATGTGTTCCTTATTACCTTGTTCACACCAAAGATACCTGCTATTTAAGCTATTTGACAAATATATGGGCTTTAAAAAACAAAGACAAAATTCAGCTGAGCATTCATCAATCTTCTAGATGCCAGCATCCAGAATAGGAACTAAAATTAGTTCAGCAACTGACACATCTATGTCCTTTCTCATTTTCTGCTGTTTTTTCTGAACTCACTGTGTTCAAGATTTTTCTCTCTCATTTCAGTTTTTATATGGATCAAACTGTAGCTGCACTGAAATGTAATTCAGCACCTTATCTACCTTCATGGGCATTGCCATAGTTTCATTTTTTAACTTTTGTATACTTTCCAATTTACATGTCCTTCTATCGGCAGCACTTTCATGACGCCATAAGACATATATCATAAAATGCATTTCCTGAATAGATGTCTCATAAAATATAAAGCCTCTAAGTTTGCCTTGAACTTTTTATAGCATCATGACATAATACTTATTGAACAGCAACCTGATCCTCAGAAACATTTTTTCAAATCACCTTTTCCAAAAATTTCAGAATGCATGAGAATAGCATTCTCACAGACACAAAATTTTGGGGTATTTCTCTATCAGCATCACTGATATGAAAACCATACCAGAAATTAAGAAAAGGCTGCATCATCCAACTCATGGTGTTGAAGTGGATACTAAATTATTTGGCAGAATCAGGCCTTTTCAGCTGCATCATAAAACTGGGCTTAGGAAAGACTGACAGCACTAAAGAGGATGACAGGCAATCAGCACATGTAGTCTTTTCCTTTGTATATTGTACCAGTTGAAGATCAGAGATGATAGGCAAAGCCCTCTTAGATGGGCAAAAGTGTTAGAAAGCTGATGAGTGTTCTGTTAAATGATCCAGAACAGACTACTTAAAACTGTTCATTTGTTACAGACTCACAAAGCCCAGCTCTTCATACAGATTCACTACCACATCATGTTTTGAACCAGCACACAAATGACAGAGATCCAATATATAGTGAGATTATGTTTCTGAATGGTGCTGGCAGATTCAGGACAAAATATTGGGGCAGTAAAAACAAGCTTTCACTGGGACCTACATGGCTAATGCTACCTCCCTGCAAAAGTGAGGTGATGGGAATACTGGCATGGAAGCAGGAAACACTACAAGAACCTTTCACCTAATGACCAGCCAAATTATTAAACTATGCTCTCTGTGAATAAGAAGACAAAAGAATAGACATGAAAGACCCTGTGTAAAAGATTTTCCTGCCTGAACATAGTAGCCCTGTGTGATTTTAGACAATCTAAGATATTTTACCTCACTGATAGCCGAAACTCCCAAGCTGCATTAGATGATAGTGTTTAGGCACCTTAATCTCCCTCACACTCCGACACACATGCTTGCCCCTGGAATGAACACCTGTCAGATAAGAAAAACAAATAAATTAATGAAATGAATCAATAAAATAAATATAAATAATTTTTTTTAAAAAAATCTTCTTCCAAGCATTCATATTTAAGAAGGGGGAAATAGTCAACACTTAAAGAAAGCAAAGAGTTAGGATCATCTGCAGCTCCTCTCAAAAGTAACCATGCCAAGGTTATTTCCATCAGAAATGAGCTTAAAAAGTGGTGTTATTATGAAGAGATTTTCCATACTGGTAGATCTCACTGGCTTCCTAAAGATCCAGTTGCTTTAACATCTAATGAAAAATTGCACATGACAACACTGGTACATGAAGGTGTGATTTGTCATAACAGGGATCGTGGTGTAATAAAGCTGCTCTGATTACACTTGAAACATTTATTTAAAAGATTAGGATATATACCAGTTTATAACAAAGTGTCATAACTCCAATATTTAGAATGTGCTGACTACATTTAAATCTTAAATGTCTTTTCTTAGTGCTACTCATTCAAGCAAAACTGATTGATTTCAAAAGGTATTTTGGCTGCATTAGAAGCTATGGACTCTGTAAATATGTAGCCCGACCAAGGTGAGGAGGCAGATTGCTACAGCAAACATAATTAAAATCTCAAAACAAAGATTAATTCAGCTAGTGAATTTTAACTTCACAGTAGAACCATAGCAGGAAAAAATGAAACAAACTCTCTTTCTAGTATATGAGTGTACTCTCAACCCAGTTAAATAAAAAAGGTCATTCAACCAAGTTTCCCTGCTGTCAGTCACTGGAAAAGAAGAGGAGAAATCCTGTGAAATGAATTCTCAGAGGATAAAGTTTTTCATGAAAACAAAAATAAATTGAATTCAACAGTTTGCTAACTGCAACCTGCTAACCTTATAAAAATATATCAATGATGTTAAAAAATAAAAAATGCAGCCAAAGGAAACAGCCAGATTCCTGAGGGAACAGAATGAATTCTCACTGGTAGTGGTTACCCACTCACCTTTCTTATCCTGATAAGCAATTAAAATGCTGTTCTGTTAAAGCCCAATTGCCATCTACTCTTAGTTTGTCTCAGCTTAGATGGATAAATGAGCATGGACTACTCCTTCAGTTCCCTGCCTTTTTTTATTAACTGCCTATGCACAGAAGGTTGGCAGATCTTGTGCAAGAAGTGTTAATTAAGGATGTTTATTTCTCTTTTCTTTTTTTTTTTTCCTACAGTAGGATTAGAATTCTCTATACTCTTTAGCAGCCAAACTCTACAAAGAGGTACGTATGCAGTACTCACACTAAAGGAATTGGAAGTTTTGATTTATCAGTGTGCTGCAGAAACATATGATCTTAAATGTGGCTGACAGGGATAGCTTGCAAGCCTCTTGGACTTCTTTTTTTCCCTTCAATAATTTAATCCTGAGATAAAACAGATTTTGTTGAAGAATTTTTGAAACCTGCAGTTAGGGCCTTAATAGTGACTAGAGTCTGACAGTAAAAGCATTAATAATAAAGATAATTGTCCATTTCTTTCTACTATTGAATGTTTACTTACACAAAATGAATAGGCCCAACATGAGCAATACCCACATCGCAGCAGCTTGGAGGTTAAACCGTGACCTGTCACTGAGAGGAAAAACAAAGCCAAAACCTGAACTTCTTTTGCTTACTTTTTAACAGAATATCATAATAACACCCTAGTATTTCTCTCTGTATGCTGTCCATGACTCACACCCACTAACCAGCTGTCTCAGGAAAAACCTTTCTCTTCAAAAATTTCAACAGAACCGGTATGTTTTTGTGTAAAAAAATTTAGTTGTGATGAATATTCTCCATAAGAAGAAAAAAACCCAAACCGGATGAACAACACAGCTGAGAAAGAGACATTTAGATAACATTTTTTAGGGGTTATCCTAGCCCTGCCTTATCTGGTTTAGTATTGAGCACAGATGCATTTTATACCTCACTTATATCTTGACAGTAAAATAATTTCTGACTTTTCTAAGCCCACCACTGGATTTAAGAAGGCTGCAGCTTTTTGTCATTCATAGAAAGAAATAAATGGTTTGGAACTTTCATCAGAGCTGAGCGCCAGACTCACCTAGCCAAGGACAGTGTGAGGGTTGTGTCAACACAGACGACTCAGAAATTGTCACCATCATAACAAAAGCTTTGACGGCACCGTTTCCAACTGACAGCAGAAAACAGAATGCATTTTCAAGCCTCTATTGCTCTCAGAGAAAAAGCTCTATTGAATCTTACAGAGACAGCTGACAGGATTATTTTCCTGCAAATGTTTGCCCTGCCCACCTTCTGTTTCACATTTCTTTCTAACAGAGCAAACAGCTGATGAAGGCAGGTTGGCGGTAGGAGAGTGTCATGTGAATGGGAGGAATGAGAATCAGGGGGATTTGCCATTCTTTGCAGGATACTAAGAGGCTGTTTATGTTGCTTTTGCACCAGATGCAGTAGAGTTATGAAGAGGAGAAGGATAGTCTAAAGCACTCTAGAAAGCAAGCAATAAGAGTCGAAGTTACATATCTGCCGCTCTGTGCACGTCAGCAGTTCCTAACACTCTTCTGAATTTGGTTGTGAGAAACTAAATGGTGTCAGGATTTGGGTACAAGCCTGACATAAATTGAGGTGCTAGCTGCAAAGAGGAGATTGAGACACTCTCTATTTTGTTGATAAATCAAGTTGTGTGACCAGAGAGTCTTGAACACAGTTTCTGCAAGAGTGTAACTGATACTTCAGAAGGCCCCCTCTCATGTCTCTGTAATTACCATAACTATGCTATTGTATTCTGATACATATTTAAATAATTTTTATTAGAGCCAAGGAGGAAAAATACTGTTGACATACACAGTGCAAATGAATCTGACATAAAATGATAATTCTGACATAAATTATTAATGCGTCTTCTTATTTTAGGATTAATAAAACCTAATTTTCACTATGCTGACAACACTTTCTCTTTGGATATTATGATTAGACTACATTCAAATAAAATAAAGATTTAAGCTTTGGAATTAGAAAAATTGCCCCTTTCAAATTTTCAGCTGATTTGAGAGTTTTAGAGATGGCTTTTTGTCTACATATTATAGAAGCAAAAGTGATCATCAGCTATAGGCTGAGCTTCCTCAGAGGCTTGTGTCATTTTGTTTAATTCAGTTTTGCAAGGAAGCAGGTATACTATGCATACTCCAAAAGAACTTTTTTTCCTAAAAGCTGGCTTCAAACTTCGTGGAAGACTCAGTCCACATTTTGCCGCCATTAAATTTCATTTCAGAACAGTCCTTTCTCTGGAACTGCAAGAAGACTGAATCAGGAACCATGAAATGGCATCAAAAACGTGTTTTCATTGTCTGTATTCATCATATGGCAGCAGAATAAGGAACAAAACTGACAAGTATGGTTCTTACTGAATTGTACTTTTGACTATAGGCCACCAGGTGTTCACCTAAATGAAGAAATCTAGAACAGCACAATGACCAGGAATAGTGTTTCAGCTGGTAATGTCTATCTCTTTTCTTGGATGCTGAGAAGCTTTGGATAAGTGCCTAATAGGGCTGCTGTCTGGTTGCCAGACACATTTCTTCCTGCCTTTTGGCGCTATGTTTATGGCATACACTTGAAGATAGGATCTTCACTGTAGTGCAGCTGAAATCAGTTATCCACTAATGCATAACATATTTATACAAAAACGCTTTCTCTATCAACTTATGCCACTGTGTTTACATGTATTCCCAATAAAATCCACACATTAAACTGCTTCAAAATACCTAATGACTATATTAGTCCTCTGAATAGCTGTTGTGTAATGTGTGGTGAATATTGAGGATTTGTGCTCTGAGAAATGAAAGAAAATAGAAAATAACAAGATTTTTTTTTTAAAAGGGATAGAAGACAAAAAAATCCTCTATAGCTACTTTTATAGTAAACAATGGGTTTGCTTGGGTTTGTTATTAGCAATGTCCACATTTTTTCTTAAAGATGTGAAAACCCTAATTAGGTATCAAATGCTCTTTATTTCTCCAAGTCTTCCTATGTACTTTTTAGATTGGTTTTAAGTTTCAGAACTGCCTTACTATTTGTTGTTAATATTTTAAACAGCACAGAACATGCACTTCACTTATACACTTGTCATGAAGGCAACTTGATTTGCATTCTTACTGCAAGAAGTACCAATTTTATTTCTTTGTGGGGAAAAAAAAGTTAAAAATCTGACCTCATCTCCAGAAATTTAGCCTCCTTTTGGTTCCATAGGCATGTAAAGGTATTTTGTTGATGCCAGGCAGATTCCAGTTTTGTAGTATTAGCAGAAATGAAAAAATAGATTATTTTAGTATAACAATTTAATAAATAATAATTTAGTACAATTTTCAGATTTTCCATTAATTCCTTTAAGTTTTTGCACTATAATGTTATTATAGAAAGCACTTAAAAATTAATACTTTCAGAAATGAAAAATAATGAGACAAATAAGGAATAAACAATGTAGAAAAAAGTTTGAGAATCAGTAACATTATTTGTGACTTATTGGCATCAAACCACTTGCAATTATTTTACTAATTAGATCATGTTTCCACCAAGCATGGACTCATGTTACATTTCAGATGCAATATTTGTTTTACAAAATTAATCACCTTTTTTTTTTTTCCAAAAAGGATTGAACAGTCAAGTGGTGCACTTGAGCTAGACAAGCAATGCTTATCCTAGGCTGTGCTGTGAAGCAGTGAGCAGAGCTGGGAAGCTGGGAGTAATAATGGGGATCAGAAGTGACCTGTCTGAACTTTGTTGAGGGAACAGTGGATGTTGTTAAATAAAGCTAATTTCCTTTGGCTAATGTATTGTAAGAGGCCGTGTGAATTCCTGCATGGATGAGGCAGTGACACAAGTGTCTTGAAATTGCAAAATCTAAATAATGGAATATAGCATTCATTTGATATTATAGTGACCCATGCATTTAATGGATTAATGACTACTGGTTTATTTTCATAATTTTGTACAAAAGATGTGTGTGAATGGGATCGAATTAAATACTTTCATGACTCCTTCTTTTATCTCATTACAAGAAAACTAACAGTACTTAGTGATTTAAGATATCTGTATAATTTATTGGACAGACTTGTTTCTTTGGAACCATAAGAAGTCTTGCCTATTGAAATTTTTTAGACCAGGACATTATATTTATAATATATCTTTTAGATGTATGGCTCTCATAGTTTCCATTTAAATTTCCTGACCTTATAAAGATTTCCTGGTCTATAAAAAATTTGGGGTCTGTTAAGTTTTTGAGTAGTGGATTTGAAAGGAAACTACCAGGATTAATGTTCTTGACATGTAAAAAAAATGTCCTGAATGGAGTATATGGAGATCTACATGTGAAGATTCTTCTCACCTGACTTTGACTCCCTAAAACTTTGCTGTCTACTTTACACTTAAAATTCGGGACTGGCTCTATGGTCAGTGGGTGAATTCTTCCCACCCTAATGTGGTAATTGTTTTTTCTTTATTGATTATGGGAGTAACTTCAATGGTTAGCTGTGATGTCTGAAATCGGGCAACATGAAGCCCGATGTAATTATTATTTGATTAGTTCATAGCAATTAAATAATTACTTTCATGAGTATTTTATAAGAATATAGTACCGATATGGACTAATTTTAAATTAATATCTAAAATTATGTAAAGAAGGGAGTGGATTTCAAATTATAAGCAATAATTGTAATCCTGGGACTTCTGGGTCATGAATCTTTGCGTGTGACAGAACTAGCTGAACTTCATCCTTTAGACTCTTTTTCTGTGAAAGAAAAAAGGAAGGAAGAAATCATTACACTGCTGCCTGCACAGCCATCTACTGTCCATCAGATCCAAAGACCTTCAAAACTGTAACAGTTACTTTCTCATCTGGTTTAATCTGCTTGCCCCACGGGAAGCTTCCACTGGTAAAGATAAGCTGCCAATTCCTACCTGTGGGCAACAAAAAATGTCTATCTTGTCTTAATCCTCTACCTCAGAGCATTATCTGTAGTTTAAGGAGCTCTCATGACATCTGACACAGTAAGAGGAGAAAAGCAGTGAAGTCAGGGAGTGAAAGGCATCGCAAGATTTTGTAAGAGTAAATGGGAGTTTGGAGAAGGAATGAATGAGGGAGAGCAGTGGCACTCAGCCACGTGCTCCTTCTGCTGCAGTTGCCTCATTGGGACTGACTCCTCCCTGCCAAGGGCACAATGCTCTGCTTTTTGCTGTCAGATCAGACATGTATGATCCCAGAAAAGATGTTTGAAATACACACACATTTTATCCTAAAAAAGGATAGAGATGAAACCCACATGGGTTAAATGGATTTAAACAGCTACTTTTGGTTCTTCAGTGCAATCTAAACTCAATTCCATAGGTGCTTTCCTAGCTCTACAGATAAGCCTTTGGAAAAAAATGACCAAACCCAACAATGAAGATTTAAAAGGAGCTCAAAAATCAGCTCAAAAAACAGTTGTATTAACGGAGTGTAATGTATGCTGCAAGCACACCTGTCCTTACAGATTATGCATTGTATTATATGCTCTTATCATGTGCTCCTCCCCGGTTGTTCAAACTGGTACAGACAATGCAATCATTTTCGTGAGGTTTTCTGTGAGTGTCCTTCCAGGCTTTTCTGTTCTGTACAGTATTTTGTGAACATTCACCATGCATTCTTCTAATCTAGACTCAAACCCCCTTCTCATCCTGTATCTGAAACAAGCAAATTAAAACAAAAAAAAAAAAACCCAAAAAACAACCAACCAACCAAAACCAAACCAGAACACCCCACAAATCACAGAAAACCTGTGTATGTTTCATAAGATATATATATATATAAAAAACCCCTCAAACAAAAAACCAAACCAAAATGAAGATCTTTGGATTTCAAGAAGTGAAACTAAACCTTGCAAGAATTTAAAGTAAACTTTATAACAATCTTATCTGGTTAGATGTAGCTCATCAAAACATAACATGCTGAAGTTTGCTGCTTCTTAATCTCCCTCCTTAAGGAGAAAAGAAAGGAACGTAGTCATCTACTGCTCCTTCACAAAATGCAGAGGAGGATGTGGAAGAAGAAAAGGTTAATGGACACGATTCAACACAGATATCCTCAAGGAATCTCCAGAGCAATAAATTATTAAATATAAAAGCATAGCACCTGCTGCAGCCAAGCTAATGGTGAAAATATTTTAAAAACAAGAACTGTCCTGGGGTGTAATCCATTAATATATTCTGCATCTAGAATTTTTATTGTAATTCTTCAGAAGTCACAGATTAGGCAGCAAATGCATTCATTACAGTAAAATGCTTTTACCTGTATAAGGGATAGGCCTCACTGCAATTCTGTAATGCTGCCAGTCCTCTGTTTATCTTTGTTCTGGCTGTGTGGCTCTAAATCAAGATAAAAACCAACTCAACATGAAGGAAAATAAAAGGAAGGTCATTTAATCACCACGTTAGCTTAAAATGATTATTGATTCCTGGAGGTGATGTCTAATTCTGCCAGAAAATCCATTTCAGTAATGATTACTGCCCTCTGCCTTATCTATTATACTGGAGGTTATTAAAAGTGGGAGTCTCTAGGGAAGTATATAGCTTTAGACCACTAATATCATATTTAATATGTTTTTAACAGAACAGAGTTTCAGACTGTGCCCTTTAACCTACAAGTGAATCAAGTAGAGTGTAGGTCTAATTATTATATATACTCCACTGGGATCTAGTCACACACTGCATGATAGATAAATATCAGCTGGGACAAAGATGTATTGAACTCTTCATCACTCTAAATTACCAGGTGCACACAGCCCTAGAAATAACATACTCAGAAAACTTACAGTACCCTTTCGAAATAGTTGCTCAACTTGCTGTTGTGCTTTACCAAATAATGTTCCCATCCTGTGACACTTGTATGATGTTTTCCTCCTGGCTGCTCTTTCAAAATCGCAATGATATAAACCACCGTGGGAATTAAGAATTGTCTGCATACTGAGACATCTGTCCTGCCATTATGTATACACAGGGACTGCAGTGTGTCCCAATCCAACTAGATTACATAACTAAAAGCATAATGAGGGTAACCTGATAAAAATGAAAGATTGAATATTCAGAAAATTAGACTAGATCATCCAATCCAGTTACCTTCTGTGGTCCTAATTTCTTTCTTTATGTCAATCTCTAATTTAAAGGAAAAAAAGCAGGTAAAATGACATATGAAATAGCATATTGAAATTATGTTATTTGGTGTCCCATGGACCAACTGTTAATCCTTGAACCTTTTTGAACCAAAGGATCACTATTAATGCTTGCAATTTTCATAGATTGGAATTTTTTTTCTCATTATATTTAAAATTAGAAAAATATATTATTTCACGGATCAGTTGCAGATCTTTTCTCAGAGAGTTTTGGATCACCATTAATGAGAATGTGAGATTCTCTACCATGTGGGCTATTGAAAGTAATTTATTCTTTTTAATCCCAGAGAAGCTTTTAAAAAAGTTATTTTAAATAAAAGTGTTTGGAAAAATAAATTACAGAACTCAGTTTCTGAAATTAATTCATCTGACAGTATTTACAATTTGAAAAATAGCTTAATAACAATAAATAAAAACCATATAGGACAACTCATGACTGCCTATTTATTATAACATTATTTTATTATCTGCCATGACCAAGAGATACTGTAGATCATATCAGTGATATTATATTTGATATGAAGAGATGTCCAGAATCAATGAATGAAAAAAAAGTAGAAGGAATTGCAGTTCCAAACTATTACACATATTGTGGGCATTACAGACCACGAGGCACAACTACTTTTAATTCTCTGGCATGCACTCCCTATAGCCTTGTGTGAATTAGTATAATATTTTTATATATTATTAATATATACATACTATACGTAATGATATAAATTTACAATAATATATTTTCCAGCCATTTGTGAGACTTTTGATATTATTATTTTACCCACAAAGAAGATATGGAAGATTATATGATTCTGCCTTTATTCTGAACTCATTCCACTTCACAAAGGGAAAAGAAATCTGAAGTAGTCAATTTTCTTATCAAGGCATCCCAAAAACAATAAATAAGTGGAAATAAAATGCAGTTTAAAACACTGGTCAGATGAAGTGCCAGTCACACAAGGAACAAGCCCCCAAAATTTATGCATACAGTGATAATGTATCTTAAATGGTATATTTGTATACAGAGTTGTGCTATGCTACTACATCTGGGAGCTCAGCAAATGTAATTTCAATAAATATTTGTCAGAAAATAAATTTTTTTTATCTTATTGTTCTTTGCAGGGCAATTTTCTTTTCTCTTGCTACTCCTGATATTATTACGGCTTTTGTACTTTTGTTAACTGATGCAGACTCAGAGAAGTTGCTCAAAAGTTAATCAGTGGTTTTAAAGCACTTTTGTATTAGTCCAACAATTAATTAGACCCTAACAGAGGCAGAGAAGGCCTGATGATTACATTTTGAGATTCAGTGTTCAGATTAGTGGCCAGAGAACATAATACTAATTATTAAAAATGTCATAGAAATTTGGTATAATCTTTCCACATCAGTTGTTTTCCACATTTAATACAGTTGATATATGTGATCCAAACTTCACAAATACAGTGCATGAAACACTTTCAAGTGTTTATGTTAATGGGTGTTCTGTCATTAAATTTAATGGGGACTATACACACTATATGGTAAAATTAAGAAAGGCATGTATGCTCTTTAACACCCTATGACTCACGGCTTAATGGTTAATTATTTCGTTCTTGTGTTGCTGTTCACTTTGAAGGATCTGTGGCCAATAAATTGTTTATTTCAACCATGCCTGTTAATGTTTTGATATTTTGACATTTTTATTATAATGTATATAATTCAATTATTTTTATGTAGTGTCAGTAATTCATTATAATGCAGAGAGATATGACAGCTATGCCACTTGTAGGATAGTACTGCATTTCCTTGCTGCATCGAGTGATAACTCATTCATTTATTTTGAGCCATTATAAGTGGACTTGTATTGCTCACCATTAGGACATTTAGCAGAAAACCTGCTGTTGCTTATCGTAGGGACCTCTGGAAGAAAAAAAACCACAAAACCAATCCTAGATTAATGTCCTCAATATGTCACTGTCAGAGAAGTCAGCCAAACCACAAAGAACTTTTTAATGGAAGAAATATTATTTTCTCTTTAAAATGCTGACATAAATATAATCATAAAAATGAGGAAAAAAATTATTAATTCATTGACCAAAGCTGGGGTCAGATTCTCAGCTGGCATGAATTTGCATGCTCCATTACTGTTAATTGGGTTTTGCTCCCTAAAGACCAGATGTCCTATGTTTTTTGGTGTACAGTGCTTTCAGAATCATAGCAGGTTTTTGCTTTAGTATTCTTGTGGTTTTTTATGGACTGAGTACAGCTGTATTTGTTCTGGACAGTCTTTTGCCATATTTAAACTCTGACATGGCTTAGAAAGTTAATTATCAGATTGCAGAGGTAAGTTTTATTAAATATTTTGGATCTACACCATTTTTAGTTAAGCAATTCTTCTGTTTGTCAAATTAGATTATTTATTTATATTTTATTCAGCTGTGAGTGCAAATAAGATTTTAACTCTCTCTCATAATTTTAACACTCACAGTTTCTCCTTCCTCACACCTCTGCTAACACCTTCATTCTCCCTATTCCCTATCAGAAAAAAATTTATTCCAGCCATATACTTAAAGTAACTCTTTTTCATAAAGTCTTAAAGTCTTATATACTACTTGTTGAGACCAAGAGCTTAGTGGGTTTTGTTTTGTTTTTTTTTTTTTTATTTTCCTGAGGATGAAATGAAGATTAGATTGAAACAAACAAGCAAACCCCCTACTACATGTTACTTAACACAGTCCACCAATGAGATTGTTTTTTTAACCTTTTCATACTGAACATTTTGTTCAAGATTTTGTTAATCAGATGTTTCGTGGTTTAGTTAAAAAATTTGCAACTAATCATCTTCAATCCTGTAACTCTCATGAATCATACACTATTAAAATTTTTGTCTATCCTTGTCCTTTTCTGTGGAAGGAAATCAATGAATTATTCCACAGCATATGCTGTGTTTGTAACTTACTAGGTTTAATAAATTATAATAATTTTTAAATAGCAAAATAGTGGTATTTTGTGTCTGAGATACTGAGACTTCTGCTGATTTAAAGAGAGAAAAGACTTCATTTGAGTGCTGCCAGCAGGTCGAGGGAGGTGATCCTGCCCCTCTACTCAGCCCTGATGAGGCCACATCTGGCATCTGAGGACATCTGCTGTGTCCAGTTCTGGCTCCTCAGTACAAGAGAGACCTGGAGCTCCTGGAACAGGTCCAGCAGACCTTTACAAATTTGAGTAAGGGCCTGGACCATTTCTCTTACAAGGAAAGGCTGAGGAAACTGGGCCTGTTCAGGCTCAAGAGATGACCAAGAAGGGGTCTCATCACTGTCTGAAAGTCTCTAAAGGAAGGCTGCCAAGAGAATGGAGCCAGGCTCTTGGTGGTGCCAAGACATAGGACAAGAGGCAATGAGGCATATATGATGCACAGGAAGTTTCACCGGAATATGAGGAAGAACTTCTGTACTGTGCAGGTGACTGAGCACTGGAACAGGTTGCCCAGAGAGGTTGTGGAGTCTCCCTCCCTGAAGATATTCAAGAACTGCTTGCACGGAATCCTGTGCCATGTGCCCTAGGGTGACTGCGGTTGAGCAGGGAGACTGGCCCAGCTGAATCATCATGATCCCTCCCAACCTGACCTCTTCGGAGATTCTGTGTTTCATTTATACATGGAAATTTTACAAAAGTTGTTTTGAAAATAAAGTTGACATCTTAAACTTGCCATTTGAAGAAAATACCACTCATGTACATATCTGAGGGAAGAACTAACATCAATAATTTCATTAAATGACAAGAAATTTTATTATACTATTATTACTTTTATGTAAGCATGTACTTTCTTGTCTTATAAAAAGTCACTATGAGAGTAGCAGTGGATCAATTATTGATAGCTTTCTTTATCATTGTTCCCAAAGTTCTCTAGTCTTTTACAACTTATTTTCCTTCTTTCCCCAGTATTGTAGTAAAATAACATAGATGGTGGGAGTTATTTATAGCTCCCTTCTTATATCCATTTTACCTCTAAATCCATCCATTACCAGTGGCAAATATGGAACAAATTTATTTAGCCATAGCTCCTGACTATCAACAAATGACCCATCAAATGTTCATTGACTGTTTTTTTGGGGGGGGAGGAGAGGGGGGAAGATGTGTCAAAGCTAGCTTCTTTTTCTTCTTGTCACTTCCAGACGGCACAATGAAGACTAGAAGAACTCATACATAATGGGAAACCTGGTGCCTGTTGAGCTGTGAAAAGAGCTGCCATTAGGAACCCAGAATATTTCTGCCAGGTCAGCAAAGTATGAGAAAAGTTCCCCTTAAGCAGTTTATAACTATACACCTCTTTTTTCTTCCTTTCCCTCTCTCCCCCCCCTCCAAGCATTTGATAGCCAGCAATTCACTTTGCTGGCACACACTGTGGCCTTTCTCAGAGTCTAATTCACAATGTTTATACTGTCATTTTGGTCTCTGTACTTTGTATTTTTTCATCTCATAGCCTTTCTCTTTTTCAGGTTCTTGTCACCCTGGAAAAACACTAGTGTTTATAACCTCTCTGGCTACACTGACTGGCTTTGTCATCAGAGGTTTTTGTAGCATCTTTAATGACCTGTTAGGAAGAATCTTATAAACATTCTGTCATAATAAGTGTTAGACTGAAAATCTGTTACCTTAACTTGTATCTTCAAAATATTGGCATATTAAGTGGTTGGCAATTGGCCAATGTGATGTGCTGTCTCAGTTTGAGACAAGTTTAGTGGGAAATGCCCTGGAAGGGACATCTCCTCCACAGAAGATGGATTTCAGCACTCCCTCCCCACCAATATGAAAGAAATTTCTTGGATGAAAGTGAAAAAAACTATTTATGTAACAAGCAGAGTGCCGGCAGGGCAAAGAAAAATAATGAGTAATGCTAGATAATAAACGTCCCTGATGCTGAGAAAGCTGGTGGATTTTAGAGTTCTGTCTGTAGCTGGCTTGGCCCCTCCGGAGGCCCAAGGCCGGGATGCAGCGTCCCCATGGGGTCCAATGAGCCGGTTCTTGGATCACAGCTGGGCCCAACAGTTCCAGAAGAAGAAGTTCCGGAGGATTTCGGTATGCAGTCCCGGGAAAATTTCTTGCCTCAACTAGCAGGCTGGCTATAAAGCAGGAAGGTGCTCCCTCAGCTCTGCAGCAGTGAGAACACGGGGAAATGTGTGTGAGTCCTTGAATGCAAACCACACTAATGAATTAGCTCAGCTTCCGTCCCCCCTCCCCTGGACCCAGCTTAAAGCTGCAGGACCCATTTCTGGGCAATAAGCAGACAATAGGGGAATACAATATTATCAGAAATTCACCTCAAGACATGGGCACAATATAGTAAATTCTTCAGATGCTCATTTTTCTTAATGGTATTCCTTTTTGCCAGAAAATGGCCATGCTAATCAAAGAACAGATGTGCTATTAGGCTGTGAATTCTTGGGACCTTCTGTGCTTAATACTTATAAGTAAAAACACTTTCCAAAAATGGCAATATACATCTAGAATAAAAAGCAAAACACTTTTTGTGAGGTTTTGAGCAATATCCTAAATGATATATACAGGAAATTCCAAGTATTATGTTTTTATATATATTGCCATGGGAGAATGTAGAGAAACCCCAATTCTGCTCTGTTTTTTCAACAGCAAGACGTGTCTGAGGCATCCAGAAAGCTTAGCAGAATGTTGTATTTTCTAGCACTAGTAGATTTTGTATAATCAATGGTGTTAGTCTTGCAATAGCTAAACTTCCCAAATCCTTCGGAATAGTTATATGACCTTTTGTAGTAATACTTTATAAGTGAGACCTAGGTATTGTTTAACTCCAGAAAAAGGCACCAGAAATTAAGATGGTATATTTACCGCTTCAATTTCTGTCTCAATTTTTAATTTCTGTTTTAGAAATCTGCAAGAACATTCAAATTGAAGTGTAATCCTGCAAAAACATGAATCTTTATCTATAGTGTCTCCAAGGTGCCACAATCTAGATATTAAAATCTATCTTAGATAATATCCATATGTATATAAATAGATATATTCATATAAATAAAGACACCATATATATAGGGTGAGGCTCACATATCATGAAACAATGCTGATTTTGACTTGTGCACTATGTTATAAAAATTTAGACATATCAAGAAAGTAGGTTAAAGTTAACCGCTTGTCCCAAGGAAGCACTAGGCTGCCTGTCTGTAATGGCTTTAATACATATAAAGTTGTGAAGAGTAAGAAAACCTCAGCTATTATTTTGGCAGAAAATTGTGAGGCAAATCAAAGAAATTAAACAATTCTTTTCACTGTATTGATTTATATCTCCCATGGATTTGGAAGTCAGAAAGACAAGTATGTGTTCTGGCAAATGTTTCTTTTTCCCTTGGAATGATGCAAAGGACTTGCTGCAAACTGATCACCAGTCACTGCTGCCAGGAGTGCACACTGGCTGAAATGGAGAAGTCCTTTGAGAAAAGACTGGGATTTGTTTGAGTGAAATTGTAAGTGCATGAGTATTAGTGACACTGGAAAACTCAGTCATCTGGAAATCAGGAAATGAGTATCACCACTTTATTCAATCCTTTTCTCCATGCTTAGAGGTAGGAAGGCATATTGCTCCATTTTGTAAGGATCAAAAAATGCTTATGAACAATAACATCACAGTCATGGTGTTCATGTCAAACAAGCACATACTGAAATACTTGAATACCAGGAAAAGCAGAAAAACACTCTGAATATTGGAATCCATCCTGGATAGTGTTAAATAATACCAGCCAAAAAATTCTTAGACTTATTCCAGGAACCACTTCATGCTTATCAGCAAAAATGCAGAAAGCCTATCACAGTGGTCAGATGAATGAAGTACTAATGGGACAAAGCAATCTGAAATAATTAAATTTTTCAGATAATGCACAAAACATAGCTGAATGGATAGTACTGCAACAGTATCCCTTGGTCTCCTTGGTATGTACTCCTACACATAAAGAAAACATCCCCCTACGAAAGAAGGATATATTTTCAGATATTAGTATTCAGTTATAGTATGGACATAAATATAATCTGGATAGGCCAAATGCCTGAACTGATCACTTGTATGTGGTTGCTTTTTGCCCTGTCAGTGATAGAATAAATCCTCTGGCTGGAAGAGAAGGTCATATATACCTCATCACCAGTAGGAGGATCAGCTGATAGTAGAACTGGTAATGATATTTTTGAATTTGAGCTATGAAATCAGGTAGATATTTTGTAATAAAAATGGTATAAACATGAATCAATCAAAAAGAAGAGTAGTTTTGTGCTGACCCAGTTTAGGAAAGCTCTGGAATTAAGATGCTGTTAGTAGTAAAACACACCCAAGTTGGTGAAAGGACTGACAAGAATGCTTTTAGGGGAAGTAAGATTCAACTGCTTTCACTTTAGCTGTAAATTATACATTTTTTTTTCCAGATTAATCATCTAAACTATTCCATAATCAGTGAAAGTTCTTGCATTGATTAGCTGTGGATGAGTAGCTCCAATTACTAGTATAAGATTTCGAATATCTTAATATCTGAGATACGAAGTTGACCTAAAGCCTACTTATTGTCTCTCTCTTTTTTTTTTCTTTAACTCTTAAATCACCAAATTATTGAATAATTTAGGATGAAAGAATTCTCTGGAGGCAACATAGTCCAGCCCTTTTATCAAAGCAGGGCCATATTACCTGTTGCTCATCAGCAGCCTCACTTCTTCACCCGAAGCAGTGAGATTTATATCCATGGTGGGTGTCTCTAATGGGGTTATTTGGCATATTTCCTTTAAATTCATTTCCAGGTTAAGTTTCAAAGTTCCACACCTCCCTCATTCAGTAAAAGCTGCTTCCAGGTACAAAAAAACCAACACAAACCAAACTTCACATTTACCTTCTTAATGCAACACCTTTTTCATCAGAACTCTTCCTGATTTGTGTTAAAGTTAGCATTGGGCATGAGAACTGCAAGTAAGACATAAGATTTCATTCTCTTCCAAAGAATTTTTTGACTGGCTACCAGTGAATGAATATATGCACACAAAATTTCAAAACACATATGCACACATATTTCTAATGCATTTATTTGAATATAGAAATTTACAGACTACTTAAGAACTAATAGAATTTTCAAAATCTGGCTGAAAAAACAGTCTGGCTTTTTTAACCTTCATTATCACTGTCACCCAAATTAAAGTGAAAGGAAAGAAAATGTAGGTAATATGTGATAATGTTTCTCATTTATATTTATTCTATATGAGAGGGATAGAGGAACACACAGCAGATATTTTTAACCTATCAGATAACCTCAGTCATTTTGATGCTCTGGAATGCTTTTTACGACATTCCTTCAAATCATCAGGCAGAAAAAGGAGGAGATATTCTTTCACTGTTTAATAAAAGTTTTAAAGATGGAGAAAGATTGGGTTGAGTTTGAGGCAATAAAGAAAGACTGGCAAAATAAAATTACAGGAAAAAGAATACAGTTCATTAGTGTCAGTATAAACCTGTTCAACCAAGTTCAAAGGGCCTTAACACCTTCTGTTGAATGAGGATTTAGCTCTATTTTCCCTTAGTGATCCACAATAAGTAACGTGAGAGGACAATGAAACTTGTTTGCTTCTTTTGTTGTTATTCTCTCCCCATTAAATTATTCTTAATAGGTCTTTAAAACAACTGAAAGCTGCGGCAGTGTATACCGAGCTTTAGTCTGGAAATATGTGATGATACAACACCTAAGAAGAAGTGCAATATCAAGTATTTATATTCCAATTTTACCCCTGATTACTCATTACTGCTGTCACCCTTTAAACACATTCAGTGAACATCGTAAAAGGTAATTAATATGGGTCTGCAAGTGAGTTGTCCTAATTTCAGCAAGACAGTACATTTTGTTGGGAAGACTAACATTAAAGATCTTATTCATAAAATGTCAGCTTATAAAGGATGTCACATTGCACTGAAGTCATCCATGTTCATTCCAACATCTCTTCCCCTCCAAGATTCTTTTACTTTTTTCCAATCATCTCCCTATCATCCTTTCTCCTCTTGTTGCACGTTGAAGCCTTAGCCCCTAATGGCCATGATCTCCTTTAACTCTGGCTCTGGTAAGATATTGAATCATCCTCCGTTCTGAAGGGCTTCCTTCCCTTCTGAATTGCTGCTGAATGTCCCTTGCTCTTCTCTTATCATTTTCTTTTTCTTATAGTCTGTGCACCATTGTCCCATGACAAATTGGAATTAAATTCTCTGTGTCCCTTGCCTCCCTCCACAAACTGAAGCCCTTTGCTTCTGTTTGCTAAAAGTTTTGACATCTCCTGGGGGTGATGCTCTCCCTCAGTTCTCTTGTCCTAATCTCTTCTGAAATTACTCAAGATCTCATGTCCATTTAGGAGTGTCTACCATTATTCCATCTTTTCTTAAAAGCAAACATTTTTTTTTATTGATTGGCAAATTAATATTTTTTAAACATAAACTAACATAATCTGAATTATTCTGGGAGAAATGAACAATTATTCCTCATGGTATGAAAAATATTCTGTATTTCTCCAAATCTATTACTTAAACTCATATGCACAATTAATTTTATGGAATGAAAAATAAAAATATATATAGGTAATAGATCTTTAAATTCATAGGCTGCAAGTCAAAAACTGCCTGTTCATCACAATATGGACAGATGCATAAAGTGTAATTCTTATATAATGGTGATGCTGTCACTTGTTCTGAATTTCAGTATCCTTTTCATCCTTGCCAGACCTCTAATGAGAGGAAATCAAGCCAGAAAGGCAGACACAAAAAAAGTATAATGCATATACAGAACAAGTTTATGGACATGTTTTGGGATAAAGTACTTTATGTAATGCCTGTCTGGTGTTTCTATTAGGAGTAACCAGCATTATCTTCCTCTTTTTTTTTTTTTCTAGTGAACATAACATTTCTGGTTCTAGAGATGAACTTGTTCTTCTCAAATATATCTGTTCAGCGTACAAAAATAGAATAACTTTGCATTGGTTAAAAAAAGGAGATTCAAATGTAGCAGGTAAACCAATAAAACTAAATCCTATCTATCAATTTTTGTAACATTTCTTAGATTAATATCTACCTGTTAATGTATTTTTCCATTTAAATATAGATCTATAGTATTTCTGCTCCAAATATCTTCTCATCCTGAAAACCGTAGTATATAAATCCATCATTGTATATCAAGTGTGACTTACCCAACCTATAAAAACAAAAATGTAGCTTTTCATGGCTTGTAAAACATGAAAATTAATCTCTCTCCTGCAAACAGATTACACAGAGCAGTCATATTCTGGCTTGTGGAGATAAGTGTAGTTAATCAACACACACAAGAGACATGGAGCTTGTTGCGTGAACACAACGTCAGTCAGGTATATAGGAAATTTCTGTGCTTGTACAGAAATTTGCACTGATGATTTGTGTAACTTGAAGCTTCAAATGAAGCAATTGTTTGAATTTATATACACTGACTGAAAGTTACATGCTCACTTTAAAATAGATTTCTGACTAACAGTGCAGCAGTACCACTAAGTCTCTTTAAACTCTTCTTGAAAGCATTGTTCTGATTTCAGAGGCCACACACTGCTAAATGACTGACTTCACCAGCAGTGGAGAGTGCTCTTAATTCAGGTGTTATATTAAAGTAAGAACAAATTAGTTTTTGTTTTCCTACTGAGAAGAGCATATACTTTTTGGTCTGTGTATATGCAGAAAGAGAAAAACCTTCCTATTTTCCTATTCCTTTATGTAAAAACCTACTTTGTTAGTTCCACTTATACAATGTCTTTCAAAAGAGGGGGTTTTTTTTTATGACTGGTCCATTAGCATATTATATTTAGTACATGTAAACAACTGCATTAATTTCCATTTCTTCTTACAGGAAAAATGAATTGAGAAATCGGCTTTGCAGAATTCATATTTCCATTCTTGGGAATAGCTTATTGGCTTTACAGATTAATTTCCAAGACTAACATTATTAGCTGGGACCCAAAAAACCAGTCTGAACTCCATTGAATTAATGCTGCAGAACAGAAGAGTCCCTCACATCACTGTTAAGAGTGAATTTCTCTGCTTCCATCTTGCCCAGGGTTTGGCTTAATTAGAGCACAGAGCTTTTAGAGGTATACGCTTTCTTCCAGAATGCTCCTTTTGATGGTATTGATAATCTATACTCAAGATCAACCTACTTGGAAGCACTCCAAAGTCTCAATACTTATCTTACAAGACTGCTTATGCTGTCTCACTCATACTGCACTCTTGCACAACTTTCCTTTAAAAATTTCTGTGGCAAAAAGTGGGTGTATAATAATCATAAGGCTGACATTTCTTTTCTTGCATGAATTGAAATGATATATTGATGTAAGCAGGTGAGTGTGTACAATTTTAAAAATGTTATGAAGAATTTTGGTTACCAAAATGCAAAATTCAGACTTAAAAAAACTCCTGGAAGTATCAAAAAAAGTATTTGTTAACTGGATTAGGACTACTGCCTGAACTTTGTCACCAAAAAACAGTGGGGTTCCCCCAAGCAAGATGGACATCATAGAGTTACTGGACTTCTGAGACACTGATGTGACTGCCTACAATATAAAATATTTGCAGTTTAAAAAGTACAGAAAACAACAAAATATAAACAATCATAGGAAATACAAATGGGTTTTATTTGCAAGATGGACCTACATTCAGAATGTTTTTAAATAGCTAAGTTTCATATTACCACAGCAGCACATATAGATCTGCCCAGAGAAGTCAACTTTTGGACAACTGATTCAAGATTAACAGTTGTTCAAATGAAATGTCAAAAAAGATCTGTGCATTTGTAAGAAGCATGAATCAAAGACCAAGGGTGAGAAGTTGAGTCCACATTTGCACATCACTGATGACACTGATACTGAGGTGCTGAATGTAGCTCTGTTGCCTAAACTGGGAAAATGGGACAAAGAAAGAAAGAACTACAGATTTAGCTCAATTGATAGAAAAAAAATCCTTTATAGAGAGCTCAATGAGAGAATCACAGAATGGGTAATGTTGGAAGGGATCACAGTGGGCCAGCTGGTCCAAGCTCCCTGTTCAAGCACAGTCACCCTAGAGCACATGGCACCTGATTGTGCCCAGATGGTTCTTGAATATTTCCATTGAGGGAGATTCCGCAACCTCTCTAAGCAACCTGTTCCAGTGCTCAGTCACCTGCACAGTATTATTCATCATATTCAGGTGGAACTTCCTGTTCATCATCTTCTTCCTATCGCCTCTGGCCCCATTCCTTGGCACCACTGAGAAGAGCCTGGCTCCATTCTCTTGGCACCGTCCTTCAGATACTGACAGACATTGATGAGGTCCATCCTCTCAGTCATCTCTTTTTGAGGCTGAACAAGTCCACTTTCTTTATGAGAGTGATGCTTCAGTCTCCTCATCATCTTTGTAGCCCTCCACTGGACCTGCTCTGTGAGCTCCCTGTCTCTCTTGTCCTGAGGAGCCCAGAACTGGACACAGCACTCCAGATGTTGCCGTCTGAACGGAGGGGCAGGATCACCTCTCTCGAGCTGCTGGCAACACTCTTCCTAATGAACCCCAGGACACCATTGGCCTTCTTGGCCACAAGGAAATACTGCTGGCTCATGCACAGCTTGTTGTTCACTAGGACCCCCAGGTCCTTCTCCACAGAGCTGCTTTCCAGCAGGTCAGCGCCAGCCTCTGCTGGTGACTGGGGTTATTCCTCCCCAGGTAAATGCAGGACCCTGCATTTACTTTTGCTGAACTTTACAAAGCTCTTCTCTGTCCATCTCTTCAATCTGCATTTGGCTTTTCTGAAGAGAGCTAAATTAAGAATGTGCAAGGGCCTTTATGGTGGCTATGCATACTGATGCAAGATCATTCTTTAACTTAGTGCAGAAAGTCATCATGGATACAATTACTAGGAAGTTGAAGAAAGGTGATAGAAAACAAGCACAGAATTTTGTTTCTGTATTTTGAAGTAATTATTTATTATTTTTGGTTTAGTGGTGTCTAGGAATCCTAGCCATAACAAAGAAAAAAAAGATTTTGGTTTTGTTTTTCTTTTTTTTTGCTTTAGATATCTTTCAGTTATAGCATTAGGCAAATGATGACAACTGAATGTAGGCAACTTTGTAAAGCATAATGGCTGGCAAATTGTGAAAAGCAGTCTTAGATTATATATAATAAAAGTCTCATGGATGTCAGGTTTAAAATGAACTTAATTTTGTGATTGTGCAAGGCCCAGAATTTAGTTGACACACTGCAAAAAAAAAAAGGAAGTGTAAATGATAGTACTTGGAGAAAGGAAGCCAGAGTTCTTTGGGTTTACCTCAAAAAATCAAAGCATTTCTCCCAATATGTGATTTACAGAACAACAGTTACACTTACTTTTGCTCTGCAGGGTTTATTATAAAACAACTAAACCCAGTGATCATCCATCTTCTTCCCTTGCCCTCCTATTTTTCTCCCAAATCCCAGTTTAAAGATCCAGCTCTCCCTGAATGGTTGAGGTGAGCAGTTTATCGGTATCCCCTGGCAGTTGTGAGGTGGTAAGAGAAAGCAAACACCACTAGGTTCAGTCATCTCCATATCTGAGCGCTGACTATAAGTGTATGCTAAATGTATAAATGAACAGGGGAACTGAGTGTTCTAGCCTTGCATGCTTGCTTGCTTTCTTTATGAGCCAGCATTGCTGAGATGCTTTTCATAAGCAATATTTTTACTGAAGAAAATTGCAAAGTCTGCAGAGTTCAAAATAGAAATGATTTTTGCAAACTCACACACAAGCATATATATATTTATAAATGTATATTTAAAAAGCATCAGGAACAATTTAGTCATGAAAGATGAGAGGAAAATTCTGAGCAGCCAAAAATACGATATTATCAGGAAGTTTTATGAGAACAATTTGCAGAACTGTAGCTAACAGTGGGTCAGGAACTAAAACATGAAAATACATGTTCTGAAAGGTGAGGGGATCACACTACTGTAATAGCAGTCTGAATAACTACAGAAGTGAAGTAGATTTAAACTGACTGCTAAATAAAATGATCTCCATAACCAGAATAAGGAACCTGTGAACCCCAAGCTGAGATGAAAATTGCATTTTAGCAAGTAGATTATAGGCACTGTATAAAAAGACCAGTCCTTTCAGAAAATCTACAACCTAAGGCTTCAGCAACATCTATGAACTGAAAATGAGTCTGTCATGTGATAGTATATGATCAGAAAGCCTGGGTAAGAGTCAGGTTTGATTGATTCCTTTTAGTAGTTTGAATAGACTTCATGGTCGCCCCTGGTTCCTGGAGTAACCACAGATAATGGTAACAAATGAACGAAACTTAATTTTATTATAAAATATTTCTGTGTTGGTTACTGGTCTTGGTGACTCTATGGTACTATTTTTATAGTGACAATTGTGCTGATATCTCAGACCTTTTGTCTGAGGTATCACAGGTGTAATTTAATTAGGTTTCCTTTAATACATATAGTTGAGATGGATCCAAGTTAAAAGAAATAACCTATGATAATTTAGAATTCAATAATACCATAAGATGAGCTTCTGTTTTCAAAGATTTGATCAAATATCCGCTAATTTTCTATATCTTATTGTAATATTCAGTCTGAATTAGAGCCATTGTATGTTTGAATTTTTTCTTTTGTCATTCTTTATTATAGATATTCTTATATTTCATTATCTCCATCACTGAAGATATTTTTTTAAGTAAAACAATTTAACTTTATATGATGGAAATGAAAAACACATTTCAGATAGACTAGAATGAAACACCAGATCTGATATGAAGCATGACCTCAGCTGAGGATTCTGATTGGTGTTTTAAAGTATCTGACATATTTTAGAGATATTAGTGTCTTCAGCTTCTGTATTTCCATGCATTTCCATAAGAACTATTAAGTTTTGATTGTGATAATCTCTGTTTTAAAATTAACTTAATCATAAATGTTTGGACTACTGAAACAGCTCTGTAGAGAAAACCTGACCTAATCTTCAGTCTAGGACAGTGAGAGAAGGTCTGTGAATGCTAAATTAAGAGGTCATTCTTATTTCTATCTGATTTCTGACCCACCTGTGCATAAAGCTGAGGTAAAAATGATCAAATTGTAAGAGGTGTTAATCTATTTTCAGGGGCAAAAGCAGGAGTCCAACATAACCTCAATAACATAAAAATTCAACCTATTCAAAGATACAACTCTCAGCCAAGAGAATGATTGTTCATCACGATTATGCAGCACAGTCAGACTGAATACTTTAGTCATCAGAGATTTCTGCAAAAGTAATATTACACCCTTAGACCTGAGGCTCAATTCACCATAAAAACTTTCCTGGGGCTGCAACAAGATCTCAGGCTAAATTGTTCCTCCATACTCACTCTGAAAGAAGCTAGAGGCCTCCCAAGATTGCCTGTTATTTAGCATGAAGGTTGATGAAAAGGGGACGTATTGGGTAAGAAGGAAGGTGTTATGAATGACTGAAGTGCCAGAAACCTTTTGCTGGTTCTGGTGCCAGTGCCCAGTGGTTTTACCGTACAGACATATACCAGACCTACTGAAAGCAATCCAGTTTTTGCCAAAGCCAGATGACAATTAACTGTCCCTCACAGCCTCAAAGGGAACCTGTTTCATACCCAGGGTGATATTGTTAACAGCTTTAAAGGCATTCTAGCTACATCAACTGCAAATGTGATCTGTACATGCTGGCATTTGGCTAGGGCATATGTTCTCTTCCCATTTGTGAATTCTGCAGTATGCCAGCATGGGGTGAAGAAAACGCATTATTTCCACTTCCCAAGTGCTCATCAGTCAGACAAAAATGAAAAAAATCTGTTTCCTGAAAATTTTCATCCAGTAACTTCTACATCTTCATGAACGGATAGGCATGAACTACACAAGGAAATAGTATCAGGGTCAGAAATAAGAAAAAAAAGTGAAAAGTAAATTCAATGGTTGAAATGCAAAAAAGTAGCACGTATTAATTTAGAAGTGCTAACATCAGCCCATGTATGGTTCAGAGATGGCTCTTCTGAAATAACTTCATACTGGCAGAATTAAATTTATATGGTCTTCTCCAGTGAGGACTGAGTGCTTCAAGCATCATCTTGTTACTAAGTAAAATCTTTTCTTCAGGTAATACCATGCAAATAGGAATGTAAAATTAGCAGCAGTGAGAGCATGTGAAGATAAACAGGTTCTAATGCTCCTTTGAATAATGCTGGAATATTCCTGATGCAACACAGTACAAAGAAAGATTGGAAGATAAACAGCTGAATAGATACTATACAACCCATGTAAAAACCGATCTTCATATTTGAAAATAAGTCTATGGATAGCTTAAATTCCCAGCTAACAAATACAGGATCAGAGGTGGCTGAATGGAAAGCTGAAAATAAAGCTGCAAGGCATAAAGGCTGAAGAGTCTGGAAAATTCCTAGACATTGTGGAGTTGAGGAAAGGCATTAGGAGACCGTGCATGGGAATATAGAGGGAGAACGGGTTTTCAGAATGGATTTCAAGGGAAAAAAAAAAAGAAAGGAAGGAATAATAGCTTGTTTTGTTTTTGTTTTTTTTTAATAGCTGACAGTTTTAACGAGCTACAAACATGAAAAATAGTTGTAACCAATTGAAATTGTTCTGTGATATTATGCTATGCACGCACATTGCTAGGGGCAATGTAGCTCCAGTTTGAGTGAATTCTATATGCAGCTGAGATGTGCTGGAATGTGCTTAGAGAGAATCACAAAGCATCTATATCTTTGTCCTGCACTCACTAGCTCCCTACTTAATGGCATGTAAAACTAGGATCAATGAAGCTTTTTGGGGTTTTTTTGAAGTTGAAGAAAGGTATGAAAAAATAACAGATATAAGTTTTGTTTTGCTGTTTTTTACAACAGTTTGTAGCTTGTGTTCTTTTAAATACATTTGTATTTTCAACAGTAACTTTAATATGACTTAATCAATACATTCTTTTATGCAAGAAAAGATTTCTTTACAAATCATTACAAACTTTTAATTTAAAACATTTTTGTAGTCAAAGTGGGAAGAATTAACAAAAACATTTAAGTCAACAAAAAACTGCATGTCTTGTTCATATCCAGCAATTTACTTACATTTTCTCATGTGTATTTGAGTTAATTGATTATTTTTCCTCCAGATGCCATAACCATTAACATGAGAGGTTTTGAGCTTTGTATAATTATTTTTTTGTAGGGAAACCATGAATGATCTCTTTTTTTAAAAGATAATAAAGCTTAAATATTGTTTTCATAGTTGTTTACCCTGTGGATATGTAATAGCGACTATCAAGCATTTCAAAATACTTAATGAAATGCAAGAAAAAATTTTTGAGGCAAAATAGGCACTCACTAATAACAATAGGTAATAACATATACAATTAAACATGTGAAATAAACTTCTTGAACCTGCAAGCCAGAAAAATTAATTTCTGGAGATGGCAATTTAGCCAATAATTCAAATAGCAAGGTTGGATAAGGGAGGAATTAGTAATGGCTGCCCACCCCCGCTTCCTATGTTATTATCAGAGTTGGGTGTTCCAGTCAGTGAATGATGTGACATCTACATAAAAGCTACCTTGTAGTCTTTTACAACTGGTTACTAAAGCAAAGAGCACAGTGAAGGTATATCTCATCTGGCCCCTGACTCCCTGCAGGTAATTTGCTTTTGCCCTCTGACAGGGTTCAATCCTTTAATAACACAGGCAAACACTGGGTGAACACCTCAAGTAGTGCAGAGACGGAAAGAATTACTCTAAATTTAAAAGCCACTCTGACACTAATGGCCGATTCAACAGTGCAGAAGGAGACACCCTTCCTCTTTCTAAAATCATGCCTGAACTACTTGGCTTCATTGCTTTATTCATTCACTTACCTAGAGATTTCCATCCTCTCTTATTTGGTTGTGTTTGTGTGCAGTTTCTGGCCCAGAAAATATAGTCACCAAGAAAATCCTGTTGAGTTCCTGGGGTGGGATTTTGTCTCTGCTGACACCAGAAAAAAAATGCTGTGGGCTTCAGTGTAGCTAGAAGCCCATCTTAGCCTTATGTGCATACATGTTTTTGTGTGCGTGCGTGTGTAGGAGCATGTACATATGCTCAAACCACAGAGATAAAAGAGCTCTTACTTTTTAGTCAAAGAATTGCAGGATTTTCCATAGAAATAATGATTTGGTAATTCAGCCTAGAGAAGAGAGATGATGGGGAACTAACTCAAACTGTTTGAATGACAGGAATCTGCTAACAGCTGACACCCATTAGAGCATCATTTCTTACATACACAAGCTTATGATTCCTTTTTATGATGCTCTTTCAGACTCTGCTCTGCAGCACAAAACTACTGTACTTCAGCTTCTAAGTGCTGTCTGCTATTCTTATGCCACACCATGGTATTTTTCCAAAATGGCTCTTCAGCTGCTTTGTTCCTAAGGTGACTGTTCAGGAGGGTGCAGTATAATTTTCAATCTGGTGTCAGGGAATGTTTGTATAACTATATGTGCATCTATGTAGTTACAGTGCCCATGTGTCATGCAATTCCAACAGTGCTGGAAACTTTCTGTGCTGGTGGGTTAAAACTGAGATATGTGCACCTGTTTAATGCCACGGTCCCATTGTTACAGTTATGTACTCAGTTTGGGCCTTGGAGGTGGAGAAAACTGGATGTGAAACAGATATTAAAAAAAAAAGAAAGAACATACGACAGCAAAAAAGAAAGCAGGAAATATAGGTGCAAAAGCTGTATGTGACACTTTTTTTCAGGATAAGTGTCACCTTGCCTGTTTTTCTGTTAATAAGAATAATTTAATTTTATTGTCTCTCAAGAAAAAAAAAGGTAAAGAAAAAGAATGAAAGTACAGTAGAAAATTATAGGTATTTTAGATGTTTCTTGGCAATAAGTTTTCAAATCTTCCTAGGGTTCTGTACTGCTTTGCTTGTCATTTCATCTTGAATTTACATGTTTTGGGCTGGTGGAACATGAAAAATCTCTCGTCTCTTTTGAAATAATTGAGTCCTTCAGACTCGAGGGAAAGTACCAGGAGCTGGGATGGTGTTTTCCTCTTCTCCAGCAGCTTTTAGCTGTCTGAAGAAATAGCCCAGACACCTTAGAAAGCTGCCTTGTAAACCTGCAGAAGTTGAACCCATCCCTAGATGAGCAAAGGTTTAGGCAGAGGAGTGTTTCCTATGGGATGGGGAGGTGTCTCCACTAGGTGGCACTGATGAAATGTGTGAAGATTCACAGCTTGGCAGTTTTGGCATCCAGTTTTATTTTAATTTCTTTTTTGAGGATTCTTTTAAAAAAGAATATTATTTTTCCATGCTTGAAAACAAAACGTTGTTTTCAATAACAAAGGTATGTTTTTTTCAGATGTTACACACAAAAAGATATATACATCTATGCAGAAGTTAGTTTGAGATTTGCATCCACATACAAGGAAAAATATTCTAAGGGAGGAAAAAAAATAATGGGACCTGTATTAAATTCTAAATTTGAGGCTTGTTTAGTTGCATGCTTTTAAATAATTATTTATTTAAGTCTTGTTGGCCTCCACTTGGAATCACAAATCTGCTTTGTGTGTTACTGGCACTGAATAAGTCCTATCTTTAAAAATTCTCGTCAGTGAGTTTGCAACATCAGTGGACAGAGGAGGACAGAACTAAGGGGTGAAAGTGCCTGTGTTGTAGATGGGAAATTGAGGGCACACCTGTATGTGTTTCCACCAGCAAATCCAGGTCTTCTGAGTCCTGTTCCACTGACAAATCTCAATTTGTTATCTCCATTGTATCACTGTGGGCTTTTATTCACCATGAATCAATCAGTGAAACATCTGTGACCTGCTCTGCTCTCTGGGCGCAAACTATATATGGCAACAGAAAAATTTTACTATATTTTGGGGTCAGAGATGGTTTGAAAGTTGTTGATGGTATGAAAGCAGTAACAAGATGTTGTGTATCACAGCACTGTGCTTCAGTAATATGTCCCTGACCCTAATGAAATACTTGTTGTCAATGCCTTGTACTATGGTATTGCTCAGAAAAACTTTCTTTCTGGATGTAAATGATGAACAACTGATTCAACACTGATTAAGATGACAAGAACTATAGACATCCAAAACAACACAAACTGAGAAATAAATTTCCCCGTTTCCTTTTCAGTAAAAAGAAATCTTGTGCTCGTGATTACTGATCACTAGCTAGACCTGCCCTAATAGATGCTTGTTTGGGCATCCAAGAAGTACTTAATCACTTACTAAAACAAAAGTTTAAAAAAGTTGTTGTGGTTTATTTGGAGATATCTTACACTTTGCTGAAGTCTCCAGGGCTTGCTGACATTCCTGACTCTTTGTGAATGAGGCCTTTTTTTTCTCCCTTCATTTGTTTAGCTCTTTACCTAATTGATTTTCTGTGCTAATACACTAAAGGTCTGAAGAAGGCAGAGTCTCAGGTGTGACAGATGAAATAAGGTGCTTTTAGTCATTGCTTTTATCTTCCATGTCTAATGTGTTGGTTACATCTGTGCAGTTTAACAGCAAAATCAATACATCATTTACTGCCAGTATCTGAAAGAATTTGGAAGCCTGTTGGTACTTTAACTATTAGGTTTCCCCTGAAAGGCCTTCCTCACCCTGCTCCCCTCCCTGCCTTGTACCTCCTGAAGTCAAACATTGCAGGAAAACAAGATCCTTTTCTATCTCCTGTTGTTTGTGTATGCATTTAAGTTTATTAAACCTCCACCCTTAATGCCAGTTACCTAAACTACCTTCTTGGCAATTTCATCAAATAGTCGATTTATGAACTTTGCATTTACCTCTAATACAAATGCTACTCAGGACATATTTACTGCTAATGTTTTGGGAATATAGTTCCTGAACATGAGAAATATTAAGGACAAGTAGGGAAACCATTTGCATGACAATGAGTAAATAAATTCCTGGTTCTGTGTGCAGTCCTGGTTTACTGATGTAGCCACAGATGTAGTGTTATTTGTCCCCATTATTTGAGTAAGCACATTTTGACCTCAGAAAATGGCAGAAAATTACAAGAAAACAGGACTCTGCCAAAGAAAAGACAAAATGGTGTTTTTTAAATAATTTGTGGACTCACAAATCAGTTCAATTCCTTTTCATGCGGTATATGTTGCAATATTTTTTCCTCATCTCCTGATGGTGCTTTAATTTGGGTGAACTTAGAACCTTCCACATCAGTGCAGTGTCATTTATGTCTTGTTTTCCTCTGACTGCCATTGTTATTTCTGTGATCTTTCACACTGTGACACTTATTGCCATTTGCTGAGGAAACCCTCAAACACAAAAATTGCCCTCTAAATAACATGATTACCTTATTATTGATTTATTTCATAGTTTGCTGTAAGTGTTTGCAGTGTTACACTCTGGGAGATCTGTGACAAACAAATAACAATTTCCTGCCCGGAAAGGATGTACAGAACAGCACAGTCCTGCAAAGAGCTCAGTCATTCCTGTGAAATTTTGTGCAACCTGGCCTGAATTTTGGCCTGGCGTGCTTTGTTCACACCCTGCACCCTCACTGGTCCCAATATGATGAACTAGTTCTGTGACTCTATTTTGAAAAATTTCTAAGAACTTACCTGAATAAAATAATCATCTGAGAAGGACTCACCAACTCATTATTTAAAGATAATAAACTGCTATCATTAGAATTATTATTATTATGACTAAATTATTATACATTACAAAACCAGCAGCCTGAATATTCATCCCAGTAATGAAACAAATGGAACAGGTTTCAGGTTCATGACAATGTGAATTTTCTCTGCTTTATCTCTCTACATGTACTTTCTAGACTTGCTCTAAACTGGCATAACCAAGTATTAAAAGTAACAGTTTGAATGGTGCATCCAGCATATCTGAATCCAATGGAATTATATTTTTTCTTGCTGTTTAGATATCATCAACAATATCCTCAGCAATCTCCAACTGTACATGAAGATAGCACAATTGTACTGAAGAGATCTTTTCAAACGTAGCAGAATTATTTTAAGAAACTTTTACTACTGGGTATATGCTCAGTTTAGAAAACTGAAATTTCATAGCAAATCTAATTGTTACAACTTTGTTGGTGCTAAACCATTACTTGAATAACACCACCACTTCCCCCAATTTCTAACTGTTACTTATTATTTCTGACTTTTACTGAATGCAGGTTATGTTTACACCAATTTCCACCAAAACAAGTCTTTGTCTTCAGCGTAACTAAGACATCCCCTGATATATTTCTAAGGCCAAAAGATACTGTCATGTTCAGGTTGACTGTCCATACAACACATTCACGTAATTTTACTGACTGGTTTTGGGACCAAGTTCTTGATTTCTTGCTGTCTTAGAATATAACTCTTGGAAAAGCTCTCTGTCCAATAAAATGATTAGCATTTTGGACAGTCATAACCTTCAGAAATTGTGCCAAATTTTAATTGCCCTTAGAGTTTAAAATGTGAATTTGGATGTTATTGGCTTCCAGTCCTCAGGTCTTATTATGACTTTGCTTCTTTAAATACCACTCTTATCTGATTTCTGTGCCTCCTGGAAGTGCTCATGGATAGTGATTGACCCTTTTCCTTTTCTGGATAAAAAATAAACTCCAGGCTACAGAATAATTTTATATAGATTTAGAATTTTTTTCAAGCTATTAACATACTTTGCAAATTGTAGGCAACAGATCTGGGTGTGGTGTCCAATTAACTGTCTCACCAGTTAATAATGTCATTAAAACTGACAATAGGACCTTTTGTTTTGATTTGCCTTACTGATATCTATACTTATTATACCAGAGTGGGAAATCATATGGATTTTGATGTTCATCATGATACCCAAACCCTCTCCAAAATCACTATTTTCAGAAATAATTCATTAAAAATTCTATGAAAAATCTATGTTAGTCTAAGGATAGTGAACATACTTTGATTTTTGGTCCATGAGCTTGGGGTTCTCTGTGTTAAGTTCAGGACTGAGAACTTCAGTGCTAGACGCCTTTGTAAAAGAATTTTTGAATGCAATACCTTTGTATGGTTTAGAAGTTTTATTTTGTTGGGGTTTTTTAAATCTACTATGAAACTCCTTGAATGTAAGATGCCCCTAGGAAGGTCCATCACATCTTTTTCAACAGTCTGAAAAAAATTGGAGAGATCCAAGTTCATTATTGCCCATCATAGAGTCAGGGCGTTTTGTGAGGCACTAATGAATGCTCTCCTGTTGTAGCCTTATGTTCTATTTTTCAGTCTTTTCTGCCCAGCTAGAGACCCTTACCATATGGATGTGTTGGATACTTTTGCACCAAGATATTGTTGCCCTCTTAGAGTACATTATTCCACTATTAGTGACCCTTTGCTTACTGAGAGGAGGAAAGGTGATGACAGTGATGTAGAGAGCATGTGCTTGGTACCGTGCAGCCACAGAGGCAAAAAGCAATCTTTCACTTCAGAGGGTGGGTTCAGATGGTACAGGTACTAATCTCACTGTACCAGGATACATAGTAAATAAGATGCACCTTTTGAGATTACTGTACTATAAAGTAATACATTCATGTAATTCTTCAAAAAATGTGAACTTGTTATTCACAGATATAGCAAGCTCTAGTACAAAGTTAAGCCTCAGGTACTTACACTGCAATTGTCTTTTCATCTGATACATACCAAAACAATAATTCTCAGTCACTGAGATGAAGAGCTCTGTAGCATATTTAAAGCAGGATAACATCCCTGCTCAGCTAGCCACTGTCAGGGTGCAGCCAAGGCTTTCTGTGGGGTCACCAGCCACAGCCTGTCCCACTGCTCCAGCCAGTCCTGGGTGCTCCCTGTGCAGCACAGCATCTGCCCTAACAGCATATTGCACGCAAACCTGGTTCAGCTCCTGCCACACATCGCACAGCGGCTCATACTTTCCGTGCTTGGATGCTGAAACACAGTCTCTGCTGGTGCTTGGCCCTGATTTGTAAACATAAAATAAATGAAAGTGCCATGTTTATTCACAGGTGTTTTTACTGGTTTACAGTAGGTGTTGAGAGGAAAGGATTAAATCCGATGTTTTTTGGCTACAGCTGCTTAGAAAAAAAAATCATGTATTTTGAAGAAAATTACATTAGAAAGAGGAAAAAAATTGGCTCTGTGTATGAATGTGTCTCATTTTCAATCACCATCAATGAAAATAAGTAAAGAATAACTTTAAATTGGGTCAACACAGGCACAGATTAAATGGAAGCTGCTGTCTTTGAAGTTTGATTTAGTTTTTTCAAAGTGGTGTTTTCCTCCTTTTTGTTTGTTTATGAGACATTCTAGGATATTATTCTGTGCATTCCATGGCTTGAAGCCAGGCTTGAGGTAATTTACTGTTGGTCATGTTTTGAAATTGTTTTTAAAGAGGATAAAATAGAAAAAGATGTTAATTTATACATTATACCCACCCCTCCCCTTATACTTCAACTCAAGATCTGCAGTCAATGAGCTTCAGAGAGTAAAGACCAGTTTTTCTCTTAAAAAGCTGAGAGTATCCCCTGGGATGAAGAATGTGCATGTTATTAAAATTCTGTGATATCATGCCTCATGAAGAAGGCTTCAAAAGCTGACACCCTCTGGTCCGGGATTTTTTTTTAATGTGGATGAAAACCAGAAATATTTTGCTGAAAACTTGTTTCATGGTCATACATTTTTGTAACAGTTTTTTAAGTTTATTTGGGGTTTGAAATCAGACTTTTTATTTATAACTAATAAATATCTCTTGGACGAAGAAAGCTATTGCAACCAGCTGGAGTTATGTGACTCCTTCTGCCAAGGCTGGCAGAACTCCCTCACATACCGCACAGTTTAGTTAGTCTGGGCCAGATGCTTCTTTTTGCTGCATAAATATGGAGGAGGTGTGAAGGGGTACGGGAAAAGACAAGTACAAAACTCAGTCTCCCAAATGAGAAAGAAGGGTGGATCTTTCAGAAAACACTTGTCCCTGATCCAGAAAACCCCGTCAGGCAAACACAGAGTAAGAAGAGATTAATTCTCAGAACCCATAAGGGAAATGGTTGGTAGATATGGGGTTCATTCAGGCAGTAGCTACTCTGTAAAAGAAGTTTTATGTTCCGCAGCTCCGTGCCCTTTGCAAGTTCTATTCTTCTCTTTTTTCAGAGTTGGTTTTTTTTTTATTTTAAGACTTTCATCCAAGATATGTTAACAGTGTTAAAAACCAAGACTAGCATCCTCCTTTTTTCTGAGCAAGCTCATTGAATGCCTAATTGCTTTCCTTCTGTGATATGAATATTTCATTCTAGCTTTGCTATGGCCCAAATAGAGATGTAAAGGTGAAGAGAGAGGGGGTGGGGGGGAGAGAGAGAGAGAGAGAGAGAGAGAGAGACAATGTCTAAGTCCATACTGTGCTTTGTTGGGTGCTCTTCTGAGAGATGGAAATCTCAATGCTTATCTTTGGTTTTAAAACAATGGAGGCGAAAGTGACAAAAAGAGCAGTTAAGCCATTCTCATTGGAATATGTAACTTGTAATCATTTATACCTTTTTATCACATCTGGCCTTTACTGATAATAAGGCAACCATAGACTTTATTTTAAGCATTTTTTTCCTTTGGCTGCAATAACATTACAAGACTCAGGGAAAACAAAGAAAAAATCTCCCACTTCAGTATACAAATTTCCCTGAAGAAATCAAAGTGCTTATCCTCTTGGACCAAAAAGCAGACATATTCTCCAGCTAGGGATATCTTCCTTCCTAGTATCTGACTAATATTTATCACAGAGGAGCCACAAATAGCTCTTCTCCTTTTTCCCCACAAAAATGAAAACAGGTGATTTAGGCTGATGTGTCAAATGTGAGTATGCCTGTTTGAAAATAAAATTTCATATTTTTAAGAATTTCAGATTAACCTATCAATCTGTGCTTCTTTCTTTTTATTTTCTGAAAGCACAGGCATTGGTCCTTTATCATTTCAAAAATTTTTCATTCCAAACATGTTCTCAAAATAAATAAGAAAGAACTTTTGGCCAAAAGACTTTTACTCTTGAGACATCCCCTAGTGATCTAATTTGTTTTTCTTTGAAAACACGTGCCAGATTCCAAACCCCATGGAGACCATTTCTACCGTACCATCCTCTGCAGCTCACAGAAGTCAGAGAAGACAAAAAAAAAGGAGAGATAAACAAAAAGATTAACAATATATATATATTTTTTTTTGTTAATCAGAAAGTGTTCAAAACTTAGTAACTTATTGAAAACTTGAGTGTTTGTCATTGTTCAGCTAAGTTCAAGACTAAGTTGCTTGGAAACTTTGTTCAAAATGAGATTTCTACTACTATTCCTTCTTTTATTAAGAATTCTCTCCACCATGCGTGCCCTGTGTAAAACAAGAATTCACATCCTTCTGCTCCACTTCTGACATCAATCTTAAGCAGAGTAGCCTGTTTATCCCCAATCAAAGCTAAGATTTGCTGCACATCCTTTTGCCTATGTACATATTTTTGACAGTGATTTTGTTTCCACAGCTGAGTAAATGACAGAATCATCCTTTTACTTTCTTTCTGCATCGACCTTCCAGACTGTGATTTCATAAGAATGTTTTGTTCAGTCATGTTATTGCTGTCTCTGTGTCTCACTTGTTTTCACTCTGTGAACATTCAGGTGCTCAATCTTCATTAGTGCAAATAATCAGGGAAAAGACATGTTAATCTCCAGTTTGTCAAAAGCAATTTTCAAATTGTCTGCTTAACTATAATACTGAGCTCACTCTTCTTTGGTTAATTAGATGTGTTAACAGAGGCAAAGAAAAATATATAGCAGAAGCCAAACAATGTAACTGTGTGCGAACTGAGAACTGTGAACATTTATTCAGCACATTTTTACATACTTCTAAAATTAAATATATATATATATATATAAATAAACACCTTATCCCAATTTTGTTTCGTGTTGAAATACTTATTTTCTGTATTAAGACAAAAGTACTACATGACTGAAACTGTCCTCAAAAGAGAAATATCTATTTGCATTATTTAGTTTTCCCTTCTGGATGAGAGTACTTTTTTCCCAGTCTTATACTGTATGTGTCTGTAATGAATGCTAAAGTCACTGGGTTCCAGAAGTACAATGTTTAGTTTTCTTTAGTTTGAAGATGTTTAAGTAAAACTGCATTTAAAAATTTGAACAGCGGGTGTGTTGTTTCAGCTTGCAGCAAGCTCCTTGCAGTCCAGTGCTCCAGTCTACTGTCCAAAGGAGGAACAAAAATATGATGAAAAGCAAAAAGAAGAAAAAGAAAATGACAGTGATAAAAAAAAAAAAAAAGAGGGAAAGAAACAAACTAATATTCCTCAACGAGAAGTGGGTTTCCTTCCTCTGCAGAATCTGTCCTTAATAGTCCCTCAAGACAAAATTCAGTTCTCAAGGTCTAAGTCTCTCTTAGGTAATTGACTAGTGTCTTGCATCTGTGCTCCAGTAATAAATGCCAGTCACTTAACTATTTCAAAAGAATGGTTACCTGAAGTATGCCAGAAACAACGAATTCCCCTTTTTGAAATAGAATAATAATCACTGATTTCAGTGGGACAAAATTTCTCCTCTTCTTTTTAATAACTTCTTCATGTTTATTCATGTGAAAGTTTCCATCAACAGAAAACTAAATTTCAGCCCCATATTTCCCGTTGGGGTTGAAACAGGGTGCAGGGTAATGTTTGTCATAATATGTTAGGGGTGCTTCAACTTTTATAATAATACAACATAAATTAAATAGTAGATGTGAGAGCAGAGAGTAATTGTGCAGCAAAATTTCATAGTGATTTTTCATTTATTAATTTGTTTCATTGATTTGATAAACTAATATTAAGTCTATGTATGAGAGAACAAAAGAAAAGGAAATAGACTAAACTGATATTTACAAGTATGAAATTAACATGAAGTTCGAGGTTTATCAAGAAGTGATGATCTGGTTGAACAAACTGAAAATGGAATTGTATCAGAAGTAATTGTCTTAGATCTTACAGTAAAGTTTGTGAATTATTAATGTTTTTATCTTGTTTTATAAATGTTCTAAAGTCAGAAATCAATAGAATATTAATTTATTATTTCAATTTTAGGTAATAATTTCTGTGATATTTTAGGAAGAATACAAAACTTTGGCTACAGTCAAGTGTGAGAAATTTGTACCAGGCAGCTATGACAACTTCCTGAATTAAATGATAATATTTGTACACATAATTAATATACTACAACATGATATAACTGAAATAAATTTAAAAGATCACAGATAGATATTGCTACACTTTAATTTTACCTTTTCATTTATTTCACTCTATTTCAATATATTACTTAGTTCCATAAAGTTTATCTATGATCTCAGTAAATATTTTAACTAATGTTTCTGTTTTTTTAAAATTTCTTCCAGAAAAATTAAAAAGTGTAATTTGTTTAGCAAAAAATAGAGGGGGGAAAATACACATTTTGGTCTATTTTTAAATGAAAATGTTTAAGCATTTTGAAGCCTTTTTTTTTTTGGCTTCTCTCCCCTTTTTCTACATGTCCTTCTTCCCCTGTTTTCTTTGGTTTTTTTTCATGTTTACAGTAGTGACAAGTTAAGGAAAGAAACATAGATAGATGGTAAAAGTCAATTCTACTAATTCTACTAATATTTTTAAAAAGATATTTTTGATTTTTTTTCAATTTTTGAAGTTGAAAGGATATTTTTCAAACCCTTCCCAGGATTTACGTTTCAAATAATTTTTGCACACTTGGCTATTATTGTATATACATTCAGAGATAAATTAAAATTGATAATTAACACTTCGAACATGTTCCTTTACAGACACAATATGTCATCACACAAGCTTATTATGATACTTAGCTTTTTTCTCTATTTCCTCCTAAAAGCCATGATTTTTTTAATGTTCAGCGTAGGAACCCACACTTACAGAGTCAAACTATTTTTCTTCTTGTATATTTTCACTTTTTTTGTTAACATATGATTGAATATGCTTCATCATCTTTTGTTCATTCTTTTTCTTCTATTTCCTCCAATGGCAGTTTTCCCCAGTACTACTACTTTTATTTCATTTTTGCTCTCTCATCCTTCCTTTCACCCTTGCCCGATTGTGTCAATTCATGATTCTTCTTGAATCATGAATCTTTTTTTCTCTCTCTCTCTTAAAAAAAAAACCTTCCTTTTTTTCCTCTCTAATCATCTCTCTGTCCTGCTCCACCCACTTCAACATTTACTTTTTGTCCTGTATTATATCCTCTGAATCAGTCCATGCTTTACTCTCAGCCAGTTTAACCAAAGAGGGACCTCTCCACAATCAAGCATATCCTAATTAGTCACCAGGCTGAGACATTAGGAAATGAAGGATTTTTTTCTTAGCTGGAACATGCCCCCAAATCACAGTTCAACTGCAATATTATGAGAATTCTGCTGATAACCTAGTCCAGGCCCCTGGTCTCAGTGGTATCAGCTATCCAGGATTTTGTGCAGCAAGATTTTGAATACCTTCAAGATAGTACACAAACTCTTTTGGAAGTTTATTCCAGAGTCTAAGCACCCTTATAAGGAAAAAATAAAGTGGTGTTTTCCTTATGTTTGAATGGAAATTCCCATGTTTCAGTTTGTCCTGTCTCTCTTGTCCTATCATTGGACACCTATGAGAGGAGCCTGGATCCATCTTCTCTATTGCTCCCCCACCAAATATTTAGACACATTGATCAGTTCCCCCTCATCCTTCTCCAGGCTGAGCAGTCCCATCTCTCTCAGCCTCTACTTATGTGTCACATAGAGTAGTTTCCTAACCATCTTTATGGTTCTTTGCTAAACTTGCTCTGTTTTGTCCAATTGGTATTGGGGTCCCAGCACACCAGATGTGTCTCATTAGGACTGAGCAGAGAGGAAGGAGCACGTCCCCTGACCTGATGGCAGTGCTCTTCCTAATGCAGCCAGGGATGCTCCTGGGCTTTTTTTGCTGTGAGAGTGCATTTCTGGCTCAAGGTAATCGTGGTGTCTACCATGAGCCCCAAGTCTTTCCTTGCCAAGCTGCCTTCTGGCCAGTCAGCCCCCAGCATGTACTGGTCCATGGACTTGCTCGTCTCCAGGTACACAGCTGTGATTTTTTCCTTGTTAGAGCTCAAGGGGTCACTCTTTGCCACATTCTCCAGTCCACTGAGTTACCTGAGGGAAACTGTCTAAGCTATCGACCACTCCTCTCAATTTTGTATCATCTGTAAGCTGACTGAGGGTGGACTCTTTCCATGACCTATGTCATTCATGAATATGTTAAACAGTACTGGTTCCAGCATTAACCCCTGGGGCAGATATACTGCTAGTCACTGGCCTGCAGCTGGACTTTGTGCCACTGGCCAAAAATGCTTGAGCCCATCAGTACCGAAGGCTTTCAATTTACCTTACTGTCCTTTTATCTATCCTGTACTTCATCAGTCTATGTCTCTAAGGATGTTTTTGAAGAAAACATCCAAATACTTTTGTCAAAAGTCAAGATCAACCATATTTGCTGCTCTCCCCTCACCTACCAAACCTGCCATTTTGTTGTAGGAATCTATCCGTTTAGTCAAGCAGAAATTCTGCTTCATAAAACCATTCTGACTACTCCCAAAGACCATCCTGTTCTTTATGTATTTAAAAACTATTTGCAGGACTATCAATTTCTCTTTCACTGTCTCAGAGATCAAGGTGAAGCTGATCAGTGTAAAGTTTTCTGAATCTTTCTTCTGGCCCTGCTTGAAGATAGGAGTGATATCTGCTGTCTTCCACGGTCAGGAATCTCCACCAATCAACATACCATTTCAGGGATAATTAATAATGTCCTCAAAATAACATTTTTTCAGCTACCTCACCACTTGTGGGTGTATCCCATCCAGCCCCATGACTTTAGTTCACCCACTTTGTTTAAATATATCCTAACCTGAAACTCTTACGTCAAAGATAAATCTTTTTTGTTCCATACTTTCCCACTGGTCTCAGTGGCCTGAGATTCCTGCAGGCAAACCTTACCAGTAACAGCTGACGTGAAAAAAAACTTGAGAAATTCAGACTTTTTCATGTCCTTTTTACAGTTCCCTTGCTCCATTCAGCAGTAAACCCAGATTTTCTCTAATCTTCCTTTGTTGCTAAAGTAATTGTAGCAGTCCATCTTGTCTTTCATATACTTTGAGAGACTCCTCTTTAGTCTGAACTTGGCTTTCTAATCCTATCTCTGCATGACCAGATTTAAATGTCTGTCTAAGTCGATCAGACAACATTCCCTTCCCTTCCCTTCCCTTCCCTTCCCTTCCCTTCCCTTCCCTTCCCTTCCCTTCCCTTCCCTTCCCTTCCCTTCCCTTCCCTTCCCTTCCCTTCCCTTCCCTTCCCTTCCCTTCCCTTCCCTTCCCTTCCCTTCCCTTCCCTTCCCTTCCCTTCCCTTCCCTTCCCTTCCCTTCCCTTCCCTTCCCTTCCCTTCCCTTCCCTTCCCTTCCCTTCCCTTCCCTTCCCTTCCCTTCCCTTTTCAGTCAAGATCAACTTGATTGTCCGTGCAGGTCTCCTGACACTGTCTTTCCGTGACCTGTGTACAGGGATGGACTGTTCTTGAGCTTGGAGGACATGAACCAGCTAGAGGACAATCCTTGGATATCTCTTCTTTCCAGTACTATCTGTAATGGGATTCTTCCAAGCAGATCCCTGAAAAGACCAGAGTGCTCTCCTGAAGTCCAGGGTTGTGATCCCTCCTCTCAGTGTCTTGAACTCCACTGTCTCACCATCACTGCATTTAAGGCTTTTAGCCCCCTGATCAGTCCTTCCCTGTTTGTAAGTGTGAACTACAGCAGAACATGTCCTTTCACGGGACATTGGTTCACCTGTGTCAGGAAATCATCAGTGTGCTCCAGAAACCTTCTGAACTGCTACTGTGTTGTACCTCCAGCAGACACCAGGGTGGCTGAATTTCCCCATGAGGACCAAAGCCTGCAATCCTGCAGACTCAGCTGCAAGGGCATGGCAAAATTCTTCTTTCAGAAAATATTACAAAAATCCTTAAACTAAACCTACTTCAGAGTACATTTATCTCTTAGACCATCTTAATCATTTTTTCTGAACGCCAGTATCTCATAATACAATAGTTATATCTGCAATGAAAATATTGTTATCAGAAATATATGAGGTTTTTTTTCTATGTGAAGCTTGCACTGGGGGGCTTCTTTCCCCTTAGGGTCTCTTGCAGAACCTGGACCTTTTTAGGTCTGCTTTCAATAATTTCCAGAATCAATCTGTGACATTTTTAAAAATGTAATCTGGAAATAAATTGTAGAGAAAGGTTCCCATGCCTTCAGAAAGTGTTAGTAAGTGTGTGGGTGGTGTAATGTGGGAGATACATTAGTTGCTATACATAGGAATGAGGTATGCACAACAAGAATAAAAGGCAGGAATGTGATCAATGCTGCTACCCACACTGTTATGGATTTTATATGGGTTGTAATCAGCTTGACCTCCATACTTTAAATGGAGAATTCTGGAAGGTGTAACTTGCTATTATTAGAACAATTAACACTGAAAAAAATTGAAAAAACCCATTATATTAAAGATTAAAAATTACACTATATTCAATACTCTCAGCTATACCTAAACACCCCCCTGCTCAAATCAATATATGATGTTATACCATCATGACATTTTTGATCATGTATACATTTCCTCACATTTAAAAATCATAGGAGAGAGCAGGTATTTTACTGTTTTGATAAAGCACCTGGGTTTTATCGTTCAGAAGTCTGTGAAAAATAAGTACAAAATATGTGTTGAACTGAGATTCTACTTTCAACAACAACAAAAAAATCAATAAAAAAGCAACAAAAAATCCTACCCAAATAGGCATCACCTAGTGAGTAATAACTTCATTTCTGTATAGCTCAGGGGGGTTGCAAGGGGAGTGTGAAAAGTTCATTATTATCAACCAGAAAAAAAAGCGAGTGCTAAGAAGAAAGAGTCATATTTCCTATTGGGATTTCTCTCAGACTGCATGATTTGCATGAAGGGCGCCACATCAAACACATTGGGTGCCCTTTTTCAAATATTAATGTGAAGCTTGTTTCAAGTTCTTTCTTGACTTTGTGCCACCTTGTATCAAAGGAACTTAAAAGCAGGACTTGGGAGAAAAAAATACTTTTCCAACTGTTTCAGCACTTAGCAAAAATCTTTCTGTATTTGATCAGTTCTGCTTCAAACTTTTACTATTTTGACAAATAGGCACATTTTTATAGCTGTGCATTCTATAGCAATATGATTTGGAATTTCTTCTCTTTTTTTGAGGTTTTCCATTTCTCAGCTATGGGTGCCATAACTGACCCACTCGAAACATTTATGCACTACATATTTTAATTATCTGCCTTAGTCTTTTCTCCCACATGTGATAATTTCTATTAAATATTTATGTATCTGAGGAAGATTATAACAAAGTATGCCACAGAAAAGTGAGCCCTTAAGATTAAATATGTGTAGTCTGAGCTGTCCTAATCTTACCTTACTAAACTTTGCTTCTCTTTTTGTCAATGGGGAAAAATAGGCACCTCTCCAGGATGGTTTGGCTAAATTAGTTGTCAGAGAGACATGACATGAATTTTGCTCCACCAGAAGCAGCTTGTTTTAACTGACTATAAAAAGAGAATAAAATGTTTAGCTCGTATGTAAATTACTAATATTTAGACCTAAAGGGTTAAGTAATTCCCACTGAACACAAATCAGTAGTAGCACCAAAAAGAGACTACAAAGCAAACTTAATTTCTTTTTACCCTCTCCCCTCAGAAACAAAGAAAGCAGTAGAAAAATGGTAGGAATTTTTGTTGAGCAATCCAAGCATAGATAAATTTCTCACAAAAATACAAGACATGAAATGTATTATATAGCATGAGAGCAGCTATTAGACATAAGAAATGAAATTATGGAAATCTACAGAACAACAACTCTAAGAGAAGTTGGTCTTTTCACAATGCACAACCCACAGTCTGAAGGATAAAAATAGGAAATAGCAATGAAATAGGAATAAAATGCAAGTTGCAACAGGTAACTTAGGAACTAGTGATATCCTAGAACTAAATTTTCTCTACAAAGCCAGGGAAGAAATCTTCACTGAGATCTCACAGGATACTATAGGCAAAATTTTAAATTTGCAATTATCATCCAGATTTTTAGGTGAAACAATCACCATGGAGGCGGTACATCTAAAGCTCCTGTAGTATTTTATCAAAAAAGTCCTAAGTGTTCTGGAGAGTAAAGGTAAACATGTTTCGTCTGTAAGACACAGAATTACAGAATTTCTAAACCCCTTTCCTTACTATTTTTCATTAAAAAAAGAAGTTAGAGAGAGATTAAAGTGAGCTATGGTAAACAAATGTGAAAAGCCTAACAGTATTACTAAAACCTAGTAAAATTTAGACCTAATATATTCTGTATATGCTTATTACACAAAAATATCTTCACATTGTAGTCAATGAGATGATTGTTTTTCTTGTAAGTCACAGAAGAAGCAAAGTTTTATAAGAATTTCCTGTTGATGTTTTTATGAAAAAAAAGTAAAGTTACTAACATTTTTCTGATCAGTCTTATCTATGGCCATAAGCAAAATTAAATATAATGATGCTGCCTTTAAAAACATTACCTAGCACACACAACAGTGAAAGAACAATCTGATCGTTAAGAATGGATGATATGGATATGTTTTTTACCTTTTGCATAGAGATGAAAACATCTGATTTTAATATATTTTTCTTTTTTTTGTCCTTTCCCTCAGGATGAGTTTGCTGTCATGTGTAGGCTGGATGTCTTTTGCATGAGTATTTACTACCATTTTCCTTGTTTTTTTTCCTCTTGACTCAGTTAAATTCATGGGCATTTTGCACATTTTAAAGCATTGGGGCGGAAATTATTCATAAAAAGGGAAAAGCTAAAAAATAATATCATATTGTAATCCTAGATAATGCTAGTTTCTAATTTTAGATATTAATTACTGTGAGGAGATTAGATTCTGCTGTACAACTTTGGCAGCTCCATATATATTGAATTAGACTACATTTCTATTGGAGTATGTAAGAGCAGAATGTATATCTATAAAATTAGTGATAGAAAGTTTTATTAGATGGCTTTGCTGATAATACAACACATCACTATGAGTATTCAAAGCTGGTAATAACAGGCAGAAGACCTTTCACCACTTAGCAGTGCACTATCTGTGTATTTGCAGCAGTCATAAATGACAAACCTGTACTATCACAAAAAGTCCACACTAGCAGTTTTTGTGTGATGTTTTCCAAGAAATATGGGTGAGGTATTTGGTTATTGGTTTCCACCATTATCAGTAAAATGAAGTTGAGGAAAGAAAATCAACACTGTATACACAACTACCCTCACATTCTTCCTACTCTACCACTGTTTCCTACCTATCACAGATCATTCACACAGAAAAGATTACGTAGGGTTGACTGTGTTGCACAGCTGAAACAAGAGCTGTTTGATTTTCCAAGCTTTCTCCTAACTCACAAGCAAAGGCAGCAGACAATGCTCACCTGAATCTAGTAGAGTAATTATAAGATTTTTATTAAAAAGAAAGGAGAAATGTTTTCTGCTTCTTATCTTGATTTAGTGACAGCCTGGAACAAAGGCAAGCAGAAGAACAGGATCACTGTAGCTAGATATTTCAATCCATTCACCTTTAAGCTACATTTTCTACCTAGCTTAATCATGCTTTAATTTCCTATCAGCTTGTCCTTATGGACTCCATTGAGCATCAACATCCAGAGCTATTATAGAGTATGTTGGAAGGATAAATCTCTTTGTAGGAGAGGTCTTCCTGGAAAAGACACAGTGTAAGTAGTGGTAAGCAGTAATTTCTTTCCATCAGCCTACAAAGATGGTGAGTTTATTGAATTATATTTAAGATTCTGTCATGGATATTACCCCACTGTAAAAAATTCCGATATCTACATCCCATGGTCTAAAATCACTGTAAACCATAGTGCATTACCAAATAGTTCTTAACAAAGGCATACACTTAAGATTCCTGTACCTGTTCCCATGTCATCTGCAGCACATCTGCATCAGGAAAAATCTCATGACCACTCCCTACCCATTCCCGCTAGACCCTATCTTTCAAAGCCACCAATGCATGAGTCTGTGTAACCCTGCCCACTATCAAGGAGTAGGTTTCAATAATTTTCCCTTACTACAAAGTTAGAGACCCCAGTGCAGAAACATTTTGTGTCTTTTACTGCTATTCCTCTGCTACAAAAAGCCCTGGGAACACATTTCATTTTGGGTAGTTCTGTTTCCAGAATTCTAAAGCAGCTCTTAGTTTTCTGCTTGAAAACAAAACTGAAATGGTGTCATTTTGCACAATTGCTAAAAAACTCTGTCTGGTTTTCAAACTCTACTACTCTCTTTGCTTCTGCTTTTTCTTTAGGAAAACTTTCTGCCATTTCAGCCCTTATAAAAACAGGAAGGGGAAAGAACAATTAATTTGTTCTCTGCAGTCAGAGCATAGCAATTTATAAGGACTTAGCTGAGAGTATATTTTCCCTAAGTATTCAAAAATTAATACACATCTTTTCAAAAAGCACACATCCCAAGGTGGCCAAAGCTCAAATTATCATTAAAAATAATTTCCTGTTCAAGATCTCTAAAACTACTTTATACATTGTGACTGCCAAACTCTGAATTATCATTTTAAGAAAGGGAAAGAACCCCAATTTACCTTCATAAAATATAGCTTTATATCTGTCTTTCCAGTTCCAGCCTCAGTACACATCTGATCAGAGATTTCCTTTCCTGGACTGAATAAGAGCTATTCAAGTATCTACCAGACAGTGGTTCTAGGTAATATGAGAAAATATCAGTTTTTTATTGTTGGGCACTGGTTCCACGTGGCTGTGTAATCTTATGTTTCTGACTAGCTGCACAGCCATGGCATGTATATTGTACTGCACAACTTGGTATTTATATTATGCTAAATCTTGTAACATGAAAAAATTACACTCATAAAATAATGCAATTCACTCTCAGGAAATTTATTAAAAGCTTATGTGAAAGAATTTTCTGTCTTCACTATTATATTGGATCAAGCCCCTGATATGTTTGAGAGCTGCCCTTTCCCACCTTTTTGCCTCAAATCACATTTTTAGAAATAAAAAGTGTTTTGAGTCTGGGTAGAAATATTATGAAAGCTCAGTTTTCTGTGAGAAAGTAATAGAACAGGCGTCTTAGTGCATATATCCAAATTGCTAGGTACTGTTTTCAGTAATTTAAGTTGGAATTTATCCTTTGGTATATAGAGTTATGATTTCTTCACACTGAGGACTAATACAAAATGTATTAACTGCAAATGGTGAGCTATAAAAATCCTGAAAGCCAGCATTTTAACACATTAATTTCCAACTCAGCTGATACTGTATAAAGTGCTAACAGTAAACACTGGACCACAAGGGCATTACAGGTCAGATTGTACACTCACTGTAAGATCTCAGCCATGTTTCTCTTTGATGCTTTTGATTTTATAATTTCCCTCCTCATCCTGGAGGGGAGTAGCACAACCTGTTAGCTATTTTTCACTATTTTCTCTCTTTTTGATCAGTACTTTATAAAATGACAGTGCATGGGGACAAAAGAAAATTTTAAAGATTTTCTTAGAATTAAGGAAAAGAGAAATATGCTTTGAGATTACCCTAAGACTTGTTGGGCATTGTTGGTGTATTCCACTTATTAAAAGAAAAGAAACACAACTATGAAAGTTCTCTGAATACTTAACAATTAAAATGACAGAATACACTGTGTAAAGGAAAATATCCTAGAGCTATCCTAGATTCACAGGAAGTGTGATAAAAGATATACAATGATGGAAAATTAGATTATAATATAGTTCTTTACATTTTAAGGAGAAGTGTAATTCCAGGATGTAAGGCCAAGGTCCTTTAATTACATGTTGTTTATTCAAGTAGTTTTAAACAGACACTTTGTTCCTGAAAGTGGATAGTTTTATAGATATGTTACTCAGTTGAGTTGTTCTTTTCCTAAGGTAGAATTTTGTAAATTCAATATTATTGGATCATAAAAACCTATTCCTAGAATGGCAAGATGTAATAAATCTATAATTGCATTAACTGCAGAAAAGTTAATAGACATTTTAATTAAAGAACCACCCTAACAGGATTAGAATTCACTGCCCTATAAAGGCTGAATCGTGCAGTGTTTCATTATAATTTCTGAGAAAGTACAGGTGCTAAATTAACTACAGAGACCTCATCTTTTGTTCCTTGCATAAAATAAAAACATATTGTAAATTAAAATGAAAAATTAATTTACAAGGTTATCACTCCAAAATTCAGACAAAGCCTATTGGCTAATGAAGCTGGTCAGGAATTTCCCGAGGTGCTTCTTTATTTGAGAATGTTGATCATGGAAATGAATGATTTCTGGGAAATGAATCTATTTCATAAAACTTTAATCAGAAAAAGTATCTCAGGACTTGTCAGGTTTTCTGATCATATCTGGAGCACAAGAGACTTGAACATTTCAGAGGTGAGACCTCTTGCCCTGAAGAACAGGCAGCTGCTTTTTACACAGCCAGGCACAGGAGGGGACCTGAGCCTCCTGCCTCTACAGAGTGCGCTGGCGGTGACCAAGGTGCGCACAGCACTGGCGGCAAGGAGGGCTGCTGGCAGCCTTTCCCACTTAGGAGAGAAGGAAAACCATGCTGTGTGCCAGCTAGAAAGCCATGTATTCAGAGCAGTGCTTGACTTCTGTCTAACATACTTTTGGGAGCCCGGGTGGTGTATCTGACTTGTGTAGAAGCACGTGAATACAGTATCTCAGTTTTACAATATCTCGGAAGCTGCTACATGGTACCTTCCACCAAATTGCCAGGGAGGAGTAGGAACTCTTTCAGTTATTTTTTAGTATATATTAAATTTCTTTGGCTTCTCTGTATGCACCCTTCCTTTCAGTCTCACCTAAAAAATAACTTAAAAAACCAGGATACTGTCATACTAAAGAAGAAAGAAAAAGCTTAAATTCATTCAAGTGGCTTTGCATGAAGGATGTATACAAGCAAAGCATCATGAAATTGACACTAAATGCCATGTGATATTTTGATACTTAACCACCCATTTTTTAGCTCAGTGCAGTATATTTTTCATGCTAAAGATTACTGGAAGAGATTGCTGGACACTGACTGAATGTATAATTTGTGAGAAGCAATCTGTTGACAGAATACAAATGCAGGTGATTATATCCAGAGGTTGGAGGAACACATAAATGATCTCTGCCTTTAACTTTTCTAATAGCAATGTTTTTAATTCAGTTTGATGTTGGATGAAAATTAAATAAAAATATCACCCAGAATCCCTCAACCCGGCAATGATGCCAAAAACTATTTGCTCCATTTCTGTGATAAATGCACCATTTCCTGCATAAATTTTTGCCTTGACTTTATAGATCAGTTTCTATAAGTCAAATGTTTCCATAAATAAGACTCCTATGGGATAAATAAAAAGTGTTTTATGTAGCATTGAAGCTGGCCCTTTTCAGGAATGGCTCACATATTTGTCCATTTTCTTATCAAAGACTTGTTCTACTGGTGCAGAAGATCAAATTCATCTGATCCAACACAGGCATCTGCTTTGTAAGTATTTTTGTTTGAGCTTGACATCAAGACTCCCTTCAGAGTCAATGGACTTAAACTGACACTATATGTGTGACTCACATTATCTTATATGTTTACGAATGTAAAATAGATAAGCAACAAATCCTAATATGTGTAAGCCTTGTTCTTTCCACTGAGTAGAAAAAGAGGCTAAAGTAGTAATATCTGAGGTGTAGACTGTAAGATACATGCATCTGAAAAAAGATGAGATGAAAGACTTATTAATAAATGCTTTTGTAAGGGTTTTTTCCCAAAAGCTAGGTTAGTATAAGTTAGGAACAATATAATACATGTACACAGGTTCGCTGCAATGGGAGCAAGATTAATGACATAAATGATCACATAGTTAATAAAATATTCCACTGGTTATTGAAAACTATTGTGGTTCCAGTCCTCAAAAATGACACACAGACAGGTTCCTTTTTCAAATTCAGTCCTGTTTCCTTGTGTAAGACAGTAGCTATATATTTGCAACAGTGACACTAATAATACTGCATAGATATTATTTCTTTACTGTCATTGTTGCACAATCACTATGTTAATACTGTATCAGATGCATCACTATAAAAATAGTGTAGAGTTATCATTTATAATTTTGCAGAGCCACATTTGGGTATGAATTTTAAAAAATGTATTTTGATTCCAATACATTTTGAGAAATGAACTCTCCATCTGTTCCCTCCCACTCTTACCTTATGGTTGATATTTAGTTTAAAACCAGAAAAGTCAATACAATCCATTATAAAAGAGACTTTAGTAGGCAAACATTTCTATGCTATATTGAATATGCTCTGTATAATAAAAGTGATTTGAATGACCTGCACTGTACATTGAAGTTATTAGCTTGCATAAAAGATGGACTTATATCAGGAAAGAAGTATAATGCACTTACTGCTGTATTACAGTAGTATGAACAAAGAGAATAATTATCAAAATAGGACATCCTGAATAATCTTCATATTTTATACTCTAACGACAAGAAAAAAAAATTGAAAATAATGTCTTCATTTTACATTGGAACTCCTTTGCAGTCATCACCCTCCTCTCCCCTTACCACTCCCATTTCAATAGAGGAGGCTTGCAGCCAAGAGTATTTATGCCTTTCACCATTTTGTAGAAAATAATTTCGATACAGAGAATGGGAGGGGAAGAAAACAGAATTTGCCATATGTTATGCTATATAAAGAATAAGCAAATGCTGACACATCATGGACCTAGCTCTTCATTTCCCAGGCTCTTCCCTTCACCCCATTTTATACACAAATGCAATATGTGTCCTTGAGCTGATGGAGAACTTGAACAGGCCTTGAGTCCCTGCCAAAGTATCAGGTTCCTGGGGCATAACATAACATGATCCAGGACTGTCTACTCCCTAGTCTAATGTCCATATTGGTACCCTGTATGTACCAATAGGAAAAACTATATGCATGTTCAGGGAAGGCCATGGTGCCGGTGTTGGACTTCGTTTTTACACCATACAAATTAAACTATAGAAGGTAAATAATGAATTAACCCTTCATCCAAGTTCTTGCACAATCAAGGTTTTATGTTCTATTATTACAGTTAGCCATTTACTTGTTCCCTATTTACATTAATTATAAGTTCTTTAAATATTAAAGGTAAACTTTTTGCCTTTTTTCTCATTTCTTTTTCCCTTTCATACCTAAAACAGCTAAAATAACTAGAGATGTCTGCAATATAGCATCGGGCAAAGGAGCCTGAAATGAAAATCATGTGTGAGATTCCTTATTTCACTGTGCTTCTGCCTTTTTTCAAATAAAAAAATGGAATAATTTCAAGAAGAAATAGAATAATAATTACCATCATTTCTGCATAGAAGCTGTCCCCAGACCTACAGGTTGGTAAAGACTGGATGCAGAAGGGCTGGATTTATCCATGTCCTAAATACACCCTGCCTTGTTCTGTCCCCTGGCAGACAATGGGTTGATGCAGCATCCACCCTAATAAAAACCCTAATAAAATAACCCTAATAACCCTATATAACCCTAATAATAACAACTCTAAAAAAAAAAAATTAAAGACCATAATAAAAAGTATAAAATATTAATATTAGCTTAAAAAGTCAGGAGATCACTTTCAAAATAAAAGAAAATAAATAAAATGAAAATAAAACCAGCAAAACTTGGCAGAAAGACTAAGAATTCTGTGGAAAGTATTTCTAAACATTTATTCTTTCAATTTTGTAGTTATCCTATGTTAATCTCTTTGTTCAACTTGTAATTCCTTGTTCTTCTCTATTTAGACCTCATGCAAAGCAGCTTTCATTCTTTGAGTTATTCTTTCTGCATCATGTAAAAATGAGAAAAATAAAGTTCAAGTCATCAACATTCTGAAAATAGCAACAAAACTAAAAATTAGGAAAATAAAAACTAGTCAGAACAAGTTTTGCCATGTGTATTATTTTATACTCTATTTCTTTAAAGGAGGCAGGCAGCATATACAACTTTTTCATTCTGAAAACATTTCTTCTTTGAACTATGGGTAATTTGACACTAACAAAGAGGTTATAGTATTGCTTCATAGTGCTTCATTCAGTGTTTTACAATCCATTGGGAAGTCATTTGATTGACCTAACACAAACACTAAATGTAATTTTACTTTACCTTCATTGTAGTGAAAGGCTATCTGCTATGCATTGTGAACTTAAGGATTCACCTCTTCAGGTTCCTGTCAATTAACACTTTCCAGGGGCTCACAGACAGTCTGACTTGGCTCTGATGTGTCTAATGTACTGAAGAAAAGCTGAGTGGAGTGTTATTAAATATCTGTTGTGCAGAAGCTATCTAAGCAGAACTGAGATGAATAAGACCATTCGAGTTTTTATTCCCTCTGTTTTAAGCAGTTTGAGTGCATGCCTCCTGCCTATATAAGTTCTCCAGCAAATTTAAGAGTTTCATCCCCCATCTCAGACTTATGGTTATCCAGAAGGTGCCTCAGGTTTTTGCAAGTATTTGTAATAACTAAGTCGAATAGAGTATTTGATGTGAATAGGACTGCATGATGCTGCGTACACATTTTTTTTTTAGTTTTTGTTTTCCCCTTCAAATAGAATCTGGAGGAATACATACAAAGGAATCTGTGTTTTGACACTAGGTGCAATTCATAAAGGATGGCCATGACTTGAACAAGCTGTGCCATTGTTTATAAATCACAACAGCAGGCATGAGGCAGTACAGAGACCTCCCATCGAACCACTCAAAGTATCATCCAAACAGATGTGAGATCCAACTTCTTGAAAGTCACCATTGCTCTTGAACAACATTTGAACAGACCAAGAGAAAGATATTAAAGTGCTTAATTGTGCTGGTTTTGGCTAGGGTACAGTTAATTTTCTTCACAGTGGCTGGAATAAATGGGTCTATCTTTGGATTTGTGCTGAACACAGGGTTGGTAATGTAGAGATGTTTTTGTTATTGCTGAGCAGGGCTTACACGGAACCAAGGCCTTTTCTTCTTCTCATACTGCCACGCTGGTGAGGAGGCTGGGGTGCATGAGAGGCGGGGAGGAGATACAGCCAGGACCTCAACTGACCAAAGGGATATTCCAGACCACAGGATATCATGCTCAGTGTTTAAAGTCAGGGAAGAAGGATGAGGAGGGGGGGCATTTGGAGTGATGTTGTTTGTCTTCCCAAGTCACTGTTACCCATGACAAGGCCCTGCTCTCCTGGAGATGGATGAACACATGGCTGCCCATGGGAAACAGTGACTTCATTCCTTGCTTTGCTTTGCTTGTGTGCATGGCTTTTGCTTTTTCTATTAAACTGGCTTCATCTCAATCCAGGAGTTATCTACCTTTTAATGTTGGGGTCCCTTCCCCCCTGCCATGTGGTCCTGGGAGAGGGGCCCTGGGGGCAGACACGGGATTTCCCTGCCCCTGGTCAGCCTCATTCCCCATTGGTTGTTTTGTGTTCCCCTGCACGGGCAAGGACCCTCGGGTCCCGTGATTGCCGCAGTTCCTCGGCAGATCCCGGCCATGCGGCTGGAGAAATAAACATCTCTGAAATATCTATCAAGAATCCATCCATATATATTTCTTTTCCATGGGCCTCATTGATTGATATGTGTGTTGCAGTTTCCCCACTGTGACATTTTACCTCTCCAATTCTGTCCCTAATCTCATTGGTGTGGGAGTGAGAGGGTGACCATGTAGTACTTGGTTGCTGGCTAGGGTTAAACCATGACATTAATCTAGGATTGTTTACTGTCCTTATGTTGTAGATGAGGGCTTTCTTCTGTTGAAATCAAATACATTTTAAACACCTCTAATACTGTTTTGTAAATGAGACCTTATTTTTATTTTACAAGATGAAAACCACTGTAGGTTCTGTATATTCAGTTTTTCACATGCCACTAGTTTATCTAAATTTTTCTTTCTAATTCTTATGACATATCTATTCTAAAACTCTTGAACAGAAAAGGTAATCAACCTTTTCTGAGATTGGGCTGTTAGTTTTAAATTTAATGCCTCTGAAATCTTGGTTAAATTTAGAGCAGGAAAATTATGTTTAGGGCAATATTAATTATTAGAATTGGTCATGGAAAATAGAGTTCTCAGGTTAATTGAAAGTAAATGTGTACTTATGTGAAGAGAGTTTAAAAATTCTGGGTTTGCATAAAAGATTAAAACAAAATAGCTCAACGTTCAATAGCTCTATAAGTCTTAATTCAGAAGACCTGGACATTTTTAAGAGATTGATTCTGCATTCTAAATTTGTGCATATGAATAAGATCTTGGCCAATAGGAATTTAGGATCCCAACTCACACTGAAAAGGAAAATAAGGTTCCCAGATATACCTTTAAAACTATCCCTTAGGTTTTTTACTGCCTCACAGTACAGCAGATTTACTGATGACATTTTAAGCCTTCAGCTTTTTAAAATATTTTTTTTTCAAGTGAAAAAGAAAATAATTAGAGGAAAAATCCAGAAAAAATTATATTTGACTATTTTTGCCCAGAGCTCTGCATTAATAGTCAAGGCAAATATTGCACACACTGATATGTAGTACCAAATTTAACTGATGCAAAAAAAAAGAAGAAATAGGAGGATAGCAAGAGCTTTTTTATCTGTATGGCTTGAAATTCTCACAACATTATCAGAGAAGTTCCTGAAATATCTAATCTGAATTGATATTCAAGTAACCTTTGAATGCCATGAAGTTTGAGTGCATTTGAATTCAACTTTCCAGTTTATAATCAATTCTAATTAGAGAGGTTTTTTGTGATTGGAATAATTGGACTAAAATTTCTAATTGTTTCTTGGACCAAGGCTTATCCATTTAATCTGAAAATTTATTTCAAAAACCCCAAACACCTTTGCCCTTTACTACTAGTAACAATTATAACTGTGCAGTGACTTACCTGCCTTTATATTTTGACAACATTGCTTTAAGGACATATTATTCATAAAGAAGGAGGCAACCTTTGAAGATGATAAGAGCCATGCAATGTGCTCAGTTCAAGTAGCAAAAATAGTACTTGAATTCAGTCTTCTTTCAAGTTTGATCTGCCTCTGAGAATCAGGAGAGGTACAACAGAAATTAGTATGTGCATGAACTACCTACAAAAACGATTTTTGCAAAGGTTTCTGTCTCATCCTTCCCTTGCTCTCTTTTGTTCTCAGTGAACTTCTTTGCAGGTTGTTGAATGTGATATATTAAGAATTTAGACCTTGCTCTCTGGAATAGGCATATGAAATAAGCAATCAGATAAAGAAAATCTTGGTACATCTCTTTCGCCATTATATTCTTTTAGCCTACACACAATGTCCTATGGCAAACAGAACTGATCCACATGGGAATCTCAATTCGATTTGGGGATGGGGGGAGGTAGGAGGGAAGGAGCCCTCATTTCTGATCTTAATAGCAAAAATGAAGAAAAAATAAAAGTACTCTGATAGCTATGTAGATAGCTTGATTAAATCACACCATGAAAATGTAAACAGAATATAATGCCTTATGTGTCTGCCTGATTCAGTGACACAATAGTCGTAGTTTGCTTATTTTTTATTTCTTCCATTTGCTGTCTTGTGTTTATTTTACATTACAGGCCATTTATTTTGCAGGACGAACTTTTCCTCTTATATCATTTTTCTCTTGTGGTATCATACTGTGCATGCTATGTTTATTCATGAACACTGAAACACATTTCCCATGTACTAAGGAATGTATTGTTTTAGCCTGAGTCTCAATCTATGCTTAAGTCCATTTCTGTTCATAATAATTTACTTAAAGGTATTTAAGCATTCGAGTAAGTTAATTATATACTGAAGCGTTTGGTTTTACAGACATGAGTGTTCTATTATACTTTTTTTCAGTTATTAAAATGGTATTGTTTTATAAAATATGTACTGAATATACAGAGATTGGTATATTAGCCTGTTTTATTATTATATATGAGATATTCCTTGCAACATGACTATATACAGTTTCAACATGGACATATAGGGAAATTCTGTGTGTAAGAGTAAGTTGCAACACTATTAAGTCAAGAAAGGACCAAGCTATAAATCCTTCATGTTATTTGAATGCTACTCATTACTCAGCTAAGTAGATCCCCACACAAATCTCATGGAGATGCCACTCCAAACTATGTTTTTTTCTTCTGTTTAGGATGTACCACAAGAAAGTGTAGTTATTTCATAGATCTGATGAAAATTTTATTTCCTTATTCTTCAGATAATGGCAAAATCACATCATTTACAGATTTTAAAGTGTAGTCCCCCTTGCAAATCTGATACACAATCAACCAGGAACTCCCTAAAACTGCCCAAGACAGTCATTATGGAAGCTGGCAGTTTAGAGGTAGCTAACAGTCCATGCTTCTGCATACTTCCTTCATATGGTCATATATTTTTGCATCCTGTGTGGCTGATTAGGGTTAGAGAGCAGCTAAAATTTCAAAACTACAGATAGTTCAATGAGGAGCACAAGAGTGGGTTTCGATCCAGCGCTTTTATCTCTGGGTTTGCCCAAACAAAAGCAGGACAGATTTGCATCATCTTCAGTGTAATTGGCTTTTAATCAAAAATGATTTTAACATAAATATTGAGATTTTTGTTCCTGAAGCAGCATGATTGTTTGCATTTCCCCTTGAAGCAGGATGTAAGTGCAGATGCCATTCAGCTGGAATGCTGACAGCCAGCTGAACTCCGACGCCGTGACCCCACTGAAACAATTCTTTATGCTGAGGAAATGTGTGCGAGTAGCTTCCAATGCAGAAAGTAGAAAAGAAATACTTTGTAACAAATATATATCTCTTAAAAGCTGAGATAAAAACCAACCAGCCAAACAAACCAATTTCTCATTCAAATGATTATCCAAAAGATTCCATCAGCAGCTAGGACAAACATGGACTTATGAACATAAATAATACAACTAATATAAAATGTAAAAGTGAGCATGCAGCTCTGCACTGAATCATATAATATCAAACATTTGAGGGAAATTTAAAAGCTTGTCTGTCACATGTATTGTCTAAGTGCCAAAATAAACAAGGTAGGATGGGGCTACTCTTCTCACTCCTATCAGTGTCAGCAACACAAGCACAATCAAGGTTATATTCCTGCTAAATTGCTCTCCAGAGCTGATGGCTTGAGAGAGAGGAAAGATAAGAAAAGAGTGAATTGAACAAAGGATATGTAATGTTGCTTGCTATGGCAACACAGCTGAAATAGGATGTATGCTACTATAAACCAAGAAAAGTGCACAAATGGTAGTGGTGGAGTACAGTGGCCCAGCTGTACTTTGTTGACTGTGACCTCACTTTACACTCTGAAGTGATCATAAGCAAGGTATTTGCAGAATAGAAGTGTACCTGAAAAACCATAAACCTGACATGATCTAATAAGCCTTCTGAGATTTAGACAGTGTATCAAATCTCCTCAGTTCATGGGCAGAGATGGACAAGACCTAATGTAGTCATGGTCTGAGCCAATGTCCCTGAGGGCTTTCTCTGGAGGAAGTAAATATAAAATTTTCATCAAAAGAGGAAGAATTAAAATGAATTAAAAAAAAAAAAATCAACGTAGACAAATTCAAAGCTATAAATTTAAGGAAAACCATCAGGTACAACACATACACCATAAAGCCCCTGACATAAGGTGTCACCTAGGCACAGACTCTATACTCACAATGGATATTTACTTTTTCAAGACCACTAGATACTGAGCTGATGTGCTCAGGGACAAATACAGTATAAGGGATTAGCAGGAAAAAACAAAGAAAAACCTGAAAAGCCATGGAAAAAAGTACTTTGTCAATTTATTATTCCATTGTACAACACAGGAACTCAGGTTACAGTTCTACAAAAATTATACAGCAGAACTTGAGAAAGATACAGAATGCTATCAGAGTTGAAGAACAGATTCATTACAAGGAGCAGTGCATTAATGTAATACTTCCAAGAGTGGAAGGAAGACAACAGGGGAAGGAGGTAGTTACACACAGAGAAGGAAATGGGTAATGATGATGAATTACAACTATTATCTAAAAATTTTAATAGCAGAAAACCCAAGGGGCACACAAAGGAAGTCACCAGGTGTAAACTTTAAAACAAACAAAGTGAAGCTTGTTTCACATAGCACATAGTTAAAATGTGATGAACACTGGATGCCAAACTGAAATGTGCATGAAAAGCGAGTAGGCAAATTCACAGAACAAAGTTAATTAAAGTCTGCTAATCAGAATATTGAGCATTAAACATCCAGGTCAGAAAGTCCATAAACTGGTGATTTTTCACAAGATAAGAGGAAGGCAGTGGGGTCAAAAAGATAATATAATGATGGAAGTATCATTGTACTTTTATTTTGTGCACTGCACTGAAGAATCAACTACTCATCTTCTCTAAAACACTGCAAAACAAAATGTTTACTTTGCAGTCACTGCATATATCTGAAACAGTTTTACCATGGAGTGTATTATTCTGGTATTACAAAATATGTGCAAACTTACCTAACTTCAATAATAAACCAGTTAAAATCTCTGTATTATCTAGAAATTATATTTATTAGCATTCTAACTGAAAATGAATGTGCACATTTTAACATCTGCAGGATAAAACCAGTATAACACTCTCCTGGATAAGAAAGCAAGAAAGCAAGAAAGCAAGAGAAAGAAAGCAAGAAAGCAAGCAAGCAATCAAGCAAGCTAAAGAAAGAAGGAAATGAAAGGAGAAAGAAAGAAAGAAAGAAAGAAAGAAAGAAAGAAAGAAAGAAAGAAAGAAAGAAAGAAAGAAAGAAAGAAAGAAAGAAAGAAAGAAAGAAAGAAAGAAAGAAAAAAAGAAAGAAAGAAAAAAAGAAAGAAAGAAAGAAAGAAAGAAAGAAAGGAACAGAAAGAAAGAAAGAGAAAGAAAAAAAGGAAAAGAAAGGAAGGAAGGAAGAAAGAAATGAAGGAAAAAAGAAAGGAAGGAATGAAGAAGGGAAGGAAGAAAGGAAGGAAGAAAGAAATCATCAAATATATATTTTAGTTGACTGCTAAGCTTTGGCCAAAAGTTTATGCATATATTCAAGTCTATTATAAAAATAAGAATCTTCCTGCAGATTAAACAAGAATTTTCTTGTAAAACAGGAATGATATTTATTCCAAAATGTATCTGTTGATTGACTTATTCAGCAATTATATTAGCCTCTGTAGTACTCTTGTTTAGCAAAAGTAAAAATTTGTTAAAAATATATACATGGAGGCAGGAGCTAAGGTTGATGGTTGCTAAACAACTTCTTTTTTTTCCTGGATGAGAGTAATGCAGAGGTTTATTATATCAGTTGTGTGAGATGTATGATGTCTTCAATATTAATGTTCTAACTTTCAAATAGTTGAGTATTGGGTAACTTTGTACGAACTTGAGCAATTCACTGTCTGGTAAACCTTTTCTAAACTTTTTTTAGTGTTGAGATCTGTAGAGGGGATTATACACACAGACAACAAGGACCTTAAATTATAAGTGTATCTACACGTGTGCATATGTGTGTCTGTGTGCACAGGGACTCATACCTTTTAACAAATTCTTTTTTCAGGTTCTTGAGGTTAAATATGGGTTTAAGTTCTTTGCTAAATGAGGACCATCAGTGCTTACAATCTCAATCAAAATCCCTACAGAAATACATTCAAAGTTTTGTCACACTAATGTTTATAAAAGGATATTGTCTTGGTACACTGCCAAATATCCCAAGGAATTAAGACTCAAATACTGAATTTGATTCAATCTTGGTTTATTAAATGATTTGAGTCAAATCTCAATACCTGTAACAGTAGTATAACCCAAGGTCCATTGAGTTAATGGACCTGGGAGACAATCTTTAGAGGAGGGTTCACTCCAGACTTTAGGAAGACAAAGTATAAATTTTGGAAAATCCCAATGCAAAAGCTTCCAATATCACAAAGCTTATATATTCAAGAACATTAATCAGTGTGGAAGGCATACTATCTGTAAAGATGAAGTTGTTATTGTAACTTCCTACACATGGATCTGCAATTGTATGGAACAATTAACATGTACATCCATGATTCCTCTAATGAACCTTGGTTGCTTGCCGACTAGGAACAACTAAGCTAGCAAAAATCAGTCTCAATGCTCTATCTTGCTAAGTCTTCCTAATGAATACTGTAAACTGAAACATAGTTGCAATAAGACACAAATCTTATAGTTAGCTAGTATTTTAGTGCACTTGTTTATCACCTGGAAATAATTTCTGAAGAGTTTAGGGAATAGATTTATTCCTGGCTAGATCTGAAATGCAGCTTGACGTTGTGCAATTAAAATTCCATTTACTTTATAGTCTTTTACGTCTGTCATGAAAGGGAAACATAGTATATTTGGGATGACTCCATAAAAGAATTCCACTAATGTTCTTGCTCTTATGCCAAAAAGAGGTAGTGCATGGTCTCCAAAAGGCTAAAAGTCATCCTAGAGTGACTGTGTAGGTTCTTCATGAATCTGCTGGGCAACACAACTGTCTCTCAATTTATATTCTCTTGGTAAGACAGGAGACAGAGATATTAACAGGCTGTGAACTTTATTCCATTTCAAAATCGTTCCTTCATGCACCACAACAATTTCTGAGAGAGCTTTAGCTGTTTTGTCTTCTAGCAGAGACATTTAAAGCACATGTCTAACTTTTGGTTTGGTTTGTTTTTTTCATATAAGACGGTGTTTGTACAAAGCATTTACACTGAATACTGGCTAATGTTTGTCCCTCAATTGAAAAACATACAAATTTTCCCTTCCATACCTTAAAGACTTGTGTCTGTCATAGAAAACAGGTCCTTGAGGTGGCTGTTCATACTACTCTCTTCACTCTCCTGAGAACTGGACACAAGAAAGTAGATATGGGATGTTTTCAAGATGCAAATAGTAAGAGTGTAGTGAGTTTTTTCCAGTCTGTGTGATTTCTAAGTATTCAACCAAAGTTCAACCAAAAAACACAGGTTACCAGCTCTGTGATAATTTTCCTTTCACACACAAGCATTTGTACAAAATAGAATAGCAGCACTAATTTATGATGCTTTAACTACTATAGTAACTAATAGACTTTGAAGGGAGCATAATGGCCTGAATGCTGCTCTGCTAACCTGCTCCCTGTCCCCACTGCCCTTGTCAGCTCCAGAGGTCTGCACAGCTGTTCTGGGACTGAGCAATGCATTGCTGCTTTCCTTGCCCTCTGCCTGGCTCGTCTGCTCTCCTTTGTGGGATTTGCATACAGCCCTTTGTGAATTCTATTCAAATACATATTAGGTACAGTAGAACTCTTTACAGCTTGTCAGGAATACACAACAAAGACACACTAATACTGAAAAGCTTCAATGGAATACAAAGGACTTGCCTTTGGGATGCCTGATTTACCTTCCCTTTTAAGGAAAGTGTTACACTGTACATCATTCTGGCTGGCATCACACTGGATCTCTGTCAGAAGCTACCTTTTTCAACTGTCAACCCATCAAATTAATTGCTTTACTCTGAATATGGGTTGGGTGTTGACAGATTTTTTTTTATTTTTTATTTTTTATTTTTTATTTAACCTGCTGATACAGGACCTAGATGTTTGGAAGAAATAGTATAGGCATTTTTGAAAAGGACAAGATGGACATTACAATAACTGAAAAAGTAATCATGTTTATTTCCTTATGAGGTAAGTAAAACTATACTGAAATAGTAGAACAAGCGCAGGCATCTTGCCAACATACCACTCAGACTACAGTATAGCTCTTTTAAAACTTTGCCAAGTATTTTGGCACTGAGAAACTGCTGACAAATTAATATGTTTATGTGCTGCATACAGCATCTATTTTAGACTGTAGTGCTGCACTAAACATATTTTCCCAAATACATTCACTTTATCAGATTTTTTTTTCCTCAGAGAGGTTTCCTTATCTACCTTAAACTATGCTAGAAGGTTTTTCTTTCAACTGTTTTTTATAAATATTTTAGATTAAAAATTCATTATTCAATCCTTAGGGGCTTTGGACACCACAATAATTGCACATAATTTTGTTATACAACATATAATTTTATAAACTCTTTAGGCAACTGGAAACTTTAGGACGGTGTTCATTATTGGATATACAAGAGTGCTGCTCTTGTATACAAGTGCATATAAGTGACGTTTTGCTTTCCTCGCTAATTTAAAAATTTACCAGAACAAAGGAGCTGTTACTGCTGTACCAACAAAACTGTGTATACACACAAGTATATACAAACATTTCACCTGTATCCATATGTGTGTATATACATGCACATAAATATTTGTGTGCATGCTTTTTATTCAAAGTGAAAACACAAGCAAAATGTCTTATTTATGTTATACTAAATGATATCTTTAATGAGAGAAAGGGAAATGAGGGGCAAAACTCAGATACAACAAATACAGTGAGAACAATGCCCTTCTTTGATTGAATAACCTAGCAGTCACGGCCCCTATCCAGACGGCAGGAGACTGAATTCAATTTCTTCTTCTCTCTGTTGAAATTTGAATCCAGTTCACCCCGATCAAAAGATAGTTCTAAATGACATGCTAAGGAGTACAAATGCAGAAAGAGAAGCATTCATTTAGTCTACTCTCTTCATACCGCTGGCAATTCTCTATACTCTTCACACTTTCGATGTTCCAAAGTGTAGGATGTGTGCGTTGAACACACATCCCTCAGTGTCTTGGCATGTTTGCCCAGTGCCTTGAATAACTGCTAAAAAGAAAATAAGGCTCCCTCATCATTGTCACCCTGGACGGCCCATAACATGTGACAGTATGCACGGACCCAAATTGTCTGGTCACAGGAGAGAGTTGAACTGTTTCCCAAGTATAAATGGTATGAGCTGAAGGCTTGTAAAAGATTTGTGAATTTCTAGTCTCTCCCATATTTAATATTAAATAGGTTGAACATAACTATTTTTTTAGTTAATGAAAACTGCATTTTTAATGAATAAATTATTTATCCAAACATAAACAATTTAATTCAAGACTGAGGAAAATGTTCTTCAAGGGGATAAGCTCTTTTTCTTATGCCTAATGTGGCAAACTATTATTACTATGCTGGAGATGAGGCTGATTTACATTATTTAACATTTCTAAATTGTAAAGTTCAGAGTCTGCTTCGGATGATGTGGATAGCAGCACATTTTAGGGGCTTTCATACGCAGTCCATGTAGACCATGATTCAATGCAGAAAGTGTCATGTCGCACCATCCCTTGTTATGACATCAGTAATTTTTCCAGTGCTAACCTTCTTTTAGATACTTACAAAACCAGCACATAGGCATGGCAGCAGAAAGAAGCAACAGACACTCTGTCCCCCAGCTACACTCTTTAGGATGAGCAAAATACCTCAATATTAAATAGTTGCACCAACATTCTGATTGTTCCTTGGGATGACTGTAACTATCTGAATGACTTTAGCAAGTAGGTATATGTTGGGGTCTCCCCCTGCCATGCAGTCCTGGGAGAGGGGCCCTGGCGGGAGGCACGGGGTTTCCCTGCCCCTGGTCAGTCTCATTTCCCATTGGTTGGTTTGTGTTCCCTGGTGTGGCCAAGGACCCTGGGGTCCTGTGACTGCGGAGTTCCTGAGCTGAGCCCCAGCCATGTGGCTGGAGAAATAAACATCTCTGAAACATCTACCACGAATCTGTCCATATCTACTTCTTTTCCATGGGACCCCTGGTTTGATATATGCTTGTTGCAATAATCCCCGCTGTAACAGGTATAGTACCTGTATTTGGAGAAGTTCAATGGGGAAAGACAATCAGTCTCTTTTCCCCTACTCCTCCCAGTCCTTGGAATTCTAAGTCAGAAAATTTATAAATATATATTCCTGATTTGTCTTCCCATATCTGTCAAATTCCAGCTAACAAAAGTGTGTATGTCTGTTGGATTATTAATTGCAGTGAATTTTGGTGACATGAAGTTGTGCTTACAGAGGTGATAATATAATGTAAAATACAGTAAATGGAGCACTGAGGAAGACAATTAACACTTTTTAGGTTCCTTTGTAAGTGCCTGTTTACTTACAAGAACAACGTGGGTTAACGTTATAGCCTTAAACTGAAGCGACATCCGTTCAGATAAAAATACATTTAAAACTAAAGAAAGAAAAAAGCAGTAAAAAGCTTGGAAACACTATGTTCTCTGATGAATTGATAGGAAAAAAAGAAATCTTGCTGGAAAATCTTGTAGTAACTAATGATGCAAACAAACAAAAAACCCCCCAAAAGCTGAAAATTGATAAGAAAACAGGACTGGCTTGATTAGATCAATTCTATTAAAAGCTCTGAAAGACAATAAATGATTCAGTAGAGGTAATCTGCAGTTCAGGTTTACTCAGTAATCCACCAGAGGTCTTTGTCAAAATCTTTTGACAAGCTAATTAAAAGGAGACAGTTATGCAGCACTGAGTATTTGCCTCTGTGAAATGAATCAACCCATCTTCAGGTTTCCATATCCATCTTTCCTTCTTAGCAGTGCCACGCTGACCTTTCTGGATGCCATTAATATACTTCTCTTTCACCATTATAGCATCAGAGTTATATGCCATTTGACTGTACTTGGGGGGATTTATTTTTATGTAAAAATATGGAGAAAATATTATGTAGCCAGTACTGTAAACCTCAACAAATTATATAGTCTGCATATATATTTCTATCTGATAATGAAAATACTCTAAAAAATGTTATAAAACCCAATATAAAACTCCAAATATTCAGAATCTATTATTTGAATACTTAATCATCTCAATACACTATGAAGACAATATATTTCTTCTAATATTAATTTATTTTATGTCTTATATGAGTCCTAATTTGACTGGAATAAAATTATTTCTCCATGTACTTTTTAAGAAATTGTTTAGAAAAAGGCAAACTAAATGTCCCAGATCAAATCTTAACCCAGTGCTCCACGTTTGCTTTCAATTATAAAGATCTTAGATATTTTCATTTCCTCTCCAAAACTTTATGATTTTTGACAGCATCCATCTCAGAAAGAATCTGTAAAACCCTTATCTGCTTTATTCTGCTGCTGCTGATATTGTGTATATTTTTGATACTTTTTATCTGCATCACATAAAAGAATTGATAGCCCGCGTGATTTCCCCCATGTTTCCAGATATTCTCTGTGTGAGTTGCATTCTCTACTTGATAATTGTAGGTTTGTTTCAACTGTCCTTGATCAAAACCATTTCCACAGTGGAGGTAAGTTGATAACCAAGGCTCTAGTTACTACTCTGTTATTGACTCACTATTCATCTGTCCCTTTCCTGCATTTCACTTTGTACGTTAACAGAAAGAGGCTAATTTTGCTTGCATTAGAAAAGTTATTTTAAATATGTGAATGAGAAGATACTTTGATGATTTAAGCTAAAGCTGCATTTCAAAACTGGGACAGATTTAAAAAAATATTCCAAGGGATACGTGCAGAATCCATAAAAATGTCTGGGTGCTGCTGCACTGAAGTTAGGGCCAATAAAATCCACAAAGCAAATTCTGTTCCTAAAAAGGAAGGAACAAAGGCAATAGCCTCCAGAGGGGACCTCATGTGGCAACTGTTAGTTTTTTCAAAAGAGACCTATGACCTTGGCACTCCTTGAGTAGAACTTTAATGTAGCAGAGTTCACACCAGTGTTTTGGAGGGAACAGATTAGGGTCAGTCTAGTTTCTTTCAGTTACCCGTTAGCTTGTGTTAAGTGACGTATAAATAGTGGTGTTTTATGGAGTTTGGGAGAATATTGGTTTATGCCACATGCCCCCTAAGGTGGAGACCTTTCAGTCCCATATTTGAACTAATGCAGGACTCTGAAAAGAATAAACTAAGTAAGGAGCTGGTGCTCTTACTTTAACAGACCGTTCCATCAGGGTACATGGATGTTCCCACACTGGCATATTATTTTGGCCCAGGACTGAGCTTTTCAAGCTGATCTACCACTGTCAAGGTTTAACCACAGCTGATAACTCAGTCCCACACAGACACTCACTCACTTTCCCCCCAGTGGGATGGGAGAGAGAATCTTGAGAGTAAAAGTGAGAAAAACTTATGGATTGAGAAAAACTTATGGATTGAGAAAAAGACAGTTTATTAGCTGAAGAGCTGCACACACAGGCAAAGCAAAACAAGCAATTCATTCATCACTTCCCCTGGGCAGGCTGGCATTCAGCTATCTCCAGGAGAGCAGGGTCCCAGGAAAGCAGGGTCCCATCACACTTAACACTGACTTGAGAAGGCAAACTCCATCACTTCAAATGTTCTCCTTCTTCCTTGTCCTTCCCCCCACTTTATATACTGAGCATGAGATCATATCATATGGAATATTCCTTTGATCAGTTTGGGTCATCTGTGCAGGCTGTGTCTCCTCCCAGTTCCTTGTGTACCCCAGACTCCTTGCTGGGGTGGTACGTGAGAAGCAGAAAAGGCTTTGGATATGTGCAAGCACAAATGTGCTCAGCAATAACGAAAACATTCCTGTGTTATCAACACTGTTTCCAGCACAAATCCAAAACAGGGCTCCATACTAGCTACTATGAGGACTATTAACTCTGTCCAGCTCAAACCAGCACAACCACCATTTTTCCATTCTCCCAATGCTAGATTAAAGGACACAAGCTGGATTCCTTCTGGATAACACCTAACCAGTTTGCATGTGTTCAGAACATACCTCAGATGCTTTTAGACCTAGGAGGCTGTGGTGGTTTAACCTCAGCTGGAAACCAAGCCCCACACAGCTGCTCACTCACTCCTTCACCAGCAGGATCAAGGAGTGAATCAGAAGGGTAAAAGGTAGAGAACTTGTTGGTTGAGATACTCACAGGTTAATAGGGAAAGCAAAATCTGCTCACACAAGCAAAGCAAAACAAAGAATGAATTCACTGCTTCCCATGGGCAGGGGGGTGTTCAGCCAGGAGAGCAGGGCCCCATCATGTGTAACAGTGACTTGGGAAGACAAACCCATCACTCCAAATGTCCCCTCCTCCTCCTTCTTCCTCCCACTTTGGGTACTGAGCAGGATGTCACATGGTCTTGAATATCCCTTTGGTCAGTTGGGGTCACCTGTCCTGTCTGTGTCTCCTCCCAACCTCCCATGCAACCCCAGCCTCTTCCCCCGTGTGGCAGTACAAGAAGCAGAAAAGGCCCTGGCACTGTGTAAACCCTGCTCAGCAATAGCAAAAACATTTCTATATTATCACCACTGTGCTACTGATTCTTCAGTTTTGTGACACAACAGATTTGTTTTGTGCATGTGTATTAGAAATTACACTGGTGGAACTTTTTTGTACTTTTATTGACTCATTTTGGAAGGGTTTTTTCCTTTTCTACTACGCAAATTAAAATGTTTAAAGAAAATGTTGCTTTTTGTAAGGCTACAATATAATTTTAAGTAATTTATTAGCCTACTTATCCTGGTTACTTTCAGCCATCTTGATCTGGCATAGTGTAACATTTCTATGAAGATATTTATGTATTTTTTATCAGCTATCAAAATCGCCAAAACAATGCTATTGTCATTTTGACTCCGTCTGTTTTAGGCATTGTCAGCATTACATAGATTTAAATTTTCATTTTGCAATCTTCAGGGCCTATTACCTAATAATTGACTTAGATTTTTACTTTCAGTTTTTGCTGACTGGCATTTTATCAGTATTTTAAGGATTGTTTAACATTATTTTTAGATACGTGAAAAAACTAGAACACTTATCATAGTGAGACATCAGAAATTTGATACACAGTGCTGTGCACCACAGAGCATTCCCTGAATTTCTTCATTGGGCAGGGGAAAATAAATCAAAAATGAATATAATTCTTACAGAAACTGGAGCCTGTACTTTAGCTATATGCTTGCACTCCTTACTACTGTCAAGAAAATTGATTTCATCATTGTCCTACTCCCCTTTTTCTTCTGATGGTGTCTGAAGGTGCTTCCAGAGAGGCTTCACCTCACAGCATAGAGACAAAGTAGGCAGCATGCTAATGTTCAGGGACTGTAATTCATTAACTTATCAGGTACCACATCTCACATCCCAGACTATGATCAGGTCTCATGTCTCATTGTCAAATCATAGCTGATTTACCTCACACAAGTTCATTTGTCTGCGAAGTCAGCAAAGATATCTAATTTCAACAAATCATCTAAGAGTGGGGATCTTCTCTAGCAAGGTTTATGTTCTAAGAGTTTAGAAATGACAATTGGTTATTTTGGCTATTCCTGTGCTTCATGGAGAGAACTAAGAATTCTGAGAGGGCAAATCCTATCATCTACTTTACACAACTATTTTAAAATGGGATAAATTCTTCTGGAAATGTCTGTCTCTTTCTGCAGACAGGACACAGATGCTGAGGACAATATTAGTCTAATGCCTATCAGCCACTAAAAAGTTTATTGACTAGATTCAAGATAATTACACTAGATTCTCTGAATAAAGAGTTAAAGAGATCCAAGGAGAATGTCAGCCTAAGACATTGCAACTGTGAGGTGAAGTGTTTTTTGGAAATGCTGCTTTCTCTGGTTAGTGTAAGGTAAGGCTAGCTTTGACTACCTAATACAAACAACTTACAGATATTTAAATACTTGTGAAATGAGTACTCTGGTATGTGAATGCCTTACTTAACAGCAATTATGCCTATGGGTACGTAATTTATGAAACACTAGTGCCTACCTTTTTGTTGCGGTGGCTAAGTCCACTTTATACCCCCCAAGTTCCCCTAAAAGTGGTCTCCCCTTACAACACTGTGCTAGAAAGTTCTCCCTTTGTCTAGATTCTGCTGGTCACTGGCCCTCTCTCCCCTCCCATCCCTTTTCCCACTGGCCCCTGTTATGTCACTCAGCCTTGCCTCTGCCCCCTAGCCCTCAGACTATTGGTTTTGGATGCTCTGCCCGCCTTTGGGAGCTTTCAGGATAAAACCGGCGCGGGCTTTTGGTTTGGTTGTTCGTTCTTGCCTCTGTTCCCTTTAGGGTGTTGCCATTAAACGCCTCGGAATTGCAGGCAGAGAGCCCCTCTCGCCTCTCTGTCTCCGGTTCGTGCACAGCCTGGGGGTGTGAGCGGCTGTGCACAGCCACCTGTGAAGGTGAGATCGTGAGCACGCGTGGGCGCTGGCAGAGCTCCGCCTGAGCGGTGCGCGAGGGACCCACTAGGGACAAACGCAGCATCGATCCACCGAAGCTCTCTCACAATACCTTTTGAATTTATTCGGGGGTCTAGCCAGTGTGCAATACTCCATGTACATTTGATAAATGTACACATAGTGGTATAACGTCCAGTGCATCTTCTTTTCTCTCTACAGTGGATACCCACAGATATTATAATTGATCAAAAAATTCTCGTAGTCTTCTCCAGGTTTTGACATAGATGACGTCTCAATGATTTTCTCTGACAGTGAACTTCCTTGGCTGATAACACACTGCCTTAAAAAAAATTAAATTCGTGTAATTGTGTTCCATTCTACTGACTTTTAATTACATTGAAAGACTCCTTGTGTTGTGGAATCATTGTGCATCATGCCACTGCTACTCTACCACAAGATAATGAGGAGGGACTTTTCAGTTCTAAATTTTTAGTGCCTTGACTAAGACAGTTCAGTTCAGCATTAAATAATGTTAGGCTTTATAATTTCTCATCAAATGTTAGTTCTGCCATGGCGATTGCTGGACACATTCATGGCTCATCTTCAGATTTTTCATTTGGTACAGGACACGCTCTGATTTCAGGCATCTAAAAGTGAAACCTCCAAATTTAGCACATTACTTGACATGTGTATATAGTTCCTAACATGAGAAAGTATTTTTTAGAGCTGATCACTTCATGCAAAGATGTTATCTCTGTGTTTTCTCTAGGCTATTACCAAACACATACAGTGGTGCTCTCTTGAGATTAGTACTATTTTTTTTCCTTAAAAATTAGCAAGGTATATACATCTTAAAATTATAATAATTGGGGTTTTATTATTTTTCTTCTTGATAATTGTTTTTGTGACAGTTCAAATTTATAGTTGCATTCCTCTATAATTCCTTTTTGTGAGAATTGCCAAGCTTTGGTTTCTTCCAGGGTACTCTCATAGAGGTTAATGAAAATTATTTCATGTTTAAAAGACTAATTTGAAGGTAAGAATCTTATTATACACTTTCACTTTAAAACATGTAATTTTAAATATCATACATTTAGAGAAGTGTAAGGAATGTTGAGCTCTCCTTTTTGATCATATTTCACTTTTTTCCCCTCTGTGGCACACCTTGCCTTCTTATTCCCCTTTTTCTACACTAATTCTGATTGTAAAACAAAACTATACGTGATCTATACTAAAGGATCATCACTGATCCTTATCTTGACATATTTTCCAAGGTTATTAAAAACATTTTAGGTGACTATATGGTGGTTTTGCCCTTATGTTCAAAGCACTGCTTCTTAGCTTTTATTTTAGCTTGGGTTTTTTTTTTAATTTTTATTCTCCTGTCCCTATGCCTTCTCCCCTAGCTTTCACAATCAAAGCAGGACACAATCTACTTACCATGGTTGTTTGGGCAAACTAACTGTTATTTCAAAAATGTAAAAGAAATCCCTGAGTCTCTAGAGTTCTTTCAATGTAGGAAAATATAATTTCTGGCTTTTAGTATTTTAATGTAGGACTCAAGCTTATAAGAGTGTTCTGGGGTTTTGGGCCTATAGGGTGCAGGAGAGGTGAAAAAGATTTTATGTTCCTCTTCTGGATTACAAATCCAAGCATCTCTTCCCTGAAATTTCAGATTACTGTGTTCAACTGTGTTCAATTAACCAGCTATGCTCCTCTAGTCTTTTGTTTCTTTGTGTTCAAGCCCTGTCATTTTCTCAGTCAAGTCAACTTGAGTTTTTTAATTTCAGCAGATTAAGACTCATAGTATTGAGACAAATGTTAATGTAAAGCCTGTAGTACTAAATCCTGTGAGATTGTGACCGCAAAATCACTCACAGGAGGTGTTTGGCACTCAGGGACAGTGTTCAGCATCTTAATGAAGTACATAAGCCCTCATCACACAAAAGCCAATATTTGCACCTAGTTTTCACAAGAGAAATTGATTTTGGAGAGTTGAATCTGCAAGTAAAACTGTTTCTGTTAGAACTCATGCTGGAAAAAGATTCCAGTGTTAGTTTGTTTTGGAGTTTGTTTCTTTGTTTAGTTTTGTTTGTTTGTAGGTTTATCGTTTGTTTGTTTAGGTTTTCTTTGGTTGGTTGGTTTGGTCTGATTTGGGTTTGGGTGTTTAATTGGTTTAATTTTCCTGTATTTTATATGTATGTATGCTCTTGGCAGGGTTCTCCAAGAAAGTGTGTTTTCCCATGAAGCAACCGTATCTGCAATGGTGTTAACAGGCATTGCAGAGTAGCCTAGATGCTGAAATGTTGTAGCACCTTCCTCTTCCTGATCAGTCTTTCATTATTTGTGCCAGATCATCCTCTGACAAGCAAGATACAAAGCCAGTGTTAGATAAAAGGCTTAGCACACAAAGCAAATGATGAAACAGTGAAATTGTGGACACTAACAAGTGGTAGATACATGTGCATGTGTGTGTGTTAACATATAAAATTTGACTCCTGAACTCCCAAGTACAAACCTCCTACTTGTTAGCTGTACCCTGTGTAGACTGCAAACTTTTCTATCATCTGGACTGAAAAAAATGGTACATTATGAAGCCTCCAATTAATAAAGAAACATGAGAAAGAATCACTGATTGGAAGGATGATCACATATTATTCTTTTGTATGCAGATTAATATGGTTAGGAAAACAAAGTCCTTTGGTGATGTAAACAGAGTTTGTGAAAGGAGCTGGTCTCAGAAAGAATAAAGGGGCCTGGAAAGAAGGTGGCAAAAACTGTGGGTGATGGAAGGATCCTGCAAATGAAGGAAGGTTCTGGAGACGAAAGATGCATGGAGACAAATGACAGTGCATGCCCAAAGACCTTGGCCAGTGACACCTGAGATAGGAAACTGAACCCACATGGCTTTCTGCCCAACCATCCAAAACCAGCAGCAACTTCCCTGCAGGTTTCAGGGGTGGAAGTGAGCGTGTACAGTTCTCATCTAGTTGGCTTCTAAGTAAACACTGATATTCAGGTCTCCTACAGATGACTTTTACTCTGGACTTTTGCATGTGACAAAGCACAAAATGATTGACCTGTAAATTTGTTAAATGGTGTGAGTAAAAAGAGCTTTTGACAAAATCAAATTAAATCTGATATAAAGAGAAAATGCCTTTCTTTTTTTTTGTAAAGAGAACCTATGAGACCAGCAGAGATATCTCTCTACTTTTCTCTAATGCTGGATACTATGTCAACATGTTGTTCTTTTGCTTAGCTACTTCCAAATGCAAGATCAAAGGAGTGTATTTTTAACTGAATCTTTCCAATAAGGACTTGAGGCTTGATTCAGTTGCTCATCTCTGGGAAAATTAGGCAGTATTTTACTAGCTCTTAAAAAGATTTTGACTATATTAATGTTTTATGTGATCTGGATCAATCTTACTGGGACAATTTTTATCTGTATGTATTCCTTTATGGGAAGATTAGATAGCTACTTTATTGTGTGGGATTTCTGTGTGGTCTGTACATTCAGTGAAATGTCTGGTTCTGCAGACATGAAGCAGATTTGGAGATAACTGCTTTGTCCATTGTAGGAACACTCTTGAAATAGAATTAAGGTGATGCTCATCTTATAAATAGACAATAAATCAATATTTCTTTGCCTTATGTATGAAAATATTTTGCTCTCTAGTGCCAAGAGAAGAATTTCTGAGCCTTACTCTAAAACTTGCTCATCTGAATTATGACAAAGTAGTAAAAAGGTCCATCAGCTCCAGGCTCCTCAGATCTGTCTGTGTGAGGGCAGTCTGTCAGGCCATCCTGTCATCTTAGAAAAATGATAGTTCTTTTCCTAATAGTAAATCCTTTGGAATTTCACACTAAAATACCAGCCACTCCTGTAAATTCAACTGTTCAATATATAGGGTAAAATAAGAGCCCATTTAGTAAATATATCCTTTTAAGCTGCTCAGAATGCCATATGACATGAAAAGATATTCTTCGTTACCACACAGCGTAATACCCATGGAAGCAATAGAGATGGTGATGCTTAGAAGACATTTTAGTTAGTGTTCCTGTGTAAACTGTCAATGGAAAACTATGGATTTTAGTCCTTACCTCTGCTAGGTACTTGTAAGACACATGAAATCATTTTATGAGTCATCTGAGTGAGATCATTTCATGTGGTTGTAGACCCCATTGCCAAAGTCTTGCAGATCTAAATAATGAGGCTTTTGGATTTTCTGCAACCAGGTATAGTGTCAAATTCTTCCACATCAGAAGGAAGAAAATAATACAGAAACTTTTGTTTTCGGTCTTATTCTTGCTGGACATGCATGCATATATTTTTGAACCAAAACTACATTGTCCATGCCACAATCTAAATACAGATTTACTTTGATTTTTATAACTCATATCTCTTAGAATTTTTTACTGCTGTCCTGAAATCAGAGGAATTCTTGTAACCATACCAATATAGACTTGATCCATAGCCACTGGCTTGACCAGCCAGCTATGGTGCCAACATCTGTAAGTAGCTCTACAAACCAGAACAATACCTGCATGTTAAGGCAAAGAAAAGGAAAAAACAAACAAACAAACAAAGCCTTAAATTAAAAAAAAGAAGATAAAATAAGACATTATAGCTGTAGCTAGAATAATATTTTTCAGGCACATAGCATATTTGCCTATATACATTAATTTATTGTTTTGCCTCTGCTCGTGATCCTTCAAATTTTAGTCTTGGTGCAGCTTGGAGGCTAATTTGACTTGTAAAAATGCAAATTTTAAGAATGCAGGCTAATTCTTCATGGAGATTTTATATACCAGAGGATGCTGACAAAGCATAGGTTTCAATCCTTCAGCAAAATTTTAGAATGGACGCACTGAAAAAACTAGCCGGTTTATAACAATTGCTGCATATGCAGTTACTTTCCAGGAAAGTGACAGGAGAGCTTTAAAATTTAAACTCAGAAAATAGCTAATAAATCTTCCAGATGAATAATTTTTCAAAGAAAAGAGCCTGAAGCAAGTGCTGGGTGGCCTATGAAGGGATAATTAAACAGTCTTACTTGTCTACTATCCTAATCTAATCTCTTACCTGCTCTAAATACTTACCTCCTTCTGAGAGATTTGGATTCTGATTAGGCAAAGCACTTAAGTATCTGCTTGATTTTAACTTGAATATGTGCTTTATGAGAGCATGTAATCTGGGTGTTTCTTCCTCCATCCTTCTCCCTGATTATCCAGCTATTTGAAAAAGAGTGAGAAAAATTATAATATTGTTTTCATCTTTTTTGTATCATATTCAATTTCAATTTTCAACAATCAACTACCTTAACTAAACAGTTTGCCTTCATCTCAGAGAGATAAATATGTAGAAAGAGATGAACAGCTGGGAAATTTTAAGCTATTGAGATTTGTTTATACAAATTTAAATACTCTTTCTTTTAAAACAAGAAAGAGGAATTATAATATTTTATATATTAGTCTAGTAGCAGACCAATTTGCCTTTGAAATGAGAAATGTGGTCTAATCGTCAAGCTAGGGATTTTCATATTTGGGTCCTCCATCTCAAAGGATAATGCTTCACCAACGTTGTTCTGTAAATTATTATTGTAAGAACATTTTCACACCTTTTGGTATGGGAATACCTGTGTTTCAGTTAAATGACAGTGATTCTACCATAAAAAAAATTACAATTAGAACATTGCTGCACGTTAAAGGAGATTGTAATCTGTACAAAGATGATCAGGTCAACAGAGAAGAGAACGGACAGAACTTAAGAGTCGCTCCTGCCAAAGTTGTCTCTGAAGTGGTGTTTTTGTTTTCTTGTTTTGCCAGGAAAAAAAGAAGGGAATTTCTAAATGGATAAGCAAAGAAAAAGGTGAAGTGAGAAATTGAAGACTGAGAAATAGAATAGTGGGCAAATTAGCTAGTGGGCAAATTAGAAATTTTCCAAATTTCTATTTGGAAAGAAATATGAATTTTGATGTTTTCAGTAGAGTTTCTGATCTCTGTTTGAACAATGAGTTCTGGATTGTCTGCTCTGCCTACAGTCCCTTTCCCTAAAGATATGATGCTGAAAGAAGGGAAAGGTGTCCAAGATGTAGAGCCTAGGTAAAAATAACCATGTTTCTGACCTTGGGCAAAATAAAAATAAATTGTGTTGGATCCTGTCACAGGGGGGAAACAGTCTGTTTGCATGGTTCAAACCACATTAGGATCGAAGCAGGTCATTGATTTATGAACAACGCAGATCAATACCAACACAAGTGATAAATCACGATACGAGACAGTTACAGAGCATTAAGTAGCTACACATTTCCCAGCCCTGTAACTAATCCCCAGGAGGACACACCACTAGCGCTCCCAGATCCCAGGCAGCCCACTCTGCTCCCAGCCCCTGGGTCACAAAGACTCCCTCTGCTGGAGTAGCACATGGCAGACTGGCAGAGGTTGGGTGCTGCTGCTGCCCATCTGCCTCCAGGGTCTCCTCTGCCTGTCAACTCTTCCTGCTGCCTTCATGCCTCTTTTCAGGCTGATTCCTTTGGTATTTCTGTTTCTGGTCCCAGGCCCACAGAGCACATGTGCTTCATGCACACTCACACACTTGCTGTAACAGCTGGGGACAGTGGGGCCACTGGGGTATCCCAACTGTGGGTCATGCGAGCACTTCCACAAACTTCTTATGCTATCCAGCAATCACTCTATGAACAGTTTTTTACAGGAGATTTTGAGGCTCTGGTCTCTCTTTACTCCCTGAAATTTTACGAAAGGGAGCTGAACAAACTACTTAATGCAATTAATTTACACTAGTTATTTCTGAAAATAACACACGTGCACAGAAAATGAAAATTACGTGAAGTCCCTTAGGGAAAATATTCCTGAGTCCTCAGACTCTAAGATATGAACATCCAGACATTTGATTGTGTCAGAATTTGGCTCAATGTTTTATACAGTAGAGATTAATGAACCCTGAACAGTGTATAAACTTTTATTCTTTGTAGAATTGTCTCCAAAACAATCCCATAGCACAGATATGTAATGTAACTGATACCAGCAGTGTCCACTGCTGGAAAAATTTAGTAGTATTGTATGTTTTTTTAAAAATACTGCTTTCTTGACTTGAACTTAATCAAGGATTTAGTCAGTTTGAAGCACTTGTTACACAAGTATTTAAAATGACCAAATTAACAACAGCAAAGGAAAGGAAGTGGTATTGTTTTAGACATTACGACAGCTAAAAATAATATTGATTTATATCAAGGTATGAATTCATCATTTTCAGCTAAGGAATATAGTTTTAATGTCCAGTGCAAGTGCATTGCCGACCCAGCTGTTCAAATAAATCTTGCACAAATTTCCACCTCATTAATAGATTTGTTTGGAGGGCATCCCAATGTAAAGTTATCTAATATAAAATATACCTGATTTTATTTTCTATTGAGTGGATATTTTATTTTTAAATGCCCCCTGAACTATTGAAACCAGAGTTGTCATTTGGATGATGGGCTTTACTACATAAGTGAAGTGAGACTTTTACTCCTGTGAAAGCATTAATTACATATATATGTATCTAAAAGTTACAACATTGCGTCTAAGTTGATCAGCTTGTAGTCCCTCTATATTTTATGGGAAAATTAATACACTCTGCTCTAAATGAGTGTTCTAAACAAGAAGGATGAATTCCATCTTTCTCTCTACCCTCTGTAAAAGAAAAGGATGGCTGAATGGCTTATTTGATCAGTCTCCTCATCTTTAGGCAGCTCAAGTTATGGTAATGCCTCTTACAGGACATGAATTTCCACTTTGAACTATTTCTACTTTTCATTTCTACTGTCCAGGTCCAGATCATCTGTCTTTTTTGTCTCAAAAGATGCTCTCTTGTACATTCCTGACTTCCTAGCTGTGCCTGGAGTAAAAGCTTACCCATGAAAACTTTGGAAAAGTAGGCTATAAATATGTAAATTTCTTTAACTTCAGGCTGAGTAATATTACATTGCCCACTACATAACTTTCTTTATCTTCCTTCTGTTGAATGCTAATTTTCTTCATGAAAATGCTAAACTGAAATCTGAGTCTACATATGGATTTTAGAGATCTTTATTATCTCCTTGCTTTTTAACATCAGCCTGTCTAGCATAAACAGCCCCTGTATGCCGAATAAGTGATGTGCAAAACAGGGGTTTCCTAAAAGATAGTAGTACTTAAAGTACATGGACGGTGTGCAGATTCAGTTTGTCACTTTGAGCCTAACAGCTTTCATGCAGACCTCATTTTGCTTTACACATGTTTTTTCTCACTTTACCCCAAGTGTAGTTCCCAATTCTATCTTAAATAGCTCTGATTCTATTGTTTTCCCTGAAGGTATGTTCAAATCTTTTCCAAAATGGTAATGAGTGAATAGTAACAAAACTCACATTAAAAACCACAGATGAATCAGTGACTACCAGGTGTCTTGTGCACTGTAGTAGGTTCATTCTGAGAAATACATATTTTCCAAACTATGTCAACCATTTGCTTTCTAACATCTATTACCATTCACTGAATCTCCAAATAACACCATTCTCATAAAATCCCTCAGGAGTTAATTGATTGTAGAATGTTTTGTGTGTTTTAGAGCCAGGCTTGCCAGCTAATCCAAAAATGATCCTAGGACCTCTATGTCAGATATGTTGGGAGCATTTCCCAAAAGCAAGGGCTTCACATGCAAAATGCTCACTGTGGAGCCTGATCGCAGCCATGTAATTCCAACTCAGAAATGAACCCTTCCCCATTCACGGAAAATGATGTGGTGTAGATCAACCTCTGGGTCCTATCCATCCTCCTCCTGGCTACTGCAAAAAATTACCCCTATCCTGGCCAGAACCAGGACACAAGGTTTAGGAAGAGAATACATGAAGCACGGAAACATTTTACCTTCAATTCAATTTTGGGGAACATGACTATAAGCCAAGTTCACACATTTTGCAAGACTTTTTTCTAATCTTTTACTTTCTGTCACTTCTGAAACATTTTTGCTTTCTAATTGATTCTATAAGGTAAAATGTAAAACACTGTAATTCAAATATCAGAAACACCAAACTGCCTTTTCAACATTATATTTTGGAATTTGATAAAATAATAAGAAATTAAGGAGATTTTAATGGACAGATTATCATCTTCTGTGAATAGAGTTGGCTTCAACTATTGCAAACATTCTATTTGATGAATCTTTCAATTTTATTTCTTTTCTGTTTCCCTATTGTTGTGAAGGAAGCTTGATTTTCATAAATTTGTTCTTTTTTGATTGCTGGACTACCCAAAGAGTTTATGAAAATAGAGAGTTACAGCAGAACATTTTATTATAATAGTTTTGCTCCATATAAGGAACTTTCAAGCGTGTTGCATACTTAAATAATCAGTTTAGTTTGTAAAAATAGTATTTTTTTAGTGTACGATAGATTACATATTTTAAGATGAGAAGTGTGCATGTCAGAGTAATTTTTTCCTCTCTGAGATTCAGCCAAATGTCTTTCTATTATAAACTTATGAGTTTGATAAAATGCCAGGCAGGAGCGGATTGAACTAAGGCAGCAAGCAGGTCTCCATGGCACCCAGCTATTTACATACACATAAGTGCATAAATGGACAAGGTGGGAGAAAAAGGTGAAGCCCAGGCATGCTTATCATAATTATTGTTTCTAATTATAGACTAAATGAAATTGAGTCCATCATTAACTTTGTGGGTTGTTCCTGCTGTTCAAGTCTGATTACAAGAGTAAATTTTGTTTCATGGGCTTACACGGGAACAAAAATTTGCAGTACACTGCAAGCTTTCACTACTACTTGCCTTATATTTTAATCAATGTTACTTTCCTCATACTCATATTCTATCTTCCACAGCCTTGTTGCTCTTGGGATACATTGCCAATATTCAGAGTCAGGAATAGCTCCTACCCTAACTTTTAGCTTGCCTTCACAGAAGAAACTCCTCCTGTTACAGAGCTAACTCCATAATGTTCTGCATTTTTCATTGAAGGACCTCTGGTCTGTTTTTTCTAAGTTTATTCCTTATAGAAGAGCAAAAAGACTAGAAGTTTCCTTTCGTTGCTATCATTTCTCTCTGGCCAACTTATGTTTCTGACCTTTTTCCCTTTTATGCTCCTTCTACCAGAATTTCCTGCACCAGTAGTTGATTCTGGTACTGCAATTTTCTACACTGAAACCTGTTGTCAGAGTTAGTCCAGAGCATGTTCTTTATCTATGGACTACTGTTAGCATTTCTTCTGGGTATTCTTCTTTGACTTCTCTCTCTTTCATATTAATTTTTGTCTTTTGACTTAATTTCTCCTTGCATCTATGTTCTTTGCTGTCCACCCGTTTCTTCTACCACTCCATTTCAGATGGATGGAAGTTCTTGGTCCCCCAAGTCCTCTCTCACGAGAGGAAGTGATATATCTAGTGAGCTTTGACTGACTCTTCAGCCAAAACTACCCAATCATCTCCAACCTGCTATTCTACTTGCAGCCCTGTTGTCTAAAGGCAGTCTTGTCATTGTCATGTATGTAGGATCCTAATAAAATGCCTTTGGCACACAGCCACCAGTTCCTTCTCCATTGCACTAATTTTATTGTGCTCTTGCATAGTTTAACATTTAATAGAAAATTTCTTTTTCAGCCTCCCAGGCAATAGCTTTAGATATCAATTCTGGATTTCACTGATCCTGGGAACTGACAAAAGGAAAAAGAGTCCAGGAAAATAAAATGAATAATAAAGGTTTGTTGAAAGAAAAAAAAGTAGATATATTTATTGGATCAGTAATCTGAGCTAAGGGATCTGTTAGATGTAATTGTGATTCCACCTGTGTTCATCTGCTTGGATTTTCTCATGTGCTGGTGTTTCTTCCAGTGAGACCAGGGCACAGAGGAACTGAGGGGATGGTGTGTGCATGCACTTTGGCGTGACATGCATGCATAGGTTCTTTGTCAAAAGCTGAGGTGCAGCTTTTTCCCCTTGAGTGATAAATTTGGTGAGATAAGCAGCTTTTCCAGCACATCTTTTCCTCCCCACTCTAACAGGATTTGTTTCCTGTTTGATATTTCTTAGATCTCTGAGAAAAGCTTATAAATCCAGGCTGAATATTTAGGGCAGATTAGCAGCATCAGTATTTTGTGAATGGTATAGACAGTTCTAATGTAAGTGATGATTCCTTTGTGTGGAGATCTGAAGTCTTTTACCCTAGATACTATTTTGTTTTCTCTTTCTTTTCCATTGTCTGACTTGGAAGAGAAATGTAATTACCATTACAAGACCACACAAGCATAGCACTTTCAAACTGATAAGCCTTCATTAAAACTTCAGATTTAATCTGAACATTTGGAAAATACCCCTGCTAGACATTAATTTTGTTAATGACACTTCTGAATATGAGACACCAACCTAAACTTATTTACACTCTAATGCCAATAATTTTCTTTTTTCTTTTTAATAATAAATGACCATCTGTAGAAAACTGATGTAGAAACTTCTTCTAATTAGGTTTTGCTTTCTTCTTCAATCTGTTCTGTTGAAGAAGTGTACATGGGCTTGACTTGCCTTAGTTATCAGGTGTGATGCACTGAATTCTCATTTTGCTCCAGTGAGATATGTGAACTATATTTCTTTTTCAGATGTCAAAGGGAACTGCAAGTGAGAAGCTGCTGTATGAAGAGACTCTTACATATATAACTTTCTGAGATGATAATATAGCCCAACATTGGTTTTTGGTACTCCATAGCAGACAGAAGTCTAGAAATCCAAACTTACTCTCATAAAACCTTTCTGGATCAAGAGCAGAATCTCACTGGGGGTGGAAAAAGGAAAAAGGAAAAAAAAAACAGTTAGGAAGTAATAAAACCTGCTTTTTAAATTTAAAAACCTGGATTTTTTTAATTCAATAATTTATATTTAATTCAAATGCCCAATTTTGAATTATTTGAAAATTAAGAGGAACGTATTTTTTACCTTGTATTAATTTTGAATCCTTTGAAGTTGACAACATAAAAATATTGGTTTATTGTCAACTGCACTGAGCCTCAGCTTTCTCTAAGTCACTTCAGTGGGACTGTTAGTGCTTGTACTGTTCACAGAGATACTGTCGGGACAAATAAATACCACACCAATTAGAATTTTGAAAATTTATAAATAACAGGTTTTTACCCAGTGTCCTGTTTAGGTTTTGAGATTGCATAGACAATTTTTTGAGTCTTCTTTTTAAAATAGTAACAGTGATGTCTCCCTTCATCTTGGAAAAACAGTTTGACATTTATTTCATTAAGTACTTTTTAATTTTTTCCCAGTTTATAGCATTTCAAGTTGATGGGAAAAGATATGTTTAGTTTCTTCAGTGATACTTTTCAAAATTGAAGTATAACTCTAGCTGTTTTTAAGTTTGCTGGTTAATTTCAAGAACAACAAATTTACTTTGTTTAAGGAGACCTTTTCTGTACAACTTATTTTACAGTGTGATTGAGCAAAATATATTCCTGAAAAAAAAAATGTATCAGAATAGGAATCTTGACATGTAATCAGCATTTACACAGTAGAAACGTAGTTGTAGGTTATAAGTGAGGGTATAAGGCAAGATTAGTACTAAGCCAGCTGGTGTTTAGAGAAAACCAGAACTTCCAAGCTCCTTGAAACAGATTTCTTTGTAGAAAACTAGCTAAGATTTTCTCCAACCAAGATAAACACTGTTCAATGGACAGCATTCATAAAGAGAAGAGAAAACAAACAAAAAAAGAGAACTCCAGATCTAACCAGACTTGTTAAATCTGGCCCTTAAAACATCTTGTTTTTCAATTATTTTTTCGTCTTGCTTCTTTGTTCCTTTTTCAGTCCCTTTTTCTTTCTGCTCTGTGTACAAGCTATTGTTTTTGTAGGTTTCTGCCCTGAAAGAATTTGAGATTCTCGTGCAGAATGGGTTATACATAAGAGTATTAGCTGTATACACAGCAGATTTACACATTTTCCATTAATGCTGTTGTGCTGAAATTAGCAATTTCCATATGAGCAAGCTGAATGTATATTGTATTCCAGTATCTGATCATTGACATAGTTCATGTCAAACAGGCAGCGGGATATGAAAAAAACAAAGCAAGACACCCAGTAACCACACCGTAAAGAAAAGAAGGTAATAAAGAACAAAGGGAAAGAAAAACAAAATATGAAGAGAAGACATTGCATAAAAAACCCTTTTCAAACAGTGTAAAATTTTTAACAGCAACAAAATAGGTTGAAAATGGTGAATTTCTTTGTGAAAACTACTGGTGTTTTTTACAGAATTCACCCAAATGTGTCTATAATGCTGTACTGTCCAGAGTACAAGGCAAATAATGGGAAAATCTGTTCTGCCCATTCTGTTTCACAGAATACAGGAAAGACAAGGTGGGGGTGGGACATTTCCTTTCTTTTACCCTTATTCTCTCACAGGCTGTATGTTTGGGGCACATAAAGCTGCCCTACTACACCAGGTGCTCTCTCTTTCCAAAGTAATCTCTCTGTTCTGCCCTTGCTCAGTTTGCATCATCAGGAAGTCAAGATTGAGCTCAAGCTCTGTGAGGCACTGCAACTGAATTACCTTCCTTAGAAGGCTGATATGAGCTTTCAAATTTAGCCCACAAAGCTTTCATCTCTTACACAACTATGAAATATTATCACCAGAGTAGTTTCAAACAATTACCTGACCTGGAATACTTGGGGAGATTTTGAATAGCATAGCTGGTTATCTGACCAAGAGAGATGTTGCACAGCATACCAATAATTAACACAATCAATGAATTATTGCTTTGTGCCAAGATAGCACAAAGGTATGTTTATCTTGCATACCACATCTGGACTGATAAGCTTAATTGATACAAAACAGAGCGGTTTTTTTTTTCCTCTCCAGTAAATTATTGTGCATGTGAGATGTGCTTTTCAAATTCACTTATATCAGTAGCTCCCCTTGGAAATTTTTGGAGACTGACGAGCATTTCTGACTCAGTATTAATAAAAAATTAATAAATTTAACAAAAGCTCGAGTTTCTCAATTACGCAAATAAAACACAACAAGAAAAACTTACATGTCATATTAGTAAGAAAGAAAAATCTTAAATGCTCACTTGAAAAGCTACAAAAAATGGCACTGAAGTTCATCTTTGGCATTATAAAAATTGTTCAACTCTAAATAGACTGTTGTCATTTTATTCTTTAAGAATGATCTTACAGTAGTGGCCAAGAACCTTTTAAAGAACAATTGAATTCTTCAAACTCCAGAATGTGCTCTCCAAATCCCTGTTAGAAGCTTTGTCTCAGTGGTCTCATGATCTACTTTCTGATTTTAATATTATTGTCTTTTTTACAATATTTCATTTCCCTTGAGAAAAATTTTCACAGATAAAATAACTCAAGCCATGCATGTAGGTATAGTTTTTCAAGAAGGAAAATAATCTCATTTTTAAGAATGCAGAAATCATTCCTATTCACAAAAAAGGTAGTAGAAGACAGAGTTTTTTAAAGTATGTTCATTAAAAAGTTCTAATAACAGAAGTTCCACCGTATCCCTGGGCTGCTTGTTGTAGCACTTAGCTATCCCTACAGTTTAAGAAATATTTTTTCCTAGTAACTAATTTAAGTCTTTCTTTCTGCAAATTAAGTCAATTATGATTTTTTCTGTCCTCAGGTAAAGTGGAGGTCATGAATTATCCTTCTAATAATCATCCACATGTTTGAATATTATTTTAGAGTCTTCTCTTGGTCTCTTCTAAACTAAATGAAGTGGTGATTTTAGCCTTTCTTCACAGGTTGTTCTTCCTAAACCCCTCATCATTATTTTTCCTCTTCAGTTTTGTTCCATTGTTCCTACAACTTCAACTTTGGCGTGTAGATCTTAGCATAATAATCCTTCTGAGGCCTTATAAGTGCTAAACTGGTCAGAATAATTTAAATAATTACCTGCCTTCACAAACACCTATTTTTCTCCATAATTATAAAGGAAGCTTGTCACTATTTGTTCACATGTGGTTCAGACTTGCATCTTAAGAACCTGATAGAAAACATACACATGGCATGTGAACCACAACTCTTTTTTATGTAACCACAGAAAATACATTGTCCAGACTTGCAGATTATGAAACAGTGTCTTTTTCTTCCTATACCATTTCAGTGATATATAGTGATATAAAGAAATAGTATCCAGTATCATAACCTACTTTACGGTAATTTAATTTAGACTGCATCAGCTTATGAGAATGTTATGTATAGAAGACTCTCCTAAATTAAAGAATCACATCTCTTGCCTCCTTCTTTTCCATCATGCCTGTTACCTTCTCTGTTCCTCACATTTCATCGTTTATTCACTTGCTTTCCTTGGGCTCATGAGAATCAACATAATTAACTCATACTATGAGTTTGAGCTGTTTATCACTTTAGAAATAATATGCGTACTTATATACACACACATGCACGAATATATATTTTAACTGGCCATGAAGAAGCATTTTCTACTAATCTTGAAGATAGCCATATGATTTAAAGTCATTTATATGGCAGCTTAGGGTAGTAAAATTCTGCATTCACTATGGTACTTTAAGAATAAATTGCATGGTTGTTGGACTGAATTTATTTTTTTACAATGCTTTTATCTTATTTATGTACTTATTCCACAGCCAGAGAGGAGAATTGTCTTGACAACTCTTTCTTCTATATGGAGACTGATTTTCATTTTAAGACACAACTATGAGACTCGACATTGCTGTTACTATTGATCATTTTCTCATTTGTAACAGATTCTTGCACATTATTACACCGAAAAAGCTTAAAAAGACAAACATTTTCACTTGCTTAAAAAAAATTGCATTTCGCTTACATCTAGCAATGGAGACAAAACAACACTTAATTCTTTGGATGCAAGTTCCTAAAAGAAAACTATACAGACTTCATAGAAATACTAAAACCTCTCTAAGTTTCTCAGCTTTTTTCACTCTTTTTCATTTTTATTGGCAGATAGTTTGTGCCCTTTACTTTTCATCTGGGAAATGTCTTTACTTTATCATTAGCCTTTGGCCACATGAAGCTTATGTTCCTGAAACTAAGTATAGATGACTTCTGGGGAGCTGAGAATTAACTTTCTTTTTATGCAGCTGCTTTGCAACACAAAGTAACCTCCAACAGGTTTGACATTCTCCACTGGAGTCAGCTCCTTTGCCAGACCTTATCCAAGTGAAAGAGAGGACTTAATCCCCAGAGCTCCCCATTCAAGGGACCATTCAAGAAGGATTCCTCTGGCCGGTCCACCTGGGGGCTTTAGAATGGCCTTCTGCGTGTGTAACCTTTTCGCTCGAGAGTCTCATATTGAGGATCCACATTAAATAATGCATTTGCTTAGCACTTTGTCTTGTGACATTTTTAGCTCTCTTTATGGTCATGGAAGTAGCACCTGAAGACACACCAGCTTAGCTGGCAATCTATTTTAACTGCTATGCGTAGGGAAAGCAAAATCAGCTGTGCTTTCTGGAAATACCCTGCACTTCACCGACAATTGAAGGTATGCTCTGTCAGTAAGTGACTGAACAAAACAAAACAAAGCAAAGCACACAGATCCGAGATTTGCCATAAAGGCTCAGCTTGCATTATGTCTGGGGACATTATTTGATGAAAATTACCAAGAAACTAAGTATACATCAGAATTACAATAAATGTACATGCAATACACAGCAAATTTAGGGAACCATCGAAAAACTGCTTTTCCTTTCCCTGTAGAAAAAGGGTTGTAAATCTAATAGTAGTAAATGAAACACTGGTATTGATATTTTATCAAAAAAGGAAGGGAAGGGAAGGGAAGGGAAAGGAGTAGAGAAACTTGGGCATAGGCAACAAAAACAAAAATTGTAACTATAAACTTGCAGCTATTATACATAAAATTTATAATTATAAATCTCTATGTTTATAAAAGTATGCAATATTTATAATGCAAACTATCTGATAAAATTAGCATTCTTATATCAACAAGCAGTAATTAACCCTTGATCCCACTAACTTAATGATTATTTTAATAAATGTAACTAAAGAACTCAGGCCATCTTGACACTATGTGGACATGTGTATTTGCTGGACTACATCTCCATTTTTCATCACATCTTAGTGGAGGAGTACTTAGAGGACTTAATCAACAAAGTTTTTATCATACTTCTTTACTAAATCAGTATTACAACTTCATGGGTATCCTAAATATTTATTTATTTATTTTAATTCAAGAAACACAAGAACTGCATCTAAAAAGAAATAGTTTCAGAATTCCAAGACCTGCTTCCTGTTTTCAATGAAATTTAGCATTAAAATGTGGTTGGATTACAGCTCTGAACTCCGTTCCTGCAACAGCTTTTACTTGAGCGGAACAAAGAACGGCTTCTGCTCCAGTGAATCTGGGCATTCCCCCTTCATGTGAGGGAAAAAAGGGAAAAAAGTTGTGTGATGACATTGCTGAACTTATTGCTCATTTATTGTAGAGGCAACACAGACTTTAAATATTTGAAGAATCAGAGACATATAAAAGCCACAGCCCAGTAAGCAAATATTCTTGAAAAATTACCACAATTAAATCTTTGCCACACTTGATAATGAGATATTTGCTTCCGTGGCCTTTTCTGTTTTCTTTTCATGATGATGATAAGGTAGATATCAGTTTTAATTTAATAGAATCATATAGATTTTTCTTTGGTAATATCTTTACAGATCAGTGCACTCTGGGCCTGTAGGTAACAACTGGTGTCAACCTTGCAGCCTCCTCCTTAAGGCTAACCAAGCAAAGTGTTGTTTTGAAAAATCACGATTGCATAGTAATAATCAACAAAGCAAAGTCATTTTTCACAGTACACAAATATTAAACTGATAATCAGTGAATTTCAGTGGGCTCTCCTTCTGTCAAAAGGATTTCATAAAAAATACTCAAGATTGAATGTCTTCTTTAATAATTAAATGGAATCTAAACCACTGGCTGTTTAAATCTCTTTCATAAAACATGGAATAGAAAGCTGTTCCTAAATGCTATGTTTGATGTGAATTCTGCAGACAAGACAGTGTTCATGTCTTGGCCTTTTTGCCCTTGAAATCTTTTGAGACTGAGAAAAAGAGACTTCTGTACAGACTTTGTAAAAAGGCAGTCTTTGAAATTCTCCTTGATGTGGTATTTTAGGCTTATTAGAAGAGTGAATTTAAGTACCATGTCAAGTTATAATCCAGTTCTTGGGTTCTCTGTTTTATCCTTAGGTCCCTCCAACTTGCCCCAAGAAAACACATTTTTCTGTTATAAAGTACTATTGAGTAACAGGGTTTTGTACTATTTTTGCAGAAGAAAGCTTCTTCTGGATAGAAATGAATGAAAATAGTATTCTGAATGCACACACCTATTTTCCAGTGAAGTGATCAAATTCCAGGTAATTTTAAACCTTACTTCTGTATTACCAGAACTGGACAGAGTGCAGGAAACCATCACTCTCACACAAAACACACTTTTAAAGTCATTATTATTTAAACAAAATGTATCTTGATGCATTACAACAGTGGAGTATCGTGTTGTTAAGAATCGATAATGTTTCAGCTTCCCCCTTCTTTCTGAATTAGTCGTCTGCATGAAAATAGCTGCAAGTAAATTGGATTGAAGTCAGACAAAAGAAGGCTGAAAACCTTATTGGCTAACACAAGAGGTACAGTTTAAAAGTAAACAGACATGGATATTTTGTAATCTTAAGAGAGGAGGAGATTTTTTTTCCTTTTGTGATAAAATGACTTTTGCTGGTGAGGTTGTTTAATTATAGATCACATAAGTGTACTTTACAGTGTATGAGCATAAAATAAAAGCACTATATATTTTTTTTTTTTTAAATACTAAATACATTATCTACCATGAGTCTTTTAAAATGCATTTATCTTTTACCTTCAAATCAAAAAAGATAAGTCCTTTCAGGGTTTAGATGGGTCTTTATTGTGTGCCAGGATCAGACGGGAGATAATGTCCCAAATAATATTTTTTTTAAAAAATTGAATATCCTTGTGAATATACCAGTACAATCCTTCTTAAGTTAGTCAGATTTGGCTAACCTATGAATGCTTTACTATAAATTTTTTTTCTTACAAATGTGTTTAAAATAATTTGATACTAATCAGAGTCGAACTCTCTGCTTGTGTAGCTGCTTTTGCAGCTGCTTTTGCTGAGGTAGGATTTAATTGACTGAGGCTGCTGTTCTTGGCTTCACAACCTTACCTTTCACTATTCAGAAGAGAACAAAAGCTTCTGATAGGACTCAGAAAAAAAAAAAGGTACAGACTGCACACTACATGGAAGGAACCACTGATACAATCACTACATAGAAAATTTCCCACTAAATTATGGGAGTAATAAAGAATTCATCTTCACATATGCACACATGTGAAGAAATTAAGAATTATAGTATTTTTTAGCATAGAAAAGGCCATAAGATCATCAAGTCCAACCACTAACCCAGTACTGCCAAGTCCGCCACTAAACCACGTCCTTAAGTGCCACATCTACATGGCTTAAGTACTTCCAGAGATGGGTACTCAACCACTTCTCCAGGCAGCCTGTTTCAATGGTTGACATCTCTTCTGGTGAAGAAGTTCTTCTTCATATCTACCCTAAACCTCCCCTAGTGCAGCTTGAAGCCATTTCCTCTTGAGGCTCTCAAAGGAGAATTACATATATTACCTATCTTAATCCAAGTTAATGAGGCTGAATGCGACTGATATTCTGACTTTACACTTATGCACAAACAGTAAAAACCACTTGACGTGAACTGAAGATCTATGTTCACCACACAAAATAAGAATGAATTAGTGTTTCTTTAAGAAAAAAACTCCTAACTTCATAAGTGATTTACATGGCAAGTGAAATATTGAGCAAAATGTCAAAAGCAGTTCACCTATATTCTGACAAAGGGCACTTTGTCTGTAGTCACTATCACTCACTAGGTCACTAGATGATTTCACAGTGAAAATCTTCCAAATCTCATAGATTTGCCTATAGAGTCTCTAAACATCAGTGTTTGTTGGGTCACTTTATTTGGAAAGACACACACAAAATGTGACACAACTATTTGTTGTATATATTGAAAAAATAATTTTAGGTTGACATCTTCATGTAATCTCACATTCATCCCTGTAAATTATGAATACACAAAGATGTCTTATATTATTGAAATTAATAATAGAAGCAAGCTGTTTTCCAGATTAGGTAACTGAAAACCAGCTACAAGTCTAGCTGCAAAATTTCACTCAATGCTACCTTCACCTTGTTTAAATTCTCAAAAGCAGATACTGATGTTGTACATAAAATGTCAGGAGTTTTAGATCTAAAAGTGAAATCCTCTGGATACTAAAAAAATAAAGGAAAGAATAGATATAACACAAACTTGATTGTTAAAATCTGGATTTTAGTGGAATTGATACAGAAGATGGAGATAAGGAATCACACCTGGATTGCGGGTTGCAGTGGGGAAAAAGTGGGGATTATTACAGACTCTTCAGTAAAAATGTAAGTACACTTGAAAGTTGCTGTATTGGAAAAAAATTTAAAAATAGTTATTTCAGCCTTTGTGACAGCTGAAGCATGGTGCTCTACTGACAAAATGGCTGGTGGTTGTACTAAATTGTGTCAAATTACATGCACTGGCTATATAATGTGTATTACTGTCCATGAGGGACAAAGATGAGGCCACTCATTTTACTTAGGACTGAAAGATGGATTTAAATTATACTGCTAGGGATGAAAGGCTAGCGCTTCATTAAGTAAGCTGCTCAACCTTCATGCTCACTCCAGTTTTAAAACTATTATCCTACAATCAGAGTGAATATCTTTGAAATAATATTGCAGTCATTCTTTGATGAGAAAGCCTGTTTTTTTCCTTTGCTCTGCCGTGCAACTAAGTAGCAAATACATAATTTATATTAACCTTGACTTGTGCTTCACCTACAGATTCTCCTGATTTTATATCATAAGGGAGAATCCTTTTTTCTTCACAAGTGAAAACATGAATTAAGTATTTCCCTTATACAGATCCTGTCTTTTTATTCTGTTTTTCAGAGGAACCAGGGTTTGTAAAGCATTGTTCCTAGCTTGCAAAAAGTAGCAGCTTGTTTCCAGCCTTCAGACTTGTCCAAAATCAGTCTTGTCACTTCGGCTTGATTTTACATAATATTCCTCCCTGAGTAGAGTTTCTGTGGCTTGTCTGCAGCAGTACTATGGTAACTAATGGGAAGTTCTGTTTAACAACTGATGACACAAAAGTGTCACTGCTGTTTTCAGGTGTTCAGTTTTACACACCTATAATCTTTGTAGAGTGCTAAAAAAATACTTTCCAAAGTTGCACACAATTCAATTGAGAACTGCACTTGTACTCAAAGCATCGTCATTATAATGTCTTATTTGTTCAGTACAAAGGCTCTATGGCTCACTGCCCTTCTGATATTTAAATTATTTGGTTGTAATCATGTAACAAAGCAGATATTGATTTCCTGGGTATTCAAATTACATCTCTAAAAGTAAGAGCTAGTAAAATGGCTTTATCATTTAAATTATACACAATTTTGTGAATCCAGCTGGTTCCAGTTCAAAGGAACATATTCTTTTATTTTAAAACTGAAATTATAAAGGGCATCTGTGGGGGTGCTTCTTTAAGGTTATAGTCAAATTCAATAGCCCTTCCTTATTTTGAGAAATATATTGCTCTCACCTGATAATTATCAAATGCAAATAGAGAAAATCAAAGCAGTCCTTGGGACCTGATGGATATATCAGAACATTTTAAAATCTACATTTATGTGTACATCAATTTATAAGTACTAAAATCCACAGTTTTTATTTTTGATACATGTCAGATGGCAATTGTTTGCTATCCCTTCCATCATTCCTTTTTTTACTTGATGTAGCAGGTACTTTCTTCCCAGAATGGGGCAAAGAGAAACCTGTGATAAGTCAATTCCATCAACAAGGTGAACCTGAAATACATTTCCAAGATTAGGGAAAACTTCTGTCATATGCTCAAATGTTCCTCAAATGCACGGTGTCTCTACTTTGCTCATTCCAACCTTGAGGCTGATGGCCTAATTGCAGAGATACTTTAGCAAATCACAAGGCAAGAGCTTCAATGAAGACAGTGTTTCATCTTTGCTGTCCTGCTTGGCCATGAACACCATGGCCAAGGTTGGAAACCGAGCAACTGCTCCCTGGAAAGCTAGAGATTAGTTTGAAAGAGCCAAGGAACTGGCTAAACAAAAAGCCATATGCAGTTTCCAAGAGGAAAGTCAGATACATAATATTGTTGTTTTGTGAAATAGTGAAATAAATGCCTCCTAAAAAAGTCAAAAGTAGTTCTTTAGATTCCCAGTGACCTCACCATTTTGCAGTTTTTCCTTATTTCATGAAGCAGACTTCCAATGAACCTCCACATTTCCTAATTTTGCTTTCTTCATAAATATCACTCCTGAAAAGAAGAAAAGCTCTTAAACTGCATCCTCTTAATTTATTTCTGTCTTTCCTTGTTTCCACATCTTTGTTTATTTTCCTTCCTTTATCCAGGAGAACCCTTAGTCAAGGAGATTCTAATCCAATTTTTTTTTCTAAAGTATTTGCTTAATTAAGCATAAAACTGTATGCATCTATATGAATAATGCCTTGTAGGGAAACCTGAAAGATTTTGGACTCCCTTGGTTACAGCTGGGCTACCTCAGTCTTTTGTCTTTCTATGCACACACAGAAAAAATCACAAGCTGCACAATTGGCAGAACAAGTATTCAGTAGAATAGTCTGAGGAAGAATTGGTAAATACTAACAAATACATTTAATTGTTAATAAGTTTCTGCTGTATTTTTCCTAGAAATAAAAGAAGTTAAAATATTTTAAAATGCAAAAAATATACTTTCCCCCTAAGATATGGCAGTATATCAGAACATCTACATGTTAGTGGGAGGATTTTTTTTTCTTTTTTTTTTTTTCACCACTTTTGTGACAGATTACAAAAGTTTTTCATGCAGAAAAAAAGTTTCAGTATGATGGATTTTTCAAAATTTTCCTGTTTTCCTTTAGGTGCTATTTTGTACTTTAAAATCCTTTTTGGTTTGAAATATTTTGCAGAAGGATGCTGTCATTCAAATAAAACTAGATACTCTCAATGGTTGGTACTTGTTTTGAAAAGAAGTTTTGCAGTGTCTTCAATTTTTTTGTGCTTATTAGAAAGGTTAATAATCCAGCATTATTCCTTTTCTACCTGCTTCCTTTTGTTAATTCTCAGTTCCAAAAAAGCCTCAAGAGTTTTAAAAACAAGCAAATATATCAATTTCTCTTTTACAAACACTTCCACACACTTACAGTCTCAGACTGATCCTGAAATAAGTCAATGTCATTGTCACCTGTTAAATCCATTACCTTGATCATCAGGACATTCTTGTTTCATAGGTACGAGCTATGACAAGAGCCTTGGAAATAATAATAATTCAAAATGGAAGAAATGACAAAGCTGCTGCCACATCACCCCTGTAGAGGAAAGGCTTAATACCACAAAAGACAAATATATAATCTAATTTTATATCCTGTTTTTTACAGATCATTTCTGCTTCATTCAGCTATCCATCACTGAACCTAAATTCCTGAATTCAGTCAGGTTATACTTCATGTCTTCCAGAAATATACCAGATTCTACTAGGATCTCCTCCTAATGAATCAACAATCTGATAATCCACATGAGAATGGTTGTTTTCAGTTAATATAGATGAGTTATTTTTTTCTTGAAGTGAATAAAAATAAAAGAAATAAAAACTTGGTGGATCTTTGGCATCTGAAACTCTAAAGCCTGTATGGTTTTACTGCCATGTGCATACCTTATAAGCATGTCATCATGTCTTTGAACATAAAACATTTGAAAGAATGGGAGCTTCAAAATCTGAGCTTCAAAATGATCCATCTTATAAAATGTCTGCCTTAGTAATCCTTGCTTTTTCCTGGCTTTGAAAACAGGTTTTTTACCAAAAGATAGGCATCAGACTACATTTTCTATCAAATTCTGTTAGCTTTTTTAATAAGCACCTTGAAGTAAGATTACCTTAAAGGACAGCAGGCTGCCCTAAAAAAGTCTATGCAGTTCCAGGTAGCTTTTTACTCATAAGCATAATTGTAAAGTGTTTACAGAGGGTACAGCATTTGTTAAAAGTCAGATCATTGCCCCCTTACTGTGATAAATGCACTGAGCAACATCTGCTTTAAACAGTTGTTTGGGACATGCTTGGTGGACTCCTAAGAAAATACAGACAAATATGAAATAAAAATCAAATAGCAAATTATAGCCTGAGGCTCAAGAGTGTGAGTAGCAGTCATTACAAAAAATTTTTACATTTGTTTTTAAATATTCTTTTTCCAGAGTTATGACTTTGAGCTGGCCAAAATCAAAATAAGGTTCAGTGATCTCACAGTAAAGAAAGAATATATCTGCTTCCACCCAAGCACCTCTGTTTACATAATGCCCCATGTATTTATCTACCTCTAGATTTGACTCCTCCTTTTTCTCTCTGGTTTTGTATGTTATACCAAACTTTAGATTCATTTTCATTCTCTAGTCAAATGACTATTATATTAAACTGTGGAAGCAATTGTTTTAACATGAGAGGCTTAGTGGAGCAACTTAACCAGTTGTATAATGGTCACAATATTTGCCTTTTTCATGAGTTTCTCATTCCTATACAGCCCACAGCATTTTGGTCAGGATAACTTCCTGCAAAGTGGAAAAGTTTAGGCTGATGGGTGAGTTGTCACAGGCACCTTACAATGTTTTAGTCATTAAGACATTAGGTAAAACATGAGTCAGCCCCAGCTACACTTGGTTTAAAACTGTCAGTACAGATTAGGCATGCTCCAAGAAGGAATGTCCAATCAGATCCCTTTGGGAATTTAGGCAAAGAAATGCTTAGAATGGCATTAATCTCATGCACCTTTAGGCACATTAAAAAAAGACATCAGAATCTGAACTAATCATTCCAGCCTGTGAGAAAGAGAAAAGTAGGCACCTTCTAAAGCATTTAGTTGCACATATTTCAGATGCCTCTTGGATGAGGTGAATCCCTTTAGGTAACGCCAATATTTCTTATACGACTTTTAAATGGATGTAAGGTGAGTAGCTCATTCTAACTTTAATTATTCATGTTTAGTTTCGATGTCTGACTGAGCAGATGACTGAATTGTGCTGCGTTGTCAGGTATGTCCACATGTGGCCATTGTTTTGGGTGCTATTTCCCAATTGGTCCTTCTGTAGGAACTCCAGTTCATTATTGGGTGCTGGTCTAACTAAATCAGAACTCCCAGTGAATCCAGTACAAGGTTGCTAAAATAAAAATCCAGAACGTTTTTGCCTAGAATAAGTTTGTTTTGTTCTTCAACATACTGTTTTTTAAAATTCCTTTCCAATCAAAGAGTAGCACTGATTTGCAGCTTGTACTGCTGATGTACATGCTCATAAATTCAAGTGGCACATCAATACCAGTGGCTTTTTATAAGGAGACAGTCACTAGTAATTATAGACCTAATGAAGCAGCATTTGATTGTCCAGGTACCCAGGAACTGAACCTTTATTTGATGGTCATGAATGAGATTTTCTGGTCCTTTCTGTATAACAAAAGGTCTAGCATTTAAATGATAAACGTTTTCAGGCAAGAAATATAAAAACTTATGGACTCACAGTAAGCAAACACTTAGGATTCTATTTGATCACTTTGTTAAAACTTTATTACTTTGAATAGAGGTGAATTTCACTTGCTATGGTAGGTAATTAGTTCAGTTTAACAATGACTCTCTAAAACCTTTTTTTAATAAGTCACCAGTAATTTCTGAGTCCAATGCATAAGCTGGCAGTGGCATAGATCATGATATTAACTGAAACAGTCAAATGAAAATGCTATTTTGTTCTAAAGTAAAAAATATATTACTTAGGGAGCACAAGTGAAGAAGGAGAGATTTTTATTTATTTTTGCTCTAAGAGAGAAATTCTAGAAATATACAAATGTTTTCCCTTAGTGAGTTTTTTAGCGTATTTCATGGTAATAAAAAAAAAACCAAAAACCAAAAACAAAAAAAAAAATGCACAAAAAGACTCTCAGAAAAACCAAATAAAAAAAAAATATCAAAGGAAGACTTAATTAGGTTGGGTTTTTTTTTATTTTTTTTCTTTTGTTTTCTCCAGTATCACTTTTAGGAATTGAGGTCCTTTATTAGTTTTATTGCTGAAATAAGATAGATTTTAAAAGACAGAGCATAAATCCTGGGATATAACTCTAACACCTAAGATTAAGCACGTCTGCTTCTCCCCCATCTCCCTCTCAAGCTAAGACAAAGCTTTTGAGGTGGGAAAGAACAAACCTTTGCAATTCCTTTGTCATTCTCTTTAGCAACCCCTTTACATTTTCAAGTTTAAAATTATCATAGTTGATTTTCTTGTGCTGTATATTAATCCCTCAGAGAATGCTTCTGTATAAGCTTTTACTTGGTCACCAATCCCCTTCCTTTCCAGTGACTTCCATGGCTTGTTTTCTTTTCTGTTTTCTTCTTCTTTTTCAACTAAGAACAATAGCCCTGACACGTTGTGATGAGACTCAGCTGTTCCTCAATTCAGGTTAACCTCTTTAACGAAATCAAAGCAAAGCAGATGAGAGATCCGGAGAATAAAAAATTTAACTCAATAGCTACTACAAAAGGACATGAAATGGAAAAGAGATTTTTAAACTGAGAAGATTCAATTTAGAGCTGGATAGGGAATTGTCTTTTTCAAGACAATTATTTTACTGGAGATTAGTAGAAATTTTTGCAAAGTAGACAGGACTGTGGGAAGACCATGAAGAAATTGAAGATGTTTTAGGTTCTGAATATACAAGAAAAATTTTAAGTAATCTTAAGGAAAGAAGTGAAGTTAGAAACTTATTTGAAAGTCTAGGTCAGAGAAAGACACTGAAACTTATAAGCCCCTTGTAATTGGAATACCTTAACCTATTGAAATTACCAAAATGCACTTTTCTGTACATTGTGGCCACAAACAGCTCTGAACAGGCTGAACTAGATAAACATCTCAAATAAGTGATCTGCATCAGTCCTTCAATTGTTCATCAGATATCTTTAATACATACTGTAAAAAAATGTTTCATTTATTTAATTACTATGTCTATCCAGCTTGCAGTTTTTGTACTTGTAGTATCAGATGTTCATAATGAAAGTTTCCGGCCATGGTAACAAAGAAGTGCTAGCACCATTATTCTTTCAGGAGTTTCAGCTAAGTTCTTGCAGATAATCAGTCTTTCATTAGTCAGTTAAAATATTCATATATTAATTATTTTCACATGTATATTAAAAATATTCTGATTTTCAAACTCTGAAAATCAGACACAATTAGAAGTGCTGAGAGGTGGTAAGTTTCCTGCTATCTAAATATCTCTGTACCTCTCTATATGTTTGACACACTTGCACCTCTGCAACCTGGGTTTACTTTCAATCACAAAAAGGTGAAAATAAAATCCCTAGCTTCACTATATTTGAATTCCAAAACAAAATTTCCCAAATAGATATAGGCTATCCAGAGACATGCCTCTTTATTTGTCAGTACTGCCACACTTTTAGGCATATGAGCTTTAATTCTAATTACTGTGGAATCAAATACCATAAATCTGTCCTCTGACTCCAGTTCTCATCACACATTGAGTAGGCTCATTATCTTCTATTATCAACACCTCACCTTCATCCCTTGTCTATGTCCACATTAAAACAGACATTAACTGTTTTAAAATAACAAAATATTAGGAAGGAAAAAGATAGAGCTTAAAAAAAGATGGCATCAGCCAGTGAGGTACCACAGTATTCAGAAACTCTCATCGACTGTCATGGATAATCAGACCTACATGGTCCTGCACTGGGGAGGAGAGGAGAATCCCTCTTGCGTGTGCTTTTCCTGACCGCTTCTGGCAACCACAATGCTGAATTGTGAGGGAAACTTAACAAAACAAACAAATTATTGTTTGCAAGTTTTTAAACTTACCACCAGTAGGAACCTTCATAGGACAATTCATCCTTTCTATTTTAGATAGCAATCTGAGGGTGGGGGTGAATCATCCTCTGGGGGACTTTAAATGACTAAATGGTGACTAGGTGTGACTGCATGGTCAGATGACCCTTTTAGGCCAAACACCTAAGTTTTAGATGGTTTAAGTCCATTGGGATGAGTCCAACACTTTAATGCACAGCTGAATAATGCAGAATGGGTAGGCATTCACATAGTGATGTAGCTGGCATGAAAGCTTGAATGCTAAAGAATTGAAAGAGAATATTAAATATGGGTTCAGCTGAAGTCTATTAAATTGTATTTCTTTTACATTTTAACAAATGTTTCCTGAGATAGATGAAAACTTCTCTACAAAAGGCAGCACATATGGCAGCATTTCATAGCTACAGCATGAAATGTTAGTTTCCTATAAATATAGGCTTTGGAAAATTATCCTTAACACCAACAACTTCTGAGGTAAATAATTAATAGAAATGCTAATTTTTCATTAAATTTAAAAAAATGCCAGGAAAATATATAATATGCTGTGTCTTCAATTTATCCTTTCTCTTCTCCCACAGCTTGCATGGGTCTTTTATTAAATCCTATGGTTTTATTAATTGCAGAAACCAAAAAGTAGAGCTCATGTAATTCGGTCATGGTGAAAATACTTCCTGAAATGTTTTTTTTAATACTAAATCAGAAATAATTTAAGGTCTGTTTGCCTGAATAAATGAGTATTAGGATGGCACCTTTTAAACTAACAGATGATGTATTAACATTTTTTGAAAAGATGGGACTTTGATACTATGAGAATATTACTACATTAGTATTAGCGAGATTATCGGGAAAATAGAAATTATTGGAATACATTAAAAATAGTCAAAGGTTATATACATCTTTAGGAATGTCTTTAAATTGCTTGCCAGTGTGATATCATTTAAAGAACCTGGTGATGCCTGTCTAGGTGAAAAAGCCTGTAGGGCAATGTGCACAGCAGGGGCTAAAAACCACCTTCACAAGAAGACCTAAGTGCTGCAAGACTGACAATAACATAAAGCACAGAAACAATAATGCCTTCCTGCAAAACAACAAAATCCACAATTTGTTCATTGGTGCAACAATGTTACTCAGTAAAAAACATAGTGCTAGATCTAAAATATTGGATGTTCCTTTCTTGCCTTCGATATCTCCTTTCCCATTGTGATAGGTGGTTGGTTGCTGCTTCTACTGGAGGTGCAGATCTATTTCCTGAGCCTCACTAAAGAATAAATGAGAAGCAATGCTTTTGTACAAATTACAGTTTCTAGAGGAAACAGTGCAAGCCTTGGGCTCGCAGGGATACTCTGACAAAGGTCTGGTAGATAGCCAGCATATTGTATGTATGACACTGAGCTTTAACCAGCTTGGCCAGGTTAGGTGGCAGTAGGCCTGTTGTCATAACACAGTTAAGTAACAAAACTACTGGATGACAGAGTTGATTTAGAGTTTGATTTTTTATTTTAATTGGCAGTCAGGTACAACAAAATAGTTGTGCTTTGTGCCTAGGAATCTTCACTGATGATCTTTGCTTCAGTTCTTTCTTCTACATCATATGAATCTGTAACATGAGGCTGGCAACATCTGTACTGGTGGAAAATAATTAAAATTAGTCTCTTTAAAAGTAGTATGATTGAAATCAGTAGGGATGTTCCCATTAAAGCTATCTGACTTTGGTTTTGGTCATTTTTAAATCTTAAAATCTAAAATCTTTAAAAATCTAAACCTTATTAAACAGAGTTTGTCACAATCCTCTGTGGCAGTTCAGATGGATTTTTGGTTTCTATTCTTCTAATAACAAAATCAGAAAAAGTGTTCTTCCATAAATAAGGAGAAAGAACATATTAATTTTCACAGCATAAATTCTGGAAATCTTTCAATCTAGTACTTGTTTGAGTAAGGAATTTGGAATCTGGAATTTGTACCAGAACTGTGCTTTCTGTCTCAGATAAAGTTCATCTCAATTCTGTGATGTAAAGAAGCTTTAGGAAAAAACCACAAGTTTCATATGACATCTAAGACTTCTAAGATTTCAGTGACTAAGATACCATGGCAGGGCTACACTGATGTCAGCCTGAGGCAAAGGATTTTCTCTGGCAATCCATGCTTGGGGATGCCAACCTGTTTCTCCTGCTCAGATTCCACCCTCAGAGTAAGGAAAAGGAAGATGTTTTAGCCTAAAACAGAGATAGAAGAGAGAGACACAAAAAGACATGGAAATTAGTGTGGACTGGCCAAGGAGCCTTACCCAGAAATTAGGAGTCTGAGGAGAAGAAACAAATCAAAATTTTCTGTGTGAAGAAAATGAGACTGAGATGAGAGCCAAAAGTTCAAGACAGAACAGAAGTTCAGAATGGAGTCTTTATAAGAATACATGTGCTATGATAACTATGTCAAATTCATGGCAACAAGATGAGGGCAAGTTTTCAGTGTGAATCAGTGCTAGAGAATGAAAGAATATCATTTGTATTGTCCTTTTTTTCCTGCAAAACCAGAAATGGTTCACTGAATAAGTAGTCAGAGGATGGTTAAGAGTAATAAATAGTGTCCTAATTAATGAACCCTGTTCCTACCTCTACTACAAAACATCTGTGGCAATATTTTAAGCCATAGAAAGCTGAAGTTTTTAAAGACTGCATGTTAATTACGTCTCCATCATTTTCTGCAGGCTTAACTTGGGGAAGGTTATCTTCAGAACTGCTGAGAGCTCACAGCTGCAGTTGCTGTCTGTAAGAACTGCTCTGGAAATAGAAAATGCATTAATGTTAACTGTGTTAATAAGTTTGATTTCAAATTGTGCTTCTTTGTAATTCCCTTCAGTTTTATTTAACAGGATTGCCACCCCTTCCTCTTACTAAAATGCTGTGAAGAGTCCTATTAATATTTATGAAACATTCAGATACTGTAGTGATCACTGCCATAGAAAAGCTAAAGAGATATTTAATTTTTTTTTTTAATGGTGTGAGTTGTATTAGAGGGCCACATTATGAGTGGGGGGGGGGTGAAATAATACTTGGGTTATTTTATTTCACAGCTTGCATTAAGAGGCAGTGGACCATGAAAAAATGATAGTATGACAAAGAAAAACACCAGTGAATTTATATCTGGTGTCTCCTAATTTTTCTAGTATTTGACCCTATAGCTTTAAGAATATGCTAAGAATTCTTTTGTGCATAACATTATTGCACATAATATTATTGTTATCAAGTGTGACTGGATGTAGTCCATATTTAGGTTAAAGGAGGGAACAACTGAATGTTAGTTTAGTGTCACTGGGACATGTCCAGATCCCTGATCAGATTGGCAGGGTCTCAGCTGTTGACCTGCTAAGGCAGTGTCTAGGACACAGTGTTTAAAACAATGAAAACTGGAACCATCTTTGAATCCATTAATGTCATGAGGGAAATGAGTGAAAATAAAAGCAAACACTTTCCTCAGAAAAAAAAAAAAAAATTGAAAAAAGCAGAAATGGTCACAACTGCTATGAGACCACAATGGGTCATGAAATTGGTAGCAAGTCAAATTGTAAATGTAGGGGTTTTTAACAAAGTTCAAGGAAATGAGCTATTCTTCTCCCACTCCTTTAAGAAATGTGCATAAACCCAAAAATAAAATACTTTAAAACAAGCAACAGTTTGTTTGTGTTATTTTTCCCTTCAGAAAAACAGCTTTTTAAGATCTCAATGACTAGCTGATCACTTCTGAACTCAGATATTTTAGTTACAGGGGGGTGTCAAGCATACAGAAAAAAAGACTTCATGTTCAGTCCATGGGATTGAAATCAAAAAGAGCCAGTGTTGGTTTTTTTGTAATGGAGAACATAAGCTTATATAAACAACTGTAGGATGTGTAAGAGATCATGATAATGTCAGAGACTAAAGCATATGAGTCTGTGGGTGTCCCCCACCCAAGAGAGGTTAACAGTCATCTCTCTCTCCTGGTTGTTTTAGATGTGATATGTGTGACAATGTATTAATCCAAAGCTTTTGGCTTTGGTTAGACAGCTACTAGGTTCAAGAATATTTTATTCTGCTTTTATTCACTTTGTAGCATGATAAGACAGCACAAAGTATCAGAGATTGGTCACAACTAGAGATGTTAGACATTTTCCTATAGACAGCAAAACCTCTTTTTCACCCAGGGCATGATCATTACATCATCAGTGCCGAAGTTGTAGTCAAGAAGGTATTTCCCATAGGTCAAATTCTTGGAATTTCTTTGCCAGGCATGACTGTAAATTTTTACCTGGGACTGTATTTTCTGTCATCACACAGAGGAATGAATGAGCCAGTGTCCTGCATACCCATGTTCAATTTGCAAACAGTAAGAGAAAGTTTGTCCAATTCAAATGTTTACAGCATGCTAGTTTATCACCATCTTGCAGGTTAAAATGCTACCACATCAACTGCTGGATTTTTCCCAGTAGAAAACAGGTGTATTTTGATTGCTTCGTCAGCAGGGAGACAGTGACTGAGGCTCCCACTTACAGTGTCATTATAGTGTAAACTAGGTATTGAAAAATGGTGACAAGCTGATGTGTAGAGAACTAAAAATAAAGTTTCCAGGTGTCTACCCAGTTCTCAGTATGATCTGGCAAAACTTTTCTATTCCTCCATAGAATTTAACAGTATATCACAGTTAAGAATAGTTTGGTTTTCCAAGTAACAAGCGAAGGAAAAAAGCCAAAAGAGACAGAACAGGACTGGCATCTCTTACTAATTTAAGTTTTGATGCAGACAGAAGAAATAAAATGTGTTTAATTTTTTTTTTTTTTTCATGGCTTTAAGAACATTGTTTCTGTGCTTATAATTAACCACATGTTTATGAGTTGGCCTGGATCAGAGCCCAAGTCTTCAGTTTACTTTCTAAAAAGAAAGCTCCTGCCTTAAGCTGATAAATCACATAAATATTCAGCAAGCTTTATTTAACCATAAGCATTTCATACCCTGATAAAAGCAAAGGAGTTATGATAACATCAAAGGGAAACATATTATTGATTAAATGGTTTTATACATTTCTTCCTAACATGGAAAGGTTCTTGAAAAATAATTAATTAATATTTTAAAAAAAGTGTACTGACATAAAATAGTTCCGTGAGAGCAGGATTTATTGATTTTGGTATACTGTTGTGCTTATAAGCAGTAATGCAATATGTTATTTGGGCTGCTGTAGGCAATTAATTTTGATTTTGTGTTTTTTTTTTCTGGTTTATTATTTTATTTTAGATTCACTAAAACCATGTGGTAGAGTATAAACTATAGCAGTAAAGAACAATTTGAAAATTTTTTAAGTACCTTTTGCATTTTTTAAAGAAATAAATACTTTGAGATCATATATGATGAAGACTGCAAAAAAGAATACAAAAGAAGAAAAAATATGAATATTTGCTAATATGAATAAGCTTTCTAGTAATTACAGGGAAATACACTAATACAAATAAATATATTTTTTTAATCACATCAAAATAAACCTACCAGAAGCAAATACAATGCATATGCTTCTGTACTGTATACAATCGACAGCCGGCATTTTTAGGTTCTGTCACTGCTTTATTTTTGTGTAGACAGGACAACGAAATTAGGAGATGAGGCAGGCATAGGAAGTGGGTGCAAGACATTCCAAGACACATCTCAGTTTGTATAGTAATATTTCACTGGCATGGAAAAATACTGGGGTGACCATCATAGCCCTTTCCTTTTCTTGGTGTCTGCCTGTATCACCCAAACATGATCCTGTTGTTAATGACAGCAGATGCATGAAAGCAACAGGAAATGTATCTCCTGTAGGTTCTTGGTAGAAATGTAAATCCTGCTGGTTTCTTGCAGCTTTGAAAGAAAACCAAAACCAAAATAATTTCCAGCCTTCCTGCAGAGTTACTCTCACCACTCCTTATGCTTGCTATTAATTACAATCGCCAGTAAAGTACTCTTATTTGATTTTTTCCGAAAGTTACCATGAATATTTGTATTTTCTGAGAAAAACTTTTTTCAAGACTGAATGCATGTGTTATTGTTGCTGTAATTCAGTGCTCATGGATATGACTCTTTACAGGTGACATAAATTTCAAGGAAATACATCAGGTTTTATGCCAGTTGTCACTGCATGGTGATGCAAACTAAAAATGTAATGGAAGATTTAGCAACAGAGACATTTCAAATCCAATAACAGTGTTTTGTTGGCAAGATTTTTCCAATTTTTTCATTTCAACTTCATTTAAAATAAAACTTTTGTAAGCTTGAAACTGGCCTGAAAAACATCTACCAGAGATGGAATTCTAACTTTGCAAACATATTTTAATATAATATAGATTCTTGTTTTATTAATGTGTAACCAGATGATGCTAAGACATCTAAGGGGGATACTTCTATACTGGTGAGCTGGATCTGAGCCTTTACCATTTACCCCTGATGGTGCACTAGTTTAGGTAGAAGTGTTCTGTGGCCTGTTAGGTATTTAACTAGTTAAATGTAGATTTGGACTACTTGAATGTTTCAGCAGGTTGCTTGTCTCTTGACACTGAGATGTATACAGACTTCCATTGTCTAGCAGCAATTAACATAAAAGTGATTGATGTATAGCTCGTAGGCAAAAACTTACAGTTGTATGTTCATCCATTAAAAAGCACAAGACTCTAAAGTGGCCTAAAGAGATTAAGGAAAAAGACATATGGGCTGCTTTGTACTGGAAAATTAGACAGTGCCAGGACTCCCATGCTGTGTTACTTCACTTGCCACACACATTTTTAGCATAGTACCTGACATAGTTTTGATTTATACCAAGCAGGACTACTTGAACAACTCCTGAGCACAGCTGGGTAATTAACACTGGCTATGGACCACTCCCTACAAACAATTTGAATGCTACTACTTCATTTTGGAGAGCAAAAAATTTTGAAGGATGTATGCAAGAAGTCATAACATACAAGCAGAGCTCAGTGTCAGAGAACACCCTAGACACATCAACTGATTAATACTGATTAATACAGGCAGTTACCAAATGTGATCAAATCTGACCTATATTTAGTTGTGTGAAAGACTAAACTATCTGCCTAGGATTCCTCTAGTACCATGAGAAGGAGCTGGTACCTCTAGCACCTGAAAACTACCAGCTATTGTAGACAGCTATGAAATATCTTTCTCAGGAGAAGTGAGCGTGGCTGACAAAGTTTTTATCAGTCACTTAACTTTAGATAGTCAGGGAAAAGTGAGGCACAGTCTGGGAACTGGGAAGTTGGTTGTGTTCATCCTTCCCTGTTGGTCACCACTCTTTCCAGCTCTCTTCCCCCAGTTTTCTTTAACAGAAAGTTTACTTCATTACTTGCTGTGAGCCTCTAAAGAATGAGAAACTGTCTCATTTTTTCTGGTAAGGCATTTTTACTATCCAAAAGGAAGTAAAGTTACTGATACTGCTTTTTCATTTATATCCATGGTTGTTTAAATGCTATGGATGCATATTCTTAGTGGCAGAACTAACCACCCTGAAGCATGTTTCCCTCTCCAGGAGTTTCACACTGCAACTCTAGCTCTGTAAGAAAAATTTGTACTTCTGGCTACCTTAAAAGCATAATTTTTATTTGTCTCTGTTACTGCAGAGCCCTGAGACGGCTCTTGGTGCCCCACTGTGCTAATGCTTTTTGGTTTTTTACATTTTCTTCTGAAACTTGTATCTACACTTTATGGCCAGAGAGAATACATCAGTGTGAGCAGCCACTCGCCAAACTTCTTCAAGAGGTTTTAGCTGTATTTCTGATATGTCTCACAAATATAGTAATAATAGTAAATATATTGTTCTGAAATCTCTGATGCAGGCCAGAGGGAGAGAAGGAAAAAACCCAATTAATCTCCTTCCTTGCTTAAAAATACTTTAAATCCTTCTTGTTTTCACACTGTCTCATTTTCATCCCTATACTTTTGCCCCACAAATGGCATTGCCAAAGACTGAGCTTTTAAACACTGATTACAGTCCAAACTGCAAATGAAACCCAAATGGGGTGTGTGCGGAAATATTTGGAACTTATTTCCTTCCTGCTTTCTGGTCTGGGTCTCTTCATGTATCTTAGAATACAAGAATATTTGTGGTAACATAAGCAATTTTAAATGCCAGGAAAGGTGTAGAGTTAATAAAAAATATGCGATAATTGATGGAGAGATTCCCTTAGTAGTTCCTTGCAAATGTCAGGAGAATAAGGCCCTTTCATGAAATTAAGTAAATCTTTTTCTTCAGCCTTTCAGAAATTCTGTGGGAATTTCACGTACTTTTTTCCCTGACTCTTCTTCTCTAATTCTGTGCTATGATTGTATTAAAATACAAGCTAGAAAGTCAAAATACGCTAAGCCCCAAACATAAGAAAGGCACAAACTTGTTGGAATCAGTTCATAGCAGAGCCACAAAGATGATCAGAGGGCTGGAACACCTATGAAGACACAACAAGCTGAGTGAATTGGGACTTCTTGGCCTGGAAAAGAGAAGGCTCTAGGGGGACCTTGTAGCAGCCTTCCATTACCTTAAGGAAACTTACAAGAAAGCTGGAGAGGCAAATTTTATTTTTTACACCTAAAGACGTGACAGGCAGGAATGGCATTAAACTGAAAGAAGATAGGTTTAGACTAGATATTAGAAAGAAATTCTTCCCTATGAGGGTGGTGAGACCAGGAGGAGATTGCCCAGAGAAATTGTGGATACTCCAACCCTGGAAGTATTCAAGGCCAGGTTGGATGGGGTCTTGAGCAACCTGGTTTAGTGGAAGGTGTCCCTGACCAAGACAGAGGGGTTAGATTTAAGTGATCTTTAAGGTCCCTGCCAACTCAAACCATTCTGTGATAAGCTGAAAAAATACTTTGCTGCTGAACAACTTTCTAAGAGATTCCAGCAGTTTCCAGCTGACTAAAGTTGAAATTCTTCTCTTGTTATTTTTCCTACAAGAAAAAGCAAACCTTTAAAAGTAAAATGTTGTAAACCTATGTAGCCAAAGTTTCTATTATGTTGAAGAAACATTTTCAACTGAATGGTGTCTCAGAAGTGGCAAATAGAGTTAGTCAGAGTGGATAAGTGCCATAGCCTATTGGTTCTGCTACGACAATCAGCAGCTTTTTGGTTAACAGTGTAGGTAATTACACTGTTATATTTAACAATGCAGTAAGATGAACAGAATTTTTCTGTTAGAAAAATTGTTTTCTTCTGAACACTTCTCAACATGGTTTACACAGTGAAGGCTTTCCCTAATATTTAATGCTCTGTGAACTTTCTGTTTTTTACCAAAACTTAAATTCTGGAAGATATAGCAAAGGTTGCTGGAAGTCCACTGAGAGGCTGTAAATCCATTTGCAGCAGCTCATTTTCCTTGCCTATAGTTTCCCATTATCCAGTGGCATGAGTGGCAAATAGGATGAATTTGAATCAATAATGCTGGAGGAAAAGTGTGAAAACATACCAATTATTGCAACATGGTGGGATGAATCACATAGCCGGAATGTTAGCATGTGTGGATACACATTGTATTAACAGGAAAAAATAGGAGTGGATGCAGGAAATGCTTTTTCTCATCTGTTTTCATGTAAAGAGCATTTTAAAATGGAAGTTAAAAATAAATATATATTTGCTACTATTTTCTTAGAATGTCAGTAGTTAGACACAAGTCAAATATTGATGACAGAAAGCTCAAATGTGTACGTGAATTTTATTTTAATGTTCTGGTTCTAGAACAAATAGGACTCGGAGCTGTTATCTCAGCAACTACAGCCCTGGACAAACCCTCAAGAAGAAGATGATTCAGACTTAGGAATGGATATAGAAACTTATTTTCCACACTTCTAATATGAGAGTTTCCTCTGCTCTAAACAGGAAGAGTTTATGTGAGTTTTAGTTGTCTTGCCTCCCTAAACTGTTGTATGATTATAAATGTATACTCACACCTACTTCAATAATTTAAATACTTTTGAGCCATTGCATCAAAGATCTTGACCTGTTACAGACTCTCAACATTTGAACTTCTGCAGAAACCTTCTTCTTTATATTAAGGAAGAATGTGTCTGCCTGCAGTACTTAAGGCCATTAATGTTTTAAGGTTTCTGCAATCTCTCATGTTAGGAAACTGCAGTCACTAATTAAGGAAGTTCAGGAAAAATTATGACTATAAAAATAATTTTTAGTTGCAAAATATGCAGCACCAAACTTAATGGAGAATGAGGAGGAGTTTTTGCCTGTCTTGCTACCCTTAACATCCCCTGATATATCATCTGTGCTATACACATGTGCCCTGTGTTGATACAATAAGTGACTCACATAGTCTCCTAACTGCATCATAAATGTATTTATTGCTATTTTAATAAAAAAAAGTTGGAAGATTGCTGGTAGCAGACACTACATTTTTACAATTTTTCAGATGCTAGTGACTTACTTTCTTATTTCAAAATAAAGACCTTTTGATTTTGTCGGATATAAAGTACACTTTTCTCAAACTCTGTAACAGAAATAGTATTATGAGCTGTAGTATGCTGCATTGAAGCAACTGGGAGCACTCAGATTTATATAGTTTTCATTTTAAGCATTTTATTTTATTAGTAATTATAATTTATAACATAGAAACCATGGATTGCCAAAGAAAGACAGATTTTAAGAATAAACAGTATAAGAGGTCTTTCAGTATAGAAAAAGTAAATAGGAATTGTGGAAAATATTGAAATTTTCATATAAAAGGCCTTCTGTGTCTTTCTGGAAAGGTCTAAGTAGCACTAAACAATATTCTTCTAGGCTACATCTTTGAAAAGTCTGCATTCAACATGTGAAATTACACTGGCATGGAACAAAATTTTGGCTTTCCTGAAAAATACTGGAGCAGAAAATGAGGGGCAAATTAAACTTACCGTTTGTGAGACTACATTTACATCCAATTGTGTCATTCTCTTCTTGCAGGAGCTGAGATATTGGAGACCTCAGCCAGAGTGAGTGATCCCCCAGGGGAGTTGTGAGAGGGGTTCCCTGGGCATGTTTGCTCCCAGCACTGCAATCTGTCAGTACATGAGGTGTTAAGGGGATGTTTATGACAAAAGTGAGGCTCTCTACTACTGCTATTCTCTGTCACAGATATGTTTTTATCTGCAAGAGGTAAGGAATCCCTATGTGAACAACATGTCTCTGCACTGTTAAAAGAATCACTGGGAAAAATAGACAATTTTTGTTGTCTATTCAGGGAATGGCATAGTATTGACAGGAATACTGTCAATAGAAGATCTCTGTACTAAACACTGCATGGGTAGTTAGATTGTTTTCCTGACATATGGAGCTGAGCACAATATCATGTGTCATCTTCACAACAAATAGTTTTAATCCATGGGCAAATGGCTAAACCATCAGCTTCTTCATTTACAGATTTCTGAAAAAGAAAAAAAGCTCCAAATCTTTTCCTTTTTTTTTCTTCCAAAGTTTCAAAACAAAAGTGGAGTAAAATAAAACCTTTCTTTGAGATGAAATATATTTTAATGTCACATCCAATGAAATAAAAAAAAAAAAATTAACCTTGATTATTTTCTTCCAGGCTTATTTTAGAATTATTTAGAAACTGAGATAAGATAGACAGAGAATAACTCATTGAAGGGACATTATTGCCTATATATATCAGGAAAAAAAATTAGTTGTAGAAGTCATTCTTCAGAGACATTCAGAAACCTTAACTGAACGACTCTTGTTTATGTCTTCCATAGTCACCAAATCCAAGAAATATTTTGCCTTTTTTATCCTGAATTAGGAATTTAGATACATTTTATTTTGTGTTGTTTCGTCAAGTCACCATTTCTAAAACAAATTTAAAACTCCATGCAAATAAAAAAAATATACAATATGTGACTTTTTTTTTTAAATACTGTTTGTTGTTTTCTTCTTGGTGTATTACATTGTCTGTTTGCTGCCAGTAGCAGGAATTTTGTGTATATACCAAAAGTCCTACAAAAAATTATCACTTTATATTTCATATATATAAAAAGCTCATTTTTCTCTTTGTATGTCAGGACCATCTCTCTATTTCTCATCAAAATCTCCAGCTGTGGACTAAGTAATAATATTATGTTTATGCTTTTGCATTTTGATTCTTTTCCTGTTAAAATACAGGTGTTACCAGATAAATTAGAATACTAGAGCTGACTGCTTAAAATAACCTTTTTAGGTATTTTCTCTGAAGTATTTTCATTTTCGTACATTATGTTACTGAGCATTAAATCTAATTGGAAAGAGGTATGTCAGTGACTAGTGTGTAATCAAAGACACTTAGCTACAGTCTCTAGGCTTGTTTCTATTCTCAGATTATTTAAAATAATTGCAAAATGCCTTCTTTCCCTCACCCTTGACAATGAAAACAGTTGGGAACTTTCTTGTATATTTCCTAAAATACGTCTGGAAAAAATATCATGATTGCTATCATTTTTTGCACATTAGGAATACATCAGTCTCTCTGTGTATTGGAATTCCAAATTTCTTGAAAATGCAGCAGTATAGGGAGATACAGAAGATACTGAATTGGGTTTAATGTACTTACCCTATGAGAACCTTCAGCCCAAACACCACCTTTAAAATGGCATAAATTGTATTTGTTTTAAGTAATTATTACACACAGATTAAATTAGAGGTATTACTGGTTTGTGCAAGCTCATCTAACTTGAAGGTGGCAATTAGTACCTACTTAAAATATGTTACCAGGTACTGTCTCCAGGCAGTTATCTGTGTCAGAATTACCAGTTCTCTTGAAAACAGATACACATGCAAGTTTTGAGATGTCAAATGAAGCATAAAAAATAGTTATTTAAACTTGATATCTTAATCATTCTGATCAGCTACAGTGAATCAAACATTTCACCTGGGGCAAATTTCAGTAGGAATCATAAACTGCTAATGGCCGTGGTTTTTCACCTAACTCTGAAATATCAAGCTGAAGACTATATTTGCATGTAAAAACTTACTGTGATGAAAATCGATAAAAACAGTGAAAAGTTAGATTTATCAGCTCCTGTGAATTTTAATTGGCTTTTTAAGGCTAAAAATATGAAGAAAGTCTGTGGTAAGAGATACTATTTGAAAATAATAAATATTGAAAAGATATAGCTGACATGAGGAAGCAAGAACAGTTACTATAATTGGATACCAGGTTATGAATGAGGAAAAAGATGGAAGAGATTAAATGCCTCACACAATAAAAATGAGACCTGCAAGAAAGTAGGAGAGACTAAATGTGAAAAAGAGATTGCATTACTGCAACCTGTCTTGGAAGGTTTAAATAGCAGAGCAGGAGAGTTCTGCTCCTCTAAGGCTGACATCTCTTAATGAACTCACCACTTCCTCTCTTCCTTCCAACTCTTCTATTTTCCCTAGTAAACTAGCAAGAAGCAAGTGAAACCTGCTTAAAATTAAAAAAAAAAAAAAAAAGGTGATAGAATTAAAATAATTGGGAGGAGCAGTGTAAGTGAAAAAAGAAGGCTGATGATATGCTGGAGGAATACAATTACAGCAAAGGTGATACTGCTAAAACTTGCATGGGTTTATTAGAAATGCAGTTTTAACTGTCTTCATCACTGCTGGCTTCATCAACACCAGCCACAAATAAAACTAACATACATATATTGGCCATCCTGGTATAAAGCCAAAGCACCTGGGTAAGGTCATTTACCTCCTTTAAGTGTAATATTAATCATGACTCTGGCATGGTTTTGGTTCAAGCTGATTAGTATCTTGGCACTCTCCTGAACAGGGTAGGGGCATCTCTCTCTGGGCAACAGGTGTGAGGTGACTGTTCTTGGGACCAGATGAGAATTCAGCTGTGTGACATTGATTTGTGCTGTGCTATTTTCTCTCAGCTCCATAGGAGTTTTGACTCATTTTACTTCAAGCCTCAGAGATGGCAGGTAGGTCACCCCAAACTTCTAATCAGGCTGAGTACTATATAACTTGGATGAGAAATTTACACATCTTCATACATTGTTATCCACTACTTATAAAAACCTTTGCTTTGACAAATTATGCCATTTTGGGAGCAGGTGTTATATTTAATTAGAAGCTAGGCTTTTTTTTTTATTTATTGGAGAGAAGATAAAAATTATAAATGTTACTAACTAGTTCTAATCATTCAATATTCTCATTTGTTGGCTGTAAAAGTGGATGCTGCTCCTGGATTTTACCTGCATCTGCTTTGATTAGATCTGAGAGCATCTGGTCTCCCTGTTTATGCCAGAATTGAGCATGTACTCTTCAAAGAAGTATCCTTCTCTTAAATAGGGTTTGTGCTACCTTCCCAAGTCAAGAGTCTCCATGTCCATCAGTCACATGATTTCAGTATGCTGCCCCTTGACTTTCACACCATTTCAAATGAAAAACACTGTTTCAAGCAACTCCTTGATAGCTAATCAGTCAGTCAGTACAAACAGCATTAGGATTTTCAGTGTGGAAATTGCCTTACTGACATCAGGGTCCTCTTTCAGAGGTTGGATGAGTCTCTAGGATGCACCATAATAGTATTTGCATGTGTACAAATTAGAGTGCTCCTTTTATGCAGCACTGAGGCTCTTTGTTTGTGTGAATAAAAGCAAAAACTGATTTTTGAGACCTTTAAAAATTTATTTTGCTCAGTCAGCATTTCATGTTGCTACTGAGCATATGGAAATTATGTTAATCCATACAACCTGCTTGTTGAAAATGGTTCTGCAGAAAATTGGCCTTGATTTGAATGGAACTTTGCTACAAAAAACTAAATAATTTGTAAATTTACAATTAATCATGTCAAAATCTTCATAAGCTACAGCAAAAAGCATTTAACTTGAGAATTTTGAACTGTGAATATGTATTTATGTAAAATACATATCAGAATTTAGAGGTGCTGGTTTGAGACTTCTAGATATTTGGGAGTAGTCTTGTTGCTGAAGCTGAGGTTTATACTGTGTATAAAAAGTAGAATACATCCGCGTTCTAACAAAAAAAGCACTGGTACAGCATCAATGCTTTGGAATAAGAATACGTGCTTTGTATAAATGTTGTGTCTGTCTTTTTTGTATTGGCAGAAACTTACAGAGATGATTATAAAACAAAGGAAAACTGACGCATAAGGAAATGGCAGTTTTGGTTTTATGTGAAAGTTTTCTATAGTAGAGGAAAACTGCTCATTGGTGGTTTTTTAAGAACAGTAGTACTTTGACATTTGGAAAAGCTGCTGCATAGTCTGAAATGAAATAAATGTGCTGTCTGCCCAACCACATTCCTGGGTAGGGTATTTTGTCTATTTCTGCAGATAAGATAAATATGACACAAATATGATTGAAACCTGAAGAAAGTGAAAAGAACAGTAGTGCTTAAGGTCAGTAAAGATAAAACTAAAACTTATTTGGCCTTCTGATGACAAGTTCTTTGACAATGTAATCTTGTTACTGACAATACCTACAGCAGACTGGGAAACCCAAGTTTCTCAGAAAATTGGCTATTAACAATGATTTAGTAAGACAAAATTAAATACTACAATTGAAGCAGAAATCTCTGTTTCATTTTGCAACAAATAATTTCTGAGCCTTATAATGCACACAGAAATGAGATGCAGAGAACTGCTATGAAGGACAAAAGTCAACTTGAAACCTCCAGGTAAAATATTGAACTACAAATCTGAATATGATTTGAAGTGATGTGATACATAAAATAAACAGTCTTCTTAGGATCAGTAAGAGATTTGTCAAGGAACAGCTGTGGTTAAGATGGGAAAACTCTAGCAAAATCAGTGTACATGGAACAAGTGAAGGCACTAACAGACCTTAGTCTCCATGTTCAGCATTGCCTAGAACCTCCCCACTGCCTGCCCCTAGCCCTGGAGCCAAATAGCAGGCAAAGGAAAAAGTAAAGATATGTTCCCTATGAGATCATAAAATCTGTCATTTCTTCAGCAAGAGTTTAAAAAAACACAAACCAACAAATACTTGTCATTAGCAAGCAGTAGTAATAGTGAGGAATGATGAAAGTGATCAAAGAGAACATGGTCTACAAAGCCCTAAAGAATAGAAGAAATAAGGATAGTATAAATCAATAATTATCTCAGGAAGATAAAGAGGTAAAAAAACCCAGTATTAATTATTTTTATGACTTTCATTTTTAAAGGAAATATATATGTATTACGACTTTATAAATTAATATTAAAAGTTCAACTAATTGATAACAACATATTATTTTATTTCAAGTGGCAAAACTAGTTTTCAGTAGGGCATTATTTTCTGTAAGAATTGCCATGTAAAAGTAATGATTGTAGGAAGATTGCTGACAAATTTTTGATAACAGCAACTCCCAGTGACTTCCCTTAAGGGAAATTTCTCTCTGAAATATTTTTTCCTGGCACAGAATGATTAATAGCTTTCCTAAGAAATGGTGCCAAATCTGTTTAACTGAAATAAAATTTCATGAAGTTACAATAGCAAACACAGAGTGATCTCATCCCACTTTATCTGTTTCACGCATCATGCTGCAAATCAGGCAGAGATGATAAGAGAAAAATATCCATATCTTTAACAGGGCGCATGTGTATGTCAACAAATGGGAGCATATTGATCAGGAAATAAGATCTATTTAAAATGACTTAAAAACTCACAAAGTAGTGTTTTGAGTGCTTTAATATTTAATTCATTTTGGGAGGAGTTTGCAAGCAGTTTGAAAGTATGTATCGTGTTTCATAATAGAAGTAGAGCTGATCCCATTCTCTTGGGACCATACTTGATGATTCCCAGATCCAAGCTAAAAGGATGTGTTATAATTGCAACTTCAGACTTCAGGTTGTTTACATTTCAACTTTCCACCCCTGCTTTTCATTCTTGTTAATCTAATTCAATAGAACTAAAATATAGGATAACCCTGCAACTTTTTGTCCATACCTTTAAGGACTTACAATTCTCTCGGTTTTGGAGAAAATTATTGCACTAATACATATTTTAACTAGGAAAAAGAAGTATTAAAAGCTTGATGATTTCTTCATTGTTCACTGAATGAAGGCATATGTTTAGATCTTTATATGTTTGTATCTATATAACATAAATCATTTTACACAGAGTTCTGTATCAATCTGTGCAATGACTGACAGAAATCTTGTAGCTTTTTCTGATGATGTTTTGACATGTGTGCGTAATATTTAAACAATGAAACTGATTAAATGTCACTTATCGTTTTAAATGTACTACATCTTTACATTTGACAAAAGAGTTTCATCATTCAGGTTCTCTAGATGAATTTAATACTATCTTTTTTAGATTACGAAAGTAACAGAGTTGGAAGCAAGTGAAAAACCTGGAAGTAAAAACACTTTGCAATACTTCCTGCACTCTTTGGTGTTCTGGGATCTCTGATATGAACAGAAATAAACTGCTAATTTTGGAAATTCCTTAATTTCAACCAGATTGTCCTTGTCACAAAAACACACTCTCATTCAAGGCTGAGATCAGTGCCCAAACATCTCCAGAACTGCTTTTAAAAATGTTTTTTTTCTATGTTAAAGGCTTCATATTCAGTACTTCTTGGTGCTCTATGAAAATTTATTAGGGGAATTAATTTTAATGAATGTTTTTCTTGTCCCAGTCTTGAATTTGATATTTCCTACGTAAATGAGACAGGAAAGGAGACATTTTTAAATTTTTTTTTTGGTAACAACCTCTAGATATTTAAGCACAAATAAAAGTCTGTAACCAAGTTTCACTTCTTGATCACCATAATTCTTGAATACTAGATTTGCATAAAATATTCTTTGGAATGCAAATAAATGAAGTACTCCACTGAGAAAAACTGATCTTTCAGTACACAGATTATGTATCTTTCTCTTAGTGATATAGTCACAAGCCTTTTTTTTTCTGCTCTTGCTTTTAGGAGACTAAAAAGGGGTGGTGAAATACAGAGAAACCTGGTCTTTGAAAAAAATGGAATTGTTTTAATTGCAATAGATAACTAAAGCTGTTTTGATAAATAAAAATGTCTATGAAGTATACACTTAGATTTTCATGATGAACAAACTGATTTAGTTAAATTAAACAAAAATTATTCCCTGCTGGGCAAGCAATTTATAGACTGACTTCCTTTTTATTTTAATTTTTCCCTTTTTTTCCCCCACAGATCAAATATGATCAAAATCTTTTCCAGCAGATTTGAATACAATGCGAATATACTAATATTAAAAATAATGTAAAAGTACATATTTCTAAAGGATATCCCATCTGTTTTAGGAGAGCAGAGCAGTTCCTACTGAGCAGGCTAATGTGGGTCATTAAACATCTCTAGCTGTGAGTTCCTGAGAAGCAATAACTGCAGACTTAAGTTGAGATCACATTTTCCTGTTGAACAAGGTCTGCCAGGCAAAAAACCATAAATGAACTGCAAAAAACCCTAATAACTCTTTTATTCTTAGTATTTGGACCCAAAAATACAAAACCACAATGTACATAAGCTCTATAAAACTTTGTAATAGATCATGTTTGTCTACTAGCATGGAAACTATTTGTTCATTTTTCCAAATTGCTGTATACAATTAATTCTTGTATGCAGAAATGGTGGCTATAACTTCCACAGACCTTAAATAATTGTATTTCTCACTTTCAAAGACATCATCTATCTTTTGCGTCTTAACTTACCTGCCGGGTTTTTCCCTTTTACAATATAGAGTTCCCATGCTTTCTATATGCAACTATACATCATCATGAGCCTAAATAAATATATAAATAAAAAAAGTATCCTGCTGAGTGTTTCCTCATGCAGGTTACCATGGAATTTCCTTGGATTTTAAAACTTTATCCAGATTCAGATAAATTTCTGTAGATGTTTGTGGTCAGGTGTCTCATGACAACACTTCTGTAAAAAAATAGATTGATGTAAGGTACAGTGGCACCTCTCAAACATAAAAAGGTTAGGTGTTTGGGAGTTGTTTGTGTATAGAATTATGTCCAACAAAATCTGTCCATTATACATAGAGTGATTAAGTTTCTAGAATTTGATTAAAGAGCAAAACACAAAATTCCTCAAAATCAATTGAAACCTTAGTGTTGACTTTGTTTTCCATTTGAGCATAAATTTTTATGTATTTAAGCATATCCTTAGAAAAATCGTAAGTTAGATGTGATTTATGATAGTAAATATGAAAATCTTTGCTCCCACCAGGAAACTTTGATGTCTGAAAAAAAAATATATATAACCTCTGAATCTTCAATGATCCCTGCATACCTAGAGTAACTATACTGTGATTACACTCTTGTCATCCCAACAAGCTGGGATATATATACTGTCATTGATCCACTGGATTCCACCACAATACTCAACTGTAACACACTACAGTAGTTTTTCTGCTCAAAACTGCAGAGCTGTGGAAAATTCCATTTTTCTGGCCCCTTAACGCTGTACCATAATACATTTCTGCATGTGAGCATAAATGTGCATCACATGACTGTAATTGTTAAAGGAGGGCATTTATTAGGAAATTATAATATGCATTGTGTGTGTGGAAAGTGAATGAAACTCATTAGAGAGTGTGCATCTGGTCAAACCAGTAATAATGCAGTACTCAGAGGAACACTGAAGGGGGATTCGCTGCTATGAAAATTTGTCAAATTTCAATGTTTCTTCCATTCTTTATTGATTCCAAATTACCCCTGGAGGAAAACTGCAAAGGCAGTATTCCTTCTCTGTATAATCCTAAATTAAATATTTTTTATTCTATCTTAATTTCTCAAAAAAAACAGCAGTTATCTCCCCTATCAATTTCAGGCACATTTTTATTGTGGGAAATTTTATTAATCTTGAATAAAGAAAATAGAAATTGATCAATTTATATTAAAAAAAATCCCCATTCTGAGTCTAGAACATGATCAACAGTCCAGTCAACAGAAGCATTCTGAAAACTGGTAGGAATATTGTGATTGACCTGGTTATGTGCCCTGAATAGTGATAGTTTTTCCTCCTGCAATACTACAATGATTACTTAACTTGCTTCTGGTCATTTCACTAACATTTTGATTCCCATAATAATTCCCATTATTACTTTAATCACCAGTAAATGTTACTGTGACATTTCTTGACATGTTCCTTAAGAAGAATTGGCATTTTCTGATACATGTTGGTGGGTTTTTTAAATTGTCTTCTTTGTGCCTCTAAGTGCCTCTAAGTGAACAGCTCCCTCAAATGCTTGAGGCTATTTCCTGCCATGTACCTTTAGCAGGCTATCCTCCAATATCATTCCTATTTAACACGGGGGATCCAGTCAAATGAAAACATACGCAGTGTTCTTTGCCAATAGGGCTTATACAGCTGCCTAGGTTTTTTGGCTTCTGCTTCTTTTTGTTAGTTTACCCAGAGGACTCAACTGAGAGACCATGTACAGAAGTATCAAGTAAAATATTTCATAAAACATCACTCGCAGAGAATCTAGCGATGTGAAAAAATGCTACTTGAAAACTAATGACCTATATACATCTCTAAATCTGAGGTCATCCAGCAGAGAATTCAGAATTCCTCAACTTACACATGTAACTAGTAATTCAAAGAAAATTGAATCTAGCAATGATTTCTTTATAAATCCATATAGTAAAAATTTTTCTCAAATCATCCCTTCTGCTTCAAACCCTCTCCTATGCCAACTGAAATCAGCAGTTGATAAATTTTGCAGTGACTTCTATATCCTGTTGTTATTTTGTTTACTCTTTCCTTGAATTAAAAAGGACCCAAAATAAACCTAATAGCAATTTGGGCATTGATGTGTCGATGTAAAAAGCTATATTACCAGAGGAGCTATTATTTTAATCTACTGTTAAAATATATACTATGTAAGATGAGTTACAGATGTTTAATTCTGAGTTGTTCTCTATTTCCATTTAGAAATCATTAATCTGTAAATTAATTGTGTTGAAAATTATCTTTCATAATCATAAACTTCTCAAACCCAGAATATCTGGAAACAGCTTTATCACAGGCTCAGAATTTCATAATAAAACACCGATGAATATAAAGATAAGTTCCATTTTCACAGGCTCTAGGGAGAATACAAATGATTGACTTTCTATCCTTCAGTCAATAACTTACTGACAGTTTTAGGTCCAAATGACAAAACAAAGAACAGAAATCAATGGCAGTGGAGAAAAGATCAGATCAATAGCTGAATTTCTCATTAATGGAGCAACTGTCAGTTTTACTCACTTTGACAGAAAAAGACAACAGCCTCACACCCTTTCTGACTCAGAATGAAGGGCAGAGGTCATATAAGCGTAACGAATGTAGATCTGAAATTTCTTTAGACCAAAAGAAACCTTGCATCTGTAAAATTAATTTTTAAATAGATATATGATCGCTGGAGTAAAGTCCAACAGAAATCGTAAGAAATTATGGTTAAGCACTTACAGCGCTGTTAGGGTCTATAAATCTGTTTTCACACACAGTGCTGCTGTGCAATTATAGGCTCCAGAGCAGAAGCATGTTTATAAATTTATCATTTGCAAAAATTAGATAATTTCGTGGGTGGGTGAGGTCAGTCATGTTGGTCACGCAGGTTAAAAAAAAAAGAACACAGTTTTCAAAATTCTCTTTTTGCTTTTCAGAAAAAACATAATGATTAAACAATATTTATGCTATATTTATTTTCTGATCTTCAGTTAAAATCAGTAAATGGGGAAGTTCCTGATAATGACTGGGAATTATACAGAGAAATAAAAGAAAGAAATTAATAAATACAAATATCTATTGAGACATTTCAGATCAGTGATTGTACTAGCTTTCTGATCTTCCACCCCGCTCTATGGATGATGCTTGTGACTTTTACATCCTCTTTTGAGTATTTTTAGTAAGAGCCTATTGTGAAAACCCAATTCAGTAGTAGTATGCTGATAAATTTTTGTATAATACATGGGTTGCACCAATGCTTCTCGAGTAGCTATTCACACATTTAAAAAAAAAAAAGAAAAAAAAAAAAGTAACAAAAAAGTCAAACCAAATGTATAAACTTTTCCTTCATCTAAAGAAGAATTTTCTGAGAGAAGAATAAAGTAGAAAGCAAGGGTCATGAATCCCCAAATGTATTTAAGCTCATAAATCAGAGGTCATAAAAACAGTAATAGTCACTAATTAAACCTACCCATTTATGAGAAGCAGTTTTAAATATGCATTTGAATCATGCTTTACTTTAAAATAAATGTCATTGATAGCCACATATAAAGGATTATAAAGGATTATATATGACTTCTTGAGTGGTCAGCCAGTTACTGTAAACTGCTATAAAGTTCAAGGGATCAATAGGTTAACTGTACAACCATCTACTTATATGCTTATAATTATCTATAATACATGGTACTTAAGCCTAACATGCTTATGATATTTATGAACATTTTATAATCTATTTATACATACCATGCTCTCTCAGGAATGATAATGCTCTGTGGCAAGAAGATTGAGCTATATCAGAGCAGAATCAGAAGAATCCAAGACTTCTTGTCCTCAAATCAACTTCTCATAACACTCCAGAAAAAGCCTATGGGTTTCTTTTTTAAAATGCAAAAGTAAGAAACTGCAAGTAACATAATGCAGAAGTCCTACCCATCTCTTTTTATACATCATACAGATTTTTCTTGAATATGTAAGTAATAAATAGCAGCAATCAACTGATTATGAATAAATTTGCGAAGCATGAATAGACCAAACAATATTAGGTAACTCTTAGTTCAAATGTACTTTTATAAAAATAATATCTTAATTCAGGTTAAACTCTTTGATTGTTTTTCACTAGTTTGTATTTAAGGCTTGACAAAAGCTGAATGGTTTTTTACAAACTAGTCAGCACTTTGAAAATTCAGATCCTAAATCATTAATATCAGCCGTGTTTTAAGTATCCTACTTTCTCAAACTTTCCTATGCCAATTTCTTCTTGTTTTCATGAGCACATTGATTTTAGATGAAGTCACAGAACTCATTAAAGTGCTAAGCAACACTAGTCAAACAGCTGGGCAGTAATCAAGATTAGGGAAGAAATGTGGTCATACTCAGGTCAGGCAAGTGCAAGAAGAAAAGAAGGAAAATGGGCAATGGGTGACATGTTTCCAAACATATGCTTTCGTGACACTGTAAAAATGGAACAAGACTGCTTCTGCCTAAAGAGACCAGTTCAGCTGATTAAACAAGAGTATTATGGACTATTCTTCTGCTCTTATTGATGACTGTCCTTCATTGAGAAATATAATGGTTATGAAAGAACAAGTGGTAATGAAAGGAAAACAACCTAAACTTTGTGAAACTTCCTGGATGTTCAAATTCTGTTGGAACATAACAGATCTGCTACCTACGAACTACCTATGTTTTAAAACAATGATCAAGCTGCATCCTGTACAGGCAGGAAAGGGAACAGTGGTAGGAAATAGGAATGCTGAATTTAAATAATAATTGCCCCTTCCATCCAAAAGTATTCTTTGGTAATTACAGCTGTTAAAATAAGAAAAACTCACTACATATTTTATTGTATGTTAATCAGTTCTAACTGAATTCTGAAACACTAAGACCTATAGGGAGCCCTGAACCTCTAGTGCCAGCTGAATCCAGCCTTCTTGTTTTGACTTTCAGCCTTTGTCTCAGCTGCTGCATTTATAGATGGAGTCTTTCAGGTGGCTGTGTTTTCAGAGCCTCCTATTCACTATGCTAAGTGCATTAGCTCAAGGCATTACGTAGGAAAGTCTGGACAACCTATTCTTCTGGACACTTAAAAGTTAGTCATTGAAGTGCTCCTTGTGTCTAATTCTTGTTCTTTACCATTTCGTTATCAAGATGTGTAAATAAAGACAACATGACCTCACTTGCCAGTTTCTCAAATGTATACAGGGAATAATATATCGGATCTTTAGTTTAACACTACTCCTACTCTTACATGTTATCAGAGAAAAAGCTCCTTTTTGGTTTTATCAATGAATGAGGACTGTGCAATGGCAGTTCCTTTGAATTTATCTATGCTTATGTGTCCAGAACTTTCAAAATTAATAAACACTTGGCATTGATATCTATAATCTAGAGGATTTGCAAAGGTAGTCACATACTCTATGATTTTACCTGTCTCGCTGCGGATATTCAGGCAAAGGGCCTCTAAATCCTTAATTACCAATGTACCAGATAGAGCACAGAAGGGATTTTCACATTATTAAGATAAGGACTATTTTAATTTGTTCACAAGGCTAAAAAAATGGTTACTCCTGAAATCCATTAATAAAGCAAGCAATTATCTGAACATATGTTAGTTTTAAAAATTAGGATTAATACATTACTTTTCTAAACTTATATATATATAACTTCTTTTATTTTTCAAAGGAGGAAATAACTGCATTTTAGTCTAAAGTGTAGATTCCACATAAGAAGAAGAATGTCAGTAATGTGCTTAAAAACACACAATCCAATTGCATTGATTTAAATTTTTAAATACCAATAAATCTGTTCCACAGTCATCTGCTAATAAGTTAATTCTGTTTAAAAAGTTCCAGATGTTGGGACAGTCTACTGCATTCTGGTGGATTTTAGAAGTTACATAAAATTTCAAAAGTAAGTACCAGTCTCATTCATGGACCTTAGTAAACTAATCAGTGTCTTCCTGTTATTGATGGGAATGCTCTGAGCCCTGATTCAGAGAAGTACATATATGCAGCCTTTCTGGCCAGAGGAAAGCATAACCGAATTAAATCCTTAGCATTAAAGTTTAAAAAAACCTTGGCATTAGTAAACCAAAGACTACAGCTTGAGATAATGAGAGGGAAAGGCCACAATTTTCACAGGACTTGTCAAGGAGTTTTTTAAGCACTTAAGTCCTAGGGTTTATTTTGTGTTTCTTTTTTTTGAGGGGCAAAGGGGAGACATTACTTGTTTTCTCAGAATTCTCTGCTAGATATCTATTTAACTGTTCATGCCTTCAAAATGTAGAAACAAAACAACACACTTTCAAGACAATATTAATTTGGAAAGTAATATAAAAGCAGGTCTTTAATTGGAGGCCTCCAGGTGCGAATATGGCAAAATACACACATTACTCAGGGCTTGCACACTATTGTAAGTCTAGCAAACTAGCATAATTGACCAGAATCCCCAATTAGAAGCACAGGCGATGAAGTAATTCCTCTCTTGGTTGAAGAAGGGAGGCGTAAACACACTTTTGTCTCAACCCCACTACAAAAATGTCAGATCAGATCTGGTGAAGTGTTATACGACGCAAGTTGTCAGTGATTTCCTTTGCATTTGAATAATTCACTGCTGCTTGAATATCCTCTAGTTCTGATCTTTATAACTACTCAAGCCAATCAGGCGCTCTTGCGGGACTGTGACATTCAGTTTCCACATGTGCTGACTTGGTGTCCAACTCCAAGATTTCTGTAAGCAAGACTGTTCTTCAGTCTGGAGCAATATAACACCACAAATATCCCACTTATGTTTATAAAAGCATTCATTGATAAGAGACAAAGTCCTAGCTGTTATCCATGTTTTCCTTTGCAGTCTTCAGAAATAAAGACAATATGATCTGGAGGAGTTTTTTGTCATCTAAATACTGATTATGTTTAGTTGAATATATACAGTGTCATGTAACATAATACGATAATGTAATTCAGCATGATTTTTTGCAATTCAATTTTACATCTTGTGTAGTGATGGGATTGGAGAATTTTTATCTTTTTGTTTTATCTTTGTTTTTTTATCCTTTTGTTTATTTACTTGCTTGGCTGTTTTTATCCCTGAACTCTGATACAGTGTATGTGCTCTTCCCTTGGTTTCTGTACAAAGACCTGAAATCATTAAATTAAGCTGCTTTTAATCATAATAGGAAGAGAGATCAAAGTAGATGGCATTCTCTCACAGCTTAATATCTATAAGTTGTTTTTAAATTACAGAGAAAATATTGAAGTCTAAATGACTACAACAGCAGAACAAATCTGTTGATCCCATGGAACCTCAGTAAAAACATAAAAGTTTAAAAAAATGAAAGAAAAGAATAAAAGATATCTATATCTATATCATCTACATCTATAGCTATGTGGAGATTTTATTCTAAGTGTTAGATACTATCCATAAGCCCAGGAACAAAGAAACTGTGAAGGAGTGTTAGGCATTTAAAGTCTCCACAGTCTTGCTTGCCTTCTGACTTTGTGAGATCAGTTGAGCTGGCCAGAAATGTCTCTAGTATATGTCCACCTGTCCACAGAGTGATGCTAGAAGAAATGCTAGTGACTCTCCTTCTGTTCCCAATAATGTGTTTCAGCACCAAGTGAATCTCTCAGATGCAAATGGTAACAAAATTGAGGTCCATGTGCAGGGCTCTGAGAGAAGTGTTTAAGCATCTATAACGTTTAACAAAGATGTAGACATCAACTGCATTGCTCATTTATAGGTACCTGCTCCCATCAGGACTCCCATTTCTCTAAAACATCTGTTTCAGAAGACAGACCTGACAGATGAGCTATGTGCTACCTGTGCCATTTTGGAATCACAGAATGGGACAGGTTGGAAGGGACCACAGCAGGTCATCTGGTCCAACCTCCCTGCTCAAGCAGGGTCATCCTAGAGCACAGGGCACAGAATTCTACTCAGATGGTTCTTGAATACCTCCAGTGAGGGAGGCTCTACAACCTCTCTGGGAAAGCTGTTCCAGTGTTCAGTTACCTGCACAGTAAAATTCTTCCTCATATTCAGGTGGTGTACACTCAGCATGCAGTTTCAAAGGTTTGCAGCAAAACTAGATTAAAAAAATAGCATTCACCATAACAATAGCAGGTGTCAGTCAAAGCCGAGGACACTTCAGACTTTTATTTCTTCAGACACTAACATTTTGTACAGATTTTTTTACCAGTGTTAAAAGGTTATTCTTTACTATCTTTTTAAACTAAAATATATTTGACTAACAGAATTAAAATCCAAACGTTTAAATAACCTTGCTCTTATTAGTTCTTTTTTTGTAATACAGAAGAATAATAGGTATATGATTTCTGGTCTTGATTCTAAACCTTTTTTCCCCCTCTTGAGAACTCTTGACCATTTCTACAGCAGATTACCTTCATTCCAAGTTCACAAGGCAAATTCCAGTTTTTTCATGAAAAGTATTATGACTTACTTATTATGGCAGTTTTCAGATAAACAGTCTTCTGCAGTCTCCGAGACTAATGAAGTAAGGAAAATTCCTGGTCTGAAAGGTTTATCATCCAAAGAAACAATCCAGAATTTTTTTTTTTTCCTAAATTGTGTCTAATCTAGTTAAGAGTCTCAAGGCTTTAGAGAAGAAGCCAGTGACTGAGATGACAAGTCACAGAGACACGTAATTCACACTGGACTGTAATATACTCTTTGGTATTCTCTTTTTGGTTTTCAATTAGAGAAGACAGGTTGTTCTGGATAAAACGGGAAACATGGGACTTTAGAAGGAATTTAAGTGACAAATGGATGGGCACAGGTGGGACCACAGGTTTTAGGCTGAGGCTGACACAGAGCATATGTGCAAATGCATAGCAGTGCAGAAAGGCAGATGCAATGATCTCTCTTGCTCAATGTGACAGAGTATAATATCAGGAGAAGTCAGGGAATACAAGCTTTTCACGCATAATTCCAGTTGAGGAATCGTTCCAAAGATGCAATATAAAACACATTTATTGCCTACCTATTCCCTGCTGCTCACACCCCTACAAAGGCTACAGTAGTGGAAGAGTAGGGAGAGTTTTGCACTTCCTGGAGGAGTGGGAAGAAGGAGTAGAGCAACTTGCCTCTCTTCAAATATAGAGATGGCAATGCAGTCAAGCAGTGTTTGTTTTCTAGAAAGATTACTCCAAGAAGACGTTTTTCTCCCAAATTTTTGAAAGAATTGAGGAGTTTATATTTCAATAAAAGTAAAATGCGTTCAAACGAGATTGTCATATGCCAATGTTGTGAACGAGTTGTACTCTCTCCAAGTGTTGGAATTCATTCACTAAGTGAATTTCTCCTCTTAAGATGTATCATGATCTCCTGACTTGGTGAGGAGATTTTTCAAAATTTAGCACCCACGTAATAAAATTCATTATCAATAAATCTTGTTATAATGGACAGTGGAAGCTGAAAGAATAAAGGAGACAGGAGGTACTTCAACTTTTGTTTCCACAGGACTCTTCAAGTGTTTGATTGCAAGCGGTGTTTTGTAAGAGAAAGCAGTTAGTTTTAAGAGGTATATTTTAAAAGAAAACAAATACAATTAACAAAACAAATGAAACAATATGAAATCTTATATTATTTTAAAAATCAATTTTGATTGAAAATTTCAGCTTTAGATGTCATTTTTATGGGCATATTATGTCACTTTTGTACTTAGGGATGCATGTGGATTACCTGAGAAAGACAGTAGAACATACTTGGCAGGTATGGACATGGGAAAGGGGCTATGAAGCTTTGGGAAGGGTTTGCAGCACTAGAGTTGCACCAATAAAGCTTCATGCCTATCTGACTCCAGAGCAGGTGTGGGATGTGTCTACTTCTTTTTGTCCTTCACCTTTTCTGCCTTTTTTCCACTTTCATTTTTCATTGAAACTCTTACGATGACTTGATGAAAATGAATACCAATTTTAAACATTCACTTTTCCTCTTTTATCTGACTTAATTTCTGAGTGATTCTTGTGCAGGTTACAGTATGAATATTTTATACCTATACAAGACTAATATCTACCAGTTTAGTTTTATGTAAACAATACTAATACTAAAAATCTGTTTTGTGCTTTTTTTTTCCTAGCTCTTCCCATAAATTGGAACTTTTTTGTTGGGACTTCCCTTCTGCTGTTAATAAATTTTCACAGACAGTGAATGTTGATTGTCATAGTGCCCCTCTTAATTTTCAAAGAGGAAGAAAATCCACATGACTAACAGTGCCTAAGACATACTCAGAAATGCTATATTCTGTTTGATTACAGGTGTACAGGATGGGCAGACATTTTTTAGATATACTCAATCTTTTCCCCAATTTAAGTTCCTCAAAATAACTGAATGTAGAGTAGCCAGATGACAGAACTCTGCAATTCTCCCAAGTAATCAAGCACAGAGTACTCAGCTTTTTACATTTAGTCCATGCCACAGTCATACAGAGTTCTTGCATCGGCTATCTCAAAGTATATCAACACTTAAAGGAATCTGCTTGTTGCACTAGAATCTGCTTGTTGCACTATACTAAGAAACATCCATCAGGGATAAAGTTTAAGAGTATCAAACTGGACAAATTATAAATAGAGTAGGCTAGTCCAGAAGTGCTTCTTGGGCTGGTAAATTTTCTAAGCAGCATAGCTAAGTCAGGAAAACCTTTAAATGTAGGCCAAACTTAATGTTGTTCTGTGACTGATTGTTCTACAGATTGCAGGCTTTTTATTTTCTTTGATATCAGTGATATCTTTGGCCTGTGACACATCAACAATGTTATTCTTTCCTTTAATGGAGGGATCCCAGATGTAATTTCTTCCTCTCACCTACTTTGCCTTCAGTTAATGTAGCTAGTTACATTTTGAGAGGGTAGCAACAGAAAAAAATTATGTCAGAAATCTGGTTTGGTAAACTAAACATGTATATATATATATGGAAAAGGGTATGCAAAGGACATCTTTAAAGTAACTAACTTAGAAAGTAAACATGCTAATAATTATTTCTGATTACATGAGTATAGCTGTTGGAACTCCACTAGTATATTTCCATAGATTTTGTTTGAAATTTGAAATAGTACAAGACCCAGATTAGTAAGGGTTTAAGTTTTAGATTAATCTTTAATGTCGACTGTGAATAACATGATTATTCACATGCTTTAGTGATATGCTGAATGGGAGTGAGAGAAATCTCCTTCAGTTAAGGAGTGTTTCAAGGACTGGGAGAATACCCCGGTCCACTATTGCCTACAGAATCTATATTTTTACCCAAGCCTTTTGTATCCCAAAATTCACTTAGTTTATAATAGGCTTTCAAAGACTTAGAAATCTTTATATAGCAGGAGTGTCAAGAATAAAAAGCTTGTATTCTACAATTAGGAGTTCTTCATTAATCATTTTTATGAGATATAACAAAGTAACATGAATGTCAAACAAAAATATTATCACAAGTAATAAAAAAGCATAACTGTGACCTTAAGTGAAATTAATTGACCGTTAAGCAACAGAACAAAAATTCAAAGTAGCCAAGGAGTTCATTCTTAGGGCAGTATGCATCTGAATATTTAATACAAAACAACAAAGTAAAACAATACAAAGTTCACATTATTGGAAAATGGTCTAGTAAAGCATTCTTTGAAAATAATCTATAAAGCAAATTTTCACATAACTTTACTGGAAGGTAATAAAACAATACAATCCTTTTTAGCTGTCCCATATCAGTCAGAGAAGGCATGTCCAGATTAAATTAAAGGATGGGGGTGACTACTTGGTTGTGGATGGAGGCATTCTTGGTAAGGAATATCAATTGACCAAGAGTTAGGTCCTCTAGGATGTCAGGTATCATGTGTGCCGAAGTAGGCCAGAAGAATAAGACAGAAGGACAACTAAAGTATTTTGTGTTTTTTAATCTCTGACTACCTACAGGCATTAAACAGGATGTTTTGCACATTGATCCTTCAAACAATGTAGCTGCTCTACATTTTGTTGGGTCTCTGTAATGCTTACCTACCAGAGCAAAGGCATTAGGAAACAGAGGTGGTAGAAGTTAAGTTTCCTGAATTCTGAGTGGACTTGAACAGAAGATATTCTTTGAAGTCATCCCACTTAGATTTCTAACATAGACATAAGAAAAATGGAGGCTAAGCACCTTAAATTATCTCTCCATGTATTTATCTCGGAGGTGTGTGGACACTTCTAGAGAGAGTTTCTACATTATTTAGATAATTTGTTTCCCTGAGAATAGATGAAGCTCTAGCTCCTGCCTTGGTTACTCCAACCATGTGCCTGATGGTATGTGATAAATTTGAGCCTGAAAACCTAGAATAAGCTGACTACACTTGAAAGGACTAGAGTGTTTCACTTCAGTTATGTCTATGTACTGTTTTATGAATCTTTTGTTGGGAATATGAAATATTACAAAAGCAATTAAGCAATAGGATGCATTGTTAAAGCAATTGCACCAATGGTCACAGGGCCATATTGGGCCAGACTATGAAAATGGAGCTTTTAATTAGATTTCATTTAATATTGGCTTATTTTATTTTATTTTATTGTGTTCTGTCCTGTTTGAGTTGCAACACTAAGAAGTTAGAAAAATTGTAAGCTATGGTTGTGTAGGACATCTTACTTATTCTTGATCCTGTATTTGTGCACTTGTTATTATACAGTCCTTCAGGATCTGATGTTATGTCATTAATTTCTTTCTTTTTTCTGAAAGATGCTGCTCATTCAATCACTGTATTGAAAATAAAATGTGCTTCTGTATTGAATTTGTCTTCAAAGTTTAGGTTTTTCACCCCAATTTCATGCAGAAGTTGGCAAACAGAGAGAGTCTAGGCAAGAATTTGGAGGGTGGTCATGTAATTTAGCTTGCTGAATGTTACCCTGGGGGTTTAGAGTCTGTATTATTCATACTGTGTGAAAGCTTGCTTAATTTATATAGTGCTTTTGCAACCTGAATGAATAAAACTGTAAATTTCTAAGCTGTAGCATAGAAGAAAATAAATAAATAAAGTAATAAAGCATAGTAAACACATGGAGTTTTGTTCTTTTTTGTGACTGGTCTGTATACAAAGCTGACATGTACACTAATCCAAAGAGATTAACCCTTTCATCCATAGATTAGTGATCTGACAGGGCTTTTTCAAATCCAACATTCATGTCACTCCTGACCATAATCCAGCTCCTGTTCCTTGACATATTTGCTCATACTTAAATTTGTTTTGTTGTGGTGGCTGGTTAGCCTGTGGTACAAGGCACAGACAGAGCTCGCCGTAAAACAATCCCTACTTCAGGTCACAGGGAGAAAAGAGACCTCTCTCAGAATGCTTTGCTCTGTTATGTTAATCTATCCCAGCTCTGGTTGGCTGGTTGGCTGTTGGTCGCCCAGCCCCCTTGCTACCTTATATGCTTCATATCCTAGAAAGTTCTCCACTCCAGGTTCCCCCCATTGGCCTCTGCCCCTCACCACTCCCCCAGAGCTTCTCCATTGGTCCCCATTCCCCAGTCCCTCCTTTGTACCGCCCCTGTGCCCTCAGATCATTGGTGCCTGGTGCTTGCCTTGCTCCGGTACTTAAACCTAGAGCCTGTATTACTGTCTTTGCCTCTGGAGTCCTTCACAGTGTGGAAGTAATAAACCGCTCCTGTGGAACTCCACGCAAAGACCCTTCCTGCCTCTTTGCCGCTGACCCCTATCACTGAAGCTGTCCGTGCATTTCTGCGTGCACGTGTGTGTGAGAGTGTGTGGCTGATCCTGCTGAGCGGCTTCGCTAAGGAGACGCTTTTGGAAGATCGCTGCACCCTGCGCTCCGGCACAGAGCCTGAGGAGCTCAGGATACCGATATTTTGTAACATTAATTTCTATGAAGACTAACATTTTGGATCAATAATTTTTAATTAAAAAACTAAAGGGATTTTGCAGAATATTTTTAGATAGTGAATGCATTCAAAGAGCTCACTAGTTGAAATTGGAGGGGGGGTTTTTCCCAGTATTCATTCAATTTTTATGAATCAGTTAAGGAAACAACTGGGCTCAAGGGTGCTAAAGAAATGTATGAAATACATCATCTACTATAACTTAGATGAAATTTAAAGCATTCAAACTTTTATGAATTTATCATTAAACTAGCATGTACAGAAAATAATAGAACCTTATTGAAAGAAATAACATTTGTGCTAACATCCTTAGAACTAAACTTGTATTAATACAGTATTGTGGCTCAGGGACATGACCTGCTGAAATATTTTTTGAAAATAAATATTCTGATTGTAGAAAAATGTAAGTGACCTTTAAGATTAAAAAAGTACACCAAAGTAATACATGAGTCTATATTTAAATCTTTTTTTAAGAGTCATGTTGAAATATTGAATCCATTATTTTTATTCATTTAAAATAGTCTGAGAAAACAGCTGGAAATTGTCAGAAATGTCAGTCAAGACTTATATACATTTTCTAACCTCTAGAATATGAATCATAGGAAAACAGAAAGTGTAATTAGTACAAGACTCCTTTACAGACATTTTGAATACACTTGTTTCAAATGAGCTGCAATACAAAGTTGGCATACAGTGTGCCCCTTTCTATTATTTTTAGTAAAATGGATTTCTTGCTGTGATAAGTGATGCAATTGTAAATTTCAACAGAAAAGTGATTCTGATAAACAGTGGGTAGCATTTTTATTTAAGTAACAATGATTTTATTCAACAACAATTATAAGTGGTCTGAAATGTGACGCTATAGTCAAAAACAACTTTGCAAAGTTTTTGTTATCTTTTAAGACTGGAAGTTTTGTCCTTGGGAAGAATATCTGGGACCTAAGTTTAAATATCAACAAATAAGGAGTATCAATGAAATAGCACTTCAATTTGAAGAAACATATGTCAGGCTTTTTCACAATACTGTAAAGACTGAAATAATCCTTCAATTCACAAATTAAAGGAATATTTCAGGCTGTATTTCTTAATTCATATCAAATACACCTGGGTACAGTAAATTAAGAGAAACGAGCTCATACATATATCCAGAGAAATCTATATTGTCCTATTACGAGTTTTGAGCCTTATCATGTCCGTCCAACAGGTATGGAACAAATAACAGAGATCTCTGCTCTTGAGAAGATGAATAAATACTCTGAAGTGAATTACCTATCATCATTTCTTTGTCTGGGTAATGATGAGATGATGAAGCAGTTCTTTTCTAACTTTAGTACTCTGTCCCTGACTCAGGCCTTCATGTGGTAGGCAGGGTAAGTAACTTTTCTCTTCATAAAAGACAAGTTATTCACTATGTGTAAATATAGTAAGTAAAAAAATACTGGGGGCTCATGCTCCTGGCATCAGTATGATGTTTGGAGTTTGAACTTTCAAACCTCCTGGATTGGAGTTCTTTTACTTTAGGATAACTAGAACTCCCTGGTAATGGGAGTTCTATCATGCACTGATTCTGGAAACATCTGCTACAAACTTTATGTCTACATTAAATTTATCTATTTCTCTGAGAATACCAACACAGAATTGAGAAAACCAGAAAGATTTCAGATTGTGAGTTTATATCTGATAATTCAAAGTTTCTAAAACGTCAGATTTCTCTATGTTTTCCTCTGCAAACTCCAATTATGAGTAAACTGAGGAAAAATATGATATTGCAGTAGTTCATATACCATGATGGAAAACTGGAAAGTTCCTCAAATTAAGAGGAAAATGCTACAGACACAAAACCTGTTCTGCTTTTGCTGGGGTAGAATTAATTTTCATTTTAGCAGATTCTATGGTGTTATGTTTCAGACTTGTGACTGAACAGAGTTGATAAGTCACCCATGTTTAGCTATTGCTGAACAGTGCAGTTCAGCAAGTACTGCTGGGGAGGAAAATCGTCCAAGGCTGCCCGGTGCTTCGGGACTATTTGGACTCCAGTGTTTTTCTTGGGATTAGTTTTGGTGGTGGTGCTGCTGGATTTGTGGTTAGGTTTAGTGATTTTCCTAAAAAACCTGTTCTTATCTCAATCTCGTTTTGCACTTCCAATTCTTGTCTGCATCCCACTGGGAGGGAGGGGATATTGAGCAAGTGATTATGTGGTGCTTAGCTGCCTACCAGGATTAAACCACAACAACCCTTTATTCGCAAAATAAAATCACAGAATCACAAAATAAATATTTGCATATTACTGCAAAGCATAATGTTTACAGATCTATTCTTAGATATTACTATTTTCTAGTTTTTCTGTAATATTTTACTATAGTAAAATAGAAAAAATACCTTGCGTTTCTAATTGCAATTGACTGTAGGAAGAAAAAAAGTCAAAAGTCTATTCTCCCAACAGAAACAGTTATCATATCATTATATCCCAAAATAACTCTACTAATATGCAGATGAAAAAGCACATCACACATTTTTCCTCATTCTTTTAGTAATACAGCACACCACACCTAATTTGTCCAGTCACTGTGGTTTACATGAGTGTTAGCTAGATGATTTCCCTATCACACACGACTATCTGATAGGAAAATTTGAATTAAGGTATAAAAATGCCAGATACTGGGCACTGTAACACAGTAAAAAGTCCGACTTGTAAACTGACACAAAGTACTTGTTGTCTAATCCTAGTAGAAATGCAATTGTTAATAATAAAATAATACAGAAATAAACCACAAAAGAACAATAACAAAAAAAGCTCTCAGGATCCAATAAGAGAATATTTATTTAAACATTTCAGTTTCAATGTTTGAAATGTAACAAATGTGGGGTAAGGGGGATGTAATTTTGTCAATTTTTTTTTGGTAAATCTCATGTTCTGGTCTTGTAGCAGTTCTTTAGTAGACAGTGAAATTAATTTGCTGTTGATAGAGAAACAGGCCATGATTAGAAAGCTATGGTTTTGGAAGTTGCAGATAAATCCCATGCTGAAGATTTTACATAATTTTCTGATCCTCTACTGGAAAAGTCCTTGTAAAAAAATTCATTATTGCTGTTACAGTGCAAAAATGCAGACAGACAGAATACAAGCTGCCCAGATAAACTAGAAAAAAAACCATCTGGGAGTGTATCTTACTGCCTACTAGGTCAGTACATGCTACTACATCGTTGACAACAAAGGAAATTGGAACAATAAAATTAAAAGCAAAAATCTAATTAATCAAGTCCTTAACTGGCAGTATTGGAACAGAACTCCCTAATGCTTTATTTTCTTCACCATAAACCATTTAAATAAAAAAATGAAAAATAAATTAGAATTAATTTAACTATTTAGATGGCACCTGCACATGTCCAAACAGTAAGGAGTTGAGATTTTAAAAAAATCAAGGAGTAAATAAAATGTAAATTTTGGAAATATCATAATTATCAACTGGGGCAAATCTGGAAGCAGTGTCATTAGATGACTTGTTTGAAATGCTTGCATCAAAAATAGGTGTTATAAAAGTATTTTACAGTTATAAAAATGGCAGGAATGTGTCTCATGGGATGAAATCTAAGATCTATTTCACAGTGGAGGTCAATCGATACAGTGTGAAATTTTGCCCTCACAATCTAAGAATCAGACTAATTTATTATAAACTTTTGATATCATACTTACATGAAAATGTTGTTTGATCAATAAAAAAACATCAGCAGAGATAGTAAATAAATAAATAACGTCGTTTGCTCTACATGCATCTTAAATAACAAAAACTATAATTATAATTTTAGTAAGATCATAGACTATTATTATGAACCACAATAAGCATTTCTAGTTAAAGAGTTATGGAACATTTGAAAATATAGGCTATCTTATACTAAGACTTTTGAAAATATAGGTGAGATTATATTAAATGCATAAATATAAAATAATTTAAAAATTTTGAAGACTTCTTGCAGAGATTAATGAAAACACTTTCATCCATTTTTTTAATAACAATAAATGAGAAAAAAAAAGTGGTATTTCTTTATTTACAATCCAAATATACATAGATGCAAAAACTTATATCTCTAAAAACACTTTTAAATGGAGTCTTATTACCTGATTTTAAAATTATAGCCACAAAGAAGTGGATGTTATAGGGACCATGGAGGAGTTCAAATGGTTTGAATAATGGTTGTTCACAACATTTTTCTGAAAGGTGCTTATGTGACACCAATAACAGGAGCTGATGTCAATTCTAAGTCATTTAGTAAAAGTAAGAATGCACTTGAAAGAATAATATAAAAATGTTAATTGTCCTTCCTCAGATATGCAATAAAGTTATGGCGAGTCAGAAACAAAGATGCGTTGTTCGTCATGAAAATGGAGATGATTGGATTGTTGGACAATTAATGACATATATTGATGAATCCTAATGGAAGTTAATCCTCTTGAAAACAAATTTAGGAAAGCTAAATTCCTTGCAATAAATATGTTTAAGTAAGAATCAAGGAAAATATCTTCTAATGACAGTGAAAGGTAGCTATCGACTGTGAGAGAATAAAACAAATTAAAAAAATCAGGTACATGACAAACTACAAAATGTGATTATATCTGACATAGGTGAATACATCTCACTATTCCCAAATACAGAATATATATCAAGAAAGGATGTGAAAGCAAGATATTAATATCTCACATGGTTAAATTAGGTTGATAGTTTCAATTACAAGATCTTGTTCACAGGTGAGTAATTGGATTACCTCTTAAAATAGCCAAGCCTAAGCAAGTCAGATGTGAGAAAAAACTCAGTTCAGGCATGCTAGATAAAGCAGTGTTAACATTTATTTAACAGCTAAAAGCCCTGAAGATTTCTTCTTTGCTAAGAATATTTTATCTCAGGATATCCAAGCTCTGCACAGGATTTGCAATTACTTTTTTCCTATACTGCCACAGTGTACAGTACATGAAAGAACAGAAAACGACCCATCTTTCATATGTATTTGCTGCTTCTTTCCTAGTCCTCAGAGAAAAGCAAGAATTTCCTTTCTCAGTAATATATGGGATTGGGAATAGGATTGAAGAGAAATGACTGCATTATGAAAGCCTAAAGGAGGACACCTTATCTTGAGGTTGGTAATTTGGAATTAAATGCTGGAACTGCCAATGTACTAGATCTCAAATCTACTGAAAAAATGGATGAAAACTGGAATGTGATGAATAGCATGAAATGTGTGAAATGGTGTAGAATGATGGTAAATCAGATCAGGATTGCTGTAAGAAGTGATTGAAATCAGGTGTCATATCCTAGTTTTATGAGGTCTCAATTAGCATTCACAATAAAATTATCCAAAGATAGTATCTTTGACTGATGTGCTAAATAAATTTTAAAAAAGAAAAAAATGGGCTATAGTGGGATGGAAAAAGCTAGGGCCTGTTTTTTTTTTCTTAAATCTGTATACTTCTACAGTGGTTTTCTAAATCTATATTTATGTTAATCTTTTGTCCATCTACATGTACATATTTAATATTGGAAGCTGGTGCTCCTTAATAAAAGTGATAAAAGTTGGTGAGAGGATTTTCTTTGCCAACATTGGTAAACTGTGAAATATATTTCATGTTGTTTCTCTCACCTACTCCAGAATCCTAAAGAGAAACATGGTGATTCTCTGAAACTGTTCTTCCCAGGACTCCTACTGGCATATAATTTATGTGACTTTTTGATCATCTGTCTCCAAAAGCTACTTATAAAAGCACAGTTCCCCTCAAAGAGATTTTCTTTTACACAGTTTACTGAGTCTACTTTTTTAGTTTCATTGAATTAATGTATTAAGCTAATATCAGTGGTTCCTCTGTTGCATATACTTTGACTTTTTTAAAATATAGCTGCTGTTCTCTTTAGTTGCTGCTTTAATAAGCTTTTATATGTATGGTTCTGACTATGATAAAAAGAAGGTTTTCAGGAAAAGACTACATTTTCATGCAAGTGGCCTTTTTTTTCATGTCAAGAAGAATGCCACTTTAGGTGGTCTGTTTAACTTCTTGAATCATAGAATCATAGAACAATTTGGGTTAGAAGGTGCCTCAAAAACCATCCAGTTCCAAACTACCCTGCCATGGGCAGGGACACCTTCCACTAGAACAGATTACTCAAAACTCCATCCAATCCGGCCTTGAATACTTCCAGGGATGGGGCATAAATAATTCACTGATTATTTATTTATTTATTTATTTGCACAGCTCACTGAATGCCTACCAATTTGTCAGTATATTTATGGAAATTTTTTTGCCCAGAGCTGAATGCACTGCTGTAGGGGAAATCACACCAGTGTGTTAGAAACAGAACTGCTATTAGACCTTTGCTTTGTAAGGTAATACATATGCAGTCCAAAATGCCTATTAGGTTTTCTGTTTTATTGCAACAATATTTCACATTTTTGAACTGATATCTAATGTGCTGTATGGTATTCCTAGAATTAATGCTTTCCAGGTTGTTGCCTTCCTTTCAATCTTTGTAGCAACTCATTTATCTCTGCACAGACTCTTGAACTTGCGTATTTTAAAGTTGAATATCTGATTTTTCTGCCCATGCTGCCAGTTTCTGAGTCCTCATTGGTGCTTGCCACTCTTCTAAATCTATCATTGGCAAATTTCCTTAGCAGTTCCCTTGTTTGATACTTCCTGTTAAATACTAACAAAAATTACGTATCTGATTTCTGGGTCTTCAGTTTCATTCTCAAGTTGATGTACAGAAACTTAAAAATAGTATTTCAAATGTATTCTTCAGTCAGGCTTCAATGTACTATTTTTCTAAAGCCATTGTAAATACAAAAATTTGTGGAAGATGTGAAATAAATAAATTTCTTTATTCAAGTGCTTGAGTTGAAACCTAGGTTCAAAATTGCCACTGACTTCAACAGCAAAAGTAGCATCACTACATACTTTATTACTGAATAAAGAGAACCCTTTCCAGCAGGTTTTTTTTTCTTTTTTTTTATTTTTTCACAGAATCAGAGAATCATTTAGGTTGGAAAAGACTTCTAATGTCATAGAGTCCAACCTTTGACCACTCACCACCTTGTCAACTAAACCCTAGCATGCCATGTCCAGTAATTTCTTGAACAGGGGTGGTGACACCCTGGGCAGTCTGTTCCAATGCTTAACAACCCTTTCACTGAAAAAAGTACTCCTAGTGTCCAACCTGAACCTCTCGTGGTGCAGCTTGAGGAAATTTCCTTTTGTCCTGTCACTGGTTGCCTGGGAGAAGACACCAACCTCCACCTGGCTACAATCTCCTTTCAGGCAGTTGTAGAGAACATTAAGGTTCTCCCCTGAGCGTCCTTTTCTCCAGGCTAAACAACCCCAGCTCCTTCAGTCTCTCCTCATATGGGTCACTCTCTAGACCCTTCAGCAGCTCTGTTGCTCTTCTCTGGACTGTGCAACACCCAGTGTCTTTCTTGTTGTGAGGGGCCCAGAACTGGACACCAGCACTCGAGGTGTGGCCTCATCAGTGCCAAGTACAGAGGGACAATCACTACCTTGGTCCTGCTTGCCACACGTTTCTTGATATAAGCTGTGATGCCATTGGCCTTCTTGCCTTTTCTGCTGGGCAGTTTTCCAGCCACTCTTCCCCTGACCTGTAGCTCTGCATGGGGTTTTTGTGGCCAGAGTTTAGGACCTGGCATTTGGCCATATTAAACCTTATTAAACTTATACCACTGGGCACAGTCCATCAATCCAGTCTGTCCAGATCCCTCTGCAGAGCCTTCCTACACTCCAGCAGATCGACACTCCCACCCAGTTAAGTGTCTGTGAACGTACTGGGGGTGCACTTGATGCCTTCATCCAGATCACTCAGAAAGATATTAGATAGGACTGATAAAGATATTAAGCAGGACTTGTTTGTTTTTAGCATATGTACATTTTAAGAGTAGGATTTCACTGTATTGAAAACAACATATTTACCAGTATTTTCTTCTACAAAAATATGCACCCACACACCCTCACAGAGGCAGAATTCATTACTTTATTGGTTTGCTGAGCTAGCTTTCTGTGGAATGCTCTACTTGGCTAGATGTTAGTGATAATAGATATCTTCACTCTCAAGGGCTGTTGCTCTGTCACCTTTAATGAACATAATAGATATGTTCCTTGGCAAATGTAAAATGGTGTTACCAAAATTAAGAGACTCATGACTCTTTATACAAGCTGAATCTTTCTTACACCTATGTGTAAGTGCATTTTGTTTCAAATTTCTGTGTAACAGAATTCTGGAGATGATGGTCTCTGCAGTATTAAATTTAACATACTGTCATCTTACTTTAAAATGAGCATCATGCAAGCATATGGTAATAATAAAGCATTCTTCTTCTCCACTGGGAAGTGGTATCCAAAATTATTATTACATGCAAGGCACTGCAAAACCTGTATGTCTAAATCTCTGAATATCAGAATTATTCAAAATTGTTACATTTGGAATACAGTACTATCTGACTCTTGATCTACAGACACACCACTGCTTGTGTGTGCGAGTGATGTATTCTTACTACATTAATAATTTTCATCTTTTATTGTATGAAGTTTGTTTTCTTTGTGCTTTTCCATTCAGAAAACCACATCGAAAAGTCACACCTCCAAATTCATTCTCATTTGGACTGAGCACATTGCATATTATTGGTTCAGAAATATGACAGCTATGAAAACATGTGGAGCCCATGGATACCAGCTGAGAAGTGAAGGGAGATTTTGAGCATTACTAAATAAGTATGTTCATTAGGGCTCCTATTTTTTCACGAGTTAGAAAAATGCAGAATAGCATCTAAGGGGCTTTATTTTTAATACCATATTTCATTATACAATACATTAATGAATTATGCAGTCAATTTCTTTCTTGATTTAGAAAAAAAACCCTTACATGAATGTAGTGATCTCACCACTGTTCATGGGAAATAAGAGGGACTCTAAGAAGACTTCCAGGAGAGTAAAAAAAAACCCGTTGAGACTAAGATATTTATTATAGCAATCTTTAAAGGGAAAATATTTCACTGTAGTGAAACATCTATTATTTACTGAACTGATCTTGTAGGAGGTATTTTTTCTATAAAACTGTTCTATTCCCAATCAGGGCAGAAGCATTCAGATCTGCCGCTGTGTCATATAGCCTAGTGGTGTCTCAAAAGTCAACAGTACCTTGCAGAATGTACAAGTTTTTTTGAAATGTGAACACATCGCACGTATTAGCAGAATAACAGTACAACATGCAAATTAATGAAGAACCTAAATATTTTCTCCTAGTTCAGGACAAAGGGGCTCCAATCAAACTATTGGGAACATGTATGTCTCCAATGGTTACAATATGCTGAAGCTCTGCCCTGAAGGTCTGGGATGCAAATCAGTGACCTGGACTCTTAGCCCACACATGGCCTCCAGGCAGCTCAAATGCAGTTACTGTGACAAAATTAGAGCAGGGCTTCTGATCGAAGCTCTCTGAGAGCCTCTTAGACAGGCTGGCAGCTCCTCGTAGGTAGGTGTAGTGGGTTGAACCTGCCCGGTTTACGAACTGAACCCGCTACAGTAGGTATTCTTTGTGGATGCGGTGAACAACAGATAAACCTGCCAAGGCCACTATAGCCAGTGTCAGAGACCATACCTGACATGACCACAGTTGGCCATCTCCTACCTTTTAGCCTTCTTTAGAGGTTGTGATGATCCTCAGCACGTGTCTTGTGGCTCATAGGTACAGCGCCTAGGACATGGAAGGTCATTGTCCTTTATATAACCGTCACTTTGAAACTAAATACATTGAAATAAATTTCTTTTAGAGTATTATACTTGCACAAACCAATTTTCTGTGTTGTTTCAGTAAAAGCTGGTGCAATCTAATACAAGCTCAGTTGGTTGGGGCGTGGTGCTAACAGCGTCAAGGATGCAGGTTTGATCTCTGTATGGGCCATTCACTTAAAAGCTGGACTTGATGATCCTTGTGGGTTCCTTCCAGTTCAGATTATTCTGTGATTCTGTGATTCCTTACCTTGTTTTTTGGCTGCTTATTTGTTTCTGGAGTTGTCAGTTTTTGCAAGTAATCTCAGCAACTTGATTTCAAACTTTAGTGGCTAATATTTTTTAAATGGCTTAGAATAAGCCATCTTCTCATAAGCAAGAGGCTTCTAGAATTAAAATGTGAAAATGGATTGAACAGAACTTTCTAATTTTGAAGTGCAAAATAATCATTAAAGATGTTGGTTTGGGCAGAAAACCCCCAATACACAAACCAAAATACCTGAACAACTTGAGTAACTGAATAAAAACTAGACTGCCTGGAAACAGAAATGAGTGGACAACTGTTCCACATAGGTTTGTGTTCTGAAGTGTTTACTAGAAGTCAAAAGCAGTGTGTTTTGGGAGGGAAAACTGAAATTGCTAAGATAAGTAGTAGAGATGTTAATAACGTGTGGGTGGAAAATGGCCAAAGGTCAGATGCAAAAAAGTGAGATGTGAGCTACTTACTGAGGCAAAAAGAATAAAAGAACAGCCCTTGGGAGCTCTTCTGGTGGCTAGGGTGTTTGCTGTGCATTGCTGGGGAACAGTCGGAAGAATCCCCTGCTCTTTTTATTTTTTTTTTTTTCTTTTTCTCTTTTCCTTTTCCTTAATTTTTCTCATTTTTGATTTTTCTGATTCTTCTTCTCTTTTCTCCTTTTTTCTTTCTCTTTCTCACTTTTTCTCTTCCTTGTACAGTGCCAAGGATGTGGTCTGAAATAGTGTTTTCCCTTTCCTAACAAAACTGTAGACATTTCCAGTGATTATCTGCCATCTGTTGATTTGAGTATTTCAATTACTTCAGAATGCTCTGGAAAACAACTCTTTCTCAAAGGAGGGTTGAATGTACATTCAAAGGTAGCCTCAGCTGAGCAAGTGTCCAGCTAATCCCCTTAGCACACAGGGACAAGGCTGCCACCAGCTCTAATTGATTCTGAAATGAATCTGTATAGAAAATTAGAAGGTTTGGATTCCCATGTGAGCTTCAATAAAGAGCCAGGATGTAAGCCTGACAGCTGAATGGATTCATAAATGAAAATCTGATAAGCGGCTTAAAAGTGTACTTAAGTCCAGAAATTATTTGAATGCTCTTGTTAATGGCACATTGTATATTGTCATCTAGTTAATTATCTCTGAAGATGAGTTCTTGCAGAGGAGAAGATATGCTAGCCTTTCACAGCCTTTCCTCATCACGTATTTATTAAATTCCACCCTCCTCGCCAGTAGCTGGAAGGCAGAATGAAAGGATTAGGTGACTGCAGTTCCTCTGTGGCTGTCAGTTCACTGTGCCAAACTTCAAATATGAACTGTTGCATGTACTGTCAGAGTCATTTCCTTTATATCTTAATTTGCAAATGAGGAGATGACATTTGTTAGGCCTTGTATTTGCACACATGAAAAGCAAATTCTGTCACTGCTGGCTATTTTGTTTATCCCTTTGGAGATAGTGTATGACCTATTTATAAATTTTCTTCGGATTTCTTTTTTTTTTTTTTTTTTTACTAACTGAGATAGTCATGGAGCTACGCATCCTCATATTTTATTCAGGAAGCCTATCTGCAGTTTATGAAGCATGCCCTGCATGCGACAGCTATTTAAAACAGTGTCTTTAAATCTATTTTCACTTTGCTGTTTTGCAATTTTTTTGATAGATGTTCCTATTTTGTATATGTTTCATATAGATAGGTTGATGAGTTTTTGTGTGCATACAGGTACAACTTCCTTTTTTGGGTTTCATATGTGTTAATCTGCCTATCTGCAATCATATTAGTAGTGGAGAGGTAGAAAGATTGTGCTGGAGGCAAAGACTGTTCTGTCCATCACATTCTTATAAATCACCATCAGATATGAAAAGGATAAGAAATGAAGATAGACAAAGAAGAAATGAAATGCACTGTTCATTAGAGGAAGTTCACTAAGCAAAATAAATAACCAGAAAGAATACTACAGATATACAATATCATCATCTAAAAATACCCAAGAAAATATTGTTGAGGAGTAAAATCTGTAAGATTTCTACTTTTGTTAATAATTAAAAACTTTAGTGTATTTATCTGCAAAATTGTCCTTCTGCACTATGATGGAGGGCGCATTCCTAAAACAGCAGACTATGCTCACTGTTCTCTCCATACAGAACTTCTTGAGGAATCATCAAGTCATTTCTTCCTCCACATCTGCCTCATTCTTGGTATACAATTATTTTTAATTTGTCTGAATTGCAACAAGGTCCAGAGCTAGGATAGTTAAATTTAATTTGCTCTGGAAACACACACATCTTATCTGACCTCATTCAAGAAGGTTTTTTTTCTAGTACTCAAATGTGCATGAGTTGCCACTAAAGAGGTATTTCTTTTCTTTCAAGAAAAATGTAGACACATAAAAAAGAAACAGCACCCTGAAAAGGATGGTTGTCTTCTTGTGTCGCACATTAATGAAAATCTATGTTGATGCATATATATTTAGACATTTAAATCCACCTCAGATGCCCTAAAGGTCTTTTCCTGGGTTTTCCTGGAGTCATAGGTCCTTTGATTAGATCTCTGAGTACTGTTACAGTAACTGCTACTTGTTTGCTATTTCCAAACATTCCAGACCATACTGAAAAGTTGAGTAGATTTTGAAATTCCTGGAGAGAAAGCAAAACCAGCAGGAATCATTCTGGCCAGTATCTTACTGCAGCAACACTGGCATATGGCTGAGATTTAATCTCTCTTACAAAGCCATTTCCCTCCTCCTCCTGTTTCTTTGCCATTTTCAGCAAGGGCTGTTAGGAAATTAGGAGCTGAAGCAACAGCAGCAGCTGCCAACTGCAGTAGGCACTGTATCCTCTTCATGTGGAGGGTAAGTAGGACACTGTTGGTGACTGATGAGTTCCTGGCTGGCAAAATAAAAGGTGGCACACACAGTGATCTTCAAGGGGCGGAGGGCAATACAGCTGAAATTTTCATTTATAATTAAACAATATTCATGGAGCTGGAGTCAAAGCCCAAGAAAGTAAACTGAAACTTTATAATTTACTTTAACAAACTTTGGATTTGAACCTAAGCAAAACTGATGTGTACAAAAATATTTCTCATTTAAATGGATGCCACTTCAACTTGTAAAGTGACTGGAAATCCTGGAAAGATCAGAAAAACTCAGATGAGAATTCTTATCAAACTATCACCAGAGGTAATTGTTAGCATGAACAAATGACTTTCCTGCTGTCTTAAAATAACCTCTGCATTACCTGAAATGTTTCAACACTTACTGAGATATGATAGTATTATTCTACATCTGTATTTTATAGTACATAAAAGTTGCCAAAAATTTCTTTTTAAATGGTTCAAAAAACATCCCGTACATTTTTGTCAGAAGCATAAAACACATGGAGGGACACAAAAATCTCTCTGCTGCTTAGATGTGCATATACAAATGTAATTAATTCTTTAAAGGAATATCAGTACACTCCTATGGAACACAAATTATTTTATATCCCTTTTAAAGTAGGTGTGTTTCATATTAAACCGTATTTATTTATAAACAAGTTCCTTAAAGAATAACTAACTTTATAAGTACTGTTTATGTGACATGTAACATTTAAACACAGAAGGTCCAGAACAAGTGTTCTTCTTGTAGAAGACTGAGTCATTCAGCCATCTGAAGCAGTGAAATTTAGTTTTGGTTTAAAATACTGGAGTTCTGAGGAGATAAGATCACTGTCTCTGGTCTGTAGGAATACATCTCTATTAACTCGCATAGTCTGGAACTATCCTAGAATGGAACACTGGTTACCTTTACTCCTTTATAAAAATTTGGAAGAGGAGACAGCAATATCCTATTCTATATGCAAAGTGGTTAAAATATTTGTCAGAACTTGAAAACTGGAAGTTGAGACCCTTCATTGCTATGTGGTTCCAACACAAGCCTCCGTCCTTTTAAGAAAACCACTGCCAAAGGCAAATAAACAAATAAAATGGACTCCTTGAAATGGGGGCATGGTGATAGAATGGAGATGTGGAGACATAAGTAAATGGCTCTTTATATGTTTTCTATCATTAGGATAAGATTTGGGAGAAAAATCGAATTTCAGAAGACGCTGAATTTGAAACAGACTTTTCATTTGGGTGGGTAGTAAGCATTATTCCCTAGCTTTTACAGCATGGAAGACCTGCTCCAAGGACAGTCTGAATTTTACAGAGATAAGAGCAGGCATCCAAGAAGGGAAAAACATGTTTACATATTTTAACCAATGATTGCTTCATTTGGCATTAATTAACTACCTTGTGCAAGGATCAGTACACAGATCTCTTTCCAGAAGGTTTCACTGACTGAAATGAAATTATGTTGGTGTCTGGATCAGGTAGTATAGTGAATTCAGGCTTCTTTTTATCTGTTTTTATCTATCTGTCATCCATCTACTGATCTATCATATAAATACATCTATAAAAATTGCACTCTAGAGCTAAAAATAACACTATTTAAGTGAGGAGGTAATTGCAGAGACAGCCTGTGCTGTCAAGATGTTGCAGCTTTAGATATGCCCAAAAGCAGAATGTTAGGCACCTACAGACCTTTACTATTGGAGAGTTAAGCATGTACAGACTCAGGATGGTTAGGAGCTAAGTAGGGATTGCAGTCATGAAGCTCAATACATCAACTCCATTTTAAGTATAGAAGTCTTGTTTTGGAGCAAAACTGATGATTCTTCAAAGAAAAAAATTTTGAGCTATGTGCCTCAGTGAAGATACAGGAATTCTTTCTTTATAGACTCCTTTATAGGATTCTAAGTTACCACCTAAGTACTTTAGAATTTAACGTTCTTATTGTAACTATTGCAAAAGAAGAATCTGTCATAGGAAGATCTGAAAAACATTTTAAAAACATTTTTAACTATTCCTCCTTTTTTCCTTATTTTTACAACTTATTTTGTATCTCTAAGTGGGGAGAAAAAAAATAAAAAAAAGAAGACAAAAATATTCATAGTTGAGGCAATTATTTATAAATCCCTAGTACTGGGCAGAGCCATAACCCATTTTTCTTTCAGGCTAACTGCCAATCCCATCTGTTTGGCAAAAATATTTCCTTTTTTTCCCCTCCATCTCCTTCTCTTTGTTTTCTTCTGTTTTGACACATAGCCTCCAGGTTTTGTGTCAAGTAGAAGCTTCTGTAAATCTTTCAGAAGGCTATTTGTATGAAACACAATCCTTGCAAAGGCAAAGGAGGGAGTTATTTGGTTTTAGATAGTGTCAAAACCATGTCCAAACAGATGCTAAAGAAAGTGCCTGCACACTGCAGTAAGGAACACTGTTCATCGTGCCTTCTATTCATCTTTATGGTTTGACAACTGTGCAAACCAACATATGGTCTCATATGCAAAATGTTTAAAGGTATCAATGCTGACAGGATCTCTTCCTGTCCTCCTGAGCTTGACTACTGCTATTAAACAGAATTCAGGATAGTATAATGTGATGTTATCTCTCTTTATGGGTAACTAAACATGATACCTTCATTTTCTTAGAAGCTTTCAATCTCAATTTAAAAAGTGAATGTTAGGTAAGGAAGTTGGCCAGAAAAGGGAAACAATAATTATTTTTAAATGTTTTTTTTGTTGAGGCTTTTTAGCAATGTATGATTTGTATGTGTCTTATCTTACTATAAGAATGTGATTAGGTCAAAGGCTGCTATGAGGAATTTCAATGAATTTATAGTAGTAAAAATAAGTGACTGTCAATGAAAAAAAGGAAGACAATAAAGGAGCTGACTAAGTATGGTCACTGGTCACCGTTAAAAAGGGAACTTGCCGGCATCTTGTCTCAGTGACAAAGAATTTGCAAGTACCATGGAGGTAAGATTGGCCATATTTCTACCTACCTTTACAAAACTGGGTGCTACTGTACAAGCACAGTTTTCTTACCAATATGCTTATACATTGAAACTAAGAAAAGTGGCAAAGATTCTTGAGGGATTTTATGGTACAAAACAGGAATTACCAAGAAGAAAGAAATTCTTGTGTTTTCTGTCACTGGAAATGTAGATTCCAATGTTTTTATTTCAATACTGAAATTAATTTGCCTGTATTGAGCTTCTAAACTGTATTGTGTTATTTGTATCTCAGTTTTCAGTATCAAGTTATTTAACAGAAAAGCCTTTCTAGAAGCTACAGGATTCCAAATCTACCCCATAAGAACTAAGGGCTTTAATTAGGCTGAATGTTTTTTATGCAGTTAGAGGCTGCTGAACAGGTTGAATAATTTCCTTTTTTTTTTTGTTTTGGTTTTCTTTGTTTGGTTTTTTGTTTTGGTTTCTTTTTGTTTTGTTTTTATTTTTCTGGGTTTTTTTTGTTTTTGATGTTTGTTTTTGTTCTGGTGGTTTTTGGGTTTTGTTTTGGTTTGATGTTTTTTGTTTTTGTTTTTGCTTTGTTTTGTTTGGGGGCTTGGGTTTTGTTGTTGTTGTAGCTTTTTGTTTCTTTTTTTGTTGTTTTTTTTTTAGAATATTAAAAAAATGAACATTCTTATAAATATCAGTGGAAGTTCTAACTTAATACATTCTCGTAGTTTGGGACCACAGGTAACTTTAAAGTCCTTGCTACTCCAGGAATTCTGGTGCTTCAGCATAACCCCAGGTGGATCAAGAACTTATTTATGGGAAGCCCCACCACAAGAAAGGAGAAACAAATGGCAGTATTCACCCTATATAACTGTACATGTCTAAATGTAAATAATTTCAGTTTGAACATTTAATTTTCATCTGCTCTGTTGAAACCTTCAGTTTCCCCTCATTGTCAACAGAGAAATATGGGTGGTTCTAAAGGGAAAATTCATATGATTGATCCTAGGTATTTATCTAGGTATCTATCTTAGGATGAAATGAGTTCCTCTCTGGAGATGCCTGTTTTTCCTTTCTGATTTTAAAGAGAACTTTGGATGACTAACTCATTAAGAAAAGCTTTATTTTTTGACCCTTAAGTAAGGTGAAATGATTCTTAGAGCAAGAACTGCATCTTTCAAAGTTACATGGAAACTTCATGGAAAGCCGAGAAACTACACTTCCGTGAAGACAGTTTTTTTACTGCAGCCCATTTTGAAACTGGGTTCAATCCTAATGTGCATGAAGCCTCAAAATTTGTAAAACAACCAAAAAATGCATTCTGTTTTCTATGGCATCAAAGGGGTTGACTTAAAAGCGGAGCAAAATTTGAAGTCCTTCCTGCTCTTAAACTGGAAAGGATCTGTTATTTGGAAATGAGCAACCCTGGAGGAAGAAATGAACAAGATAAATGTAACCAGTAATTGTGTAATGCCAACGTATTTTATTAAGGTCAGAATTTTTCAAGTCGGCCTCCAGACACACTCCTTCCCAAGACAGAGAGAATCCCTTGCAAGTTAGTGGGTGGAAGAAAAAGGTGAGCCTATCCATGCCATACTGAGGTGTATCTGAAAGAAAGGTTTATAGGCAGGTTTTGCAATTAGGGTTGTACCTACAATATGTAGACCAGAGGGTAGATTGAATAATTTCCCTTATTCCATTTGAAAGTTTTACTCTCACTTGATGGAGTGAGTGGAGATAAAGAGATTGGTATAGATTTCATTACATATGTCTGTATAAATTAAGATCAGAGTACATCTAGAAATTTTGGCCAATTCTTTAACTTATACTCTAAGAAATCATTTATAATTTTTCTTTCCTGTCCAAATAAATCTTTTTATGTCACTTGTCTTTATCCATAAATTATATTCCTTTAAAAAAAACCCGAAACCCTTACTGGTGTCCATACTGGCAATTGGAAATCAATCATATTTTGATATTCTGGGATTAATCAAGAAAAAAGAATAACTAAAAACTAGATTCTAAAATTTGGCCAAGTAAGAGACATTATAAAATGAACAAAAAGCTATCTACTTCTATTTTCCTCTTCTGTCATTGAAATGTTTTTTTAATACCATTCTCTGTGGTCTGTCACTGTTCAACATCTCCCACAGCTATAACAAGGAAATGGTGGAAAGACTGGGATTAAGATCGGAGTTCTTGAAATAGCAAGGGTGCCCCCACTAAGGTTATTTGTAATTGAGGGCTCATAGAACACTGAAAATTAGGGACTCCAATTGTTCCTCAGAAGAGTTTCTCTTTACTACATGTTGATACACCCCATACCTCCGGATAACAGAGGATTTTCATCCCTTGGGCACAACAAAGACTAAATTCTTAGGTTTTGGTTAATTTATGTGAAGGGGTTGCAAGCACTAGGCAAATTTAGAGCCTGAAGTCCACCACAGAAAAGGGACACCAACTACTGTTTGTATGATACATTGTTTGAAATGATGGATGTGCCACTTAAGATGTTTGAAATAGATAAAGATTTTTTTAAAAAAAATCAATTTATATTCATAAGTATATCCTAAATTAGTGATATTGATGAAAATGTCTCAAATTCTTGGTTAGGTAAATTAGCCGAACTAAATAAATCAGTACTGCTGTAATAGTTAGTAAGTTCCTTGACCTTTTTTATCCAAAATTAAAAGGATATTTTTGGCTATTAAGAATTTTAAATTTACAGTGCCCATCTGAGTTATTCTTAAAATTTTCTTATTTTACAAGTGGGAAAAAAAAAGATTGCCTAGGCAATTATGAAGATTTTCCATAATGGAAATGACAGTCAGGAATCTAAGTCCCATTTAAAGTGAGCAAGAGCCAGGAAGCCAAACTTGTCTTTTACATTGACAATTACCTTTGCATGACTTACAGGGAGTCATGTGGGAAGTTATGAAAGAATCTGCTGAATAAACTGTTTGTCTTCCTTCGCACTCCTCACCTCAGCTACAAGAAAATGCTTTATATATCTTTGCAATAGAATGGGATATTGTCTCACAAGCTCTATGTAGGCTCATTTAAGCTCAGTATGATGCTGATTGTAAGCTATTATTGACTGGAAAAGAGGGAAAACAACTTTTGTTATGCCAAGATGCATCACATATATCATAAATTTAAGTATTGAAAGCTAGGGCTTTAACCTTCTTTTTTTTTTTTTGGTCTTAATTGAAATATTAATTTTGCCATTATACTGGCAAAGAACAAAATGTAGCATGGCGTTTTTTTATTTTTGATAAATATATAACATAAAACCTGACTCCTCCTTGTACAGCTATTACTTTTTTACACCGTTACCTGTGCATCAGGAGGATGTGGTTATCTCAGCTATAACCTCTCCAGCTTCTGGCTTAGCATTTTTGCACAATATAATCTTTTGGAAGATGAAATATTTGACATCCCTCACAGAAAATGCTGCACTTATTTTGACAGTGCTATATCTAGCATGTTTTCTTTACTAGGCAAACTGTCTGGAAGGGAAAATGGAAGTAACAACACAGTGGCTTTTGTGTTTGTTGCTATGGCTAAACTGCATAGCAACAAGACTTAGGACACTTGCCTATATTCAGGAAAAAGTGAAAATTTAGTTTACATTACATTTTAGCATTACACACTTCTGCATCAAGTGTGTAATGCATGCACACAGAGCATAACCTCATATCAAAATAGTGACCTCACATCTTATCCATACTTTTCAACAAGAAAGATGCATGGACCTTTACTTTGCAGAAGGTTAATTAAACAAAGGTAAATTAAGTATGTCTTGTCACAGGGAAATATTTCTTTATATAAATTAAGCAACAAATTTAATAAGGAGAAAGAAACATTAAGAAACATAAGAGGAGAGGCTGGTGGTGTGATACAGAAACAGGCGAAATAAAGCCAAGGACAACATTCTATGGAAAGACCAGATTTCTAGCTGTTCCTCATGCATATTTCAAGAGATCAGCCTTTCCAGCGAGTTTCACAGTATATAGGAATGATCAGGATATATTTTGCTGTTCAGTTTATCTGTTTTTCTATTCCATATTACTTCTTATGGTTTACTTCTAATTGTTTGGGGAGAGAGAGGTAGAAGGGTTGTTTGTGGGGTTTTGTGCTTTTTTTCCTCTAACCGTTTGTGACGGCTTTACAAAAATTTGCTGTTCAACATTCTGAATAAAAATCTTGACTCAGCTTCTACAACCCCTTTAGTCAGACCAGATATAGAACTAATGGTTGGAAGTAAACCAGTAAAGATTAAAATGATTTTCAGTTCTTTTCCATTACAGCTTTGAAAGAAATGCAGAGCAGAGCTGCTTTACAAAAGGAAAAAAAAAAAAAGAAAAACCAAACCAAAAAACAAAAAAGCCCCCCCAGAAAATTAAGCTGTAATTCATATACCCAGTTTAAAATATTAGTAAGACAACATCTCTTTTACAGAGCCAGTCTGAGGATATCTGGACCGCAGACTATAATTAAACATTGCTTTAGCATTTTGCTGCTATATTTGAGTTATTCCATGACATATTGCTTCACCTCTGTGGCATATTTTTAGTCTCAAATGTTGCAATCATTGTAACAAAAGTGAGAGTTTAGCTTCCAAGGTTGATTTTGTTCTTTAAGTATATCTCCGCCTCCTCCTTGATTATATACTTAGCTACTTTTGCTCGACTGAAAGTGTTATATAGAATATAGTCTATTGTACTCGTGGACATATGTAAATGGAAACAAGGAAAAAAAAAGCTAACCCATGCTGAGGGACATGTACACTTCCAAAAGACTGAGCAGGAGGTATGTAGACAAATCCTATTATTGGGTAATGAGATTTGTGTGCGTACCCGGACACTATTATGAAAATGTAGCTCTTTTTCAAAACAAAGTGAAAGAAGGGGGAAATCTTTTCAGCTGAGGTCAAATTCTGCTTCCAGTAAGGATGTAATAAGTTCCAATGAAATCAACCTTATTAGTGTTCAAAAGTAGCTGAAAGAAATAAGCAGCCTTTACATTCGCAGAAATTTCAGATGACTTTGAGCCTGATCATGCTCTCATTGAAAGCAACAGGAATTTGGCCATTGAGATGTAGCAACAAGCTTACTAATTACTAATTTGCTAAAGCTCTCTTAGTGTCAAGAAGTTTGTATTCCATACAGTAGTCTTCTATGAAGTGAAACAATTCATGTAAAATCGGGAATGTTCTGAATAAAGGATTCAACCATTTCATCATTGATGGACTTGGAAGAAAATTCTGTCATGCATTTTTAAGTCATAAGTCAAGATCTTTATAGACATTTAAAACTGCTGCTACTGGACAACACAGATTTATGTTCCCTAAGTTTTTTTTATAATCACACTGACTTAAGACTATGCTTTCCCATAAAGGAAAACAGTAACTCTTTGGTAATAAAAGGATTCTGCCAGAAATGCAATTTAAGGAAAACATGCAACATGCTAAAATGCATAAACCTGAGAGCATTGAGTATATATGTGGAGACAACTATGTATAAAAGATAAAAATTGAAGAGAGCTTTAGATAGTGCTGGTAGCCTTCCTGATTTACCAGCTCATATTCTGAAAAGTATTTTATAAATAAAATATGCCTTTGCTTTGTTTAATATTCCTGTTAACCCAGAACCATTTAATAGTAGAAGATAGATAACTCATGAAAGTTAAGTAATAGTCTACTATTTTTAATTTTACAAATAGGCAGCTGTTAAATGTTTCATACATGTGAGAATAAGGCCTCCATATATCTTAGTTCCCTTTTTACATTGCAGGGTTCCTTTTTTTCCCAGGAAATTCCTAGGGGAGAAGATCACTCAGTCCTCTTACAGCTTGAGAAGTTGCAACTTCAGAAACTGCAATGAATGCAATGCTGACAGTGGACGTGGAGTTTTTTCTGTCATGCCCAAACTTAAGTTATTCAGCATAAAGTCTTCATGTTCTGAGATCACGCTATTATTTTCAAACACAGCATTTTCTATGTGTTGATGTGTTGAAGATCTGTTGAAACAGTACCTGTTCAAGTCATTGGATGATCAGTTTTAAGGAGTATTTCTAATCCAGGTGACAGTACTATTTACAGATCCTTTCAGCTGAATGTATTGTTGGATATCTGTTAAAAAATGGATGGATGGTAAAAAAATACTTGGTGGTACAAATGGGACAAATAAGTAGATTAATGGATATCATCACCACTTATAAGAACTGCACATACTATATAACTAGTACCTTAACTAGTAGCTCCAATCTTTAAGCTGATCATGAATGCATGTTCAGACCAGATGCCACTTCCTTTTTCAACAACCGTCATAGATTTCAGAAGAAAGTCATAAAGCAAAATGACAGAGGAATAATTGGTATGTTTGATAATACAGTGTCTCCCTCTCGCACCATCTGGATTTTCAAGCAAATGTGTACATGTGCAAATTGTGCAAGAAAGGGTTTGGCTGTGAAAAATGGGACTAAATTCTTCTCTCAGTGGCTAGGGTTTCCTCTCCCTGGCTCAGGAGGAAGGAGACCTTTTCCTGAAAGTGTGTCTCTATCCATGTTTTGCTGGCATGTGTTATAGCATGTCTACTACTTTCATTTATCCCTTTTCACTGAATCTAACATTCAGGTGAGGTGGTCTCCTAATTTTTCTCAATGTGTATTTATGGGCTACATGCATATATTATGAAGGAGTATGATTCTGTACATGATGGAAAACAGCTGGAAGAGCTATGAAAAAAGTTTTGAGTGACAAGAACTCTTGTCATGATGTCAGTTCTGGCATGACCTCATTTCTGATTTGGTTTTCATTGCTGTGAGTGAAACTGAACTTTTTTTCCTATGTAAGGTTGACATCTGTGTAAAACTAGTGGAGACAAGTTCAGAATGAGGCTTCATCTCTCTAGGAAAAATAGGGATAGCACAAAATAATGATTTAAAGTTAAGGCATTGGTGAAACATTTCTTCCATACAGACAGGGTTTATAAACTAAGAATGTGTGACAGGAGCAGAGTCCCATTGTTGTCATGGAGACTGAAAAATAATTGTTAACAACTTCTGGAAGTAAAAAATAAAAGTGTTTGGAATCACTCCCATTCTTCTCCTTGCAAGTACTAATGTACAATTCTGTGATGCTTGTTTTAGACCCCCATGAAATAAGCAACAATAAATAGCAATTTTTTGCTCTAAATGTATGCTTTTGTTTTCCCAGAACCAAATTTAATTATAAATAATTGAAACAAAAACCTATGTACGTTTGTAAATGCATACACAGACAGCAGGCAGGAAGAAAAGCCTGCAAAAATTTCTGCAAAATCATGCAGAAATTACAGAATTCAGTACCTACATTACATGGGGGAATCCACAAGCAAGAATCTGTTCCAGTGCTCTTTACACAGGGCTTGAGGGGATTTGAAGGACTTGGAAAGAAATTTGCAGCAGGCCTTTTACTGCATGAGGGTGATACCCAAAATACACAGTGCAAAAATTCTTCCTTCCAATTCATCTTGAAAATGCCAGCTTCTCAGCTGCAGCAATTTTGAGTCATAGCATGGAGCTGTCACCTGCCATGTGAAGTCTGTGACATGCTTCAGCAGAGGTCACTCTTTTCTTTCAAGTCACAGCTAGACAAGACAGTTTCTACTCCCCTTTCCCTCATGTGTAAAGAGATTAGTGAGTACTCACCTAGGAATAAATGCTCAACTTATTTAATAAAATATGTAAATGATATCAAGGTCAACTAGAAGAAGAATGTGTGTTTGCAAGTTTAAGGTGAATATGTGGTAGTGTGGGAAACCAGGTTTTACTCTCTCTACTAAGACACGCTAACCAATAACTCTTCAGTGTAAAATGGGTAATCCCAGGCCCTTTTTGGGAAAAGATTTCAGCTATACAATAAGTGCTTCATGTTGCTATACTTTTTGCTAAATTACGCTGTCATGCTATCACAGATCTGTGGTAAAATGAATTTTCATAAATCTAACTTACTCTCATCCTGAAAGAAAGTACTTCTCCAACAGAATTCCCTAGCAACATTTAAAAGTCTTACGGGTAGTAAGTCATCACCTACTGTGAAAAGGGCCCATGCAAACTCAGGGGATAATTCCCCTCATAAAATATTTATGAACAAATACAGGTGTGTTAGTGATTAAAGAGTGTTTTGATGCACTAATAGTCATGCAGAATAGGACTGTAGCTTTGCTATGATGTTTTTTTATTGTCAGGAATGAAGTTCCCAAACTAACTGTAAATCCTTTGGGTTTCTACATTTCATGTGCTGACAATAAACACAAATACACTATAAACTTAATTTTTATTGTAGAATAAATTTTAAGTGAAAGAAAATGGAAAATGCAAACCAGAGTGTAACAATTGTTTGAAACCAAGCCAAACACAAGACTTTGAATGATTGTACTGGCTGCTTGTGATTACTGAAAATTTAGCAGAACATCAAAATAAAATCAAAATTGTTGATTTAGTAGAGGCCTTTTTGATGTATCAACTAGTATATTATTACTGCTTAGTGGATTAAACGAAACTTAAATTGTTATTTATTGTGTTTCAGAGCCGAGACTTTGACTTCCTTTGACAAAGCTGTTTTTTAAGTTTACAGGTATTGTTATCACAGCAGAAGGTCACTTGAAATCTATTCTTTGGTCCAAATGATGCTTAAAATCAATAGTAGTTCCTGAAGAGTTTCCCACCCTTTTTGGTTCGGTGGATAAACAGAGACCTCATTCAAAACAATATAGAATTTTCAGGCTCAAAGTCACCTTTCAGAAAGGCAGAGACACAGGATTTCGTTTCTGTTAATTTTATTTTGCCATAATGTTGTGATTTATTTATATCACCTCGACAACTGCTGCTGGAAGGATGCCCCAGGACAAGAGAATATATTCTTACTGCTCAAACCGATCTCTTTAAAAAGAAGGCTAACACTTAGCTCATATAGATATGTGCTGTTATGCAAATATCTGGGTGCAGTGAATCATTAAATAGAGAGACAAAGTCACAGCTAGTGTAAGAGGGCAGTACTTGTGAAATGAATGGAGCCAGGCTTGCCTTTTTCAGCAAAATATTTTGCCTGAGGCTTTTTAGCATCCAAATCGTAAAGAGCCAGCATGCTATCATTCTGCCTGAACTGTACAGTTTTGCTATGGAACAAAAGATCTTTTTCATTAGCAACAAGCCCATTGAAAACAGAAGCAATGGATCTTTTTAGCTATTAATGGAAAAAACATTAGCATAACATTAAGTACAACTGGGGAAATCCCCAAATTAAAATTCCTCACTTGGTGTTGATTCAGACACACTTTGTAAAATTTACATCTTGTTGTAAAGCATGGTGGTCTGATTTTCCCAAATTCATATGTATACAAATTTAAGTGATTAATTTCAACCCAATTTGTATGTACAATTTCAGTAATTGTACACATGAATTACAGATTTACCTGTAAATGGCCACTTATTCCTTTATAGAGGGTTAAAAATTGGTTTAATTAGAACTGAAATATTGCCTGTAGGTAGCAGTTACCTGTTGGTAGATGCAAATAGGGCATCTTCCTGATGATGCAGGAAAACTTCTGTGTCCAGTCATGTAAGAAGACGTTTAAATAATTTTTAAATTTTATTGGGTCAAATGCATGCTCAAATTTTCTTTGGACAAGGGACATTTATCTGAATTTGAACTTGCATACATAACTGCACACTTATTTCATGTGCTAATTATTTTGTTATTTAGAACCTACAGTGCAGTAGCAGGGAACTTAAAATTAGAGAAGGGAGATTACTGAAAATGAACTATTCCATGTCTTTAAGTGTAGTCCTGCTGATCCAATTGAAATGGATAAGATTTACAAGACTGGCACCCCAGAGCATAAGGTCTTAGTATTTAGCAAAAAAGCCCCACATATAAGCAAATATAGTTGGTTAGTTTGTTTGTGCACAAGACTCCATTAGAGATCACAGACCACTAGTAGAAAAAAAAAAGAGTCTTTCATTCATTTCTATGGAAGCTGGATAAGGTCCAGAAAAAAATATCTTTTGATGCATTTTGAGGAAAGCTAAAAGAACAGAACGTGAGGTAAGTTAAACAGATTTCAGATCAACTTCTGCTCTCTGACACTGTTAGCAGACTTTCAGAAGTAAAAGGCAAAATCTCCTGCTAGTTACATCTGTGTAACATTGGCTTCAATGGCATTTCACAGTTAACAGAACACAGAATTAGATCCAACATGTCACTTCTCACTAAACACATCCCAATACCTTTGCCTTTCAGGACTTAAACATCCTGTTTGCTAAAAAGGTGAAATAGAGCCATGCGATGTTTCTATTGCCTTTTGCAGTGGCATAAAGGAGTCAAGCAACACATATAGAAAAAATCCTTCAGCAACAGCAGGACTGTTTTTTACCAGTGAAAGCTATAATTCATAGGGATGCTATAATCTCAAGTCTCCTCTGAAAACTAATCCTCTACTTTATCACATTTACCTTCTTTTCCCTCCCTCTATTTTTTTATTATTTCTTTTTGTAATTAGTTTGCCTATCTCCATGAGAACATTTAGGGATCAGTTTGTTTGAAAGATGTTATGTACGACACATTTGCATTGTATTGAGCCATCTATACATGTGAATCTATTTTCTATAACTATGAAAGCTGGTAAACCTAGCTGTAATAAAAGCTGTAACAGATAAAAGCTGTCTGACAGAGAAGCTGTCTTGACTGCTGGTTTATTCCATTTTCTTCATTGCTACATGAAATTGGTTTCTCTTGTCCTCCAGAATAGGCAAAAGTTTTTCATCTTTTATCCTGATTCCTCTTGACTTACTCCAGCAATTCAGTCAAATTTTCTCTCTGCTGCTCAATAAAGTTAATA